>NC_066619.1:142658173-143283173 GCF_025201925.1 Gopherus flavomarginatus
CAGGAGTATTTGCTCAGAGAAGAGGGTGAAACTGGCAGGGTAATATAGTTTCAAAGTCTTTGGGGTGGTATTGAAAACTGGGCAATTGAGCTTCAAACTTTCTTTAAAAGAGTGAAGATGTCAAGTTGTCAGTAGTGTCCCTTTAAACATACTTTTCCTGCATTCTTGTAGCTGAACACTTCCTGTGTTTTTTCCAGAGCTGAGTCTGTGGGCATCTTTCCAGTAACAGCTATTCACTGAATCATTTTTAAAGATCCAAATGTTTTAAAACCTGAGACAGTTCGTTGACCTTACTGTAAATCTCTGACTTAAATGAAAAGCTTCCCCATTCCTTGTACGGTTGTTCAACAGAGTCCCACCCAGCCTTCTTGGACTGTGAAGCAAGTGCCCCAAGGTCAATCCAGAGCAAAAATTCACATCTTGATGTATAAAATCGTAACTGAAAATTGCAGGCAGTTCAGTAGATCTGGCCTTGTGACTTCTAATAGCTTAAATAGGATGCATCATGAGGTTTGACTTCTAAACATCCTCTAGGTTGAATGTCCCAAAATGGCTCTTTGATAGAAAAACTTTTTATTAAATAGTACAGTATATCCTCCATTATCCAGATATTGCCAGGGACACTGAGGCTGCAATTATTAGTTTCCTCATATACTGACAAGGTTTAACTGTAATGAGACATGACCCTGTAATGCATCTGAGACTGGTCGAAGTAACAGGCAGTTGTGAATGTTTGTGGCTGTATTGTTTTGCAGGATGAAATTGCATATACAAACAAGAGCTTCGTGTGTGTAAGTAGAGGCTTGGCAAAAACTGTACAGCAGAGCAGAGAATGCACGTGTGGATTTAATGCTGTTCTGTGAGGCTTGCAGCACTTGTTGGATTTGAGCTGTGTTAGGCTATGAGGAGGAAGCAGAGGAGGAGCTAGTTGCTGGAGTGCACTTTTGCACTCAGGTCTTGACACACATTCTGAATAAACAGAAGTCCTTGTTGAATGCAACTTACAGATGAAATATTTGGATGCTGTTCTGAAGAAGGGCTGATGTGTAGACAGTTTTCTGTAAGGAGCATAGTTCTTGGCCCGAGTATTGTAATTGTAAGGTACTAAGGTTCCAAATAGCCGTTGGTCGCCTTGATCTCTCATTTATCCCTGGTTCTCTCTAAACAGCCGCTGTTGTGAGGCTGTGGTCTCATTTAGAGATTGGCCCATAGATTTTGATTTTGGAGTGGCAGGAGAGGAGTCATTGAATTTTTTTTAAAGGAAAAGTTCTTCATTTTAAATCACGTGTTAAATAAAATCAATGGGCTATATCGTGCTTTATCAATCCTGTATTCTTCAGGGCTCGGAGAACAATCAGTTCATCCCCGGCAAGTCGGACTCTTGCCCATGCATGTGTCATTCGAATCTAAGCAATAGGCTGTCGGTATACAATTGTTTCCAGTTCTGATGTTTGCAGGGAAGAACCTTTTGAGTGTGAACAACATAATGATGCAGACACAGCTCCAGTGCTACTATCTTTGCACAGTTAGGTGGGGGAAGGAAGATGGCTGCTGCTGTTTGTAGTAGGTGGGGGCTACCCTCCCAAATGCCCTGTAGCAGGAGACGTGGGGGGGGGGGGTGACACTGCCTAGAAGAGGGGCCATTGATGATACCCAGCCACCCCAGTAGAGTATTCTATATGTGTGCCGAGACGTTGCCTTCCCCCACCACGAACATTGCTTTGCTATCTAAGCAGGGGGTTCCTGCCACCCAGGCAGAGGATTGTGGGAGAGGAAGGGCTCTAGTGGATGGTGGCAGGTGGGGCCATTTGCCCTGGGTGGAAATTCCTGCTGTAATGGTAGGGGGCCCTATCTGTGAGAGGGGAGACTCTCTGGAGGTCTGGCAGGAGACACCCGCACCCTGAATGCTTTCTGCCTTGTGGGGTGGTGTCAACAGGCCCTTGGTACTGAGTGGTGGACAAGAGGCCTGCAGGCACTGGTTTTCAGGCTGGCTAGGGCTTCCTTGGATTCCCCATGCCCAGTTCTGGACCTGGCAGGGGTCTTTTCTGGAAGGAAGAAGTCCTTAGTGCACCTGCTTTGCTGCAGAAGATTTTGTGGGGCCAGCATCAATTGATTTCCTGAGTGGGGTGCTGCCTGGCACCTAGCTTGGGGGCTGAGAGGGCGACTCCCTGGATTGAGGGAGATGGTATTAATTTGGGGCTTGGAGTTCAGTCAGTGGGGACCCTGGGCCAGATCCTGGTGAGCACACAAACAGCAGGAAACTGCAAGATTGAGATTTGGCTTGGGTAGGGGTGGCTCTTGGCACCAGTGGTGGCTTTTTTTTTTTAATAGCATGTTTAGCTTGCTAAAGGTCCCTTTGGTTTTAATTGAATGTAATTCCCGATACCATTAAATGCACGTATCCTGTGGAGGTGCACGTACCCTGCTGTATCTGCTAGCCTTTTCTGGGGACTGGGTCTAGAATACTTCCATCCTGCACTGCTCGGTCCCCTGCCAAAATGTCACTGCTCAATTCAGTGACCATTTAAAATGAGTATTTATACATATATATTTATCTATTATTTCCTGAATCACCATGGCCTTAAAGTAATATTGGATGGAACAGGAAAGCTTGAGCACCATGTGTTTAGTGTCAGTAGCCCATGAGATAATGGTATCAAACCTTAGGATCACATTCATATTACCATTTTGCCGGTGTCTCAAGAACAGAGCTAGATCTACTGAGTATCATGTTGTATAAGGCATTCATTTCTAACCCCAGAGTTCATGAGAACATTGGCTGCTCAAAATCATGCCAGAAGAGTCTGAGGAGGAAAGCATATTGAAATAACCTGATTTTTGAAGTTTGGGGGATGACACCAAACTTTGTCATTTCCTATGACAACTCTTTAAGTTATCATAAAGTCTCATGCCTATGGTTCTGCCGTGGTTCTGTGCCCCCTAGAGATCATGTCAGTTCCATACTGCTACTGCTGATGAAATATGCAGTTCCTGTTTCTACGTTTAAAGGAAGCTACAGCTACCCAGTGAAGTGGAGAAAATATCAGACTCTCTTGGGGGGGAGACCACAGCAGAAATATAATATTTAATCGTATTTAAGTTAGTAAAACTGCTGAAATTTTACATTAACTTCCATTGTTCATTTAACCATAATACAGCACAACCATTAAGGGGGTGGGGTGGGGGAGTAAAGCACTATACTTAGGTTTAGTATTTTGCAACCTGTCATAATTAGAAACATCATGACAGAGTAGAAGAAATATTCCCTGGGTCAGTAAACATTTTTAGTCATGGTCCTACAGCCTGGATTCATTTAAAGATGGTTGGTCTCTGCACGGTATTTAACAAACAAAATGGTTTATGCAGTTAGAATAGAGGAAATGCAATATAAAGGTTACTCTTCTCGTTCTCTGAATGCTTTGCTTTTAACGCTTGTCATTGATAATATTTATTGCAGGGGAATGAGGGGGCAAGGTGTGCTCCAGAAAAAACCTATTCAGCAGCTGGCTGTATGTAGCAGAAATTGAAGTTCAAAAGGAGCTCATGTCCCAGCATAATAAAGTTTTCTTGTTGCTTGCTTATGCTCCTTTTCAGGTCATATAATTATGTGATGAAAACTCACCTTTCCCCCGCTCTTTCTTTCAGAATACTGGACTACTTTGCTCCTACACCAGCAATGGCTGTGGACATAGCCATGCAGCTGTATCTGTGTTCTCCACCCTTGAGAAGAGAGAGATTTGCTTGTAAAATCACTCCAAAGGCAAACAAACCATTACGTCCCTGCATTCAGAACAGCAAGGCTGAGTTCAGTGAACCTGGAGAGGCGGCAACGTCTCTCCCGGGAAATAGGGTGAAAAAGAGAGTTTCTTTTGCCGATAGCAGAGGCTTGGCTCTGACAATGGTTAAAGTGTTTTCAGAGTTTGATGACCCATTAGATATTCCATTCAACATCACAGAGTTAATAGACAATATTGTGGGTCTGACAACAGTAGAGAGAGACAACTTTGTCTTGGATTTCGTCCAGCCTTCTGCAGACTACTTGGACTTCAGAAATCGTCTTCAGACAGATTTTGTCTGCCTGGAAAACTGCATGCTAAAGGATAAAGCTATTGTGGGCACAGTGAAGGTTAAGAATCTTGCTTTTGAGAAGACTTTGAGAATAAGGATGACATTTGACACTTGGAAAAGCTTCACAGACTATCCGTGCCAATATGTCAAGGACACTTATGCAGGTTCAGACAAGGACACGTTTTCCTTTGATATCTGCTTGCCAGAGAGAATTCAATCCCATGAAAGAATCGAGTTTGCAGTCTATTACGAGTGTGATGGGAAAGTGTATTGGGACAGCAACAGAGGCCTGAATTACAGGATCATACAGTCTGAACTGAAATCTGCTCGGGAAGTCTCACAGCCTCAGGCTGGACCTGATTTTGGCATTGCCTTTGATCAGTTTGGAAGTCCGAGGTGCTCCTATGGCTTGTTTCCTGAGTGGCCTAGCTATTCAGGGTATGAAAAGCTAGGGCCTTACTACTAATGGAGGAACTGAGTCTTGATTTTCTAACTGGTGCTGTGCCTGTTGCAAGCTTGGGAATTGGCCTGAACGTGAAGTTTGCTAAAGAGCTGGATAAATGACACTTTACGTGGCTCTGCAAAGCTCCATTGGGGTAAAGCAAGATGACTGTAACGTTCAGTGATCGCAAGTGGTTTTAACACCAGCTAAACAAGTGTCTTTTGCATCATGATAGTTACCCCCCTGATTCAACACTTGGAAACAAATGGGAGACCTCACTATGGTTTCTGCCCAGTGCTGCTAGTCCTCTTCTGTATAATGCTGCTAATCGCCTCCAGTTAAACACTTACTATTTCAGTGATTGCATTGTTCACTTAGGTATGTAGTAGTGTCTTGTGTTGCACATTAGGGTTGTTACAGGCTTGAGTATCTTAAAGAGGGAGGCTTTTTTAACTATGCTCTACCATTTCTGTCGCACTATGCAAGTTGGCTTTGCTAGAAGACTATTTGACAGGTAATTTATACATGACAGGAGAGATTAAAGCTAAACTAGCTCACTTATGGCAAGGCGGGGACATGAATGTCCCTTTGTCTCTGACCTTGTTAGTGTGCTGGAGCCTTTTGGTTAGAGATGGTTGTGTCATTTCTAGAATCTTTTCCATGACTAGAAGCTTCGCCTCATGCCATATTAGGAGATACCTGCATTTATAGGAAGATACTGGTATGCTTAGTCACCAGTTCATCTGTAAGATATATATTTTTAAAATATAATTTGTGTAGTAAATTCATAGGGATTGCCTATGTTGAGGAGTTGAATTTTTTTTCCTTTTAGAGCTGTGTAGTATCCTTGTAGCTTTGGGGTTAAATCCTTTGACTCGTCAAGTGTTTTAAAATCATTTTTACTGGAAGGGACGAGCTCTTTGTCTGCAACTGTTAATATGCCCAGAAGGTCTTCCAGCCCCTCTAGCGCCCTAGAACTACTTGGGGAGTAACACTGAGGATTTTTTCTTCTTTTTTAATTTTTAATCTTGCAGGTGCTGAAAGATCACCATTCTGTTCTCAATATGTATCTCTATGAACTGCCTTACTGTGCCTGGGGAGTGCAGCAGCTCCTACTTTTAGTGCTAATGTAAAATGAGCTTTCATTCTGTTAAGAAACCGGGTGCCAAAGGGTTCATGCATGAGTCTGCATGGACAGTAAGTACACTGCATGTTTGTGAATTTGTTGTTTCTGTAGTGGGTTTGAGATTTTGATAAACAGACCTCACTGCTGCTGTTTGTCATCTCCTATGAAGACAGCTTATTTGGGAGACTAACTTCTTAGTGCGATGTGAGTGCCTTGGCTCAGAACTTTTTTTGTGTACAATATCACAGCAGTGGCTTCAACTCCAAAGGTTTCTGAGATGTGACTGCTAGCTTTTAAAAAGTTCTGAACATTTGTATTAATCCAAGTCAACTGTTTTGTCTAAAACTTGTCTCACTAGAATGGATGTGTAGCTCTTTTGTTCACTGTGTTCGTGCTAGAATAGGTTCACTTAGATTGCTAGAGCACCAGACTTACACTGCATTACACACTGAGCTGTCACATCTGTATCTTGTATTGACGTTGTAGAAGCTATCACAAGTAAGTGCACGCATTGGCCTTCAGTGCTATTTCCATACAAAATGTAGTTCTGCCCAAGAAAACGGATCTCTCGAGGGCATGAGATGCCATCACTGCTCTTGTTGAAAAGGAAGATCTGTTGTGGTAGAGGGGAGAGTACCATGGCTTGTTTTGGAGGTGAGGTGAATTGCAGAGAACAGTCATTTTAGGTACTGCTAGAGAGAATGCAATCATTAAGCCAATGTCTTGCTATTTAAGCATAATAACTTATTTCATATATTTAAATGGAATAATTCAGATGGGGTTTAATATTTCCAGATATTCTATTTTTCTAGAACACAAATGTTATACTTTTGGCACACACCCAGTATTTGTGTGGGGAGGGCACAGAAAGAAGCAAATGGCTATGCTATTCTCCAGAATTCAAAATTGCTTTTTAAAACATCACTTTTTAAATTCTGGAGACCACAGTACAAAACACTTCTGCGCTGACCTATAATTTTAGGAGATGATGTATCTGACCTTCTATTAGACATGATTAAGTAAGGACAATGAGCTTACGGGAAGAATGCATAGTTTTTTGATCTTTGCATCAATGTATTGGGCTGTGGAAAGCAGTATTGTACTCAGTTACTAATTTCAGGCATTAAATTGACGCTGTGTGCATGTAAACATGGGTTGCACAAGCTTCATTCACTAATTTGAAAAGTCTGTTTCCTGAATTTCCGTTTGATAAGTTAAATAGTGTCCTCCGTAAAGGTGTCTTTAGGAAAGACTTATCCAGGTTTGGTTTAAAATCATTCTTTGATTTACAAAGCTGGGCTGTGAATGAGTCAAGGGTTTAACTTGCCTAGGATTTAAAGGTATGGTTGTTTTTAGCTAACATGTTCTAAAAATCTAGTGTACAGTTTGCTTCATGTGCTTTTAGCTAACAAATTCTAGCACACCTTTAGATCCTAACCATGACACCCTAAAACGCAACAGTGATGTGAGAGTCTGTAGTGCCCTGGGTAGTAGTGTGCTTTTATTTCCTCCTTCTGGTGGTACAATGAAGGGGCCCCTGCATACCAACAATGGAAGCAATGATGTACCGCAGTGGATGGGAAAAGCTGTGGAAGTTGTGACATACACATCGACGTTGTGTAAACATTGTGCTGGGAACTGACTCTTTGACCAGTGATGATTCTAAAACACAAAAAAAAGTAACTTCTTGGAGCTTTCCTTTTCACACTTTTCTTTCGCCAATGGGAATATAGAAGTGAGGCATTGCTGTCCTTTTATGCCTGGAAGTGCCTTGTTAAGCTGTTTTTGCATGTTTGTGTCTTTTTAAAATGTTTTTGTACACAAAGTTCAAGGTGAAAAAATGCACTTTATAATCACAAATCAATGGATTATTCTCTTAAAAGAACAATGGTTTGTTTTTAACTGAAAGTGAAAATAAAAGTAGTACTGAAGGTGCTTGGTTGTTATCTTTGTATTGTTGCCAGGAGACAGCACTGTCTTAAGAGGTCGAGGAGGGGGGATGAGGATGGGAACACCTGCAGATCAGACAAGCTCCTTTGGAGGGAGAGGACAATACACATCAACATAACCACTTGCCATGGGAAGGAATTGCCTTTTCATTCAACCTTTTTTCTGAAATGTTACTCATAAAATTCTTTTTCCTAGTGAAGCTGTTGACTTTGAGGACTCACTCTGTCTTCTCTACTCCTTCAGTTGTACAATATGCCAAGTGCACTAGAAACACTAACTATTCTCAGGAAGTATTTGTCGTTCAGGGAAGAATAAAGGATTGATTATTCTTATCCCTAACTTTCCACCAGCTATATTAAGCCTTTTGGAGACTTCTCATTGTGGTTCAATCTATGAAGAAAACTCTATTTAGAGCACTTAATCTATTAAATGGCAATTAACTGCTGCTTGACTTCTTATTTTACAATTAAAATTGCACATGCAAACTCAATGTTATCATGAGTTGTAATGTTTATCTTGCTAAGTGACTGCAGTCCCATACATACCATATGAACTCCTTCTTTTTTCCTTCTGAAACCAGAAATTTACTGTGCATTGAAGTGGGCATTGGGAAGATTTCTTCTTAATAATGCTAAGCTTTTCAGACTTTTCCAGCACTTCAAATATCTACACATTGTATTCTCCTGAGTCATAATGAGGTGTCCTCCAGGTGCCTAGGTCGTGGAAGTGAAAGATTCAAAAGTTAATGCTGGCTATCTGAATTATTCCCTCAGTGGATGCTACTTATCAGTGCTGAAGGCAAAAATTCAGAGTTAAGGAAAATAACCAGACCAGAAAACAAACTCTGGACTGGTGGCTTCATCTGAGCATAATGCTGGCTAGTCCTTCAGGAGTCTCTTGGTTGGGGGGAGGTATTAAATCGGGAAAAGCGACTTGCTCTCATTTCAATCAGTTTTCCTGGATTTATGGTATAAATACACAACTGATCACAGCATTGAGAATTTCCAAGTTTCAGCAAAATGAAAGGCAGCACAAGGAGGTTTAAGCTTTGTGCAAGTGACACTAAAAAACCTCACTTGATTGACTCTTTCAGAAGATTGGGCCTGGCTCACATGTATGCCCATTGTAAGGCCCCTTGGCACAACCTGAGTTTGGTGTAAAGGGCTCAGATTCTCAGCACTGGAAGTTAGCCCTCTGACATCACAAATGCTGTGTGAATGAGCTAGTATTAATGGCCAGACTTCTGGTAGGGTAAACATTACAATTCACAGATCAGAACTATTTCCATTCTCCGACTTGCTTCTCTAAATTCGGATAGCCATAGCACCTACATGCTTTTAAAAGCCTTTATTTTAAGTACAAGTCACTGAAAGGGTGTAATTCATTAACCGTGAGCTTAAAAAAGAGGGAAGGGGAGCAAAAAAAATGGTTGAGAACTTTAAAATGGGACGGTAACAGACCACACCTACCAGGGCTGATTGAACCTGATGATATGATGAAGAAAGAGCCCTCAACCATACTTGTAGCTACTTCTGTTGCTTCACAGTGACACAGACTTAGGCTTCAGAGTGATACAGAGATAATCCTGGGATGATCTTATGAGATTTATATGGATCCACTCACAGTGGGTAGCATTAAAGAACCCTTATCACTTTAGGAATAGAAAAAATCAAATCAGACAAGCTATAGCAAACCAGTATCTCTTCAGAGTTCTGCACAATGCGCTAAGATGCATTAGCCAGTGCTTGGAGTGTCCAGTGCTGAGTGTCCAGCTAATTCACAGGTGAGCTAACCTCAAGTAGCTGCTTCTGCAGTTTTTTTGTGAACCATCCTGAAAGTCTGCTGCTACTGGACAAGTAAGAAAGTCTGAGCAAATACTGTTAATGTTGGTAGCCAAAGTCTCTCACTCAAACACTAGAGGTGGAATGGTGTTTTCTACTTATAAGTGTTCACAAAATAGCAATGGGAGACTGCCTGAGATTATAATAATGCTGTTTATAAAGGCATTATTATCATAGAATCATGGGGTTGGAAGGGACCTCAGCAGGTCATCTAGTCCAACCCCCTGCTCAAAGCAGGACCAATCCCCAATTAAATCATCCCAGCCAGGGCTTTGTCAAGCCTGACCTTAAAAACCTCTAAGGAAGGAGATTCCACCACCTCCCTAGGGAACCTCTTCCAGTGCTTCATCACCTTCCTAATGAAAAAGTTTTTCCTAATATCCACCCTAAACCTCCCCCACTGCAACTTGAGACCATTACTCCTTGTTCTATCATCTGGTACCACTGAGAACAGCCTCGATCCATCCTCTTTGGAATCCCCTTTCAGGTAGTTGAAAGTAGCTATCAAATCCCCCACCTCATTCTTCTCTTCTGCAGACTAAACAATCAGAGTTTCCTCAGCCTCTCCTCATAAGTCATGTGCTCCAGCCCCCTAATCATTTTTTTTGCCCTCCACTGGACTCTTTGCAATTTTTCCGCATCCTCCTTGTAGTGTGAGGCCCAAAACTGGACACAGTACTCCAGATGAGGCCTGGACCAATGCCGAATAGAGGGGAATGATCATGTCCCTCGATCTGCTGGCAATGCCCCTACTTATACAACCGAAAATGCCATTAGCCTTCTTGGGAACAAGGGCAAACAGTTGACTCATATCCAGCTTCTTGTCCACTGTAGCCCCTGGGTCCTTTTCTGCAAAACTGCTGTCTAGCCACTCAGTCCCTAGTGTCTGGCAGTGCATGGGATTCTTCCATCCTAAGTGAAGGACTCTGCACTTGTCCTTGTTGAACCTCATCAGGTTTCTTTTGGCCCAATCCTCTGATTTGTCTAGATCCCTTTGTATCCTATCCCTACCCTCCAGTGTATCTACCACTCGCCCCAGTTTAGTGTCATCTGCAAACTTGCTGAGGGTGCAGTCCACACCATCCTCCAGATCATTAATAAAGAAATTGAACAAAACCAGCCCCAGGACTGATCTTTGGGACACTCTGCTTGATACCGGCTGCCAGCTAGACATGGAGCCATTGATCACTACCCATTGAGCCCAACAATCTAGCCAGCTTTCTATCCCACCTTATAATGGGATTAGGTTGATGACCCTGCCATTAACCTGTCAAATGCAATTATGCGTTTGCTATTTAATATGAAGAAAGTTAAGCTTTCCTTTTGATTCTGATTTGAATAAAATACTGGTGTCTCTGGGCATTCGAAACATCTTCACCTACTCACTGAACCCCACAGCACTGCAGTAAAATGGGCCAGTGGGGGAAGTACATCTCTTAAGATTTTCTATAGTGCCTATCATCATAGGTAAATTAGATTGCCCAATAAGGTTGCAGCTCATTAAGGCTGGTAACAGGAAGCTTTGCTTGCAGTATTCCTCTAAACTTTTATTTTTAGTTTGGTTATTGTGGAAAGCTCTAGCTGAAGAGCAAGGTTCTCTGTCAGACTCTGGAGTCGTCTTGTATAATTTCCTTTCACTGCATGTCCTTGACATGCTTCATCCCTGGCTCCCTGTGCTGCTTCCATAGCTTTGTGGATTACGCCCTTCTGAGAGAATGCCGCTGTGTGGGTAGACTATGGCTAGAGAGGAGGTGGCTAATGTCTGGCCCAGTTGATGATTTTGAAGATCAGGAAGCTACTTACTAAAAGATGAAATGCAGCATCTTCACAGCAACGTTGCCCAAAGACATAGCATGAAGAATGTCCTGTCCAGCTGGAACAGCAATAGCAATTCAGTTGGGCCAAACGTACTTCCCTGTGCAGGAATCTGACTCGGAGGGTGGGATTTTAACTGTTAGGTATGGGCAAGTGACTTAGGCTCTCAGGTGACTGTTTGTGATCAGGACTTCCATTTGGTCTCATTTGCAAAGATGTACCAGGCTTAATAAATCCATTTGGATCTTTAAAAATGGGTGGGTTTCTGGTCAAAGGAAAATCAGCCTGGTGACCTAACTCTCAAAGTTGTTACTGGGTCTGATGTGTGAGATGTTTTTTTGGCAGCAGTGGAGACCAAGATTCAGTAGCTCAGTGCCATGCCTCTTAGCAAGCAAAAACACTTCAGACCTGTAAATTGGCCATTAATTTTGGTAGGAACCTGGAAATTAAAGTAATTAAGCGTTCTCAGCCTTTAAAAAAGGTCTTATCTTCCAGGAAAGGAAGTCCTTTTGCTACTTCATATCCCATGTATCAGAGGGGTAGCCGTGTTAGTCTGGATCTGTAAAAGCAGCAAAGAGTCCTGTGGCACCTTATAGACTAACACATATTGGAGCATGAGCTTTCGTGGGTGAATACCCACTTCATGCATGCCATGCATCCGACAGAGTGGGTATTCACCCACGAAAGCTCATGCTCTAAAACGTCTGTTAGTCTATAAGGTGCCACAGGATTCTTTGCTGCTTCATATCCCACCTGGACTTGGGAGATAGTGGTGTGCTAGTCATGTGATTCACCTGAGAGAAGAGGAAGGCAAAATGGGATCAGGCTTGGCAAGTGAGAAGACGTCTTTTGCCCAGAATAGGAAGATTGACTGAAGTCTGCAGATGAGACAAAAATTGGGAGAGTGGTAAATAATGAAGACAAGTCATTGATTCAGAGCGCTCTGAATCACTTAGTAAACTGGTCACAAGCAAACAACATATGTTTTAATGTGGCTAAATGTGTACACCGAGGAACAAGGAACACAGGCCATACTGGGGCCTCTATGCTGGGAAGCAGGGACTCTGAAAAAGATTTGGGGGTCATGATGGATAAGTAGCTGAACATTGGGTATCCAGGCCAACAGAATTAAAGCAGTTCTGGGATGCATAAACAAAGGTATCTCAGGTAGGAGCAGAGAGGTTATTTTACCTGTGTATTTGTTACTGGTGTGACTACTGCTTGAATTGTGTCCAGTTCTGGTGTCTACAATTCAATAAGGATGTTGATAAATTGGAGAAGGTTCAGAGAGGAGCCATGAGAATGATTTAAAGGGTTAGAAAAGATGCCTTATAGTGATAGATTGAGCTCATTGAGTCTATTTGCCTTAACAAAGAGAAGGTTAAGGGGTGACTTGATCAGTCTATAACAGGGGTCTCAAATACGCGTCCTGTGGGGCTATTTCCTGTGGCCTGCCCTCCTGGCCTACCTCCAGGCCAGAGGTGGGCAAACTACACCTGTGGGATTGCCCCCTCAAGCCCCGCACCGCTCCGTGAAGTGGCTGGCATCACGTCCCCGCGGTGTGGGGGGGAGAAGCAGAGGGCTCCATGTGTTGCCCTGGCTTCTAGGCACCGCCCTTCTCCGACACCCCCCGCAGCTCCCATTGGCCAGAAACGGGGAACTGCGGCCAATGGGAGCTTCGGGGGAGGTACCTGGAGGCGCGGCGAGCAGTGTGCGGAGCCCTGCTTCCTCCTCCCCCTGGGGCCGCAGGGACATGGTTCCAGGTACTTCCCGGAGCAGAGCGGCGCTGGGGCTGGCAGCCTGCCCTGGCCCCAGTGTGTGCCACTGCCACCCCAGAGCCCGAAGCTCTTCTGCACCCCAATTCCCTGCCTAAGACCCCTGCTGCATCCCGACCCCCTGCAGCACCCCAATTCCCTGCCCTGAGCCCCCTGCCGCATCCCACACCCCTCCTGCACCCTGAGCCCCCTGCCTGCACCCCAACCCCCTGCAACACCCAAACTCCCTGCCCTGAGCCCCCTGCCTGAACCCCAGCCCCCTGCTGAACCCCAGCTCCCTGCCCTGAGCCCCCACCACACCCCTTATCCACCCTCTGGGGGGCAGGGAGGGGGCAGAGTTGGGGTAGCAACTTCAGGGAAGGGGTTAGAATGGGGCAGGGAAGGGTGGGAAGAGGCAGGGCCTCAAGGAAGGGGTGGAGTGGGGGCAAGGCCGGGGGCAGCGAGGGGTGTGTGTGTGTCAGTGATGCGGCCCTCAGGCCAAAGAACTATCCCTCGTGGCCCTCATGGTCATTTGAGTTTGAGAGCCCTGGTCTATAAGTATCTACATTAGGAACAAATATTTGATAATGAGCTCTTCAGTCTAGCAGAGAAAGGTCTAACACGATCCCGTGGCTGGAAGTTGAAGCTAGACAAAGTCAGACTAGAAATAAGGTATACATTTTTAATGGTGACAATGGTTAACCACTGGAACAACTTACCAAGGGTTGTAGTGGATTCTCCATCACTAACAATGTTTAAATCAAGCTGAGATGCTTTTCTAAAAGATCTGCTCTAAGAATTATTAAGGGGAAGTTCTCTGGGTGGTGTTATCCAGGAGGCCAGATCAGATGATCATATTGATCCCTTCTGCCCTTGGAATCTATGAATCTACAGTAACTGAGTTGTGGCAGTCAGGGTGAAGACACCTGAGGTGGGAGAATTGCGGGGGATCTGAACTCCAAAGAATAAGCAGTTGAATCAACTGATTGTGTACACTATTGTAGTATAAAAGTGTATTGAATAAGGTCTCTTACAAAACCTGGTGACACATTAGTCATGAATATCATTGTGTGATGTATGTATGGGTTGTGTATAAACAGTTGTGTATGTATGCTGGAAATATGGTCTTAAAATATGTTTTGGAGGCAAGTCTGCCTTACACAAAAGAACGTTGATTTACCTATTAGGGTCAAACTTTGTAAGCCATAGACAAAGTACATGTACATATAAGGTAAACAAAGCAATCAAGCTAACAAGCGGCTGAGGAAACAGCTTTGTTAGCACATGGGGGGACACGAGAGTCTGAACCCCCAAGATGTCTTCTTGGCTCTTGAAACAAAGACAATGGACTTTGGGAAATGTGAGGGGAACAAAATAGGCATTCTAGTTACCCATCACTTTGGGAACAGCACCCTCTGATTCTGTGAATGTTGAATCCTCTGACTTGAAGGGCTGGAGATGCTGGTAACTTGAGATAAGTAAGAAAATTGCTCAGGCAAAGATTGTAACTTGCTAAGATTCAGGGCTTGTCTACATCAGAAAGTTGCAGCGCTGGTGAGGGAGTTACAGCGCTGCAACTTTGAAGGTGTACACATCTGCAGGGCACCACCAGCGCTGCAACTCCCTGTTTGCAGCGCTGGCCGTACTCCCGTTTTGTCTCGGGTGTAGAGGATCCAGCGCTGGTGATCCAGCGCTGGTAATCCAATGTAGACACTTACCAGCGCTTTTCTTGACCTCCGTGGAAGGAGGAAGCCTCTGGTAATCAAGCTGGTCTCCTTTCCCGGTTTGCTCTCTCGTTCCCGGAGCCCCGAGCAAGCAGGTCTCCTTCCCTGCGGTTTGCTGGGTGGCTCCGGGAACGAGAGAGCAAACCGCGGCGAAGCGGGTCTCCTTTCCCGGTTTGCTCTCTCGTTCCCAGAGCCCAGAGCAAGCAGGTCTCCTTCCCTGCGGTTTGCTGGGTGGCTCCGGGAACGAGAGAGCAAACCGCGGCGAAGCGGGTCTCCTTTCCCGGTTTGCTCTCGCGTTCCCGGAGCCCAGAGCAAGCAGGTCTCCTTCCCTGCGGTTTGCTGGGTGGCTCCGGGAACGAGAGAGCAAACCGCGGCGAAGCGGGTCTCCTTTCCCGGTTTGCTCTCTCGTTCCCAGAGCCCAGAGCAAGCAGGTCTCCTTCCCTGCGGTTTGCTGGGTGGCTCCGGGAACGCGAGAGCAAACCGCGGCGAAGCGGGTCTCCTTTCCCGGTTTGCTCTCTCGTTCCCAGAGCCCAGAGCAAGCAGGTCTCCTTCCCTGCGGTTTGCTGGGTGGCTCCGGGAACGAGAGAGCAAACCGCGGCGAAGCGGGTCTCCTTTCCCGGTTTGCTCTCTCGTTCCCGGAGCCCAGAGCAAGCAGGTCTCCTTCCCTGCGGTTTGCTGGGTGGCTCCGGGAACGAGAGAGCAAACCGCGGCGAAGCGGGTCTCCTTTCCCGGTTTGCTCTCTCGTTCCCAGAGCCCAGAGCAAGCAGGTCTCCTTCCCTGCGGTTTGCTGGGTGGCTCCGGGAACGAGAGAGCAAACCGCGGCGAAGCGGGTCTCTTTTCCCGGTTTGCTCTCGCGTTCCCGGAACCCCCCTTGAAGCCGCCCAACAGCGCTGCAGTGTGGCCACATCTAACACCACTTGCAGCGCTGGTTGCTGTAAGTGTGGCCACTCTGCAGCGCTGGCCCTATACAGCTGTACTAATACAGCTGTAACAACCAGCGCTGCAAAACTTTAGATGTAGACATGGCCTCAGTTTCAGTCACTAGAAAGCTGGTTTGATTGTTTGTAACCAGACCTGTCTGTCTTTCTCTTTCTTAATATCACTTAAATCTCTGTTCTCTATTAATCAACATTCTTTGTTATACTGAAGTAAGGAGTGAGTCCTCAGCTAACTTAACAGGCTGGGGTGTGCACTGTTTTTTTCAAAGCAGTGAACTTACTACTGCCTGTGAGCATCCAGTGAGAGGGACTGGGTGTTACAGAGAGAGGTCTCTGGGTTCACTGATTGCTACCTGTGAGGCAAGGTTTGCACTGGCAGAGTCTCGAGGAGCTTGCTGGTGAGGCAGACACGTTAGTGTTGCATGGAGCTGACACCATCGAAGCCCAGCAAAGCTCTCTCTTCTTGAGGCAAAGCGGCAACCCAGTGGCTTACGGTTTGGGGTGCCCTCAGCAGTGTGTCCAAGTGGCATAGTCAATTGCAGGTTTTCCATGCGGCTGGCAGGTTGACTGAGGTTCACACTTCAAGCCGTGGTAAATTCGATTGTGAAGTGATTCAGTAGGAGAAGGCTGGGCACAGTCAGGGAAGGTTAGTTTTGTTGTTCTCTTGTGTTTTATGTCAGGTAAAGGAAGCACAACAAAGGAAAGCAGGAGAAAGGGCAGGAGGAGCAAAGACACATTTTCTGAGTTTGCCAGGAAGCAGCTAGCAGAGCTGTGTGCACAGCAAGGCCCGTCAGCTGCTGATCAGAAGTAAATGAGGCAGAATAGGGCACCTGCTCCAGACTGGTGGCCACTGGGTCCCTTTTCTCCTACAAGGCGTGCAGGGGACCAAGCTGACAGGTCTCCGGCTGATCCAGCAGAGGCAGTGATAATGGCTGTGGGTGCTGGAGTGGAAAATGCAGCTAGGGGAGGAGAGGCAAATGGAGCTGGCAGCCAGGGGTGTCGGAGCGAGGAGGCAGAGCTGCACCAACAGAAACTTGCTAGGCAAGACAAATGCAGGCAGCTCAGAAAGAAGAGGAGGGGCAAGTCACGCCCTTGGACCCCTGTGAATGACATATGGCCTGGGTGTGCCTGGCTAGGAGGCAATCAGATGTGGGTAGAGAGAATCCCACTGCTCGGGACCTCTGGCCATTTGCCACCACCTCTGCTGAGTCCATGTTGAACCTGGCTAGGAATCTCAGCAAGGCTGGTGACAGCCTGAAACAGTTTATTCTTGGAGACAATGTTCTTGTATTTAAAAATGTCCTTGAATTCCAATTTGAGCATGTGGCTGGCAGCTCATATTCCTGTTTAATCTGAAGGTGAGGATCTGCTGGTAAGTAAGCAACAGGAGATGGAGAGCTGAGCCGAGGAATAGCTGGGCCCCAAGCATAGGGTTTGATTAGCTGAACACATTGTAAAGCTGGGAGATAATACTTGTACAGGGAGAGAAATTCTTTAAAACAGAGTATAGCATAGGAGGGCTGTCTATGCCTCTGTACTGTTACAGTGTAATTGCAATTATACCAGAGCCTTCTGCACAGCCACTTTTCAACTTTAAAATTAGTCATCATGGGCAGCACAGGTAGCACTACCTGTACAAAAGGTTGCCAGTCGCTTTCCATTATAAGACCCTGTTTTTTGTTGCTTACAACCTTGCCAAACCATTTAGGCTGTCGTCTCCCTCAGGTTGATTTATTTTTTAAGTTTCAGCTAAAATGTTTCAGCTGTTTCTGAGGTAAGGGAAAAATAAGCTTTTGTCCATATTTAAAAAAAAAAAATTCCAACCATTTCATTGGGAAGCACTAGCACCTCCATGCTTTGGAGCAGGGCATGGAAATTTGCCTTTTGCAATTCCTGTGAAAATTCACCCAAATCTGGCCAACCTTTGAGAAAAATCTCAGGTTGCACATGCTTGGTGGACCTTTGTTAATTTGGCAGCTAAATTCTCTGAAGATTCTGTCTGCAATGAGCATGCGCCTGTGTGTTGATAGGACTGTGCATGCACCATCCCCGCAGTGTGACTGAGCGTGCTCCAGCTCAGAGCTGCAGGAGCTGAGCAGGACTTACTCTGCAATGGCTTTTCCCAGCTGCTAGGGGCAGGTTGACAGGATGTCCTCTGGGAATGAGTCAGGGTTGTGTAGTGACGGAGGCTGTTATCTGAAAGACCCCGGTCTCATTGGCTGGAGAAGGTAGAACATGAGGCAGGGGACAGTAGGAAGACTGGTCCTGTGGAGAACTGGATTCTGTCTCGGCTTCTGCCACGGAGTTGGTATGTGATGCTGTCAAGTCACTTAAACCAGACTTTCACTGGTGGCTCTTAACTGTGTGTTCCTCGTTGTCTGGGTTCTCGACCTGATGTCTCATTTGCAGAAGGACTGAGCACTTCAGCTGCACATGAGTCGGTGGGAGCTCTTCTCTGACCATAAAGTGCTACATAATGCTAAGTCCTCTGGACAATCAGGCTTCAGGCTTCCCAGGCTGGGCACCTAAATTCACTGTCATTTCTACCAGTTTTGGTTTTAATCTCTGTGCCTCAGTTCCCCATGTGTAAAATGGGGATAACATTACCTCACTTCATTAGAGTGTTGTGAAGATTATTAATTTATTAACACTTGCAAAGCGCTAAGATGCTATGATGAGTGCACCACAGAAAAGCTGAGAAGGAAAGGAATACTTCTCGAGTCAGAGCAGGGTTTGGCTGTGTGATGCACAGCTATGTTTTGGGGGCCAATGCAAGGGTATGGGGGGCGGATAGCTCAGTGGTTTGAGCATTAGCCTGCTAAACCCAGGGTTGTGAGTTCAATCCTTGAGGGGGCCATTAGAGAACTGGGGTAAAAATCTGTCTGGGGATTGGTCCTGCTTTGAGCAGGGGGTTGGACTAGATGAGGTCCCTTCCAACCCTGGTATTCTATGATTCTATGTAAATAATGCATGGAGTCACAGGCTGCATGGAGGAGGATACAAAGAAATATTGAACAGTTACCTGTTGAGGCAACACTGTCCATCCTGGGCACTGAAAACTAATGTGATAATCAAAGATTATCACAATGCATATGTACAAGGGGATTGAATTAAGGCAACATGGGCTTTTTTGTGTGCAAATTGATTCTAATTCAAGAAGCAGCTAGGGCTGAAAATGAATCCTTATGTGATACATAGCTAAAAGATAGGGGGAGATATTTATTCCAAATTGCCTTGCTCATATTTAAACCACGTAACTAGTAGTACATTATTTTTGACAGACAAACAAAAAGATTCCATGATGTCATGCCTACCTCATCCTTTAGTTAATCCCCAGAGGGGACAGGAAGTGTTCACAGAACAGTATTAAAACCTGCACCACCCTGAGAAAAGGCTTCACCTGGCTATGCCTGAAGGAAACTCTTTAATTACAACTGATCTAAGGCCATAATTTCCTCAGTAATCTTATAGAAAACAGTCCTGTCCATGAAAAGTGAATACATATGAAATTGGAGGACTGCAATTGTCAGTGGTCCTTACTCAAAACCCATTTACTGATTAGAAGGTGAATAATGTGGATAAAACTTCAGACAAACATCTTCCCTTCCCTTTGGCCTAACAAAACTTGCTCAAATTCTAGACCAGACCTGCTTCTAGCAAGGACCTGAGGAGAAAAACACAATACTGCTAGGGTTGCCAATTTTGGCTGGATGTATCCCTTGAGATTTCATCACATGGCATAATTTTTAATTGAAAAATAATCTTTAATTCCTGGAGATTCCAGGCCAATCCTAGTGGGTTGACAACCTAAATACTACAGTCAGACGTATGGTGCCTGGACCAGAAACTCTTCCCATTACTTCTGAGGACTTGCTGAATCTTGAACAATTATGTAGATATTTCCATGCCCGTGTCTGAACTTGCCCTCCTTAGTCTCTAGCAGAAGGCCCTATGATTCCCAGCTGGACAAGGGAGTCTGCGAATCTTCAGCATCCTCTACTGAATGGAGTTCTCATTGCATACCTTCAAGCCAATACCCATCTCTATATTCACTGCCCCCAAAACTTCATTCCTGTGGAGTTCAGGCTGACCAGCAGAGCCTAGTGCCCTTCCAGAGTGCACCTGAAAACCAGGAAGTGCAGAATTAAGGATACACCAGCCACTCAGTTCCCACTGAGAACAATGGAGATTCCCCCCACCACACACTGCCCTGCTTTGAGATCCATGGAGCATTCCCTCTCCCCCTCCATTCATCCCAGTGCTGCAGGTGCTATTTCCTGTTTAGCTATAAATGCTGTCCATTTCTCTTTAACTGGGGGCAGGTTCTCTCTCCTATGTGCTAAAGCAGTAGTGAATGTGACCACTGTGCTCTTTTTACATTAGCCCCAGCCCTGCGAGAACCACATCCTTTTGTTTAATGTGGTGAGTGAGAAGGAAGTTCTGCAATTTCTTTTGCAGCCTCAATAGCAGGTAGGTTGGGAGCCTCCCCCTGAGCAGTGTGGGGGAAGCACCAGTACAGCAGCTGCTCTTGGATGGCTGAGCCTGTAGGGCTTGCACCACAGAATCTAGCCATAGAGTGGTGGCAGCAGCATGCTGTAACTCCCTCCGTGTAAAGTAGCAGCCAAGTGACAGGAAAATAGTAAAGAACAGAATTGTCAGGCACACAGATGAGCATAATTTGTTGGGGAAGAGACAACATGGTTTTTGTAAAGGGAAATCATGCCTCACCAATCTACTAGAGTTCTCTGAGGGGGGTCAACAAGCATGTGGACAAGGGGAATCCAGTGGGTATAGTGTACTTAGATTTTCAGAAAGTATTTGACAAGGTCCCTCACCAAAGGTTCTTAAGCAAAGTAAGCTGTCATGGGATAAGAGGGAAGGTTCTCTCATGGATTGGTAACTGGTTAAAAGATAGGAAACAAAGGGTAGAAATAAATGGTCAGTTTTGAGAATGGAGAGAGGTAAATAGCGGTGTCCTGCAGGGGCCTGTACTGGGACCAGTCCTATTCAACATATTCATAAATGATCTGGAAAAAAGGGTAAAAAGTGAAGTGACAAAATTTGCAGACTTTGAAGAGCTACAAAAGGATCTCTCAAAACTGGGTGACTGGGAAACAAAATGGCAGATGAAATTCAGTTTTGATAAATGCAAAGTAATGTACATTGAAAAGCGTAATCCCAACTATATGTATAAAGTGATGGGGTCTAAATTAGCTGTTACCACTCAAGAAAGAAATCTTGGAGTCATTGTGGATAGTTCTCTGAAAACATCCACTCAATGTGCAGCGGCAGTCAAAAAAGGAAACAGAACATTGGGAATCATTAAGAAAGGGATAGATAACAAGACAAAATATCATATTGCCTCTATATAAATCCATGGCACACTCATATCTTGAATACAGCGTGCAGATGTGGTTGCGCCATCTCAAAAAAGATACACTAGAATTGGAAAAAGTTCAGAAAATGGCAACAAAAATGATTAGCAAAAAGAACAGGAGTACTTGTGGCACCTTAGAGACTAACAGATTTACCTGAGCATAAGTGTTCATGGGCTACAGAACAGTACTCCTGTTCTTTTTGCGGATACAGACTAACATGGCTGCTACTCTGAAAAATGATGAGGGGTATGGAATGGCTTTTGTATGAGGAGAGATTAATAAGACTGTTCAGCTTGGAAAAGAGACGACTAAGGGGGTGAGGGATACGACAGAGGTCTATAAAATCATGACATGTGGAGAAATTAAAAAAGGAAGTGTTATTTACTTCTTCTCATAACACAAGAACCAGAGGTCACCAAATGAATTTGCTAGGCAATCATCCCTTGTTGCCCATTCCCAGCTTCTGGCAAGCAGAGGCTAGGGATACCATCCCTGCCAACGCTGGCTAATAGCCATTGATGGACCTATCCTCCATGAATTTATCTAGTTTTTTTTTTGAACCCTGTTATAGTCTTGGCCTTCACAACATCCTCTGGCAAGGAGTTCCACAGGTTGACTGCGTTGTGTGAAGAAACACTTCCTTTTGTTTGTTTTAAACCTGCTGCCAATAGAAGTGTGCGCCTAAATACCTTTTGAGGCTCTGAGCCTCGGCTAGTGTTTCCTCTGTGGAATGGGATGCTGTGAGGACTAATGCGAACGCCTAGGGAACACAAGTATCCATTTCTGTCACAGCCTTTTTATTAGACAGTCTTTGCTCAAAATGCAGAAATATGCTCTGATTCTTTGACTCAGGCTTTGGTAAAAGCTTAAATGGCTTGAAAGGCAACTGGTTTTATATCGAGTCCTCCCCCTGCTTTTGTTCTCCACTGCAGCACCCTGAGTTTCTGGGAACATGTGCCTCCAAGGTAAGTTAAGTGGAGCTTTGCACCATCAGACAAGAGGAAATCTGGTTTTGAGAGTAGTGCTCATGGGAGCGCAAACAGCTCTCCCTAATCACGTGGCAGCATCTTGCTTTATTCAAGCTAGTGCACAGACCTAACTCTATTTCTGAAAGCTGAGAGGCAGGCAGATGTCAATAATTCATATGGCAGCAATGCAAAAGTCCTAGTGAATCCCTGAGGCTGGAGAGGAGGGAACAGCTGACATTCCTATTTGAACTTGGACAAAACCAGTTTCTCCTCCTTTGGTGTTCACACCTCAACTGCTAGAAGAGGGCCTCATCCTCCTTGATTGAACTAACCTTGTTATCTCTAGCCTGCTTCTTGCTTGCATATATATACCTGCCCCTGGAAATTTCCATAACATGCATCTGACGAAGTGGGTATTCACCCACGAAAGCTCATGCTCCAATACATCTGTTAGGACTCTTTGCTGCTATTTGAACTTGCCTCCACTGGCAGCACTGCAGTGTGACACCAAAACCTATGCCAATGGGAGAGATTCTTTCAGCGTCACTAATCTACCTCTCCCAGAGGCAGTGACTGTCAATGCTGTGCCATTTACATAGAGCTGCTCACACTGGAGGTTAGGCTGGTAGAACTGTGGTACCCTCCTGCACCCCAAACTCCTCAGCCTCACCCCAGAGCCCCCACCCCCAGCTGGAACCCTCACCTGTTTCCACACCTGAACTCTCTGCCCCGGCCCAGTGAAAATGAGCAAGTGAGCGAGGGCGGGGGAGAGTGAGCGACTCAGGGAGGGGGGATGGAGTGAATGGGGGGCAGAGCCTCAGAGAAGGGGTGAGATGGGGCACGGCCTTGGGGAAGGGCACGGGGTAAGGATGTTCAGTTTTCTACAAATCGAAAGTTGGCAATGCTACACATCAGCTGTAGGCATAGCATACACGCTGAGTTTCTAATGTTCTGGGGGGTGCTTCCCCCAGGCTCTGACCGCTCTCCATTCCTTCCCCCAAGGTCCCACCCCTCGGGATGGACACCCTCGCTCTGGCTCCACCTCACCTCTTCCCACCCTATTCCGCCCTCCTCCTAGAGCATGCCCAACCCTTATGGCAGCTGATCCGTGGGAGGTGCTTGGGGGAGGGGGAGGCGCTGATTGCCAGGGCTGCTGGCAGCGGGAAGTGCTTGGGGAAGGGGAATGCACTGATAGGGGGGCTGCTGGTGGGTGCTCCAGACCTGGAACTCCCACAGAGTCAGCACCTATGACTGGGTGTGAATGCTTTTGACACTCTATTCTGACACTATCTGACCTATCAGTCCTCAGCATCAAAGGACTGTAGCTCCAGCTAAATACAAGCTGGATGTTTCTCAGACCTGAAGAAGAGCTTTGTGTAAGGTCTAAAGCTCTCCCCAATAGAATAGAAGCTCACCCACCTAGTCTCTCATATCCTGGGACCAATGTGATTACAGCAACACTGCATACATGTATCATTTCAGCACTGACGTTTAATTTATTATTATTTTTGTATTGTCATAGCACCTCGGCCCCCCAGTCCTGGCCCAGACCCTCATTGTGCCAGGCACTGTGCAAACACAGAACAAAAGATGATCCCTGCCCAAGACAGCTGACAATCTAAGGTGAAGGCGAGAGACAACAGATGGAGACAGACCAATGAGGGTTAAGAATAAGGCAAAGGAGGTGCAAGCATTGCTTCAACCTCAACTTTTGGGGAAGAATAGAAAAACATGCTCCAATTAACAAAGTTGATATCACTTGTCAGTTCCACCATGATAAGGGGTGCTGCAACCTCTATGTGCTCTGTCATAGGCTACGAGATAAGTCCCAAAAGAGTAGTGATCTCAGATCCTTTTCATTCACCTGAGTGGTCAGTTGCTTTGGGTCAAACTAACTCCCATTTTGTCAGGCTAAAGTAAGGTCAGCAGTGAGCTGCCCTGCACAGCAGCACAGTGGAGCATCAATGCCTAGACAGGAAGGCAATGGTGTCTTTCCACTGCATCAGTGGGCTGGGAAGTGGAGGAGCAGCTCTCCCACAGCCATGCTGTGAGAAGGAAGTGGCTTTTTGGAGTCTTGGCCAGTGGTGCACAGTGGACTGGCACTCGCACTAGAGTAACCCCACTGTACTCAGACCAGGAGATACTCATGGGCTGGCTGTGTGCATCTGGGCAATGCTGGGGCTAAGAATTCTGTCCCTCAGCCATGACATGAGTTAAAGTGACTTCTTCTTAGCAAAGCCTTCTGCTTGGCCATTGCTCCTTCTCTCAGCGTGTGCTCTATAGAAATGTGTTCTCAGAACTGCCACTGCCATCAGACCTGAAGAATCACTGCCCCACCCCACATTTTACTTCTAAACCTCCAAATGAACTAACAATAGGGGGTAAAAAGCCGAGTGTGTGAGAGTGCTGGGTAGAATTTCAGCCTGTGCAGTCAGATGGAGGGGCATAGCACTGCTGCAGTGTAGCTTCTGTGACAAAAAATATACAGCTATTGAGCTAGTACACACAGAGAGGAAGAATGGCCCAGTAGTTAGAGTGCTAGTGTGGGACTTGGAAGACCTGACTTTGGTCCCCTGATCTTCCACAGACTCCCTGGGTGACCCAGGACAAGCTACTGAGCCTATCTGTGTCTCAGTTCCCCCATCTGTACAATGGGGATAATAGCACTGACTTGTCTCACAAGGGTGTTGTGAGGCTAATGTCACTAAAGGCTGCATGTTGTTTTCATCTCTCTCCCTCTTCATCTGAGACTGCACTGGCCTGCAGTCCCTGTTGGGAGCCAGTCGCAGCAGTGATCCCCTGACTGCAGTGCATCAGCCACCTGGCTGCAGGACTGTGCCAAAGTGGGCAGGCCGGTCCCTCAGGGAATTGCTCAGGGCACGCCCAGCATGTAGCTCGGGCTGCCCCTTTCCTCACCCTGGAAGACCCCAAAGCGAGGGTTTCAATTTTGCCAACTCTCCTGTGAAACCTACACAAAAAGTCACTCATGATTATGGTGGGATGTTCATGGCTCCAGTACCAGAAGTAGGCAGCTAATGCATCACCTTCCCAGCATGCCCAAATTCAGGTCTTCCAGTGCCTCCCTGAGACAGGGCCCTGCATGAATGCAAACTGGCTGTGAGTCACCCTGGTGGGGCAGGAGTAGCTCTGGTTGGCAGTGGGGCGAGGCAATGTCTTCATTACCAAGTGAACGTGTCAGGTTCTCAGCCACAGGTTGCTAATTAATCCATTGCTGCCCCTGTGCTCTCAGACAACAGTGTCTGAGATACCCTGGATAGGGTCCAGAGTGACCTAGACAAATTAGAGGATTGGGCCAAAAGAAATCTGATGAGATTCAACAAGGACAAGTGCAGAGTCCTGCACTTAAGATGAAAGAATCTCATGCACCGTTACAGGCTGGGAACTGACTGCCTAAACAGTAGTTCTGCAGAAAAGAACTTGGGGATTACAATGGACAAGAAGCTGGATATGAGTGAGCAGTGTGCCCTCTTTGCCAAGAAGGCCAACATCCCATTGGGCTGCATTAGTAGGAGCATTGCCAGCAGATCAAGAGAAGTGATTATTCCCCTCTATTCGGCACTGGTGAGGCCACATCTGCAGTCTTGTGTCTAGTTTTGGTCCCCCACTACAGAAGGGGTGTGGACAAATTGGAGAGAGTCCAGCGGAGGACAATGAAAATGATTAGGGGGCTGGGGCACATGACTTATGAGGAGAGGCTGAGGAAACTGGGGTTATTTAGTCTGCAGAAGAAAAGAGTGAGGGGGGATTTGATAGCAGCCTTCAACTACCTGAAGGGGGTTTCAAATAGGATGAAGCTCGGCTATTCTCAGTGGTGGCAGATGACAGAACATGAAGCAATGGTCTCATGTTGCAGTGGGGAGGTCTAGGTTGGATATTAGGAAACACTTTTTCACTTAGGGAGGTTGTGGAATCTCCATCTTTGGAGGTTTTTAAGGCCCAGCTTGACAAAGCCTGGCTGGGATGATTTAGTTGGTGTTGGTCATGCTTTGAGTAGGGGGTTGGACTAGAACCTCCTGAGGTCTCTTCCAACCCTGATACTCTGAGTCTCTGGTCCCACCTGTGACTGGTCAGCCCTGGAGGCCATTCCTTCCTCATGTGGCCTCTATAGCTTATGGGCATCCTCAATGCAGCATCATTTGTTCTGCTTAGGACAACAGGAAAGTCTGCCTAGTTCAGAATACAGCTACCTGCTGAGTGAGCATCCAGGCGAACACCTTGTATAAAGCCCGTTTGCTCATTGCATTGGCTTCTTGATGCCGTCCAGATGTTTGCTATAGCTTCAAAGCCATGAACTGCCTGGAGGCCTTGCCACTGTGCATGCCTGCCTGATGCAGCAGCCATTGGGCTCCCCCACATCCCAAACTCTCCTCTCTGCACAGCTTGTATCTATGTAGCAATGCAGCCCAATGCAGAGCCCTTATTATATGGTGACTTCTGCTTTGCTTCTGTTCATTCCCTCTGGAGCACCTGGCATTGACCACTGTCGGCAGACAGGATACTGGGCTGGATGGACCTTTGGCCTGACCCAATGTGGCCGTTCTGATGTTTACTGTCCTTGGCAGAAGGGCAGTTGTTAATGCCGGCCACTGTGGGCAGCCAAGTATAATGTATTGCTCTTCAATATTCACAAGACAACACCTTGCTGTTACGGTGACAGGCGCCTTAAATAAACGAAATGGCCTGTTCTGGCTGGGGCAGCAGTTTGACTAGCTATTTATTCCTCTTTTACACTGTGTTCTGGTGTTAGATACTCAGATATACCTACACGCTGTTATTTCTTCTCACTAGATTCTGTAAGTGGTTGGGTGATCATCAAAAAAGAGGGCCACATCTACTGCCTTCTCATTGTCTCTCCTTTCATTTTCCTTTACATTACTCATGGGAAGCACTATGTGGAACAGGAGCTTGTGTTCTGCGTGACAGTAGCACGGCGTGTACTCACTGCCGTGGCGCCTCCTCCTGGTTGTCAGGGAACTAGCTCTCTCAGCCCTGGAGCACCCTCTATGGGCCAGTGTCTCGCCCTCTGTTACCTACCCCTCTGCAGTCTCTTTATCTCCACCATGTATAGGCCCCACGTCCCTCCTGGACCATGGTGCCCCTTACCTTGGGGTGCTGCCCCTCACCCAGGGAACCCCACTCTCCTGAGCCCACCTCACCTCAGTGACCCACTGCCAGTTTTCATCTAGCCCCATCCCTTGGGGGGCAAACTGCAGTCTGAAGTGGCTACTCATCATTGGCTAGGGAGTTGGACCTGTTGCCTTTTCCCTGCAGCCCCAGTACATTCTTAGGCCTTCCTGTCAGGCCTCAGCCTGGGAGTTCATCAGGCCTGAGCGCCCCAGCTCAGCCTGCCCCTTCCCCAGCACTGCTCTGTTGAAGTTACCCTGTGCTCCCAGGCAGCCTAGTCCTTCCCACCCCAAGGCTCGGGTGAGACTCCTTGCCTCCTAGCTCACAGCCCTTTTTATACCAGCCCTACTGGGCCTGGATTGGCTGCTACCTGCCTTCACCTGATTGGCTCCCTGGGGCAGCCCTTTCCCAGAGCTGGTATTAATCTATTTGTCTCTGGAGCAGGGTGCTCACCCCACTACAGTGACCATCCACCCAAACGAGCCATCTTCCTACAGGGCCCCTTTCAGGTCCAGAGCTGCAAACCCTAGCAGTGGGGCTGGTTCTCAAGATGCTGCCATTCAATATTGAGAGAGATCCTCCTCTACTGAGCTACAAACCTTGAAGCACACACAATCTTGGTTCTTGAGATGTACTCAACCACCAGTGTGCAACTTTCAGTGCTAGGCTGACGTGGCTCATCACTAGTACAAACAATATGAGATGGTGTCTTATGTTAGAGAAGGGCTGGCTGCTGTCATTATATTGACAACGGGTCCAAATGACACCATAGAATGGCAAGCACTAAAGGAGAACGAGCTTATGGTCTCCATCAGTTAACTGGTCAACCCCACTCTGCCCACCTTTCCATGTTCTTCCATCTGCTGTGGCCACTTCAGTTCCTGGCTGTCAGTTGGAAATACCCTGACGACAATGCAGATGGAGAGAGTCTATTAGAGTGGGCATCCACAACTGACCTGCACCTCCTCTATGACCCACAGCAAACACCAAGCGTTCACAGTAGCAGATGGGCAGTGGGCTTGTCACCTGACATCTCCTTTTCATCATCCAAGTAACTGCCACCAGGATCATAGAGCAAAAAGTTGCTTGATGTTTTCCCAAAGTCTCAGCATTGGCCTTCTTTGATCACCAGAGGCTTGTAGATATCAGAAACAAGTAGCCTACAGGAGGCCTAGTGGAATTTCAGAAAGCTGGGTGGGTATTCTTTCAAGCAGACCTAGAGACGTCTATCAGCAAGTTTGACGTGATTTGTCCAGCTAATATAAATGACTCCTACCGAATTTTCTGTGAATTAGTTCAGGCAGCTGCTAAGAAATTGATCTCTAAAGAGGCTATTGCCAAGAGTATATCCCTGGGTGGTTGTCAGAGGCAATTAAACTCTTTCATAATTCAAATGTGCTGGTAATGAACAGGAGGCCATTAATAAGAGCAAGGAACTCATTCAAGGAGAGAGACAGTCACAAAGATGGACTTCACTCATTCTAGCTGGAAAGCCTGGCAGACCATCGAAAGACTTACTGGAGATTCCAGCCTCAGCCAAAAGGAGTTTCCAGTTACTGCAAATGTTATCGCATCTCAGCTAGTGGCTAATGAGTGTACACAGAACTTAGGTAAGTCTTTCAGCCATGAGGTCAAAACTGAGGTTGCAGTGAGGTAGAAAGTTCCTAGTGTGGATTCGAACCTGATGGCTTCTTCTTCAGAGTAAGAGCTGGACCAGGCCTCACAATTATGCAGACAGGAAAAGCTCCAGGCCTGGATTATATCCATATGGAGTTCCTACTTCATCTAGGCCCCAAAGCTGGCTGCTTTGGTTCCTCAGCTGATGTTCCCAGAAGAACTGCATCCCAGAAGTATGGTGCATGGCCAAAGGTTGAAGCTATGCCAAAACCAGGAAAACTAGTGGAAGAGCCCAAGAGCTGTTGACCCATCTCTCTCCTTTGTGTCACATACAAGCTTATGAAGAGACTGATTCTGATGTACACCAACAAGGTTATTGAATCACAATTGCCCTTTGTTCAGGACAGCTTCAGATGAGGATGGTGTACACAAGATCAAGTCAAGTTTGGAGCTGCTTTGGTAGATCTGTAAGTGGCATATGCCAATCTGACATATGGGGCTGCCCTCCAAGTTGTTGCAGATTATTCCCTGTAAGCCCATGGTGTGGTTCTTCATGGAAATGATAATGAATCAGAGCTTCATCGTGCAAACTGGAGACATAATCAGATATCTTAGGTGCCTCTGTAATGCACTCCCGTAAGGATCCACTCGAGCTCCTCTCCTTTTTAACATAGGCCATAACTATCAGTGGGTAAAGCCAATAAATATATGCGGATGACATCTGGATGACAGCTGTCTTGCTGATATGGGTAACAGTCTACACGATCATGAAGGATCATTCAGCCAGGACATGAATGCTCTGACCACTTAACCTTCATCAGTGGAGACACCTAAAGTGAGCCTAAGATGTTGGTCACAACCTCTCATCTGAACAATCACCTGGCCAGTCAGCCCCTTACAGTCTGTGTTGAGGATCATCCATTCGCTTTCCAGCCTGTTGTCACTTATTTAGGAGTCAAACCGGTCCCACCTAGAATGCTTAAAGAAAATGATTACGTCACACACTGCCTTGATCCAGGAACCTCCAGGGAGCAGAGGCAAATGTTCTATGAATGCCAGAGGGCACCACTGGAGAGATCTGCCCTCCTCCAAGAGAAAACACCTTCACCTACAGTGCCTGCTGACTTGCCACAACTGACTTCACAACATCCTTTGTCAAGGCTGTTCATGCACTTACAACCAGTGCTGATGGTCCAGTGCCAGTCTCAGATGAACGAAAACATATCAGGGCCGACAGCTATATCCTTGCAGAGGATCAACAGCTTTGGGATAGAGAGACATGAATGCTGGTGAAGTCCAGGAGCCTGATTTATACCGACCTGTTTGCAGCCTGCGATGCAGATCCTGGACTAGGGTTAACTGGCTGCCAAACACAATGGCCAGAGTGTCTGCTTAGCCCAGTTGTCCCAGCAATGCTGAGGCCCAGACATGTGGTGGAGGAGTGCACAACCTTGGTATGCTGGATGGTGCTGCAGTTAGATGTCTAAACAATGTAGATATCGGCTTGTGATGCATGTGAAAGAAAAAGATGACCATCAAAACCATAGGCCAATTCTTTGCTTCATCTATATTCTATCAGCCATTTTCTTCAAGGCACTCCACGACCAGGCCCATTTTATCGAAGGCTGGTCTAAAACTCAGGTCAGCCTAGCTATGTTGCTCAGGGGTGTGAAAAAGTCACACCTCGCAGTGCTGGAGCAAAGCCAAACTAAGCCCCACTATGAACACCTATAGATTTAAGGAAGAATTCTTCCATTGCTCTAGCTACCACTTCTTGAGGGGTGGATTTACTACAGGGCCAGAAAAGTCCTTTCCGTTGCTGGGGCAAGTGTCTACAGTGCAGTGCTACAGGTGTAGCTGCCACCGTAATGTGTGTTGTGTAGACATAGCCACAGAGAGCCAAAGGATCTGGGCTGCAGACTGTGTTCGACAGCTCCGCTCCTCTAGCCCAGTGGAACTTTCCACCATCAGGGGAAAGCTCATCTGTGCAGGAGACAGACCCCCATGGGGCAGGCCAGAGACTGAGGAATGGACTCCCCCAGCAAGTAAGGGCCATCCCAACCCTTCCCACCTTCCACTCTAAGTAGCAGATGCACTGCTCCAACCTGCCTTCTCTAATAGAAACACAGAGCAGCGTGGACATTTAAAAAACAAATAAACCAGCAAACCCAAACCAAACCCTCCCTGCACACACACAGGTCTCCCCCTGGGGAGAGAGAAACGTGGCCTGATTCGAAATGCCAGGGGAAGTAGTCTGTGGTGCTCACGCTGTGAAATGAAACTATTGACATGGCCCGATTCTGGCTCTACCGAAATGACTGGCAAAACTCCCTTTGTCTTCAGTAGGAATAGAGAGTGAGGCCTGGTCTACACTATGCTTTTAAACTGAATTTAGCAGCATTAAATCAATTTAACCCTGCACTCGTCTACACAACGAGGCCCTTTATATCGATATAAAGGGCTCTTTAAACCAGTTTCTGTACTCCTCCCCGACAAGAGGAGTAGCGCTGAAATCAGTATTGCCATCTCAGATTAGGGTTAGTGTGGTCGCAAATCAACGGTATTGGCCTCCAGGCGGTATCCCACAGTGCACCACTGTGACCGCTCTGGAAAGCAATCTGAACTCAGATGCACTGGCCAGGTAGACAGGAAAAGTCCCGCGAACTTTTGAATTGCATTTCCTGTTTGCCCAGCGTGGAGCTCTGATCAGCACAGGTGGCCATGCAGTCCCAAATCCAAAAAGAGCTCCAGCATGGACCGTACGGGAGATACTGGATCTGATTGCTGTATGGGGAGACAAATCTGTTCTATCACAGCTCCGTTACAGAAGACGAAATGCCAAAGCATTTGAAAAAATCTCCAGACTGTGATACAGAGTCCATAGCACAGTGCTGTGTGACAAGCGTAACGGAAAGCCAAAGAATCAAATGGAGGCTCATGGAGGGAGGGAGGGGGTACCAAGGACTCCAGCTATCCCACAGTCCCCGCAGTCTCCGAAAAGCATTTGCATTCTTGGCTGAGCTCCCAATGCCTGTAGAGTCAAACACATTGTCCGGGGTGGTTCAGGGTATATCTCGTCAATTTACCCCCCCTCTCCCGCTGTGAAAGAAAAGGGAAAAAAATCGTTTCTTGACTTTTTTCAGTGTCACCCTATGTCTACTGCATGCTGCTGGTAGATGCGGTGCTGCGGCACTGAACAGCAGCAGCCTCTCTCCTCCCTTCCCCGGTGACAGATGGTACAGTGCAGAAGGACTGATAGCTGTCCTCGTCATCATCCCATGAGTGCTCCTGGCTGGCCTCAGATGAGGTCGGCCAGGGGCGCCTGGGTAAAAATAGGAATGACTCCTGGTCGTTTCCGGCAGATGGTACAGAATGACTGGTAACCATCTTCATCATAGCAACTGGGGGCTGAGCTCCATCAGCCTCCCCACTTTCATGTCTAAAGAAAAGATTCTGTACTGCATGGACTATCATAGCAGCGGGAGGCTGGGCTCCTCTCCCCCGCACCGTTTAATGTCCTGCTTGGACTATCATAGCAGCTGGAGGCTTCCTCCCCCTCATTTTATCTCACTAAAAAGTCAGTGTTTCTTATTCCTGCATTCTTTATTACTTCATCACACAAATGGGGGGACACTGCAACGGTAGCTGAGGAGGGTTGGGGGAGGAGGGAAGCAACAAGTGGGGTTGTTGCAGGGGCACCCCCTAGAATGGCATGCAGCTCATCATTTCTGCGGGATCTGACATGGAGCAGCTGTGCTCTCTGGTTCTCTAGTACACTTGCCGCATATTTTAGGCAGGACTGACTCTATTTTTAGATAAAACATAAAGGAGGGAATGACTCCCCGAGTCATTCCCATTTTTGTCTTTGCGCCCCCAGCCGACCTCAGCAGAGGTCACCCAGGAGCACCCATGACAGCTGCAGACGGTACAGAACAACTGATAACCGTCATCTCATTGCCAATTTACAATGGCATGGCAGACAGTACAGAACAACTGATAACCATCCCTGCTGTCTTGCAAAGGCAAATGAATGCTGCTGTGTAGCACTGCAGTACCATCTCTGTCAGCGGCATCCAGTACACATACGGTGACAGTGACAAAAGGCAAAACGGGCTCCATGGCTGCAATGATATGACGTTTGCCAGGGCAATCCAGGGAAAAAGGGCACGAAATGATTGTCTGCCGTTGCTTTCACGGAGGAAGGAATGAGTGACGACATTTACCCAGAATCACCTGCGACACTGTTTTTTGCACCATCATGCATTGGGATCTCAACCCAGAATTCCAATGGGCAGGGGAGACTGCGGGAACTATGGGATATCTACAGGATAGCTACTCACAGTGCAACGCTCCAGAAATCGATGCTAACCTTGGTACATGGACGTACACCGCCGAATTAATGTGCTTAGTGTGGCCACGTGCACTCGACTTTAAACAATCTGTTTTACAAAACCGGTTTATGTAAAATCAGAATAATCCCATAGTGTAGACATACCCTGAGAGAGAGAGGGGAGCGATAGATGTATTAGACCCTTGCTGCTGCTACTGCAGTATTTTTGTTCCTGAAGTTAAACAAACTTGCCAGTTTTTTCCTACAAACTCTATGGATTCTCTCCCTTCCTGCCCCCAGCTTCTTAATAACCGCTCTGAATCATCCAACAGCAATTCAGAATGTGCGTTTAGGGATCTGAACACTGTTGTGACTCTGTTAATCTTAACTCCAAACTTGCACTGTATCTTTGCTTTGCGCGTTTGATAGGCAGTCCTAGCAGCAGCAGGCAAGCCTTGTTTCGAGTGTAGTCTATCTTTTAAGCACTTTTTAGCCTTCTAGTACCTCCAAAGCTATCTGGTGTGTCGAATTTAAGTGGAACACTTCCTAAAAGTTTGTAACAGCACTGTAGAAAGCAAGCAGTGAAACTTCAAAGCAAACACATTTCCCTGGTAATTTAAAGCATGAGCTATTGAGCAAATATTGTGGTTGCTGTTTTTAAAATGTCAGCCAGGAATGTATACAATTATTTGTTAACAATTGCATATGATTGATGTTATTACTAGGAAATGTTGTTGCCGATAAAAATCAGAGAAAAAATATTCTCTGCTCCTAATGTCTGTTTACTCGGATTCTTACATTGGTAACAGATTGGCATTTAATTCTTCTGTAATTAAAGACATGAGATAAGGTAGAAAAGCATCACCCAGGACTAGTATTTATTCTACATTTGGTTTTGAGGCTTAAGGCAAGCTCTTACCACGGATTTTTCCACACTGTAGTAGATCTGGGGTTTACTTATAATAAGCAGCAGGTGTATTGTTCAATCACAAGTTATCAGGCTCACCCAGTCACTGGGTGAGGGTCTCTGCCAGTGCTATACAGGAGGTCAGACTAGCTGATCACAATGGCCTTTCTGGCATTAGAATCTCTGAATTTGTCACTCTAGTTAATGAACGTTTGGCACTTCCCCCCTTGTCTAGCATGGTGGAGGCAACCACAGCTCCAGCCTCTCCATCTCCCTCAGTTGTCTTTCCATCAGTCTCTTGTCTACCCCTCCTCCACTTCCCGTCTCCAACCCTCACCACATTAGCAAAGGGGAGCTAATCTGCTAGAGCAGGCAGCCTCAAGGCCTCTGATTGGCCAACTTCTCTTCTGCCCTTCATGCTCCTGGGAGATGGATTCTTGGAGCGTGAGTGTCTTCTGGCCAGTTGGCCACCACGAAGTGAGGCTGAAGCTTGGTGAGTCTCTTGCCATTTTAATGGAGATGTAAACTACTGTTACCCATAATAATGAAGCATTTTAAAAAAATGTGTATTGCCTTAAAACCAGAGCTACCTGCCCCACTCTCTGGGCTGGTTCTAGGCTCCATCCTGCTGGGGCACTATGCTGGAGCAGATAATGTGTTCACAGCATGCAGTGGTGTGGCAGGGCCTGAAAAGAGGCAAACCAAGTGTATGTGGCAGTCACCATGCCCTTCCTAGTGAAAGCACAGGCCACAGGGAATGGCCGGGCCAGGGAGCGGTGCTTTACCCATGGCAGATACTCAGGCACTAGAGTGACGGGCAGGAGCCACACCTAGACACGCCCAGCCTCTAACAGAATCCACTTCTGCATATTTGTGCCCAAGCAGCAGCTGTAGCTTCACGTTATTGTGGCTTGCTGACCTAGGGGGCGAGATCACATTCTAGCCTAGCCTGAGTGTAGGAGCGCAGTGATAAATTAGCTGCCTAGGCCACCCCACTTGAGTACTCTACTACCATGCCACATGTCTTGCTTCCGCCGGAGAAGAGAGGGGAGCTGCTTTCAGCCAGGGGCGGCTCCAGGCACCAGCACATCAAGCACCTGCTCCCTCTGCCAGCTGCTCTCCAGTACTGTGCTCAGGAAGCCACATGCCCAGCTCCTTGCATTGCCCTGGCTTGCCACCCAAAGAATCCTGTACTCTACAGCCCATGACGATACATGCAAAAGTGCCCATGTCGCTCACTGGCAGCCCTATATATATTGACGCAGGACTCACCCTCTGACCACTGAAATGCAGGCAGCTTTGGGATGGCGTCAGCAGTGGTGCTCTGAACAGCAGGCACTCGAACAGACCTACAGAGTAGTTACTAAGCGCTCGGTGCACTAGGGGACTTAGGACTTGCAATACCTAACTTGTAGGCCTTCTGCAGCCCGGAGTTAAGGACCCAGGCTCCCTATACACTGCATGGGGAGAGCTAGCAGGAGCCATCTAAGCTAGCCAGTGGGAAATGCTGATGGGAAGGGTGTGCCATAAGCCCCGCCCCCAAGAGTAAGACCTGCCTACGGCCAGGTGGGAGGGACATGCCTTGTTCCACTCGGGATTCTCTTGGCACTGGGGGCCTCAGCCAGGGCAGCCCTTTTGCAGGAAAAATTAAAGTGTGAGAGCCCCCCCACCACGCCCCCTATTGCCACTAGGGCAAGCTGCTCCCCAGGGACATGAGGAACCTGGTTTCAAATCCTGCCCCATCTGCTTTGAGCACACCCACTGGCTCAGGCCCTGCAAGGGTGACACAGGGTGGGAATGCCTAATCTGAGACTCCTGCTAGGATGGGGAAATGAGCTAGGTGCCAAACTACTCAGTGGCATATTTGTGCATGTGCAGCAGTGGAAACCTAGGGGCCTTGGCATTATACTGGCAGAGGTATTGGCACCTACAGTGCTTGGCAGCAGCTGAGCAGGGGTGCTGAGGATTTCAGTGGTGCCTAAATGTTGGACTGAGGCCCTGAAAGTGTCAGTTAGCCCTGAAGTCCCTTGGCGGATCTGGCCCTAACCTGACTTCTATCAGGGATGCTCCCAAGATCTCTTGTTCTCACTACTCTCCATGGGGCCGGAGCACTGGGAGGCTCTACTTTGATCATGCCAGTGTGTTTTATAACAGTGCTGCAGCCAGCTCTGCAGAAGGAGAGTTGAGCCACTTTGTCAGTGGTATGGGGACATCACCGAGGCCTGGGTCAAGGGCCAAGCTCTGCCAAACCTGACACCAAGGCACTAAACAGAACTGCTCCCAGCTGCAGTGCTCGAAGCTGCATGGCCCCTGCTGACAGGCTGCTTATGGGGTTGTTTTTTGTAATTAATGAACTAGCGTCACTTTCTATGTGGGCAAGTGAGTGAGCCTGCAGGTACATGTTACATATCAAATGGGCGGATGGGAGAACAGCAGCATTCACAAGGAAAGGGGAATCCAGAGCAGGTGTCATTTGGTTTCACTGCAGGCACCAAATGGCTGCATACACATTCTGTCACATAATAAATACATAGCACTCACATCGTGGCTTGCTTCTGCAGAGTTCAGGGTGTTTCAAAAGTGATTTTTTGGGGCACTCCGATTTCTGGGATCCCAGTATGGCACACTGCATACTGCCCTCCCTCTCTCTGAAAATCGAGCCCTTTCAACATGTTTCAAGTTGGGCATCCAAAACCATTAGCCTTTTTTGACCATCTTGGCCTGTGAGTTTAGGTAACGTGTGTAAGATCACACTGCAAGACAGTTACTGAGGCAGGACTAGAGCCTAGGTGTCCTGGCTGTTTTCTGTTGTAGCTGATAGCCCACATTGCCTCCCTACACATGGTCACTGCAGCAACTAGGCATGCATAACCCTGGACATAAATTTTTGTGCTCTGAAAGACAAAGCATCTTCCCTCTCCCGACCCCTCAGGTATGATGAAAAATTCAAGTTACTCAGCTGCAGTATTGCCAACCCTAAATTTACAAAAATCATGAGTCAGGTTCATAAAAAAAAATCATGAGATTAGCTTCAAATCATGAGATTATATAAAAATGATAGAGTTGCTGTTCTTTTTATTTGTCTTCTGCTTTTTGAGTCTTTAGGGTGCACTGGGGACACAAAATGAAGCTTTCTCCACAGCCACAAGGGCTAGAAACATACTTTTCGTTTAAGACTGAAGTCTGAAATCATCACATCTCCACTTGACTCCAGGAGCTGGAGCTTTAAGGAAAACAATAATTATCATCAGACTCAGGAAAAAAATCCTGAATCTTGGTAACACTGTGAGCTGGGTGTCTATAACTGGGAACTGGCTGTACTTGATTTCCAAGGGCACAGGCTAGCACTTTCTTGCAGCGTGGTTATAATGCTTGGTGGTTTGCAATATCCTCCTCGGGGCCTGAAACCACCACTTCTTCTTCAGGACAACTTGTGCTTTTCCACTTGGCTGTCATCAGTTCCCCTTGTTTCTAATGTTTGATTCCTTTCCTGGGCAGGTGCCTGAACTATTCCTTGTGGTGCTTTGCTGCAGGAGAGCAGCACAAGGGCACTATATAGTTGTTTTTATAGTCCCCCTTCCCCCACAAAAATGGCTTTTGGATGGTTGGTTTTTCCTGGCAAAGAGTTGGCATTGAAATAAGTACATTGCTAATGCCAGGGGGTGGGGAGAAGGCATCTTGCTGAATCAAACGACCAAAGCAAAGATGTTCAGAATTATGGGATAGCTTAGTGGTTTGAGCATGGGCCTGTTAAAACCAGTGTTGTGAGTTCACTCCTTGAGGGGGTCATTTAGGGAACCGAGGTAAAAATCTGTCTGGGGATTGGTCCTGCTTTGAGCAGGGGGTTGGACTAGATACCTCCTGAGGTCCCTTCCAACCCTGATATTCTATGTTTTGCCCCTCTCCACTGGGTCAGGGCAGTACCACACACGGTGCCTACAAGCGAAAGTCTTAACCTAGCAGTCCGACATCCAATCTTGGACTCCCTGCATGGCCTTGGGAATATCCCAGGAGCACAATAGTCCTGCCTCTCAGGATAGATGGGAGGCAGCAGCTTGTTCGTGTCTGTGAAAAGGGGGAATTGTTATAAATCACCCTCTATCTGGAGCTTTGAGTAAAGCTTAAACAATATGGGATGTTTGGGGACCATTGTCATGGATTTTTTCGTCTTTCCCATCTAATTACCAGGAGTTTTCATGTAAATGAAATGATCTCCTCAGTCATTGGGCTGCTCCTCGAGAAGCTGTGACTGAACAAGCTGGTGAAGAACAGGCTGATTAGAAAAGGAGCTGGGTGCAGCTATCCACATGCAAATACCCTGGTAAGCAATGGAGGGTTCTGGCTTCACACTAGTTACTGTCATGGCTGCTGCTATGGTCCTAGTTTCCATGTAAGTTAGAGCAGCTTAGCAGGGGCTGCTCCAACATGACAGCTGGCCTTGGTTACCTAGAATTTGCAGAGCAGAATGAAGCTGAGCTCTCCCACCACTTTCTGTTTCCCAGCATATCCCATATTGCAGGACAGATGGAGTGGGTGGTGGGGGAATCCAACCCCTGCTCTCAGAGTTATCTCCCCCCACCCAGGAGAATCCTTAGTTGTGGCTGGGTGCTGGCCCCTTTGTGTCACTCAGGTGTTCCAAATGGGCTGAAACCAGGAGAAAGCATCTGGCCCTGACTCAGAACTCCCCCGTCCCTTCACAAGAGCTGCCAGCCCTCAGTCCAGGGCACTCAGCTCAGCACCTCTGAAATCCAGGTACCCGATATAGGAGCCAAACTATGGACTAAGGAGCACAGGCTAGCGCATTGTTTCCAAACACAAGAGCACAGTTTTCCTGTGACTGATCTGATCTCCCCTGAGAATATGTCTGTTCACATTGACAGTTTGCAGAACTGTGTTTTTTAAACTCCCCCTATATTTAGCACTTGTGTGACTGTACCCAGCAACGGCTTTTTTTATTTTTCTGGTGTGAGGAGGCTACATTGCTGGCTGCTAAACCCAAAGTGCAGTGAGACCTCTGTTCTTCAGAGCCACTTGCATTAACTCCCCCCTGCCCAACTCCATCACCCATCCCTGGCTCACCCCTCCAGCTGCTGACTCAGGCTCTGCCTGCCTGCTCACACATGAGATGCCCCTGCTTTTCTGTCTCAGTTCCTCTGCACCAGTTCCTTGCTGATGAACATTAGTTTGGAAATGGCTCCAGCACCAGGTGAGTTTGGGGATACAGTGGAGGGAACTATGGGAGTTTGACCCCCTCTTCCCACAATTCACTTAGTCTCCTGGAGGCCCCCACAATCTGGAATGAGAACTGCCCAGAATACAGCTGGCCTTGGTGCAGTGCCAGGAAGTCTGGACATCTCCCCATAAGGCAGTGCACTCCCAAAAATGCACACCATGCAGTGTGGACACGTCTCAATTCCAGACAGCCTGCGCTTGTGGCACCATGCCAGTGCAAACACACCCAAGCTGAGCTAGAGGCATCGGTTCAGCTCCAGCTATGCAGGTTACAGCAGAGGAGGAGTCACTTGCACAAGGCCGATGCCTTTCCGGCCTGCCCTTCCTGCAGGTAACACCAAAGGGAATCTGGTCACTGATCCCAGGGCTAGAGCCTGCAGCCCTGACTCCCGGGACAAGTCACCTGGACATGTCTGTGCATGATAATCCTCACGTGAGGGCTTCAGGATTGGGTCCCCCAACTTGACCTCCTCCCTGGTGCAATGCCCCTGAGATCCAGGGTGTGACCCCAGGGATGGCTTTGGCCTCTGGACCCCACAGAGAGGTGTCTGTTGGAGGGCTGGATTTGTTTCTAGCAACAGGAAACAAAGCAGCTTTGCTGTTGGAGAGCTTTGCCGCAGTACTTTCGGTAACACTTCCTCTTAGTTTCAGAGCTATAGAACGGGGCGGGAAGTTTCATTGTGAGCTAAAATTGAACATAGAGGAGCCAGATTTTCATAGGTGCCCATTAGCTCCCCTTGAGAACAATGGAGAAGCAACCACCCAGTAGAACAATGGGAGCTGCTGGCTGCTGAGCACTTCTGGAAATGTGGCCATGACCTCCTAGTCCCGGAGCAAACAGTTACACAGAATTTGAAGGAGAAAGAATGAACTGGGCAGTTCTTGACATAGAAGAGTTATATATTAAGGGCCATATCCTGGCTTCTTTGAAGCCACAGGCAAAATTCTCCATTGATTGCAATGAAAATGTTGACTCAACTTAAAGGTGGTTTAGGCAAGATCTACACTGGAAACTTTTCCTGGTCTAGCAATGTTAATAATTAGGGAAGTGATACTTTTGGCACATTTCTACCCTGGCGAAAGTCCTACTATAGACACAGTTATATCAGCATAAAAGTGCATTTGCTGATATCGCATTTTTTTTGCTTGGAGACTCAATATAAACTATTTACTTTTTTGCTCATATAAACTCTGTGTGTACACTAGGGGGGTTTGCTGGGACTGGGAAACCTCTTCCTGTGTAGGTCTGGCCTAAGACCTGGTCTACACTTGCAACTTATAACCAGCAGGGGCATGACTCTCACTCCCTCAGGGACACAGATATGATCACAAAACTCCCAGCAGCTAAGCCGAGAGAAGAGGGCACAGCTGCCGTCATTCAGCGAGGTGGTGCACACTGGAGGGAAAACTCCTTATGTCTGAGTATATGCAGTGTCTACAGTAGGGGACTGCTCAGACATAGCACTGACTGGTTGTGACTGTGATCTGACCTAGGCTGGTGTAAATCAGGAATTGCTCTAATGAACTCACTGGAGTCAGAGTACCTTAAAACCCAGAGTAAGACCACAAAGAGGCCCTGAAAATTTGATTTTCTATTGAAATTAATCACCTTTTCTCTGTGAAACTAAAAAGAAAAAAAAACTCATATGCAAATGTAGAGCTTTCAGTGTGTGTCACAGACTAACCACGGGGTTGGAGCAACACTGGTCTAACAGCACTGGGCTGCTCGAAGAGCCGCTGCAGCCATTAGCAGGGTAGGTTCTTAACAGGGCACCAACCCAAAGGAAGTGATGCTGGGTTCTCACTGGAAAGAATTCATACGTTTTTCCAAACAAAGGTCTTTCTTTGCATAAGTAGTTTTATTGACTTCCCTGGAGCTACTCACGTTGGCAAGGCTTTCAAAGATCAGACACAAAATAGGAAGATAGTTGTATTGGGGTGCGTTACTGTCTGGAGGCATAGACTATTGATAGGGCACTGGACTCAGACTCAGCTCGAGAGCCCTTGATTAATTACTGGGCTCTGCTGTTAGGAAGTCACTTCACTGCCTTGTGCCTCAGTTCCCCCACATTTGTAATTTGTGGATGATACTGCCCTCATTTACGAAGCATGTTGAGATCTATCGAGGAAAAGGGCTAGAGATTATTATTATTAAACTGAGGCCATCCCATTTAAAATTAGACATGATTGAAACAAACCTGAATTTTTCAATTCAACATTTTCTACTTTTTTATGGAAAATTTCAAAATGAAAATTTTCAAAACATACTTTGAATTTTTTTCTTTGTTTTGGTGGGGGGAAAAACCTCTTCCTCTCCCTTTTATATTTTTTCTAACTTTTTTCAAGTGGAGAGACAAGTGGTTGGAAAATGAAAGTGGTTTTCTCTCTGAATAGAACTGACATTTTATCAAAAATTTTTAAAAAAGAAATATTTTTGTTTTGATTTCTCTTGTTGAAAGCTGAATTTTCTGACCAAAATACTTTGTTTCACACAAATTTTCATGCAGGGGAGAGCTGGGTCTGATCATGATGGTGCATGATCAGCAGCTCCATGGAAACTCTTCTCCACAATGGCTCCAACTCAGGACCAATGAGGATGCATCCTGACAATACACAATGCCTGCATTTACCCTGCCCTCCGGACTCATGCAGGCAGCAGCCATGACAGCAACCATTGTGAAGCCAAAACCCTCCATTGCTTACCAGGGTATTTGCATGTGGAGAGCTGCACCCAACTCGTTTTTTTAATGAGTTCTTCACCAGCTTTTTCAGTCACAGGCCATGTCTACATCTAAAATTTTGCAGCGCTGGTTGTTACAGCTGTATTAGTACAGCTGTATAGGGCCAGCGCTGCAGAGTGGCCACACTTACAGCAACCAGCGCTGCAAGTGGTGTTAGATGTGGCCACACTGCAGCGCTGTTGGGCGGCTTCAAGGGGGGTTCGGGGAACGCGAGAGCAAACCGCGGCGAAGCTGGTCTCCTTTCCCGGTTTGCTCTCGCGTTCCCCGAACCACCCTGCAAACCGCAGGGAAGGAGACCTGCTTGCTCGGGGGTTCGGGGAACGAGAGAGCAAACCGGGAAAGGAGACCAGCTTCGCCGCGGTTTGCTCTCGCGTTCCCCGAACCACCCAGCAAACCGCAGGGAAGGAGACCTGCTTGCTCGGGGGTTCGGGGAACGAGAGAGCAAACCGGGAAAGAAGACCAGCTTCGCCGCGGTTTGCTCTCGCGTTCCCCGAACCACCCTGCAAACCGCAGGGAAGACCTGCTTGCTCGGGGTTCGGGGAACGCGAGAGCAAGACGGGGAAGGAGACCAGCTTGATTACCAGAGGCTTCCTCAGGTATGCTGGGATACCTGCTTATTCCACGGAGGTCAAGAAAAGCGCTGGTAAGTGTCTATACTTGATTACCAGCGCTGGATCACCAGCGCTGGATCCTCTACACCCGAGACAAAACGGGAGTACGGCCAGCGCTGCAAACAGGGAGTTGCAGCGCTGATGGTGCCCTGCAGATGTGTACACCTCCTAAGTTGCAGCGCTGTAACTCCCTCACCAGCGCTGCAACTTTCTGATGTAGACAAGCCCACAGCTTCAACAAGGAGCAGCCCAATGACTGAGGTGATCGTTTCATTTACATGACAATCTCCTGGTAATTAGATAGGAAAGACAAAAAAAATCCATGACAATGGTCCTCAAACATCCCATGTTGTTTAAGCTTTGCTCAAGGCTCCAAACAGAGGGTGATTTATAACAATCCCCGCTTTTCAGACACTAAGGCCATGGCTACACTAGAGAGTTGCAGCGCTGGTGAGGGGGTTACAGCGCTGCAACTTAGGATGTGGCCACACTTGCAAAGCACAGCCAGCGCTGCAACTCCCTGGTTGCAGCGCTGGCTGTACACCCGGTCGAGCGTCGGGTGTAGGGATTCCAACGCTGGTGATCCAGCGCTGGTCAGCAAGTGTGGACGCCCACCAGCGCTTTTATTGACCTCCGGGGTATAAGGAGGTATCCCAGAATTCCTGTCCACAACAAACCGGAAGAAAGGGAGAGCTCGGAGTTCAGCCAAACTGCTTATTTAAAAAACAAACACAGCTCCTGTTTGCTGAGCGAACGGAGGCAGGCAGGGGAATTACTTTGGAATGTTCACAGCTGTTTGCTTGAAGAGAGAAACAGCACGCTCACACGGCGGGGGGGGAGGGGGAAGTCCGTGTTGAGCAGTTGCTGATCTGGTCTGACGGGTATTTAGAAGTACATAATTTGCATTTAGTGAATGAGAGAGGAGTGGGGGGAAGGGAGTTAGAACTTTTAAAATGATTGAAAGTAGGCACAGTCCTTAGAACTTGCAAGGCAGGGAGCTGAGAACAGTGTCAACTCCAAAAATCCATTCTGTCTGTCTCCTCCACGCTCCCTGTCACATTCCACCCCACCTCCCTCTTTTGAAAAGCACGTTGCAGCCACTTGAATGCTGGGATAGCTGCCCACAATGCACCATTCCCAACAGCGAGGCAAGTGCTGCAAATGTGGCCACACTGCAGTGCTGGCCCTACACAGCTGTACGAACACAGCTGTAACTACCAGCGCTGCAAAACTGTAAGTGTAGACATGGCCTAAGAAGCTGCCACCTCCCATGGGCCCTGAGAGGTAGGGAAGTAGTAGTATTGTGCTCATGAGCATTTATGGGATGTTCCCAAGGCCACACAGGGAGTCCCATGCCAGCTCAGAAGTCAGACTTTCAGGGGGTCCCAAATTGGAGGTCAGACCACTAGGTAACACTTTCCCTTGTAGGCACCATGTATGCCTTACTGCTCTGGTCCAATGGAGAGGGGAAAATTTGAAATTTAAAGCTGTAATTCTGAAGCCATAATCTCTGCTTTGGTGGGCACTAGCCAGACATGCCACATACCATATTTACCCCCTAGAGCACACACGTTCTGGGAAGAACCATATTGGGTTCAATTCCAGGTTATTATAGCTACATAGGGCCAGTGGAGCCAGCAGGGCCTGTGTGGAGACCCCAGGCACCAGCGGGCACTGGTGGAAGTTCATGGGGGACCCCTCTCTCCTGTCCCCAAAGTTCTTCAACTTTGAGGGCAGGCGAGAGGCAGGAAGAGGCTGGAGGGAAGTTGCAGTTTGATTGCTCTAGGAATCCCTTTGCCATAGGTCGTGATGTGAAGACATACACTGTATGCCCTTGCTATGGTCGCCTGGCTGTATTGGCTAAGGGGCAGCACTGGAGTATTCCCCACTCCCCCACTCCCTGCCATTGGCAATGTCTTTATTGCAATGCCAACACTTTGTCAGTAAAAACCAGATGCTATTTTTGTGGGACCTTTAAAAAACAGCGACATATTGCTCTTGTGCTTCTCTCCTGCAGCAAAGCACCACAAGGAATAATTCAGGCACGTGCCCAGGAAAGGAAACAAACATTAGAAGCATAGAGCTGCGGATGACAGCCAAGTGGAAAGGCACAAGTTGGCTTGAGACGGAAGTGGTTTTTCAGGCTCCAAGGAGGATATTGCAAGCCACCGACAATTAAACCCACACTGCAAGGAAAGATCTAGCCTGTGCCCTTGGAAATCAAGTACAGCTGCTTCCCAGTTACAGAAATTCAGCTGAGTAGCTTGAATTTTTCAGCATGCCAGGGGGGAAGACACTGTGCCTTTCAGAGCACAGAAATTTGTGTCCAGGTAATTCATGCACAGGCACTTCAGTGACTCTGTGTAGGGAGGCAGTGTGGTCTATCAGCCAGAACCAAGAACAGGCAGGCAGGATGCTTTTTGTCCTGCCTTAGTCACTGTTTTGCTATGTGATCTTAGAATCATAGAGTATCAGGGTTGGAAGGGACCTCAGCAGGTACCTAGTCCAACCCCCTGCTCAAAGCAGGACCAATCCCCAACTAAATCATCCCAGCCACGGCTTTGTTAGGCCTGACCTTAAAAACCTCTAAGGAAGGAGATTCCACCACCTCCCTAGGTAACCCATTCCAGTGCTTCACCATCCTCCTAGTGAAATTTTTTTTCCTAATATCCAACCTAAACTGCCCCCACTGCAACTTGAGACCATTACTCCTTGTTCTATCATCTCCTCCCACTGAGAACAGTCTAGATCCATCCTCTTTGGAACCCCCTTTCAGGTAGTTGAAAGCAGCTATCAAATCCCCCCTCATTCTTCTCTTCTGCAGACTAAATAATCCCACAAACACATTACCTAAACTCATAGACCAAAACTGTCAAAAGTTGCTAACGATTTTGGGTGCCCAACTTGAGACCCCCTCAAATGGGCCCAATTTTCACAGAGGGGCAGCACTCTCTGAGAGTCGAGCCTCTTTAACATGTGCCAAGATGGGCTCCCAAAAATTGGTGTGCCCAAAATCACGTCACTGTTGAAAATCCTGGTATCAGTTTCCCCCTTGTAAAATGGGTGTGGTGATACCCAGAGGTGGTAAGAGGCTTACTTTGCTAATGTGCAAAACACCTTGTGTTCCTCAGAGGAAGCTACTTGGTTCCACAGTGAAGGCAAACCACCCCTGCTCTGGAGCCCCGTTCCTTGTGAATGCTGCTTCTCTTTCATTATCCCATTTGCTTCAGGTCTTGCACCTCCCTCATGGAAAGCAAGCCTATTTCACTAACTGTACAGAACCCCCTTGGACAGTGGCTCAGCCAGGGACATGCTGCTCTGAGCACTGCAACTGAGACCATTGCTGCATAATCCCTTGGTGCCAGATATGGTTGGGTTCCAAAACAGCTGCTGTGACCCCCCAAACTCTCCATTGCTTTAAATGAAAAAATTGACCCCACTTAAAAATGATTTAGGTCAAAGTGAAATACAGCCATTTGCCAATATAGCAATGTTGCTTAGGAGTGAGATTTTAAAAAATATTTTATCTAGTGTAGGTCCTGCAACCATAGCGTGGCCTTGATTTAGCCCCATTAGCTGCCGCTGGGGTCAGCACTGGCAGGTCTAAGGCCTTGTATTGAGGAAGGCAGAGCCACTGCTGCAAAGTGGAAAAGCTTTTCCAAGGAGCAGAGGAGTTGGGCACTGGATGCTCAGCGCCATCAGAGCTCCCCACTTGTCTAGTTGTGGAGCAGCATTGAGTTTATCCATTCATGCTGCAGCTTCTAGATTGGTTAGACCTACTTCTGCCAAACATGGATTGGCACTGTGCCCACCAAGGAGTTGGCTATCTAGCCACACTGGACACTGGTACCTTCAGTCGTTTTGGAGATGGCATAGGTGGTGATGTCGATACATAGGGTTACCCAACACTGCATTCAGTTGCTTATAACTGTACCAACATTTAACCATTTAGGCTCAAATTTCCCATGCCTTAAGCCGATTTTTTTTTTTTAGATGAAATGGTTCTGATGTTGCAGAGATGAGATTGGGGAAATACATTGTTTTGCCTATATTAATTAATTAACTGTAAGAATCTTTGTGTCTGTTCTAGTGCCTCCATATTTTGGAGCAAGGATTTGAAATTTGGCAGCCCTGGCACCAGGGATGTGCCTTTTGCTGGACCCATGGCTGTGCTCCCAAATATGGCCAAGTTACAAGCTTTTGGAAAAATCTCAGCATGCTGAGCCTGGGGGTAAGAAGGATTTTCCTGAAATTGTGCCTCCTGGCAGCTGGGGCTGCTGCACCAGGCACAGGAACTGATCGCAGGGAGCCTGTCTGTCCAGGGTTCTCAGCAACAACACCCCACACAGCCAAGTGCCAGAGGAGAAGGAGCAGTCTGACTGGAGTGGGAATGGGGACAAGTGTGGGGGCAGTGTAAGAGCCAGGATGGGGTACGGGGGAAGGAGCAGGTGGGTTTGGAGGTGCCCCTGATATTCCCCATTCCTAGGCAAGGTATGGCAGGCCCTACGGGCTTTGTGTGACCCATCCCATGCCAGTCTAGACTGGGACTCATAACTGAATTCCAATGAGTTAATGATTTCCTCCAGCTCAGATTTCCCCCACTCACCACCCCAAGGCTTCCCTCCCAGAGGACTCCCTGCAGCCCCCCACGGCAGAGTGTTGAAGTGCAGGGTCTGGAGGCTGTCCACATTCTGCCTGGCTTTCACCCCAGTGTCCCTTGCCGGAGCTCCTCCGTGCTCACCTCCAAGCTCTCCAGGCCTGGCAGCTGGTCAGGAGCCAGAGATGCACCAGGTGGCCCTGAGGAGAGTCCTAGGGACCCTGCCCAGGATGAGGGCAAGGCAGCCCAGCAATACTGGAGGAAGCCTCATTGGCTGGCTCACCAGCCCTTGCACAGGAGGGAAGGGGATCCAGTGAGTTGGGAGGTAGAGTCCACTGCAGGGGGCCCATCCACCAGTAGAGAGCCAGAAGAGTGTCCTAGAGCTTCCCCCATCTCGGCATGGGGAAGGAAGTGCTGGGCTGTGCAGAGCCCAGGCTCCCTGTGCCAGGGCAGGGTGCAGCCTAGAGACCGTAGGGGGATGGACCCTGCAGCTCCCTGTGGAAAGCCCTGGCATTGGGACTGCAGTCCCTGTCCCTGCTCCGGGGGCTCAGGGACCCCCTAGTTGCAGAGGCCTCTAGTCCCCTCCCAGCCCACAGCACTGGAATGCCAGCAGGGGCTTCCCGTTGGGCTGGCACCCCAGCCCATTACCTCATGTGCAGGTACCAGGTCCCTGGCCATATGGCCACCCTGTTCTGCAGTGTCAGTTACAGCTGGGAAGGGAGGTGGTAGCTGCTGGGTCTCTGCTCAGAGATGGCCAAGGGAAGGGCTTGGCCCACTCTCTTTGCACCTTGCTCCTGCCTCCCCAATGGTGAGTGCCGCAGGCCCCTACTTCTTCCCCTGGGGGGGGGAGCCCTTTATCACAGCACAGTGAACAAAGGAGCCTAGCGGAAGTATAGTGACCACCCCAGGCACGCCGGAACAGGGGGACCAGGGCCATGGCCCCAACACTTTTTACCTTCCTTAAAAGCAAGTAATGAGAGGAAGGGGTGGAGAAGAGCAAGCGGAGACAGGGCCTCGGGGGAAGAGGCAGAGTAGGGGTGGGGCCTCGGGGGAAGAGATTGAATGAGAGCGGGAGGGAAGGGGGTGAGGGGAGCCATGGTTTGGGTGTCAGTGGCCCCCCACTTCTAGGCAGAGTCAGCTTTGAACAGTTTCGACAGGGCCCCGGCAGGGATGACTATATTAAAAAAAAAATGTAAAAAACTACATGGGGCTTGTACTCACCAGGCGGTGCTCCGAGTCTTCGGCGGCACTTCGGTGGCGGGTCCTTCACTCGCTCCAGGTCTTCGGCGGCCCTGAAGGACCCACCAGCGAAGTGCCGTCGAAGACGCAGAGCAAGCGAAGGACCCACGGCCGAAGTGCTGCCGAAGACCCGGAGGGCTGCTGGGTGAGTAAAAATTAAAAAGGTGCCTCTAGCCAGGGAAGAGATTCTCACTGGGCGTGGGGCCCTCTTAGGTGCAGGGCCCGATTCGGGGGAATTGGTGGAATTGGCCTAAAGCTGGCCCTGCTTCTAGGGAGGTTCCAGTGCTCCTGGACCACCCTCACTACTCCTTTGCTGTCGGTGAGCAAGTTGACCCAGACCAGCACCAGAAGGGCTCTAGTGGAGAAGCGAGTGCTGGCGCTTCTTTATTTAGCACTCAAGCTCTAGTGTGTGAATGAGCTCAATATCCATGAGATCCTGTCCTGCATATGGAGAGCAATCAGCCAGCAACACAGTGTCCTCCCTCATCTCCTGCACTGGCCCACGCCCCACATTCATGATCCGTCAGGTCCCTCTGGGAAAGCATTGTTACAACTCTCGCTCTCCTAACTCCCTAACTGCATTCACATCGCACGCAGGCAGCTTCCCTCATTCCTTATAGCCAAGTGCCCGCTTGTGCAGCATGGGTCCAACTGTACAGCAGGCAGGAGTTTGAAGCTGACACAGGCCATGTCTCACTGCAGATGTAGATCTGCATTCAGACGTTCACAAGTCTCAGGGGTGACCAGGTCTCGGGATTGGTTGGAGCCCATCTCTGCATTCAGGTTGGTCTGAGCCATTGCTGGCCCTTACCATTAATTTAGCAAAGTAAAGAGCAAGTTGAGCACCCATTTGAACTAATTGATGGACTTTAGCATTCAATGAAAGGATATTTTCAGTGAGCAAGATAAACTTTGCTTCTCTTCACCTACAGGTGCACAGCTGTGCTGAGACAGGGCTTTGTGCAGAGTGGGTGGCCTGGATGAATAACTGAATGAAAAGACAATGGATGAGTGTTGAAAAATGCCAATATCTGCACAGTCACAGCAAAGGCTGAGCAGAGTATCACTGAGTTAGTCTGCACAGCAATTTAACAGCCGTCCTATCTCATCGGCTCCCAGGAGTGGCACATTCCAGCAATGCACAGTGCAAACGACCATCCAAAGAAAAGCAAACAAACGAAAAGCTGCCTGGACTGTGCAATCTGCTAAAGATAACATGCCCATACACCTGTTCACTCTAACCATCAAACAGGGATTAGTGAAACCCAACAAATGTAAAATCTACATGGCCATTAAAGGAATAAAACTGTAGGATTAAGGTGAGACCTGTATGTTTCACATGAAGCAATATTCTTTTAAGCAGGCATTGTTCTATTTCTCAGCATTTTCCCTTAAAATTCGACTTGCACTGAGCCACACTTTGATTTAGTTTGAAGGCTGGATCTCTCAAGAGTGAGTATGGTGCACCAAATATTAAAATAACTGACTATTTTAGAGAGCTGGTTGCATCTTTCCTGAAAAGAGTGCAGCTCTATTGGAAAGTGTTTTTCAGAAGGCATTATGCAGTATCGGTCTCAAGCCTGTGCAAGCCCTTATTCACACAAGTAACCCTTACACATGAGAAGAGAGCCACTGAGGTCAATGAAACTAGTCACCTTAGTAAGGACAGGAGAAAATTCTTTTTGCAGGTTCTGGTTTGTATTGTGTGCTCTTATGCCCTGACTCAGCACAGCACATGCTTAACTGCTTAAATCACATTGATTTCAATTAGACATAGGCAACATGCTTACATAGTTTGCTGAATCAATGCCTTATAAAATGACTTACAATGACTCACATGCAAACTTTGGTCCACGAGCTACTCACTGCAAACCCACCTTTTAATTTTAACTTGATAGTAACTGTGCATCACTTCAGGTCTGATTGTGATGATGCCTTTGGTCCTGTCCATTTCTGATTGGTAACACACTGTCCTGTGAGGACCCGCTGCTCTGGGTAGCCTTCATTCAGTGTCCCGCAATTACAAGCAGAGTGCTATCCTAGCCATTGGTATTTCACTCACATGCAAGGTTCAGATTGTCACCAGGACTCCAGGCCTTAGGGAGGTGACACGTTGTTTAGTTGTACCCCCTTGCAATATCTCAGCATTCTAGTGACCTGCCCGTGCTTTGCCATGTCGTAACCCAAGCTAAACCACCAGCAAGGGATGCAGCTCTAGCAAGGAATTAAAGTAACACCCTTTGTGCCAATCACTGGCATGTACAACACTTATCTATTGTACAGAACATAGTAACTCATCATTCAAACACGGCCTACTGGATGAGACCATGGGGTCCATGTAGTATGCAGTGCATTGGGGGTCCTAAGCAAGAATATTGTTCACACAACATATACGCAATTGCTTAGTCTACTTATGCCCAGCGCCAGCTCTGCTAGTATGGTAACCTGTCCTTGGCTCTGGTGTGCAGCTGGTGCTCGAGAAGGAGCGAACAAACCCTTCAGGAATGTTTTTCCTACTAGAACTTTCTAAAATTTGGTAACTTCAGTGTTCAGATTCCTAACGAGGGAGAGAAATGAGCTTTCAGAGGCTGTAACAAACCACGACTCCATCCATCAGGAATGTGCATTTCTAAGACTTTGCCAGTTTAACAGAAATAATCAGCAGGATAAGTAGGGAGCAACTAATCATTAGAGCTGGAACAAACAGAGGGCATATTGAACCAGTTTAGTGTCACTCATTTGAAATAATACTCCAGCCAGCTCTCTTGGCCCAGGCAAGTAATACTTCAGCATTAAGAATTCTCTCTGTGTGCCATTTTCTCAAATATCTGGGAGGTCATCAGCTTGCCCAGATTTATCACAGGATGTTTCCTGCGTTTCACTAACAGAGGGTGAAATGTGGCTATTGCTACAGGGTTGCACTGGAATACCCTGTTTGTGACCTTTTCAATGTGCTGCAGTGACCAAGAGAGTCAAAGATACGAACCTCAAGTAGGGTGACCAGACGTCCTGATAAAAACAGGACCGTCCCAATATCTAGGCGTTTGTCCCACGTCCCGACCGATGTTTGGTCGAGTCGCAATTTGTCCCAATATTTCGCAGTACTCTGCTTTTTTTCTGTTGCTCCACCAGCGGCACTTCCCACTTTTTTTTTTTGCTCCACCGGTGACCCCCTCATGTGTCATGATATTTTCTTCCTCTCATCTGGTCACCCTAGCCTCAAGTCAGGCTTCTAAGTCCATATTCAGGCACATAAAAAAGGACCCAGATTTTAAAGGTGCAGAGCATCCAACAGCTCCCTCTTGACAGCAACTGGAGCTCCTGCATGCTTGAATCAGGCTAGCTAACCTCAGACTCCAACTTCTGAAACTCTTGGCCTGATGCCCTGTACTGTATTTATCCATAGGCCAGGTACATGATGAGCAGCAGCAGCGCAACTGTCCCCACATCCTAGCCACTGTGCCTCTCTTCTAGAAAAACAAGCTTGCCAAGCAGTGCTAGGACTCTGATAAAGTTTGCAAATGACACCAAGATTGGGGGAGTGCTAAACAGTGGAGACAGGACACTGACAGAGAGCAATCTGGATCACTTGGTAGGCTGTGCTCAAGTAAACAATGTGAATTTCAGTATGTCCAAATGTGGTTATACAGCTAGGAACAAAGACTGTCGGCCATACTAATGGGATGGGGGACTCTGTTCTGGGAAGCAGTGAGTGAAAAGGATGTGGGAATTGTGGTGAATAATCAGCTCAACATGAGCTCCCAGCAAGACGTGACTGTGATCCAAAGGACTAAAGGGATTCTTGCTTGCAGGAGAATCTCGAGTAGGAGCAGAGAGGTTTTTTTGGCACTGGTGTGACACTGCTGGAATCCTGTGCCCAGTTCTGGTGCCAACTATTCAAGAAGGAGGTTGCTAACTTGGAGAGGAGTCAGAGAAGTGGTGAATTCTCCATCACTGGCCCTTTTTAAATCAAGATCAGCTGTTTTTCTAAAAGATCTGCTCTTACTTCAAATAGGGATCAATTCAGGTAAGTCCTATTAACTTGTCACAATAGTCCATTCTGGCCTATTAATCCAAGCATCTAGAATAAGAGCTGCTGCTTGGTTTGAGCCCCCTGACTAGGTGAAAAGACGTCTCACTTTGTCCTACTCTGCCATAAGTCCCCCCATATTAAGCAGCGTTGGTCCAGATCAGTATTTAAGAACATAAGAATATAAGAACAGCCATACTAGGTCAGACCAATGGTCCATCTAACCCAGTAGCCTGTCTACCGACAGTGGCCAATGCCAGGTGCCCCAGATAGAATGAACAGAATAGGTAATCCTCAAGTGATCTATCCCCTGACGCTCATTGCCAGCTTCTGGCAAACGGAGGCTAGAGACACCAGTCCCGCCCATCCTGGCTAATAGCCATTGATGGACCTATCCTCCATGAACTTACATAGTTCTTTTTTGAACCCTGTTATAGTCTTGCACTTCACAACATCCTCTGGCAAGGAGTTCCACAGGCTGACTTGGCTGACTTTTGTGTGAAAAAATGCTTCCTTTGTTTGTTTTAAACCTGCTGCCCATTAATTTCATTCAATTTCATCTTGTGTTATGACAAGGAGTAAATATTCACTGTCTCCACACCAGTCATGATTTCATAGATGTCTATCATATGCCCACTTACTCATCTCCTTTCCAAGCTGAGAAGTCCCAGTCTTATTAATCTCTCCACTTACGAAAGCTGTTCCATACCCCTAATCATTTTTGTTGCCCCTTTCTCAACCTTTTCCAATTGTAATATATCTGTTTTGGGGTGGGACGACCACATCTGCACGCAGTATTCGAGATGTGAGTGTACCATGGATTTATATAGAGGCAATATGATATTTTCTGTCTTATTATCTGTCCCTTTCTTAATGATTCCCTATGTTCTGTTCGCTTTTTTGACTTCTACTGCACATTGAGTGCGTGTTTTCAGAGAACTATCCACAATGATTCCAAGATCTTTCTTGAGTGGTAACAGCTAATTTAGACCCCATCATTTTATATGTATAGTTGGGATTATATTTTCCAATGTGCATTACTTTGTATTTATCAACATTGAATTTCATCTGCCATTTTGTTGCCCAGTCACCCAGTTCTGTGAGATCCCTTTGTAACTTTGCGGTCTGCTTTGGATTTACCTATCTTGTGTAGCTTTGTATCATCTGCAAATTTTGCCACCTCACAGCTTACCCCTTTTTCCAGATCATTTATGAATATGTTAAATAGGACTGGTCCCAGGACAGACCCTGGGTGACTATTTGCCTCTCTCCATTCTGAAAACTGACTATTTATTTCTACTCTTTGTTTCTTATCTTTTAACTAGTTACTGATCCATGAGAGGACCTTTCCTCTTATCCCATGACAGCTTACTTTGGTGAGAGACCTTGTCAAAGGCTTTCTGAACATCTAAGTACACTACGAAATTAGGTCGATTTTATACAAGTTAATTTTTAGAAATTAATTTTATACAGTCGATTGCGTATGTCCACACTAAGCGCATTAAGTCGGCGGAGTGTGTCCTTACTACCGTGGCTAGCATCAACTTATGGAGCGGTGCACTGTGAGTAGCTATCCCACAGTTCCCGCAGTCTCCACCACCCATTGGAATTCTGGGTTAAGCTCCCAATGCCTGATGGGGCAAAAACATTGTCACGGGTGGTTTTGGGTACATGTCGTCAGTCTCCCCTCCCTCCGTGAAAGCAACATCAGACAATCGTTTTGCTCCTTTTTCCCGTGCAGACGCCATACCATGGAATGCATGGCGCCCGCTCACCTCAGCTCACCATCACCGCTGCTGTTGTGTCCTGTGTGCTGCTGTCAGCAGACGGTGCAGTAGGAATGCTAACCATCGTTATACACCGCTTCTGCTGCAACTCTGCTCTGCTGCTCTTGTAAATGAGCTCAGTTTCAATAGCAAATTTCTCCAAGTTGTCAGAAATCAGTGTGGTGTTAACCGTCGTCATCCACTGTTTCCACTGCAACTCTGCTCTCCTATTCTCCTGCAGACGCCATATCATGGTAAGCAGGGAGCCTGCTCAGCTCACCGCTGCTGTTGTGAGCATTGTACACACCTTGCACATTATCCTTGAGTATATGCAGAGGATTTTGATGAGGACATGGACACAGACATTCCTGAAAGCAAGGGCTGTGGCAAGTGGGACATCATGGCAACACTGGGGCTGGTTGACACAGTGGAATGCGGATTCTGGGCCAGGCAAACAAGCACAGACTGGTGCAGCCGCATAGTGTTGCAGGTCTGGAATGATTCACAGTTGCTGCGAAATTTTTGCATGCATAAGGCCACTTTCCTGCAACTCTGTGAGTTGCTTTCCCCCACCCTGAAGCGCAGGAATATCAAGATGAGAGCAGCCCTGACAGTTCACAAGCGAGTGGTGATAGCCCTGTAAAAGCTTGCAATGCCTGATTGCTACCGTCAGTCGGGAATCTGTTTGGAGTGGGCTATCTACTGTGGGGGCTGCTGTGCTCCGAGTAGCCAACGCAATCACTGAGATTCTGCTATCAAGGGTAGTGACTCTGGGAAATGTGCAGGTCTTAGTGAATGGCTTTGCTGCAATGGGGTTCCCTAACTGTGGTGGGGCAATAGACAGAACACTTATCCCCATCATGGCACCGGACCACATTGCCAACCAGTACATAAACCGCAAGGGGTATTTTTCAATGGTGCTGCAAGCACTGGTGGATCACAAGGGACATTTCACTGACATCAACGTGGGATGGCCAGGAAAGGTACATGACGCTCACATCTTCAGGAACTCTGGTCTGTTTGAACAGCTACAGGAAGGGACTTACTTCCCAGACCAGAAAATTACTGTTGGGGATGTTGGAATACCTGTAGTTATCCTTGGAGACCCTGCCTACCCCTTGTTCCCATGGCTCATGAAGCCATACACAGGCAGCCTGGACAGTAGTAAGGAGCAGTTCAACTATAGGCTGAACAAGTGCAGAATGCTGGTAGAATGTGCCTTTGGACATTTGAAAGGTCAGACCTCAGCTCAACCAACATTCCCATTGTTATTGCTGCTTGCTGTGTGCTCCACAATGTCTGTGAGAGTAAGAGGGAGACATTTATGGTGGAGTGGGAAGTTGAGGCAAATCACCTGGTGTCTGAATAGGAGCAGCCAGACACTAGGGCGATTCAAAGAGCATAACTAGGCGCGCTGCGCATCAGCGAGGCTTTGAAAACCAGTTTCATGACTGGCCAGACTTCGATGTGACTGTTGTGTGTTTCTCCTTCATGCAAACCCGCCCCCTTTGTTGATTTTAATTCCTTGTAAGCCAATCACCCTCCCCCCGTTGAAGTAAAGTAGCTATTGTTTTGAAGCCATGCATTCTTTATTAATTTAAAAAAAAATTAGATTACAGACAAGGTAGTCCGGGTGAGGCTGTGGAGGAGGGAAGGACAAGGCCACATTGTTTATTGTAGTCATACTACAAATCAAAGTGTTTGAATGACAGCCCTCTGTTGCTTGGGCCATCCTCTGCAGTGGGGTGGCTGGGTGCCTGGAGCCTCCTGCATTCTTGGGCATCTGGGTGAGGAGGCTCTGGAACATGGGGAGGAGGGTAGGCAGTTATACAGTGGATGCAGCAGGGATCTGTGCTCTTGTTGGCTTTCCTGCAGCTCCAACAGACGCTTCATCATGTCCATTTGTCCCCCCATTAGCCTCAGCATCGTGTCCTGCCTCCGCTCTTCGTGCTCACTCAATTCTTTCCTGGCCTCTGCCACTGAATGCCTCTATGCGTTACGCTGTGCCCTATCAGTGCGGGAGGACTGCATGAGCTCAGAAAACATGTCATCGCGAATGCGTTTTTTTCACCTTCTAATCTGCGATAGCCGCAGAGACAGCGATGATAGGGTTGCATAGAAACATTTGCACCTGGGGATAGATAAAAAGGGACATTAAAATTGGGTTGGCTTCTTACGCCTTCATAACATGTGGGAATGTTTTCAAACTGCAGCGCCCCACTTTCCCAGAGCAAGCAATGGGTTGTGTTTCACATTTAAAAGGAGGGGTTGCAGTATTCAGGTAGATATGAATGACACACCTACCTTAACCCCACCACGTGGCTATTCTCCGAGATAATCCCTTTTAGCCAAGCGCAAACAGCCCAGCATGAACGGGGCCTTTTATTGTTCCCTTACAAAAATTCCCCTATTTCAAACAGGTGACCATGAACACTGTTGCTTTTAAACCCTGTACTGTAGTTACAAATGTGCACTCACCAGAGGGGCCTTCTCTAGCTTCAGGGTCGGGGATCCCACCTTGGGAGGGTAGTGGCTCCAGGGTGATGAAAAGTTCCTGGCTGCCAGGGAGAACAGATTCGCTGCTTGCCTGCTGCGCATTCTCCTCCTCCTCTGCAAAATCCTCCTCTGTGTTCCGTGAGACTCCCACCTCGCAGGTCTCCATGGACTGTGGTAGGATAGTGGTAGGGTCCCCCCCTAGAATGCCATGCAGCTGTTCCTAGAAGCAGTATGTGTGGGGCTCTGACCTGGAGCGACTGTTTGCCTCCTTTGTCTTTTGGCAGGCTTGCCTGAGCTCCTTAACTTTCATGTGGCACTTCTGTGTGTCCCTGGTGTAGCCTCTGTCCAACATGCCCTGTGAGATTTTGGCAAATATATTTGCATTTCTTCTTTTGGATCGGAGTTCTGCCTGCACAGATTCTTCTCCCCATACAGCGATCAGATCCAGTGTCTCCCATTCGCTCCATGCTGGAGCTTGTTTGCGATTCTGGGACTGCGTGGTCACCTGTGCTGCTGAGCTTGCCACGCTGACCAAACAGGAAATGAAATTCAAAAGTTCCTAGGGCCTTTCCTGTGTACCTGGCTAGTGCATCGGACTTCAAAGTGCTGTCCAGAGCGGTCACAATGAAGCACTCAGGGATAGCTACTGGAGGCCAATACTGTCGATTTCTGTCTGCACTGCCCCAAATTTGACCCAACAAGGTCAATTTTAGTGCTACTCCCCTTGCCAAGGAGGAGTACAAAAGTCAATTTTAAAAGTCATTTAGGTCAACGGATCAGGATTGGTTGTGTGGACGCGGTCATTTTTAAATCGACCTAACGCGGCTAAATTTGATCTAACCACATAGTGTAGACCAGGTCTATATCCACTGGATCTCCCTTGTCCACATGTTTGTTGACCCTTCACAGAATTCTAGTAGATTGGTGAGGCATGATTTCCCTTTACAAAAAACGTATTGTCTCTTCCCCAACAAATCATGTTCATCTGTGTGTCTCAGAATCGGGTTCTTTACTATAGTTTCAGCCAGTTTGCCCGGTACTGAAGTCAGGCTTACTGGCCTGTAATTGCCACGATCGCCTCTGGAGCCTTTTAAAAAAATTGGCATCACATTAGCTGTCCTCCAGTCATCTCGTACAGAAGCTGATTTAAATGATAGGTTACAAATCACAGTTAGTAGTTCTGCAATTGGGTGTTTGCGTTCCCTCCTCTGCAATTCTGTGGCGTGGGACTTTTTCACAGATGGTTCTTGGAGCTGGATATGTCCCATCTAGGCCTTTTACTCCAGCATGTACCTGCTGGCCGTCAGTTTGCTGTCATTCAGTATGGTTCGGCCATGCTCCAGGCTGCAGGCAGGAAGAGATTCTGAAGAAATTAGGGTCATCTTCACAGGACTGCCCATTAACCTAGACCACACTGGCAAAACAGAGGGTGGGAACCTGCTTGACTGCATTACCAATGGAGTGCTCTAGGCTAGAGCTGCTGGGCCGGGTGCTGTTCTGCACACAGTGTGATGGCACTGCCACAAAGCCAGAGTTTGGCCGCTGAACAATGAAGCTTTTTCTTTGTGGTACAGTTTGTGAGCCTGGTCTCTGGGGTGGCATGGGTGGTTGTATTAGATGATCCAGGCTCTTATCGAAACCCTGTCTGACATAACGTCCATGGCTTGGCTTTTGGCACCTGACAGTGACACATGATGTTAGGCTCTGTGCTTGCTGAGGAGATGATTTGAAAACGGAGCTTGGCTACGTAGTGATGCTGGCATGGACAGATGGGATTTCCTGCCTTGCAGAGTAATATTAGAGAAATCCTGGAACTGGCCAGAGGGGATGTGCATGACTCTACTGTGCAGGAAACAGGATTCTGGGAAGAGGCTTGGTTCACCCTTCCAGAGGTAGGACTAACAACCCTGGGCACTTGTCTAGAGAAACCTTACCAGGCTTCAAAGCTCTTTGCCCAAATATTAAATCCTTACAACTGTCCTGCTGGCTGGGCAAGTGTTTTTCATCTCATGTAAATGGGGAAACCGAGGCAAGGAGGTTTAAGTGACTTGCCAAAGGTCTCAGCTGCTCCCTGGTTTCCTGTCTTGTTCCCTTTCCACAAGGCCACAGCTCTCCAGCTCTGCATCATTGCTCCAGCTTAGCTAGTCCTCCATGGAGGGAGGTCTAGCAAGCAGGAAGCAGCATCCCAGCTGGCACATTAGCCTCTAGGGTTTTAAAGGGCTCCTCTCCCTTCCAAAGCAGTTTACATTGGGAGCCTTGCCAGGCTTTTTATTTTGATGTCATTCATCTGGGCAAAATTGAGGCCTAGTTCTGATCTCACGTAGTCTCTCCACTAGCGTTATGCCTTTGATCTCAGTGAGGTTCCTCCCGTTTACACTGATGGGAGATCAGCGTTGGGCCCCACGTCACTAATCTCAGAGTTAGTGTTGGTTCTGACAGAGAGTGTGCCAGGCCCTTCCCGACCCAGTAAGGCAGAGTTCCCCACATACTCCACTTCTGAGGCCTGGTCTACACTGGGAGGGGGGAGGGGGAAGCAATCTAAGTTCTGCAACTTCAGCTATGTGAATAACGTAGCTGAAGCCGACGTACTTAGATCTACTCACTGCGATGTCTTCAGTGCGGTGAGTCGACTGCTGCCACTCCCCCATCGACTCCGCCTGCGCCTCTCGCGGTGGCGGAGTACGGGAGTCGATGGGAGAGCACTCGGGGATCGATTTATCACATCTAGACTAGACGCGATAAATCGACCTCCTCTGGATCAATCGCTGCCCGGCCGATCCGGCGGGTAGTGTAGACATACCCTAAGTGGGTGCAGAGGAATGCTCAGGCCAGCAAAGACACCAATAAGAGCGTGAGAGGCAGGCTGCTGGAGCACTCAACACCAGCCGGACAGGGCTGCTGGTATGGAGAAAGATGATGAAGTTCCTAGAGTTCTAAGCCATTTTGACCATCCTACAGTGCACAAGCCCAGTGATTCCTGCATCAAGCCCACAACTTCTGGCTGAGCAACACTACTGTGTTTTTCGTTGCTTCTGACCAGAAGGCTGGGGCACAGGCACCTGCTTGCACCCCCCCCCAGTCCCCAACTCTGCCCTGGCCCCGTCCCAGCTCTACCCCCTTCCTGCCCCATCGGACCCCTCCCCAAATCCCCGCCCTGGCACCTCCTCTTCCCCCAGCGTGCCACATTCTTCCTCCTCCCCACTCCCTCCCAAGATTGCGTGAATCAGCTGTTTGGCAGCGCAAGTGCTGGGAGGGAGAGGGGAGAAGCAGTGGCATACTCGCGGAGGAGGTGGAGGCTGAGGCAAGCTGGAGCAAGGGGGGATGGACAGGGCCACGAGGAGCTGCCAGTGGGTGCTCAGCACCTACCAATTTTTCCCCGTGGGTTCTCCAGCCCCGGAGCACCCACAGAGTGAGCACCTATGGTCTGGGGTAAATTAGGGCATGGCTACACATACAGCAGCACTGCAATGGCACAGTTGCACTGATGCAGCTGCAGCACATCTGGTGAAGATGTTCTATGCCAAGGGTCAGCAACCTTTCAGAATTGCTGTGTCGAGTCTTCATTTATTCACTCTAATTTAAAGTTTCGCGTGCCATTCATACATTTTAATCTTTTTAGAAGGTCACTTTCTAGAAGTCTATAATGTATAACTAAACTATTGTTGTATGGAAAGTTATTAGGGTTTCAAAATGTTTAAGCTTCATTTAAAATTAAATTAAAATGCAGAGCCCCCTGGACCGGTGGCCAGGACCTGGGCAGGGTGAGTGCCACTGAAAATCAGCTCGTGTGCCGCCTTCGGCACCTGTGCCATAGGTTGCCTACCCCTGTTCTATGCTGACAGAAGCCCATCAGTGTAATAAAACCACCCCTATGAGTGTTAGTAGCTGTGTTGACAGGAGAAGCTCTCCCGCTGACACAGCACTGTCCACACCAGCATTTATGTCAGTGTAACTTACGTCACTCATGGGGTGGCTTATTCACACCCCTGAGCGACATAAATTATGCTGGCATAAACTGTGTAGTGGAGGCCAGAGTCCCCCCATTGCTCAGTGCCCCAGTTGCCTTGGGCTGCAGTGTTCTGATGTTTATCTGCAGCAGCTGGCCTGATTTTCCACTGCCCCTGCAGCTCTGGAGTTTCTCTGATTGTAGAGAGTGTCACAAACTGCCATCCTAATCTATAGCTCTTCTCACCCACTTTGCCAAGGTGCACATGATCTGAACAAGAGGCAGGCTGGGGAGAACCAAGCCTAGCTACTCCACAAACACATCCCATTTAACTCTTATGTCACATATAAAACATTGGATCAAGACTTTAGCAGGACTTGCAGTACATCCCTGGAACTCCAAGATGGTATGGCCCATAAGTGGTTAACCCCCTGAGCTCATTAATTCACTGCATTAGCTGATCAAGAGTCACCAAACAGCAATTGTTCAGCAACAACTGCTATTACTCTTATTCCCCATTAAGGACTAAAAGGGAACCTAATGCAGGCACCTGGTGGAATTTTCAAAAGAGCCTAATCTGAATTTTTAGCTACCTAATACCACTGAAGATATGGCCCCAAGGGGCAAATCCCAATCACATTGAAGACAATGAGAGTTTTGTCACCAACTCTAACGAGACCAGGATTTGACCCCAGCTGTTTGATTCCTATCAGAGATAAAAGCCATTGCACCAGAGGGGCTTTGTAGAATTAGGTAATCCACTTGTACATACCCTCACACTGGATATTTACAACCTGAGTTCAAGAGCACACCCAACCTGCAACAAACAGAGAAGGATTTTTAAGTGTCATTCTTTGAAAACATTAATTCCTGCATTTGCCAAAATCCAAATAAGTAGAACTTTTCTGCTTTCTTAAGCTCCGCTGCTTTCATGATCTTTGCTACATCTTCATCACTGTTGTATTGTTCTTGAATTAATGTTTAACCTAAACTAGGTTTGCTGGGCACCTGCCTTTTTCCAATAGCTTTGGGCTCTGCTACAACATCTAACTCTGACACTAGTTTATGACACTATTTTCTGCAGTACCGCCATGATCTCCAGCCTTTTGTTTGTATGCCAAAGTTATGTGCATTTTTGGAAGCAATTTGAGCTTTATGACCTTGCTTTTCCCCCTAGCTCTTAAATTGTTCTTCTGACAAGCAATACATTAAAGTCCTATTCTACTCTGGAAAGCCACTTTGCAAAAATGGTACTTTCTTGATTTATAAATCTGTTCCCTGTGTGTATTCAGAGTCAGAGCTCCTGAAAATCTATTGCACGTTATGTGCAAGAAGGAAAGGAGCCAGCTTGAGTCTCTGAGCCCAAGTTTAGGGCCTGAGCCAGCAGCTCCCATTGATGTCAATAGCCAAAGTCCTGTTGAGGCCACTCATGCAAGACTGAGGCCTCAGCTTGCAGGGTTGGCCACTAGAAAAAACCTAGTTTTCCTTCTGAACTGAACACACCTGAGCCTGAGTCACTGGCATCAGCCTTCCCAAACACAGTTTGTTTTAGGCATCAGGGTCCTTCCACTCCGCACAACTGTCTTTTTTTATTGGTGAAAGTTAAGCGATGGTATAGAGGACATGGGCTCTGTTTCCTGCATGAGCCATTTGACTGGCCCTCATTTGGGTCTTTGTCACACACACATTAAATTGATGTTTAAGACTAATTAAAAGAGAAGGAAACATCCTTCCTTGCCGCCCTCCCCCGCAAAACCCACCACAAATCAAAAAAACCCTCCAAAACCCAGCCTGCAGTCACTTCTGTATGAATTTTGCCTGTGGCTGTTCATAAGGCTCCATTCTCCAGTCAGTTCTTCCTGAGCCTTTGTCCTTTTCTCCCCCCTCACCAATTCACAGTCCTGTTGACTGTTCACATTCAGACATTGCTTCTTTAGCAACAGTGATACACTGTAATAAATTGATTCTTCTAATTGTAGCCTTTTGGCTTCAGGTTTTTTGGGGTAAAGCATCATCAGTGTTTCTTAACTTTATGAAGTTTTTAGGTTCACAAATCTTTCTCTATCATAAGGGAAAGAAGAAAAATAGCCCCTGAGAAAAGAATATTAGGAATTAAAATGCTTTTTTTCTTTCTCTCACTAGTACAAAGATTGCAAAATACATGTGTACTCTGGAGCAATTATTTGCAAAACTCAAAGATACACTGTTGAAACAATTAAGTTTAATATATCAGCTTGTTTCATCAGGAAAACTGTTAAACTCCTCTCAAGCCTCTAAAGACAGGTCCTTTCATCAGCAATCAATAGGGTAAAAGTGACTTTTTTAGGCTATATCTGGATGGTGGAGTCCTTCCACCAAATGAGGAGGATGGTGAATAAGGAGTCACATTTGTTTCCTTATTCGGGTAGCCAGGGACAGCTCTAGACACTTTGCTGCCCCAAGCACGGAGGGTCCTGCAGAAGCCGTGGGACCAGCGTACCCTCCGCAGGCAAGCCGCTGAAGGCACCCTGCCTGCAGCCCTAGCGGCGACCGGCAGAGCACCCCCAGTGGCTTGCCGCCCCAGCCACAGGCTTGGAGCGCTGGTGCCTGGAGCCGTCCCTGCGGGTGGCACAGGGAGCATATCTTTCTGGAGCTTCCTCTTTTGGAGCTATGGATCTCTTCATGGACAGGAAAAAGAACAGGAGTACTTGTGGCACCTTAGAGACTAACAAATTTATTTGAGCATAAGCTTTCATGGGCTACAACCCACTTCATCAGATGCATAGAATGGAACATGTAGTAAGAAGATATATATACATACAGAGAGCATGAAAAGGTGGAAGTAGCCAGACCAACTGTAAGAGGCTTATTAGTTAAGATGAGGTGTTAGCAGCAGCAGAAAAAAAACTTTTGCAGTGATAATCAAGATGGCCCATTTTACACAGTTAACAAGAAGGTGTGAGGATACTTAACATGGGGAAATAGATTCAATATGTGTAATGACCCAGCCACTCCCAGTCTCTATTCAAATCCAGGTTAATGGTACCTAGTTTGCACCTTAATTCAAGCTCAGCATTTTCTCGTTGGAGTCTGTTTTTGAAGCTCTTCTGTTGCAAAATTGCCACCTTTAAGTTTGTTACTGAGGCCTTGGCTACACTGGCACTTTACAGCGCTGCAACTTTCGCGCTCAGGGGTGTGAAAAAACACACCCCTGAGCGCAGCAAGTTACAGCGCTGTAAAGCACCAGTGTAAACAGTGCCCCAGCACTGGGAGCGCGTCTCCCAGCGCTGGGAGCTAATCCCCACGAGGAGGTGAAGTACCTGCAGCAACCACACTCACACTTAACAGCGCTGCCACGGAAGCGCTTTGAAGTTGCAAGCGTAGCCATACCCTGAGTGACTAGAGAGGGTGAAGTGTTCTCCTACTGGTTTTTGAATGTTATCATTCCTGATGTCAGATTTGTGTCCATTTATTCTTTTGCGTAGAGACTGTCTGGTTTGGCCAATGTACATGACAGAGGGGCTTTGCTGGAACATGATAGCATATGTCACATTGGTAGCTGAGCAGGTGAACGAGCCCCTGATGGCGTAGCTGATGTGATTAGCTCCTATGATGGTGTCATTTGAATAAATCTGTGGACAGAGTTGGCAATGGGCTTTGTTGCAAGGATAGGTTCCTGGGTTAGTGTTTTTGTTGTATGGTGTGTGGTTGCTGGTGAGTATTTGCTTCAGTTTAGGGAGCTGTCTGAAGCAAATACTCACCAGCAACTACACACCACACAACAAAAACATTAACCCAGGAACGCAATACTCCAGGTGTGGCCTCACGAGTGCCAAATAGAGGGGAATAATCACTTCTCTCGATCTGCTGGCAATGCTCCCACTAATGCAGCCCAATATGCCGTTGGCACACTGCTCACTCATATCCAGCTTCTTGTCCACTGTAATCCCCAGGTCCTTTTCTGCAGAACTGCTACTTAGCCGGTCGGTCCCCAGCCTGTAACGGAGCATTGGATTCTTCTGTCCTAAGTGCAGGACTCTGCACTTGTCCTTGTTGAACCTCATCAGATTTCTTTTGGCCCAATCCTCCAATTTGTCTAGGTCACTCTGTATCCTGTCCCTACCCTCCAGCATATCTACTTCTCTTCCCAGCTAAGTGTCATCTGTGAACTTGCTGAGGGTGCAATTAATCCCATCCTCCAGATCATTAATGAAGATATTGAACAAAACCAGCCCCAGAACTGACCCCTGGGGCACACTGCTTGATACCGGCTGCCAACTAGACATGGAGCCATTGATCACTACCCGTTGAGCCTGATGATCTAGCCAGTTTTCTATCCATGTGTAACATGTCAAGAACTCACTGTCGCAGCACCTGCTACTGGCCATCCAGGAATAAGCCCGATTCCAGCACTCGGAGCGCCCCCTGCTGGCTAGTGTCTCTCCTGCCTCAGGCCCGTGTCCCTCCCGGACCCCTTATCCTGGGGTTCTGCCACACAGCAGTCCCAACGCTCTGGGTCTCCCTTCCCAGGGGAACTCCCAACCCTCTATTCCCACCTCACCTCAGTGGCGACTGCCAGTCGTCATCGAGCCCCCATTCTCTGGGGCAAACTGCAGTCTGTAATGGCCACTCATCACTGGCAAGGGGGTTGGACCTGCTGCCTTTCTAGGCCCCGCTGTGTCCCTGCAGCCCTAATATCTCCACTGGACTTCAGCAAGGCCTCAGCCTGAGCATTTGCCAGGCCAGAGCTCTCCAGCACTGCTCTGCTTCAGGTAACCTGGGCTCCCAGGCAACCAGGTCCTTCCCACTCCAAGGCTGGAGTGAGACTGACCCAGCTCCTCTCTTAGGCCTTATATCAGCCAGCTGTGGGCTGATTGGATGTGGCCACAGCTGTGGCCACCTCCCCAATCAGCCTACCCTTTCTTCCTAGGAGCGGGGTAACCATCCCGCTCAGGGCCGGCTCCAGGCACCAGCTTATCGAGCAGGTGATTGGGGCGGCAACTCAGGAGAGGGGCGTCACTTTCACGTATTCGGCAGCAATTTGGCAGAGGGTCCCTCACTCCCGCTCGGAGCAAAGGACCTCCTGCTGAATTGCCGCAGATTGCGATCGTGGCTTTTTTTTCTTCTTTTTTTCCCCCTGCTTGGAGCAGCAAAACCCCTGGGGCCGGCCCTGTCCCTGCTACACAATCTTATAGTCCATTTATCCAATCCATACTGGCAAAAATACTGTGGGAGACCATATCAAAAGCTTTGCTAAAGTCGAGATATATCACATCCACCACTTTCCCCATATCCTCAGAGCCAGTTATCTCATCATAGAAGGCAATCAGGTTGGTCAGGCATGACTTGCCCTTGGTGAATCCATGTTGACTGTCTCTGATCACCTTCCTCTCCTCCAAGTGCTTCCAAATGCATTCCTTCAGGACCTGCTCCATGATTTTGCGAGAGACTGAAGTGAGGCTGTAGTTCCTCGGGTTCTCTTTTTTCCTTTTTTAAATGTGGGCACTTTTTCAGTCATCCAGGACCTCCCTTGATTGCCATGAATTTTCAAAGATAATGGCCAATGGCTCTGCAATCACATCTACCAGCTCCTTTAGACCCTTGGATGCATTAGATCTGGACCCATGGACTTGTGCATGTCCAGCTTTTCTAAATAGTCCTTAACCTGTTCTTTCACCACTGTGGGCTGCTCACCTCCTCTCCATACTGTGTTGCCCAGTGCAGCAGTCTGGAAGTTGATCTTGTCTTTGAAGACCAAGCCAAAAAGAAGTATTGAATCCTTCAGCTTTTTACAGGACAATTCTACAGGATGCAGTAGTGCCAACCTGCTAGAGTATTCAAAACTCTGAGATTCGCTTACATTTTTGAGATTTAAAAAATAATAGTTGGGGGCAGGGGGCACCTGCATATTTGAGGGGATGTTTTATTTATGTTAAAGTTCTCAGGGTTTTCACCTGCATTTTTGCAGGGAAAGTTCCCTAAGTGCCTGTTCCTACCTCTGCACCTGCCTATGTACCTGCACGTTGCAGTTCCACGCCAGCCACGCGACCACCTAAGGCTCAGAATGATGCATGAATCAGTGAAAGGCAGGCAGAGGAACGGCTAACTCGCCTGCAGAGCCGGGAAGCATGCTCAGAGCTCGCCTACCAGATCGGGCTCCTCTGGAGAAGCTTACACAAAACACAGTGGTGAACGTGCCGAGGGGGAGGAGATCTCTCAACTGTTAGCTCAGTGGATAGGGTACCCCCAGTTCAAGCCCCCCTCCAGTGGAAGGGGAGAAAAGAGGTAGCAAATTCCTCTTCAAGACCTTTGCCCTCAGAGCAGGGGGAGCTGACCTGGGGAGTGTCCCACATTCCCACTGAGTGCCTGAACTGTTGAGTTATTCGTCATGAGGGAGATTTTCTTCTCCAGCACCACCAGCTAAAACAGCATCAGCGCCTAACCCCATGAGAGGGCTCACAGCTGAGATCCAAGCAGATGGAGGCACCTGCCCGCAGCCTGGACCGAGATGCCTATCTCAGCGAGGTGCTAGGCATTGTGGATCCTGTTCTGAGGCACCCATTTCTCCCCATTCACTGCACAGGGAGCCAAGGCCCAACCTCAGGCTGTGAGGCCTGGTGAACTTCTAGGTATCTATGTTCCTCTGTGCATCTAGCCCTACCTCTTTCTCTTCCCACTCCTTCCCTGCTTCTCCCCTCACATCTCCTTCCACGTACCCCCACAAGGACCCAGCACCCAGCCTCCTAAGCTCTTCTGCAAAGTTCATCCTGAGGCTCCTGCCTCATCTCTGCCCTGAGGTCCCCTGCCCCTGGGTTCCCCTCCCCATTCCTTTGCGGGCTTGTCCCCTGACATTTTCCCAGTCTCCTCCTGCGCCCCACATTCCCCTGTCCCAGGTAGGTAGCACAAAGGGCAGGGCTTTGTTAAATATAAAGCTCTGGCCAGGCAGCAGCCTCTGTCCCTGGGTGTATGTGGCAGGAGCTGGATGCCTCCGGGCACTGCTGTTGAGCTGTCCTGTTGCGTTCTGGCTTCTGTTGTGGTGTGAGGCCGAGATTGGAACCAGATGTTTTCCATGAGAATGTTTCCTGTGGCTTTAGCCCCGGTATGGGGGGCTAGTTAATAGCTGCCAAGCTGTTGGAGGTGGTGTATTGCCCCATGTGCTGGTGTAACCCACACATCTCCTGGGGGTGGTGTCTGTTACATCTAGTAGCACCAAGACCCCTTAGAGAGCAATTCATGAGGCTGTGCTACAGCCTTCGCTAACAGCCAGTTGGCTTTTAGCTCATCAGCAGAGACTCATACACTAAGCTCCAGAGAAAAACCACTGTGTCAAAACTGAAGTTTTGCAGAACCCTATCAGAGTTGACGGTACTTTTCTTGGGAATGGTTCTCAGGTGCCGGGTGTAATTTCTGGTCAAAGCCAGAGAGAGAGGGCGACACCCCTCCAAAAAAAGCCAGAGGCTCAGAGCACTCATCTGGGATATGGAAGCCCCCGGTGCAAGTCCCTGGGCTGCTGAGGCTGGTGAGTGCTCTAAACAACAGGCTACTGGCTGCTCTGGGATGGGGGGTGGGATGAGGAAGCTCTCTGTTTTGTCTGTCTGTCTGTCTCCTGATACAGAATGGGAAAATGTTTGAAACCATGCCAAGTTCCGTGAGCTGGGAAGCAGTGTCCTGCCCTGCTCGAGCGAGTTCGACTGAGATGAGGCTGGTGGCTGGCGTGCAGGGGGTGCTGTGTGCATGAAAGAGAGCTCTGGGGACAGGCAGGAGCGGGCATGAAAGACAGGGCAGGGATATGTGACAAGGGCAGGGAGGGGTGGAGAGATGGGGGAGACGTGGTCAGAAGTGGGTGCACCAGGCAGCTCCCTCTGATTCACTCTTGTTCCAAGGCTTCAGGTTTCCAGACTTCAGCAGCTCTACAGCCCCACCACAGGCCTGTCTGGAGAGCCTTTCCCGCACTCCTCTCCTGCTCTGGGTCCTAGTCTCTCAGCTCCTCCTCCTTGGCTAAGGGATTCCACAGCCCTGCCTCATGGGGCTGTGCTGGGATTCGAGCTTGTCCACAACCCACCAGTCCCCCTGCTTCCAGCCCCATTCCACACAGCCCGCCTTGGTTGGACTCCCATCCTGCAGCCTCATGGTTCAACGGGCTCCAGCCTCCTCCTAGGGGCTAGGCTGGGATCCAGGCAGGCTTCCCCAGCTCCAGTCTCCCATCTGGTTCCCATGGGACGCGCCTGCCTCCACACTCCACTGCAGGCTGCCAGCCCTCTCCCTCAATCTGCCTGAGGGTCCCCACAGCTGGGCTGTTCACAGTAAGGGGCTAATAACACCGGCTCCTTCCCTTCCTCCTATAAAAGGCCAAGGGCCAGGCCCTGGAACAGAGGTTGGCTGGCCTAAGGTTCCACCTCTCCTTAAAAGGACAGACCTCCCTGCTACTGCCTACCATTTCCACCAAGCTCCTGCACCCAGGGCTGTCAGACGGGGGGCAAGTGGGGCAATTTGTCCCAGGCTCCGGGCCCCGCAGGGGCCCCCACGAGAGTTTTTTGGAGCCCCTGGAGTGGGGTCCTTCACTCGCTCCAGGAGACCCAGAAAACTCTCGTGGGGTCTGGGCCCCTGGAGCTTCTTCCGCTCCAGGTCTTCAGCGGCGAGGGGTCCTTCCGCCCCGGGCGGAAGAACCCCCTGCCGCCGAATTACCACTGAAGACCCAGCACTTCGGCAGCAGGTCCCACTTCGGCGGTACTTCGGCGGCAGGGCGGCCCCCACCACGGGTCTTCGTCAAACTTCGGCAGTGGGTCCTGGAGTGGAAGGACCCCCCTACCGCCGAATTACCGCCAAAGCAGGGGCCCCCTGCCGCCAAAGACCCCAGGCCCCCTGAATCCTCTTGGTGGCCCTGCCTGCACCACCCAAGCAGTACCTCTGTGCTAGCTAGGCCACATGGGCTCACTCAGCCGGACGCCACTCCATGGCTGAGGTTCTGTGCTGCTCAGGAGGTCAGACTAGACAGACACACTGGTCCCTCCTGGCCTGGACATCTTCGAAGCCATACAAGGAACAAGGGAAAACCTGAGATGCTCGGGCTGCCATGGCTACTACGTCAGAGAATTTCCACAAGAGCAAAACCAGACTGTTTAATTCACAGCCTAGCACCGTGGTGCTGGAAACACCGAGGGTCACAGTTTAGGGTTGGCTACACCTTTGACCCCTCTCTTAGAGCATCGCCCAGGGCTCAGGCCTCTGCCTCCTCCTGGTCCTGGGTGGACTCCTGCAATTCTCCCACTGCCTGATCAGGACCCAGGTGCAGCACTCTGTGTACCAGGTGGGAGGGCTCACAGCAGGTCTGACGGGGTTTGAGCCCTGCTAGTCTGCGCTTTGGGAGCTGAGACCAGGGAGAGAATATAGCGACATCAAACAGCCTTTCCAAAGAAAGTCCTTCGCAATGTCATCTAGGGCTCTTAACACAACAAGCAGCCTACACACAGGCCTGTGTTACCTACTGCTTAGGAGACCTGGCTCATCTTGACACCTCAGGAACGAGGTTTAGGCTGCTTACACACAGGCCTGTGTATCTCTCTTGTTTGATCAGTTGCCTGGTTTGTTGTCTGCCTGTGTGCTGGGTCCAGGCCCATGAGGGCAAAGGGGTCACAGAGGGCAGAACAGGATGGGGGGGGCAGGTCCATGCAGGGATGAGTGCAGTTGGTTGGGGGAGCCCCCACCAAGCCATCATGCTCTGTGCACAGATAGCACTGATCGCTGGTGATATTGGTGCCGGATGAAGTTTTTCAAACAAAACTGGTTTCATGGAAAGTTGAGTTTTTGAGAGGCCACAGTTTTTCTCATGTCATGCCTGCCTTCCACATACCAGGAGAGTTTTTTGTTTAAAGCTTTCATCCGAAAACTCAAACATTGCTACAGATAAAAGCAGCTTCTGGAGCAGCTCTAATGGCTACGCTGGTAGTGCCCAGCAGCCCCCACCAGGATCAGGCCCCTTGGCAGGTGCTACGCACTCCGGCCCAGCCTGGAGAGCAACTCTCCCTGACCCTCGCTCTCTTCCCTTCTTTCCCCCCTTCCCCCCCAGTGACCAGAAGGGAGGAAGGTGGCTTCCCCCAGAAATGGAGTCACCTGTTAACCCCAGCTACAGCCACCAGCAGGAGGCGCTTGCAGTTGATCTGGGTTCTAATGCTGCACCATGGGAAGCCATCCCTCAAGAGACAGGGTGTCCCAATGGGCAACCAATCCCAGAGCATCCCTGCCTGCCAGTGACAGAGTAGCAGGGACCCCTTTCCCTGCAGGGCTGGTCGGCTGCTAGCCATGTATGGGGGTGTGCTCTCATAAACCCTCCTGCAGCACTGGGGTTAACAGAGCAGGGCTCCCAGGCTCTCCCCAGCCCCACTCCGCTAAGTGCTCCACCAGCACAGTCCCTGCATACATAGGTGGCAGGTTTGTATAATTTCTGGTGGTGCCCAAAATGGTGGTGCCCCTCCCCACTCCTGCCCTGTAAACCGATATAAAATGAAGCTACAACACATCGACACCACAAGATTACAAGGGTCAATTAAAAGTGGGAAGTCAGAAGCAGCACTTGCCTGCTTCAATATACGCTATTATATTTTGTTGCACTTGTTGTGTCAAAGTGGGAATGTTCTTAATATTTTCTCTGAATACTGTTTGGCTGCCTCAGTTTCCCCTGTAAGGTGCCAACTGAAGATGTTGGGGACAAAGAGATCAGGTGGCCTCCTTGTCCAGAAGAAACACAAAGGCCAGAGGAGGGAGTGTCAGTTTGGAGGTGGCTGGGGAAATGAGGAGAGGCCCAGAATTTGGGTCCAGGCTCCCCATCCCCCAAGATGGACCTGACAGAGGGGTCCTGTTTTCTGTACCTACAAGCTTTGTTTTAGACAGTGGTCCTGTCGTCTAATCAACCTTCTGTTTTACCGGCTGGCTGAGAGTCACATCTGACTGCAGGGTTGGGGTGCAGGGACCTCTGGTTGCCCCAGGACCTGCCTGGGCAGACTTGCTGGGGAAAGAACACAGTGTGGAAGGGCATGCTGAATCCTCTGAGGTCAGTCCCAGGAAGGTGTAAGCTTCTTGCCCTGGAGACAGTCTGCTCAGGGTACGTCTACACTACAGGATTATTCCGATTTTACATAGACTGGTTTTGTAAAACAGATTGTATAAAGTCGAGTGCACACGGCCACACAAAGCACAATAATTCGGTGGTGTGCGTCCATGTACTGAGGCTAGCGTCGATTTCTAGAGCGTTGCACTGTGGGTAGCTATCACGTAGCTATCCCATAGTCCCCACAGTCGCCCGCGCCCATTGGAATTCTGGGTTGAGATCCCAATGCATGATGGTGCAAAAACAGTGTCGCAGGTGATTCTGGGTAAATGTCGTCACTCATTCCTTCCTCTGTGAAAGCAACGGCAGACAATCATTTCGTGCCCTTTTTCCCTGGATTGCCCTGGCAGACACCATAGCATGGCAACCGTGGAGCCCGTTTTGCCTTTTGTCACTGTCACCGTATGTGTACTGGATGCTGCTGACAGATGCGGTACTGCAGTGCTACACAGCAGCATTCATTTGCCTTTGCAAAGTAGCAGAGATGGTTACCAGTCGTTCTGTACTGTCTGCTGTGCTATTGTAAATTGGTGATGGGATGATGGTTATCAATCATTCTGTACTATCTACTGCTGTCATAGGTGCTCCTGGCTGGCTTTTGCTGAGGTTGGCCAGGGATACAAAGACAAAAATGAGAATGACTCGCCAGGTCATTCCCTCCTTTATGTTTTATGTAAAAATAGAGTCAGTCCTGCCTAAAATATGGGGCAAGTATGTACTAGAGAGCTAGTGTATCAGAGAACACAATTGTTTCCCAGAGTAGTCACAATGGTGCACTGTGGGATACCGCCCGGAGGCCAATACCGTTAATTTGCGGCCACACTAACCCTAATCCGACATGGCAATACCTATTTCAGTGCTACTCCTCTCGTCGAGGAGGAGTACAGAAACTGGTTTAAAGAGCCCTTTATACTGATATTAAGGGACTCGTGTGGATGGGTGCAGGGTTAAATCAGTTTAATGCTGCTAAACTCGGTTTAAATGCGTAGTGTAGACCAGGCCTCAGAGAGAGGAGGCTCCCCCAGAGTCCTGACTGGCTTTGTATGGAGTAGTTCCAAAGCATCCCAGCAAGCCCTTCCACACCATGAGCTTCCTGGAAGTCAGCACAGGCACTGACACGCCCTCCTTTGGCCCTTGTCTCTTTTCCAGGCATTAGGAGGCCACCTGATCTCTTTGTTCTCCAACACCTTCAGTTGGCACCTTGCAGGAGAGCGGCCCAAGCCATCAGTTGCCCAGAGACTGGGTTTCGGCCATTCTCTGTGGAGATGGCATCACACTGGCCCTCTAGAGCTCTGCAACAATCACACCCCCATCTAGATCCTTGAGAAATGCATAGGGGGAACTGAGGCACCCACACAGTATTCAGAGAAAACATTAAGAACGTTCCCACTTTGCAACACCTGTATACGACTAGTTATATACTTTAAAGGGTGTAAAATAATCAAGTATTGTGCTAAACACAATGATACTTCAAACTGACCACCAAATTTAAGTTGCACGTTTTTTCCTCAGGTGAGGGCTCCAGGGTGGGGCTCGGGGTGAGGAGTTCACAGTGCAGGAGGGTGCTCAGGGTTGGGGTGCTGGGGGCACAGGCTCTGGGGTGGGGCACGTCTGGGGATAAAGAACTTGGGGTGCAGACAGACTGCCCCAGGGCTAGGGCCAGAGAGGACTCCCCCCTCTCCCCACTGGCAGCAGTAAGCTCCAGGGGAGGGACCCCTCCTCTTCCCCCCCTTCCCTCTGGCAGCACACTGACTCTGCGCCATGGTCACTTACATGCTTCTAGGCCTTCTCTCAGGTCCAGAAAACCCACTCCTATGGTGGGTACCGAGGAGGGGGTTGCAGGGCCGCCTGGGGAGTAGGGGGGGGACAAGTGGGGCAATTTGCTCCAGGACCCCGGTCCTGCAGGGGCCCCCACAAGAATATAGTATTCTATAGGATTGCAACTTTTTTTATGGAAGGGGGCCCCAAAATTGCTTTGCCCCAGGCCCCCTGAATCCTCTGGGTGGCCCTAGGGGGGGTTGCCATCATGTGTGGCCTCCCCTGCTGCTGCTCCTCACCCTAACCTCACTGGGGATGGGGCTGTCCCTTGCCCAGCGTGGGGCAGGAGTGAGGACTGCAGGGTGGGGGTAGGTTGTCACAAAATTCACCCAAGCCCCAGCTGCTCAGGGTCTAGGAAGGCCCCATCTCCCCTGTGGTTGGTGGGTGGGTGCTGGGGGGGTTGATTGCCATCACGTGGCTTCCTGCTGCCCCTCACCCTAGCCTCACTGGGGATGGGGGATGAGGCTGCCCCTTGCCCAGCATTGGGCAGGAGTGGGGGCTGTGGGAGAGGGGGTGGATCACAGGGTCAGACCTCACTGAAGCCCCAGCAGCTGCTCAGGTGAGTGAGGTCCACTGCAGAGGTCCATCTCCTGGCCGGAAGTCCCCTTGGTGTCTCCTCCAGATGGGTACCGGGGGACGGGGAAAGAGGGCTCCCAAGCATGTGTGTGCCTCCTCCCCCCTCTCCTCCCCTCTCCCTCTCCTCCCCCTCCCAGGTGCTCCAGCAGTCTCCTGGCTGCTGCTCTCTATAGCCTTAGGCAGAAGTAGCAGCAGGCAGCCTGCAGCACAAGCAAGGGAGAGAGGCACCAGCTGTTTTCTTTCAGGCAGGGACACTCCGAGATTGGAGGGGGGCGCTCTGGGATGAGGGGGCAGGGCACGGGGCAAGGCCCGCTCCGGGCAGGGCCAGGGGAGAAACCCAGCTCCAAATATTGGTGGAGCACAGCCCACAGCCCTGAATATTCCTGGTGCCTGGGCATCTCAAGCCCATATAACCTGCCGCCCCTGCCTGCGTATGAATGCTCCTGGGAGGCCAGGTATGTTAGTATGTGACTGGTGCCACTGAAGACAGGCTGCTGAATGAGGAGCTGAATACAATAGTCCAGGTTCAGCAGCCACACTAGGCCTATTATCCTCTCTTCAGTGAGGGTCTGGCCCTGTGCTTCCAGCCCACACCTAGATGGGGCAGCTTTAGCTGCTGCACTGCATTGCATTGCATTCATTTGCTTGGGGTCTCCCAGCTGCACTCCTTGGCAACGTTCAGCACCCTTTGAAAAGTGGCCTGTTCGATTATTTCCCCCTACTGTACTGCATTAATGTGACCCTCTGCTTTTCTGCCCATATTTCTACTTTTCTTTGGGCCCTAGGTGTTATTTCACTGCAGCTTGAAACACTGCCCAGTTCAGTATATACCATGCAGATCATTAATATGCCTTTGCCACCTTTCCAGACAGCCAAGTGCAGGGCTTAAATTCTCCCAGAGTATTTCCCAGAGCCCCAGGGCTTCTGCCCTGCGGGGGGCACTGGGGCTCAGGGCTTCTGCCCCGTTGGTTTGAAAATATTTCCCAAAGCTCTGCTCTGGCCAGCACTGGCTAAAGTTAAGCCCTGACTGAGTGGGATATTAAATAACAAAAGGCCTACCACTGACCATTTCAACACACTGGGTGAAATCCAAAACTCCCAGCGGGGCCAGGATTTCACCCAGCATTACTCTTTGCTTGTCATCCTTTGGCCAATTTTCAGTCCGTGTAACACTGTCCATTTGTGCACGTAGACCTCAGGGCTCCTTCTGAACATGAGACTCTATGTCATGCCCTCTACTAAAAGCCAAATATATTACATTGGCCACATAGCCTTCATCTTCTACATTTGTAAGTCTCTCTCTCTATTTGGCAAGCTTCACCCTTTATAAACCAGTGCTGCTTCGTTATTTACAGTTCCACTATTCTCCAGGGCATTAGCAGATTTCCCCTTCCTAGTTATTCAATTTCTTCACTGGGAACTGAAGCTAGTTAATAATTTACTGGCTGCTAATTGCCAGCTTCACCCTTCTTTTGTGTTTTGATGACCCGCGTCCTAAAGCCTGGGGTCAGGAGGAGGAGGAGGACGGATGTGTTTACTTTGTTCTGCTGTTGAGCATACTTTTACCCTCCTCTAGCACAAAGTTTTAAAGTACTGCATTGTATTTAGGCTAGTGCAGATATCTGGACATCCTGTTTTCCAGCTGGCTTGCTTTGGAGCCTGTGCAACACTGAGGCCTGATCTACACTTAAAATGTAGGTCACCATAGCCGTGGTGCTCAGGGGTCTGAAAAATCCACATCCCCCAGTGTGTAGCTTTGCCGACTTAACCCCAGTGTAGATGTAGCTAGCATTCTTCCACAACCCAGCTGCCATCACTCAGGGAGGTGGAGCTCCAACAGCGATGCTTTCCATTGGTATAGGCTGCATCTATATGCTGGGGGGGTGTTGTTGCCATGCTGGCCTCCAATATTAGAGAGACAAGACACATGAAATAATATCTTTTATTGGACCAATTTCAGAGCTGCAGTGTTCAGCTCACTCTAATTATCACCGCAGTCTGTCTCGTTATTGCTCTTTGACTAATGGCAGAGGTCTCCGAGGATGGGAGCACACACCGTGTAAGTGCCTTCCCCAACCCCCACTTCTAGATCTGGAGTGGAGCATAGTATTAACCCATTCAGTATTCAGTGACACTCCACAACCACAGTGGGATTACACCCTCCTTGATCTTAGCTGCATAGCAGGAACCCACCGGGGCAGCAGGGTTAGGCCCAGGCTGAAGAAGTGCCCATCTAGAGCCCCTCATTTAGGAGAGTAGAGCAGCACCATGAGCCTGAGATGGGGTCCACTGCAGGGCATCCTCCCTGAAGTACACAGCAAGCTGGTAGATGAGCACATTGGGTGACGTGTCCCAGCACCTGCATCACCAAGTCAGCCAGGGACATACAGGTGTGTCTGGGAGGACAAAGGATCAGACACATGGGCACAACAGGAAGGTTGAATGCCACAGACCCACCAAAGAAACAAGATGCTTCTTTTGAGAGTGAGGATGGAGGTCTCAATCCACCCCTTCCCCTGGAGCCCATCAGTCCCCATCACTGACTCCCAATGTGCCATTCAGCACCGCTGGCGATCCCTCCACAGACCCATGAGGGGTGGGCACCTGGATGCTGTGGCTCCAGTCATGGGTAATTAGTAAAATACCCTAAGGATACAGAGGCCCAACCCAGATGCCTGCACAGAGCTCCAGTAAATGAGCGCCAGTAAATGAGTAAACCTCTCTGGAGCTGGAGGGGATTGGAGCTTCACCTCACAAGCAACCTCATCATGTACTAGAGTTTTACCACAAGACATGGTTCCTCTCTGCCTTGCCTCCAAGCCTCCTGCACAGAAGTTAACAGCTCCCCTCCCACCCAACACACCCCTGTTCTACTGCTTTTCATTGAGCAAGAGGTACAGAGTGTGTTTAGGGCTCACAGAGGCCCTGTGGGGAGTGGGACCCAGCAGCCAGCCAGCCCCCATGTGGCTATATCCATAAGGTAATTTCATATTCATGTGCTGGGTGTTAGCCCTGAGAGACTCATAGTGCCGGCTCCAGCTTTTTTGCCACCCCAAGCAGCGGAAAAAAAAAAAGAAGAACCCGATCAAGCTGCTGCCAGAGTGCCGCCGACACCAATCCGGATGTGCTGCCCCAACAAGGGACGCACTGCCGCCCCTTTCCATGGGCTGCCCCAGGCACCTGCTTCCTTCGCTGCTGCCTGGAGCCAGCCCTGGGGATACGTCCAGTACCCCCAACTGCCCCTTCTGTCAGAGAATTTTGCCTGCTCTTCCAACATCCTTTGGGACAGCCTCACCTGACCTAAGACTTGCACACAGGAAAGCCAGAAAATGTGCTGTTTATTAGCCTCAGAATGGTACTGTATTTGTGACCCTTGACTTTCCCATAGCATATACACAAACTATTGATCAACCCGATCAAATAACAAAAAGCAGGATAAGTCAGAGCTTCCGGGGGGAGGGGGGGAGCAAGTGGGGCAATTTGCCCCAGGCCCTGGGCCCCACAGGGGCCCCCACAAGAATATAGTATTCAATACTATTGCAACTTTTTTTTATGGAAGGGGCCCCCGAAATTGCTTTGCCCCAGGTCCCCTGAACCCTCTGGGCAGCCCTGGGATAAGTCAATACATGCAATGCCCCTGCAGACAGTCCCCTGCACCATCCAACAGCAGTAAAGGCTGCAGCGCTATTTCTTGCGCCCAAGACCCCCAGCATGAGCCTGCTCACCCTGCCATCAGGAGCCACAAATGCCCGTCTCACCGAGAACCAAACCCACCACAAAGGAGGTTTTATAGCACAGAACAAGACTGCAAATCCTTGCTTATCTCACATGGCTTGGACGTTCACCAGACACTGCCAGTGTGCTGGTCCCAACACCTAGGCTATGTCTACACTTAGATAAGAAACCCCATAACACTGAGGCTCAGAGCCCAGGTCAGCTGACTCAGGCTCACAGGGCTTGGGCTGGGTTCTGGAACCTCAGGACCAGGAAGGGCCCCAGAATCCAGTCTCCAGCCCAAGCCTGAACATCTACAATGCAATTTTATAGCCCTGCAAGCCTGAGTCAGTGAGCCTGGGGTAGCCATAGCCTTGCTGCCGGTGTTTTACTGCAGGGTAGACATACCCTTAGGGCAGTGTTCCCCAAACTTTTCAGGCTCATGCTCCCCACCCCCATAGAGCCAGGCCCCTCCGAACATTCCTCCATGCCCCCTAGGGGGGTCTGCTCCACAGTTTCAGGTCCTCTGCCTTAGGGCCCGAGCATGCCTTGCTTGGCATGGGTTTGTGGGAGCACAAGCAGACTTGCCCCACTCCTGCTCCTCCAAGCAAGGCCCAGATACAGTCACAGCACATGCAAGAACTATGTCCTTCCTGCGCCACGCAAGGAGAAAGCACCCCAGTGGGTCAAGAAGAGAAGCCAGAGCCCCTGCTCCTTTCTGTACTGGCCTGGGGAGCTGGCCAGCTCCATGGGGGAAGTATAAAGCAGTTCCATAGGCTGGAGCACATGGGGCGCTTGGCTTCCTCCAGCACAGGTCAGTGCCATGACACAGCACAGCAGTTCTGCAGCGCCTGTGCTGCTTATGGGGATCCCTAACACCAGCACCGCCATGCAGAGCCGTCGCTCAGCGTTTCAGCGCCTGGGGCAAGCAAGCACATTTGCGCCCCCTAAAGGCTATGCATGGGGGGGGGCACATAGGGTCATGTTCCCCCCACCACCACAGCTTTCTGCCTTCCATTTAGCACAGAGATTTTCAAAATGTGGGATGCACACACACACACACCTTGGGACGCTCCCCACAGTTTGAAAACCATTGTCTCCTGCCAGGAGCCGGTGGATTGGAAGCTGGTGTACAGCACCTGGCCTGCTCCTGCCGATGGCTTTCCACGCTGTGGGAGCTGGGGTCAGGGGTGAAAGTAAAGCCGAAGACTTCCCAGTACAGGGGCCGGTGGAAGGGAGAAGGGTTGTGTGTGAGATTGCTGAGGGCTGGGGCCGGCTCTACTGTTTTTGCCGCCCCAAGCAGCAAACCAAATTGCCGCCGCGCACAGCTGAAGATAGAAGCTGCCGCTGAATTGCCACCGCTGCAGAAACACGCATGCTGCCCTAGTGGCATACGGCCTGCCCCCGCCATTCACGGCAGCAATTCGGTGCACTGCTTGGGTCCAGGATGGATGCAATGCTGTTTCACGCCCCAGGTGAAACTTCCACCTTGTGTCCCCCTCTCTGTCTCCCCTCCTTCCCTGAGGCGCCCCCCCCTGCACCAGCTCCCCCCTGAGGCAGCTCCCCCCGGCCCCGGGAGCCGTGCAGCAGCTCCCTGCCCCAGCTCACCTTTGCTCCTCCTCCTCCCCGAGCACGCCATTGCCGCTCCACTTTTCCCACCTCCCAGGCTTGTGGCACCAAACAGCTGTTTGGCACCGCAAGCCTGGGAGGGAGAGAAGCAGAGCAGGGTGGAGTACTCAGGGGAGGAGGCAGAGCAGAGGTGAGCTGGGGCGGGGAGCGGTTCCCCTGAATGCCGCACCTCCCCCCTTACTTGCTGCAGGCGGCCCTCCCCGCACCCGCCGGCCCCAGGTCCCTCCGCCTAAATGCTGATAACAACTGGGGCAGCCAAAGATCCATCCACCGTGGTCACCGCCGAAGGACCCGAAATGCTGCCCCCCCCCAAATGATAGCGCCCTAGGCGACTACCTAGGTCACCTAATGGGTTGCACCAGCCCTGCTTGGGGCCACAAAAACACACAAACTGCTGCCCCTTGCAGATTGCCGCCCCAAGCACCTGCTTGGAATGCTGGTGCCTAGAGCCGGCCCTGCCTGGGGCTATATTTAGTACTTATGTTTGATCCTAAATGAGGCCCAAGCACATCCCATACTACTGTATCCAACACTATGTGCATAGTGGCTGCAGTGGCGTTCGTCAAATGCTACAAAAAGCTCTTACAAATATTCATTCAGTCTGGGAGCAGCCATTCCCTTCAGCCACATGCATCTCACTTCTTCTTCAGTGTTCTCAGGCCTGCAGAAATGGGCGAGTATCTGCATGACAGTTTGCGTGTCGGTTGTTCTCAGTGGGTGAAATTCAGCTATGTGTAGTAAGCCAGCAAGAGTCCAGAACAGATACACCCTGCAGTGGCATTAGTAAAGCCTATCCAAGCCCTTTAACTACTGGGCGCATTCCAGTCATGCTCACCCCTAGGCAGTGGAGTTCAGAAAGGCAGTTAGGTCATTGCTGGAGGGAAGATTGGAGTGGGAGGACTTCTTGTACCAGTAAAGTTGTATTAGTGTTAGTGTGCAGCCATGGTGTTGCTGCATCAGCATCATCCACCACTAGGGACCTGTGCCACTTTGCCAAAGGGAATAACTATAGAGAATCACAGGAGACGCACAAGAGTGTGGATGGACACACACACACTATTCCACCCAGAACAGGTGAATTCTACTGGTGCAACTCTTGTGAGAAGACTAGGTCCAAGCCCCACCCTGGCAACCCTTGTGTCCTCTACATCCTACAGAACATTTCACTCATTTAATCAGGGAGCAGAGATCTCACCTTGTGAGAGCACACCACAAATAACTCAGAGCAGAAATGAAGAATTCACAAACATCTCACAGGCTGAAATGTGTTTGCATAAACTATTTGTTGAAGAATAATGAACTAGATTTGTAAAACTCAAAGCCAGTTTGTGGATAATCTGCAAATAGATAACAGGATTGAGGTTTTCTTGGCAGAAATCTTACCTGCCATGAATAATTCAACTAGTGCTCTTTCTCTTAAATATATTTAACATCTCTTTGTCAATGTTTGTACAGACCTTAGAATGATCTAGCTAAACTCAGTAGACAATGAAGCCAAAGGTTCACTTGTTTTTCAGACATATTGAGAAATTCAAGGCCTTTCTGAATTGTAGTCATTGAGAATATTTCTGTTTAAAGGTTGGTTGTGAGAGTGGGTGTGAGAGTGTGTGAAAGTTGTCAAAATTGTTTGTGCAACCTTAGCTTATGATTTCCACAGGTTGTGATGTTTGTGGGCTTTGTCCCACTGTGCTTAATGGTATATTTTTTCTTGATCTGCACTTAGCAGGTTTATCTGAGACATTACAGTTTTCTTAGTGCTGGAATGATGTATGTTATATAGCACCCACAGTATGGTAGGTATGGAATTTACAGGCAGGGATGAAAGAAAGAGACAAAATTGTCAAAAGTGCCTAAGTGAATTGGGAGCCTAAGTCCCAACTAAGGGGTTAGGCTTAGGCTCCTATATCACTTAAGTACTTTTGAAATTGTTGCCCATACTGAGGTGATCTAGAAGGTCTCCCTGAATCTGGGGGTAGTGCTGACTATAGCTATCATTTCTGGGTGGTCTGTAATCAACCCTTGTTGACAGCAGATACACCCTGCTCTGTGTACTTCTTGCCCAGCTTTTGTCTCCTCCACTCCTCCACACACAATACAAAAGAGGGATGGGGGTGGGATGCCACCAAATGTGGAGGAATTGTGCAAAGGAGCAAGTTAGTTTGTTTCTACATCAATGCTAGGACCCTGGGAAATAAGAGGAATTGGAATTTACAAGCATACATTTGGTTAATTGGTATGACTGAAACGTGGTGGGATGATTCTTGTGATTAGAATAGGACCATTGTGATCTTCTCTGACCTTCTGTATAACATGAGCACAGAAATAATTCACATAGTACATCTTTTATTAAAACACCAATCTTGATTTTAAAATTTCCAGTGTTGGGTAATAGACCATGACTGTTAGTAAATTGTTCCAATGGTTAATTACTCTCATGATTAGAAATTTCCCATATTAATCTGTCTAGCTTCAATTTCCAGTCATTGTCTCATGTTATATCTTTTTCTGCTAGACTGAAGAGCCCATTATTAAATATCTAAAAATAGACTGGGATCACGTCCTTAAGTACCTACATTAACCTTCCAAACAGAGAGAGGTGAAGAAGGACAAGAAACACCACCTCTCTAAGGAGAAGTCCAAGTCCTGCACCAAGTGAGCTGGCAACACAGTTACTGGTACCGACACTGGTTATGGGACTGCAATATGCCCACACTGAGCTGTCAGAATCCTCCTCACTGTGGGGAATGACATTGGTATTGTCCTCAGAGTTGGTGCAGGAGACCTCTCCTACAGGGCACCAACTGGCACAGCCAGGAGTGTACCCCATCAACATCTTGGGAACCATCGTCTCATGTGTCCCATAGCCAGTCCCCTTCCTGCTGATCCAGGAAGTGGGGAGCTCAAGGTCCCCAGTGTCATCACTGCCAAGACCACTGAGACCAGAGCCTGAGGCCAGCATCCAGGAGCTGGGGGCAAAACACCAACACCCCTAGTCGCCACCATCTCTAGAAAACAATCTCTAAACAAGGCAGTCCAACCAGCCCCAGTTGTCAACAATTTAGGGCTTGCCAGGATCTCTTAGTACATTTTCCAGACACCTGGGATATAGTGATGATGGTCATTCAGGAGGTGTCACACAAACCCTCTCACATGCTGACCTCGTCAGTCCCTGTTAGGATTGTTTTCACATCAGTAAGAACATACTGGAGCTGGCCAAAGGCCTTTGGCTTGCTCCAGCCATTGTTCTGCCAACTTCCGAGTAGCTGGAGAAACGTTACTAAGGGCCCCTGAAAGAATTTTAGGATTCTACTCCCACCCAAACACCCAGTCGTTAGTAACTGTGGTGGTTCAAAAGAAATCCAGGTCGACAAAAGGAACATCCAAGAACACAGAGGGCAAGACGCTGGACAAAGAGGGCAAGATGTTTAGGCACTAAGCTAGTCACTGACTTTGATGCAACTCCAGCTGGCAAATTACTGGGCATTATTTACTGAGTACAATTTGTTGCCATGGGAGAGAAGAAGGTGGTGGAATCTCCATCCTTAGATGTTTTTAAGGTCAGGCTTATCAAAGTCCTGGCTGGGATGATTTAGTTGGGGATTGGTCCTGCTTTGAGCAGGGGGTTGGACTAGATGACCTCCTGAGTTCCCTTCCAACCCTGATATTCTATGATTCTATTCCACACAGCCCAAAACACCATTAGCCTTCTTGGCAACAAGGGCACACTGTTGACTCATATCCAGCTTCTCGTCCACTGTAACCCCTAGTCCTTTTAGGCAGAACTGCAGCCTAGCCATTCGGTCCCTAGTCTGTAAAAGTGAATGGGATTCTTCCATCCTAAGTGCAGGACTCTGCACTTGTCCTTGTTGAACCTCATCAGGTTTCTTTTGGTCCAATCCTCCAATTTGTCTAGGTCCCTCTTATCCTATCCCTACCTTCCAGTGTATCTACCACTCCTCCAAGTTTAGTGTCATCTGCAAACTTGCTGAGAGTACAGTCCACGCCATCCTCCAGATCATTAATGAAGATATTGAACAAAACCACCCCCAGGACCGACCTTTGGGGCACTCTTCTTGAAACCGGCTGCCAACTAGACATAGAGCCATTGATCACTACTCGTTGAGCCTGACAATCTAGCCAGTTTTCTATCCACCTTATAGTCCATTCATCCAGCCCATATTTCTTTAACTTGCTGGCAAGAATACTGTGGGAGACCGTATCAAAAGCTTTTCTAAAGTCAAGGAATAACACATCCACTGCTTTCCCCTCATCCACAGAGCCAGTTATCTCCTCATACAAGGCAATTAGGTTAGTCAGGCATGACTTGCCCTTGGTGAATCCATGCTGACTGTTCCTGATCACTTTCCTCTCCTCAAAGTGCTTCAGAATTGATTCCTTGAGGACCTGCTCTATGATTTTTCCAGGGACTGAGGTGAGGCTGACCGGCCTGTAGTTACCTGGATCCTCCTCCTTCCGTTTTTTAAAGATGGGCACTACATTAGCCTTTTTTCAGGTATCCGGGACCTCCCCCGATCGCCATGAGTTTTCAAAGATAATAGCCAATGGCTCTGCAATCACATGGCTGTGCAATCATGGCTCTGTGATGCTTGCCTCCATCTTCCCATCTGACAACTGGTCCATGTCTTTCAACTTGCAGGGTGTGTCTTTCTATGTTACCCTCCCCCAGAACAGAACAGGTGCCTGCAGTTCACACTGGGACCAAATCACTGGCAGTACAAGGTGCTATCATTTGAACTCTCCATAGCATTGAAGCTCTTCACAAAACGACTTAAGGTGGTGGTGGTCCATGTGATGAAACAAGAAATTCACTTCTACTCCTGTCTGGACAATGGGCTGATCAGCCACCTCTGTGACAGTTGTTTCCTGGTGACAATGAAAAATTGAGGCTTACACTATCTCAGACAATAGAATTCAGAGGAGTTCTGATTGACTCCAGATCGGAAAGAGTGTACCTGCCAGAGGATGGGTTCCATTCACTATCAGGACTCTTATTCCAGCTAACATCCAAACTAGCTACAACAATCTGAACATGATCTCAATGTTGGACCACAAATCAGCATGCATGCATGTGCCAGTACTTGCCAGACTTCACCTGGGGCCTCTCCAGCTCTGGCTCAGGTCTGTCCATTGGCTGGAAAAACACATTAGATAAGAAGGTCACAGTACCATGTTGTGTGACTGCAGAACTGGGTGGGTGGCTAGCATCTGCAAACACACAGGAAAGAGGTCCCCTTTTTAGTCCTCTCTCTGACAAAATCACTCTTAACGATGCATCAGAGACAGGTTGAGGAGCTCACCTGGACCATTTATGGATTCAAGGACTTGGCCCCAAAGCAACATGGGGCTACAAACGAATGTCTAGAACTCAGAGCCATCAAACTGGCCCATATGGCACTTCTGCCTGCTCTCTGAAACACTGTAGTGCAGATCTTCACAGACAACATTACAGCCATGCAGTACATGAACAAGCAAGGAGATGCCCACTCCTCACCCTTCTGCCTGGAAGCCATTGACTTCTGGAATTGGTGTCAAGAGAACAGGGTAACACTGATGGTCCTTCACCTCCAGGAGTCAGCAGCGACTTAGCAGACTTCCAGAGCAAGCAGTTAGTAACCAACCACAAATGGTTCTTGCACAGCTCCATCAAAAAGTGATATTCCATTGGGGGCTCCCCCACAATAGACTTGTTTTCCACCAAGGATAGTGTAAAATGTGAGGACGTTTGCTGTAAAGGGTGCTTGAGCCCAGGCTCACTGTATGCCTTCCCACCAATCGCCCTGATTCACAGGGAGACTTGCAAAATTAAGAGATATGGAAATGTTTATTCTGGTGACTCTAAACTGGCTGAGGCAGTTCTGGCTGACAGCTCTACTACAAATGTTGCTGATCAGCCCCTGATCCATCTCCCAGACTGCCTGCACCAGATCTCTCAGCGCCATGGCCAAATACTCCATTCAGACCCAAAATTACTGCATCTGATAGCATGGCTGTAGGGTGGATGAGCACCATGGGGAGGACTGCTCCTGGACTCCTACAGGTCAGGAAATCCTCATCCAGAACAGGAAAACATTGACCAGAATGTGGTACCACATGGAAGAGGTTCTGCATATGGGCAGCCCAAAAAGGCCTGGACCCAGCCTGGGCCTCAGTATCCAGAGCCTTGACTACCTACTGACTCTCAAGCAGGCCAACCTTTCACTTGGCTCACTCACCTTGCAGCAATTTCCCTTTGTCACTGGCTGGTGCAGTCGCATTCGATCTCCTCCCATCCCACAGTGTTGAAGTTTCTTAAAGGGCACCTATGCAGTTACCCATCAGTCAGGGAACCCCCTTCTGCCTGGGACCTCAATATAGCCCTCCTGAGACTCCTGGCGCCTCTCTCTACCTGAGCATCTCTCAGAACCCTCCCTGCACTACCTCACATTGAAGATCTTCCTAGTCACTATCCCTTTGGCCCCCAGGAGAGCGAGGGAGCTTCCGGAGTTTATGGCTGAACCTCCCCAGACAAAATTCCGTGGGGACAGGAGGGTGTTGAGGTCTCACGCGACATTCATCCCCAAGGTCTATCCGAATTCCATCAGAACCAATCCCCCAACTTCCCTGTCTTCTTCCCAGAGCCACATCTGGGACTGGAAAAAAAAAATTGCACCTACTGAATGTGTGGCCAGGCCTCTGCTTTATTCCATTGACAGGACTAACCCACTCAGACTGTGGCCCCCAGTGTTTCTGGCTACAGCCAGTCATCTCCTCTCAAGACTATCAAAATGGGTCACACGCTGCTTCTCCGTGTGTTACCAGCTGGTTGGAGCACCTCTCCCACTGAACATCAAGGCTCACTCCACCAGACTTCTGCCTGCTTCAGGCACCCACCAGGATCTGAGATCTGCAAGGTGGTGATGCCATAAAGCACAGTGCCTTGGACTTAGCTGTGAGGTCAGTGTGACAGTGCACCCCATAAGGCTTTATGGAAATATGCTTATGAATGTATGTATATATGACATAACTGGAATATGTTTTATACTACATATGCCACATAACATGTCTATGTAAAGGTTATGATCTACTGAATCTATTCTTCCTATTTGTATGCATGTATCGTTGTGTCCAAGTTATGAATATTGGCTGTGTACTTGCTTGATTTCTAAGTAGCCTTAGGGTATGTCTACACTATGCAATTAGGTTGATTTTATAGGAGTCGATTTTTAGAAATCGATTTTATACAGTCAATTGTATATGTCCACACTAAGCACATTAAGTCGGCTGAGTGCATCCTCACTACCACGGCTAGCATCGACTGACGGAGCAGTGCACTGTGGGTAGTTATCCCACAGTTCCCACAGTCTCTGCCACCCATTGAAATTCTGGGTTAAGCTCCCAGTGCCTGATGGGGCAAAAACATTTTCGTGGGTGGTTTTTGGGTACATGTTGTCAGTCGCCCCTCTCTCTCTGTGAAAGCAATGGCAGACAATCGTTTTGCACCAGACACGGGCAATCAGAAGAGCACAGCAAGGTATGCTGCTCATCAGAGGGGCTTTGAAAAACCAGTTTCATGACTGGCCAGGCTTCGGTGTGACCGTTGTGTGTGTTTCTCCTTGATGCAAACCTGCTCTCTTTGTTGATTTTTAATTCCCTGTAAGCCAACCACCCTCCCCTCCTTTGAAATAAAGTAACTATTGTTTTGAAACCATGCATTCTTTCTTTATTAATTTAAAAAAAATGAGATAACAGATAAGGTAGCCTGGGTGGTGTGGGGGAGGAGGGAAGGAGAAGACTACCTTGCTTATTGTAGCCACACTACAAATCAAACTGTTTGAAGACAGCCTTCTGTTGCTTGGGCCATCCTCTGCAGTGGACTGGCTGGGTACCTGGGCGTCTGGGTGAGGAGGCTATGGAACATGGGGAGGCGGGGAGGCGGTTATACAGGGGATGCAGCGGGAGTCTGTGCTCTTGTTGGCTTTCCTGCAGCTCGAACAGACACTTCATCATGTCCGTTTGCTCCCCTATTAGCCTCAGCTTCGTGTCCTGCCTCTGCTCTTCGCACTCACTTAATTCTTTCCTGGCCTCTGCCACTGAATGCCTCTATGCATTAAGCTGTGTCCTATCAGTGCAGGAGGACTGCATGAGCTTGGAAAACGTCATTGCAAGTGCATTTTTTTTTTGCCTTCTAATCTTCAATAACCTCAGGGATGGAGATGATAGGGGAGCGTAGAAACAGTCTACGCTCTATGATTCTGGGGGGACTGCATGGTCACCTGTGCTGCTGAGTTCACCATGCTCACCAAACTGAAAATGAAATTCAAACGTTTCCAGGGCTTTTCCTGTGTACTTGGCTAGTGCATTGGACTTCAAAGTGCTGGCCAGAACGGTCAAAATGGAGCACTCTGGGATAGCTCCCGGAGGCAAATACGTCGATTTGCGTCCTCACTAGGCCAAATTCAACCCAGCAAAGTCATTCTTAGCACTACTCCCCTCACCAGGGGGGAGTACAGAAGTCGATTTTATGAGCTCTCTAGGTAAACAGAATGGAGTTGGTTGTGTAGAAGCATTCATTTTTGAAACGACCTAATGCGGCTAAATTCGACCTAACCCTGTAGTGTAGACCAGGCCTGAGTAAAGCATTTGGTCAACTTCTTGAGAAAGGCATGTGCAAGTTAAGTGCCCAATCAAGAAGCACTTAAAGGACAATGGATCTTGGAAGGCTGCAATCCACATAAGAAGTCTATTTGAGGACATTCAAGGAAGCATATGAACAATCGCTGCTGCCTGTAAAGAACTGAGTCATGCATGGATATGTGACTTGCCCAGGTGACTCCAAAACTCCATCTTGGAGCTGGTCTTTCTGTAGAGAGAGGAGGGGTTCTCCACCCACAAGAGAAAGTCTATTTAAGCCTGTGGGAGACTCCTCCATTTTGTCTTCAGCTGGCTAAAGAGAGAGCCTCTCCAACCCCCAGGATACCTGAAAGAGACTGGAACAAAGGACAGTAACTGCAGGGAGTGTGAGTGATTGCTGGACCCAGAACAGAAGGATAAGGAAGTTTATCTGTAAAAGGAAGCTTACTGGAATTCCTCTGAGGGTGAGGTTTTTATCTGTATTCAGTTTTCTTACTATGTTAGACATAGACTTGTGTGTTCTATTTTATTTTGCTTGGTAATTCACTTTGTTCTGTCTGCTATTACTTGGAACCACTTAAATCCTACTTTCTGCATTTAATAAAATCACTTTTTACTTATTAATTAACCAAGAGTATGTATTAATACCTGGTGGGTGGGCAAACAGCTGTGCATATTTCTCTATCAGTGTTATAGAGGGTGAACAATTTATGAGTTTACCCCGTATAAATTTTATACAGGGTAAAATGGATTTATTTGGGTTTTGGACCCCACTGGGAGTTGGGCATCTAAGGGCTTGTCCACACTAGGGGGCGGAAATCGATCTTAGATACGCAACTTCAGCTACATGAATAATGTAGCTGAAGTCGAATATCTAAGATCGGATTACTCACCCGTCCAGACGGCGCAGGATCGATGTCCGCGGCTCTCCATGTCGATTCCAGAACTCCGTTGGGGTTGATGGAGTTCTGGAATCGATATAAGCACGCTCGGGGATCGATATATCGCGTCTAGATTAGACGCGATATATCGATCCCCGAGCAATCGATTTTAACCTGCCGATACGGCGGGTAGTCTGGACGTACCCTAAGTGTTAAAGACAGAAACACTTCTTAAGCTGCTTTCAGTTTAAGCCTATAGTGTTAGGGGACATGGTTCAGACCTGGATCTGGGTTTGCAGCAGGTTAGTGGGTCTGGCTTAAACCAGGTATGGCACTGAAGTCCCAAGCTGGGAGGGCAGGGAAAGCAGGGGCAGAAGTAGTCTTGGCACATCAGTTGGCAGCCCCAAGGGGGTTTCTGTGATCCAACCTGTCACAGTCAGATGCCAAGTTCTGGAGGGCAGTACTGCAATCACTCTGTGACTGATGCAGTTGAAACTCCATATTCCCACCATCCAGGGAGGATACTGCTTGCCAGTTATCTGCAGTAGAATCACAACAAGGAGTCCGGTGGCACTTTAAAGACTAACAGATTTATTTGGGCATGAGTTTTCGTGGGTAAAAAAACCACTTCTTCAGATGCATGAAGAAGTGGTTTCTTACCCACGAAAGCTCATGCCCAAATAAATCTGTTAGTCTTTGAGGTGCACCAGACTCCTTGTTGTTTTTGTGGATACAGACTAACATGGCTACCCCCTGATACTTGACACTATGCAAGGCAGTAGAATCACACTGACATACTTGAAGGAGACAACTGCTTGAACCTGGGTCTTCAGGTGCAGCCATGCACCAATTCTCCACCCAGCAGCCTGCTGATGCTGGCTTAACCGGGACCCATGAAGCCCAGCCCCAGTTTGAGGCTCTGCCCTGCAGTCCTATTGGCAGTCCCAGGGCAGCTGATGGCCTGCTGGCCCTACTTAAGCCAGCAGCAGGAACAGGAAGTTCTCCAAACAACTGGGCTTCAGCCCATTCTGCACTGTGAGCCTCTGCTTCCTACCCCTGCTCCCCTGGCTTGATTTCCTGGCATCCTGACCTGGCATGACCCCTGTCATCTGATTCATGGTTCTGACCTGCAGTTTTGTCTCCTTCCTCTGACCGCTCGCTATCCTGACCCAGCTGACTACTGTCTCCTGCTTTGTGACTGCAGACTCTGACTGCTAGGTCTGACCGCCCAGGACCTGACCATGACACTGTGGTTCTTTGAGATTCTGTAGTCAATGTGGATCCCATGACCTGCCCTCCATTCCTACTTTTGGAGTCCTCAGCTAACACAGGCTTTGAATTGTGGGGGGACTGAAGCAGGATCCTGGCCTCCCCACCCTTGAGGCCCTCGCATTGGAGTGCACTGATGACAATATTTCAAACTACGGCAGGGTAAGTATTTGGTAATGGATGATGATTGCTGCAGCTAATAGTCGTCTCATGTAGACATTGCTAGTGATAGTGTCCGCTCCTGCCTGTACTGCACATGCTCTGAGGAGCCCCTCTGATGTGCATCCAAATAACTAGATGGACCACTTGATGACAACCACAACACTAAGAGAAGGTTTGCTCACAGTAACAAGGCGGCACTGTTGCAAGTTTGTTTTCTCTAAGAAATGATTGTGGACATGCAAATAGGTGCAGGCCAGAGTTCCTGGATATTGTGATTTTTCTCATGAATATAGTGGGCTCTCTTGCCAGGTGCTCAGTATGTAAGCTCCCCCCTTCCATTTCCTTGCCCCACCCCCACACAGGCATAAGAAATACATACAAGCACCTAATTAACCTTTCTGGCCACTGGATTTCACCTTCATGAATACACCACAAAAGGCACTTACTTGGCAGCAAACATAATAGGCTCTAGCAAAATGCTAAGGTGTCAAGAGTTTAGGCTACTCATTATATTTCTACTTAATGACTTTTGGGGCTGAATGATTAAAATGCATTCCTTTCCTGTGGAATGTTGGCAAGCCATGTGTGTGAAGCCAGAATTTTCCCAAAGCAAAGTATGTGCAATAATTTAGCAGCTATTTGTAATTCTTCAGAGATTGCTGAGTTCCAGAGCTTAGGTTTTTTTATGAGACTCAATACTGTTGATCCTTTGGTGCTTACATGTGAGGGCAACAAATCTTTTTTGGAATGTTTTGGGTAGCAGCTGTTCCTAAGATTGTCAGTGTGTAAGGCTAGACGTTGAAATTCCCTATTTATAAAACAGCATTGATTATCATCCATGGGGGCAAGAAATACAGTGCCCTAGGTTCCTTCCTTGATTATAATATGGGGTTGAGTCTATAGTCTGGGTTTATAACATGGTTAGAATGGGAAAAAAATCCACGTTGATCCTGGAATCCCTGCTAGTCGTGCTGAAATCTGATTATTGCTACCAAAATTTCCACCATGCTATAGGGGTCTAAAAGACTCAGGGAGTCTTGAGCAATGTCCTCTTTCACCAACATGAATTGCTGTCATATCTAGTTTCACCCGCCTTTTTTCCTGTAATGACTGTAAACCTTTCTGCTTGTGTTTTTCATCAATGTCCAGCTCCATCCCCACCAGGACGAACAGTCTGTACGCAAAGGAGGCATCTAAATGCAGCACACTAGAACTACCAGCAACTTCATTTCTGTGGCTGGAATTGGATAATCCTTCCCCAGTAGACTACTGCATGCCCTGAGTGTATTTAACCCTCCTTTCTTTTCTTCATCTCTCCCTCGGCTAACTCCTTTCTGACATCTATTCACTTCCTGTTTGAACTCCCGGCTTGTCTTCTAATAGGAATCTTGGATGTTTGGATGCCAACCCCTCCCTCTTCCCACGCCTCCTAGTCTTTATCTCATCATCTCCACGTTATCACCTCTCTCGTTTTCAAGACTTTCCTCTAGAGCTGGCTGAAACTTTTGCTTTTCGGTTGGGAGAAATGTCAGTTCCATATTGGAACAAACCCCAACTTGAAGAAATTCTTGATGAAATGTGTTATCTCTGGAAGAAAACGTGAAACTGATGTGAAACAAAACTGTGAAATGTGAACTGAAACAAAACAAAACTGTTTTGACAAAAGTTTCATCAAACTTGCAGTAGACGTAGTTAAATGTCTCAGGCCATTGGCTCAGCTGTTTTTGTTGGAAAATTTCCAACCAGCTCTACTTTCCTCTATTTTTAATTTTTTTTCCACTCTCCAGATGGTTTCTCTGCTCTTTAGACACCATATTTCTTAGTGGGCAATAGATCCTTGGATCAGTTTCCCTGCTCTTCTGTGCCTAAGTGATTTTCATGTTTCAACTCAAAGTCCGCCCCTTCTCTTTAGCCTATGACTCCTAAACATCACTTTGGCAATTAAATTCTTTCCCTTTGGACTCCCATGGCATTAGCATATTATGCCCAGACATGAACTTGAGACATAGAGTCTGGATCCTGAATTGGATCAGAGTGCAGATGTCCCCTGAACTCAGAATTGTTTGGGTAGTGTCAAGTCTGCTAGAGATAAGTTTGGGTAAAATAAGAACTGGGCAGAATGTCTGCCCCAAAGTGGAGCTGAATCCAAACTCAGTAGGAAGCTTGGAAAAAATGGAGCAACTTTTTTAACTTTAAAAATATTCAAATATCTTTGCAATTGCTTGGTTCAACCAGGGCTGGACTTAGGGCTGTTCTTGCAGGGCCTGATTGTGGAGCCTAAATTCACACTGGTAAGTGCTTCCCAGGGTAATGCATTTCACTCTATGGGGCTACTTGTGTGAGCAGGGCACTGCTTCGAGTGGCCTCTGCACATTCATGCTGATTGGAGGCCCCAACAGTGCAGCTGCAGAGACTATGCAGAGGCCTTCTTAAAGAACTGTTGTCTCAGGCAAGTAACCATTTCCCATTTGTTGAAACTTTTATGAAGAACCCCTTTTCCCTGAAATTTCCAGCCCCCCAGAATTGGACTAGCATCCCAAAACATTGATGATCTGAACTACACCAACACTTCTGAAACTTGCCTATCATAAACTGTATCCTATGGCACCTAATTTACATCCTTATTTTGTTCTGACTGCTCCCAGTTGCACTGATCTCCTTCCAAATGCAATTCCTCTGCACGTGGATTACACATTAATTGGAGCAAAGACTCCTGTGGCACCTTATAGACTAACAGACGTATTGGAGCATGATTGGGTACAACAGTGCTCTTCTTTGACTTATGTTTACTATCAGGCTGAAGCTTTATAGTCTCCTAAGTTCTGATATTGATCACTGCCCTCCTGTTTGGTTTTGTCCTGGGTTTGGAAGGTCAGTTAATCAGTGCTATTTACTTGAGCACATGGCAATAGCTTCAGCACCTTAAATAGCACCATTGCTAGTGGGAGCAAAATGCTATGTTCCGGAGAGGCAGCTCATCTCAAAACAGATCTTCCTCTGTTTGTGAAGTTCACAGTTCAGGTTATTTTATGGGAATATCAGGACCTGCTTTCATCAGTGTCTATATGAATATTATAGATGCCTGTAAGATATGCATCCCTCCATGCAAGAGTAATCTCCATTAGAGTCCATGAGAATTGAGGGTTTGTGTCAAAGGGAGAACAGATACCCTGAGGTTTTTAGCTGGCTTTGTTTTAAGGCTTAATGAAGAAAACTGGAGAACAGAAACAACAGTAACTGGAGGAAATACTCTCTCTTCTGCCAGAGTGAAGGGTTAGGGTGACTAACCAAGCCCTGGTTGATTTGAGATGAGGGAACTTGCATCCCGTCATTTAGAATCTTTCTGAAGTCTCGGGGCCCAGGAGTTTTCCAAGCCTTAGGGCACTTTAATGGTTAGGGGGATTGTTCCACTTTTCTGGAGAGGGAGGGAGGAAGAGAATGGTTTCTCCTTTTAAAATTTTTTTTTTCAAAACTTAAAATTGATTCAGAAACATTTCTCCATTTTTGGAGGGCTGTTTTTAAAGTTCTCAAGGTTCCATGAAACTGCAGATTTCCCTGCCTCATCATTTCATGCTATTCTCACTAACCATTGAACGACCAGAAACTTGGAAGCCCAAAATGCCACCCTTCCAGAGTCTCTTTTCAGAGGAGAGTATATTTTCACTGAGATTCACCCATGTGGAAAGAGCCATTATGAGGACTAGGCCCCATTTAACTCACAGATGAGCCCAATTTTGAGGTGTAAGTGGGACTTAGGTGGTACACAGGCCTTGCACAAGCCTGCCCGGGGATACATTTCACCCTGAAGAGGCTATGCATTGACTGTATGCTGTACAGAATTCAGGATCTATGCCTGATTTCCTGCTATTGACAGATTTTGTGAAAAGACACCGGTCACTGTTACAAAGTAAAACATTCTTTAGCATTGTTGGGTTGAGAATCTGGGTAGTCTTTCCCCCTACAAAATCCATGGTTAAATATAAACTAAGATGATGTACTGAATGTGAACCATACATAACACTGCTAAGGGTGTGTCTACATTACAAAATTAGGTCGATTTTATAGAAGTCGATTTTTAGAAATTGATTTTATACAGTCAGTTGCATATGTCCACACTAAGCGCATTAAGTTGGCGGAGTGCATCCTCACTACTGTGGCTAGCATCGACTTACAGAGCGGTGCACTGTGGGTAGCTATTCCACAGTTCCCACAGTCTCTGCTGCCCATTGGAATTCTGGGTTAAACTCTCAGTGCCTGATGGTGCAAAAACATTGTCACAGGTGGTTTTGGGTACATGTCATCAGTCGCCCCTCCCTCAGTGAAAGCAACATCAGACAATTGTTTTGCTCCTTTTTTCCATGCAGACGCCATAGCACGGCAAGCGTGCAGCTCGCCCAGCTCAGCTCACTGACCCGACACCACCGCTATTGTGTACTGGGTGCTTCCCAGGTGCTGCTAGCAGCAGATGGTGCAATAGGACGTCAAACCATCATCATCATCATCCACCACTTCCACTGCAACTCTGCTCTGCTGATATTGCCGCGACAGCTAATTTTCTCCTTGTTGTACTCATGAAATGTGCGCAGTGCTAACCATCATACTCCATCACTTCTACTACAACTCTGCTCTCCTGGTGCCATGAATCTACCTCGCAGGTCCTCTCGTCGTTCAGTATAAATATCGAGTCTCGTGGCATCCATCATCATCCACCGCTTCCACTACAACTTTGCTCTCCTGCTGATGTCATACCACGGCAAGCATGGAGCCTGCCCAGCTCACCACTGCTGTTGTAAACACCTCGCATGTTATCCTGCAGTGTGCAGAACCAGAACCTGCAAAAGCAAGCGAGGAGGCGGCGACAGTGCGATCATGATAGCGATGAGGCCATGGACACAGACTTCTCGCAAAGCATGGACCCTGGCAATTTGGACATCATGGTGGTAATGGGGAAGGTTCCTGCCGTGGAACCCCAAGTCTGGGCCCAGGAAACAAGCACTGACTGGTGGGACCGCATAGTGTTGCAGGTCTGCGATGATTCCCAGTGGCTGCAAACCTTTCGCATGCATAAGGGCTCTTTCATGGAACTTTGTGACTTGCTTTCCCCTGCCCTGAAGCATAAGAATACCAAGATGAGAGCTGCCCTCACAGTTCACAAGCAAGTGGCGTTAGCCCTCTGGAAACTTGCAATGCCAGACAGCTACCAGTCAGTCGGTAATCAATTTGGAGTGGGTAAATCTACTGTGGGGGCTGCTGTGATCCAGGTAGCCAACGCAATCGCTGATCTGCTGCTATCAAGGATAGTGACTCTGGGAAATGTGCAGGTCATAGTGGATGGCTTTGCTGCAATGGGGTTCCCTAACTGCGGTGGGGCAATAGATGGAACGCATATCCCTATCTTGGCACCGGACCACCTTGGCAGCCAATACATAAACCACAAGAGGTACTTTTCAATGGTGCTGCAAGCACTGGTGGAGCACAAGGGACTTTTCACTGACATCAACATGGGATGGCCGGGAAAGGCACATGACGCTCGCATCTTCAGGAACTCTGGTCTGTTTGAACAGCTGCAGGAAGGGACTTACTTCCCAGACCAGAAAATAACTGTTGGGGATGTTGAAATGGCAATAGTTATCCTTGGGGACCCTGCCTACCCCTTACTCCCATGGCTCATGAAGCCTGGACAGTAGTAAGGAGCTGTTCAACTATAGGCTGAGCAAGTGCAGAATGGTGGTAGAATGTGCATTTGGATGTTTAAAAGCGCACTGACGTAGTTTACTGACTCAGTTAGACCTCAGCGAAACCAATATTCCAATTGTTATTGCTGCTTGCTGTGTGCTCCACAATCTCTGTGAGAGTATGGGGGAGACATTTATGGCGGGGTGGGAGGTTGAGGCAAATCGCCTGGCCGCTGATTACATACAGTCAGACACCAGGGCGATTACAATAGTGCAGCAGGGCATGCTGCGCATCAGAGAAGCTTTGAAAACCAGTTTCATGACTGGCCAGGCTACGGTGTGAAAGTTCTGTTTGTTTCTCCTTAATGAAAACCACCCCCTTGGTTCACTCTACTTCCCTATAAGCCACTGCCCTTCCCCCTTCGATCACCTCTTGTAGAGGTAATAAAGTCATTATTGTTTCAAAATCATGCCTTCTTTATTAATTCATCACACAAATAGGGGGATAACTGCCAGGGTGGCCCAGAAGGGTAGGAGAGGAGGGAAGCACCAGGTGGGGTGGTGGATGAGGGGAGGAGGGAAGGACAAGGCCACACTGCACTTCAAAACTTATTGAATGCCAGCCTTCTGTTGCTTGGGCAGTCCTCTGGGGTGGAGTGGTTGGGTGCCCGGAGCCCCTCCCACCCTGCGTTCTTGGGTGTCTGGGTGAGCAGGCTATGGAACTTGGGGAGGAGGGCGGGTGGTTACACAGGTGCTGCAGTGGCGGTCTGCTCTTGCTGCATTTCTTGAAGCTCCACCAGCCATCAGAGCATATCGGTCTGATCCCCGCAGTAGCCTCAGCATTGCATCCTGTCTCCTCTCATTGCGCTGCTGCCACCTCTCCTCTTGCTCCCGCCACCTCTCATCTCGCTCGTCCCTCCTATCCTCGCATTCATTTTCTGCTTTCCTGGACTCTGATCAGAGGTGAAAGTAAGCTGGTATGGTCCAGTACGGCATACCGACAAGAGCCAGTACACTGTGCCAGCCGCACCGGCTTCCGCGGGGGGGATTTAAAGGGCTCTGTGGCTGCCCTCTGCAGCTGGGAGCCGCAGGTTGATTTAAAGGCCCTGGGTCTCCCAGCCACAGCCAGTGCCCCAGGGCCTTTAAATCTTGAGAGGCACCACCTCTTCCGGTTGAGGCCATGCCTCTTCAGATGAGACCATGCCCCCCTCAGGACTCCAGCAGTACCAGTAAGTCCTGTAAGTTACTTTCACCCCTGACTTTGACATTGTCTGCCTCCATGCATTCTGCTGAGCTCTTTCAGTGCCGGAGGACTGCATGAGCTCAGAGAACATTTAATCGTGAGTGCAGTTTTTTTCGCCTTCTTATCTGCGACAGCCTCTGGGATGGAGATGACAGAGGGAGTGTTGAAACATTTGCAGCTGCGGGAGGAAAAAAAAGGGAGATTAGTATTGAAAAAGACACATTTTAGAGAACAATGGGTAGACTCTTTCATGGTGAACTAAGCTGTTAACATTACATAGCACATGTGCTTTCGGTACAAGCTCGCATTTTGCCTCTTACATTGAGGGCCTGCTGGTTTGGTGTGAGAGATCACACAAGCAGGGCCAAGCAACGGAATTCGACTTTTAGGCAGCCATGGTAAGCCACAGTCTTTTGGTTTCTTTAACCTCCATAACACATGGGAATGGTTTCAAACAGCAGCACCCTCCTTTCCATACCAAGCACCCGTTGGGTTGGCCATTTAAAAGGAGGGGCTGTCCTGGCTGTGAATGCATCCCAAGTCTTCAGGGCAAATTAATCATTAAACACGCCTGCTTTTAAACCATGCATTATAGTTACAAAGGTACACTCACCAGAGATGCCTTCTCCAGCTTCATGGTCCGTGAGCTCGGGTTGGGAGGGCATTAGCTCCAGGGTGATAAACAGTTCCTGGCTGTCGGGGAGAATGGTTTCTCCGCTTGTGTGCTCTGCGCTATCCTCCTCCTCCTCCATCTCATCATCCCTGTTGCATGAGACTGCCCCCTTGCAGGTGTCCACAGACAGGGGTGGGGTAGTGGTGGGGGCTCATCGTAGAGGCAGCATGTCTGGGGCTCTGACGTGGAGCTGCCATTTGCCTCTTTGGCTTTTTGATAGGCTTGCCTGAGCTCCTTAATTTTCATGCGGCACTGCTGCAGGTCCCTGTTGTAGGGCTGTCCATCATGCCCTTAGAGATTTTTTTCAAATATTTTGGCATTTTGTCTTTTGGAACCTAGTTCTGTTAGCATGGATTCGTCTCCCCAAACAGCAATCAGATCCAGTACCTCCAGTTCGGTCCATGCTGGAGTTCTTCTGCGATTCTGGGACTGCATGGTTACCTGTGCTGATGAATGCTGCATGGTCACTAGCACTGATCAGCTCCCCATGCTGGCCAAACAGGAAATGAAATTCAAAAGTTCGTGGGGCTTTTCCTGTCTACTTGGCCAGTGCATCTGAGTTGAGAGCGCTGTCCAGAGCGGTCACAATGGAGCACTCTGGGATAGCTCCTGGAGGCCAATATCGTCAAATTGCATCCACAGTACCCCAGATTCGACCTGGCGACATCGATTTCAGCGCTAATCCCCTCGTCGGGGGAGGGGTACAGAAATCGATTTTAAGAGCCCTTTAAGTCAATAAAAATGGCTTCATTGTGTGGACGGGTCCAGGGTAAATCGATCTAACGCTGCTAAATTCGACCTAAACTCGTAATATAGACCAGGGCTAAGAGAGTTTCATTTGGAAGCCCGTTATAGATTCTTTGAAAGACCTAGTCCAATATCTTTAGAGTAATACATAGAGATTTATGGTGTAATTCTGAGCCACTAAGTCAAGGCAAAGCTTCCTTTGACTGTGGTAGGCATCTGACTAGACTTTCAGCTAGTGACCCTCTTGGCAATTAATAGTGCTGTTCCTGAAACCTCCGAGAACTCTTTGCAAATGTAGAGGCTGATGTCTACCCTCTAAACACCAGTAGCCAAGAATATAGTTGTATGGAGCTCCTTCCTCACTCAAGGTTTTGGATCCTTTGATGATAATGATATATCTATTGCAAGGGAAACCTGACCTGTCAGAGAGGAGGGACTTAATTGTGCAGGGGTGGGATTAGTGTTCAAACTGTAGTGTGCTTGGTCAAACTAGACCCAAACTCCAAACCACTGACGATTCACCCATCATGTGCTTCTCTTGAGAAGAGGCTGCCAGGAGACCAAATTGTACGGTGACAGAGTCCAAGGAGAAGATTTTTCAGTTGTGATCTCAGCCATGGTTTGAACTCAGCTCTGCGGAGATAAAAGGGTGAGCATGTGAGCCCACGGCATCATGGCCTTAGCTCTGACTCTTCTGAGTCCAAATGATGATAGAAATAATTATGTTAAAAAAATGTCATTGTGCTGGCCTGGTCGATTTATGGTCATAGATGGGTGGGTTTATCCAGCCAAACTTGAAACCATTGTACTGAGAACTTCATTGGATAGTTCACGTGAGCCATGTATATTTTAAGAATAACAGGCTTTGACTGTACCAAATCCTTGGGAAATGTTTTACAATTCCATAAGGCTAATCTCAACTGCAGATGTTAGCAGGGTTCTGGTCTGCTTGTTTGTCACACACATTTTCACCCTCCTTCCACCTGATTCCCCAGAGGCGCCTCTGTGGGCCAGCACCCAAACAAATGTTTTGTAGATGGCCAGAGTGCTGCAAATTACAGTCTTCAAACATGTCATGGAGCTGGTTCCTGCTGCCTTGTTTTCTAGTCAGGTCACACCAGTTGTTATGATGATGGATAAATGTCAGGCAATTTTCTATGGCTGTGCTGATCCCAGCTCATCTCCTGGATGGCTTCTATCATGTCATTTTCTGTTTGCATTACAGTTGTTCTCAGAGCAGTAAGTCATCGCCCCATACAAGTCCTGATGGGCTCTTAAAATGCAGACTGAAGTGTAATGTCCACATTTTCCTTTTCCCTACTGTCAGCTTGACAAGCTGACACAGCCTATCCCCACTCTGCATCCTGTCGCATCCTAGGATGGATCAGCCTCCATCAACAACTTGTTCCATTTTCAAACAAGCCTTTTGTGCTCTTTCCAACACTGCCCTTCATGCTCAGGAGCAAGTCCCCATAAACATCCACAAAGCAAATTCCTTCACACTCTTCTCTGCCAAGAAGCCTCCAAAATCCTTGACACCTGCTAGGCCAGGGGAAGGCAAACTACAGCCCAAGGGCCGGATCCAGCCCATCAGGGCTTTCAGTCTGACCCGCGGGATTGCCAGCCCCATGGCGCAGCAGAGCTAAGGCAGGATCCCTGCCTGCCCTGGCCCTGCACCGCTCCCAGAAGTGGCCGGCACTACGTCCCTGCGACCCCTGAGGGCACAGGACTGTGTGCTGCCCTCGCCTGCAGGCACCGCCCCCCGCAGCTCCCATTGGCTGGGAATGGGGAACCGCGGCCAATGGGAGCTTTGGGGGTGGTACCCCCAGGTGAGGGCAGCGCGTGGCAGAGACGCCTGCTCCACCCCACCCCACAAGCCACTGCCAGACATGCTGGCCAGTTCTGGGAGTGTCACGGAGCCAGGGCATATAGGGAGCCTGCCTTAGCCTCCCTGTGTGCTGCTGCCACCCTGAGGCTGCTTGAGATAAGTGGTGCCAGGCCGGAGTCCACACCCAAACCTCTCCTGCACCTTGCACCCCATCCCCCCTGCGCTGAGCTCCCTGACACACTCCGCACTCCCTCCCACACCCCAACTCCCTGCCCCAGCCCCACATTCATGGCCTTGCATACAATTTCCACACTCAGATGTGGACCTCAGGCCAAAAAGTTTCCCCACCCCTGAGCTAGGTCAATGTTTCTCAGATGCGGCCACCATGGCCGTGATGGGGGGAGGGGGCAAAGGATCAGCCCCTCCCACTCCATCCTTGTTGCTCCTGGATGCACAGGGCTCCGCATTGCCTCTGGAGAGAGCTGGGGTGCAATGCTGCAGGAGCAAAGTGATGTCTTGACCCACCTTGGGGGATGGGGAAGTTGAGCAGCAGGCTCCAGCAGCAGGAATTCAGGAGCCTGGCAGTGCAACCCCATGCTCTAACCATGGGCAGCTGGCCTCCAGCTGCGGGGCTTCAGCCTGCAGCCTCAGGTTCCAGCTGTGTGGCAGCAGGTACTGGCTCCTGGCTCCAGTCCCAGGCTCTGGATGTGCAGTGGCAGGCGCTGGCCACAGGCGCCAACCCCCAGCCCAGCCATATGGCAGCGGGCTCCAATTGCGGGGCTTCGGGCCAGAGAAGCATGTGCTGACCCCCGGCTCTGGCCATGGAGCTTCAGCTGGCCTCTGGCCCCTAGTTCCTGGAGCTGGCCACAGGCGCCAGCCATGTAGCCCCAGCCCCTGGCGCTGATCCCCTGCCTCAGTTGCATGGCAACAGGTGCCAACCCACAGCTCTGTTCCCGGGCTCCAGCCACACAGTGGCAGGAGCTGGCCTCAGGTGCCACCCTCTGGCCCTGGCCCTGGCCGTGCAGCAGCAAGTGCTGGCTCCAGCCAAACAGTGGCAGGCACTGACTCCTGACTCCACACCCAGCTCCGAGCTCTGGTCCATGTGCTGACCCACAGCTCTGGCTGCTTGGCAGCAGGCTCTGATCCCTGGCTCCAGCCACAAAGTTCCTGTCCCCAGCTCCAGGTTCTGGCCGCAGGCACTGAGCCTCAGTCCTATCTGCATGGCAGCAGACACCAGGCCCTGGCTGTGGCAACACGACAGTGGGACTCATCACCCATCCACATTGCCCCTGGCCCCCACAGCCCTGTATCCATCTCCCCCACACACACACACACCACCCCTGGACCCCACTGCTTTCCTGGCCTTGCATCCATCCCCTGCATGCTCCAGGCCCCCGCTGCTTCCCCCGCCCCACATCTTGGGTCTTCAGTACCCTGTCTTGTTGAGCCAGACACGCTAGCCTGATGCAAACAGATCCAGGTCTGAACAACGTCCCCAAAAGCTGCAGACTTAACTGAAAATGGCTTAGAAGGTGCTCCTGTTTCTAGCACCCAGATACCCAGTTCCCAATGGGATCCAAACCCCAAATAAATCTGTTTTACCCTGTATAAAGCTTATACAGGGTAAACTCATCAATTGTTCACCCTCTGTAACACTGATAGAGAGATATGCATAGCTGTTTGCTCCCCCAGGTATTAATTACTTGCTCTGGGTCAATTAATAAGCAAAAAGTGATTGTATTAAATATAAAAGGTAGGATTTAAGTGTTTCCAAGTAATGACAGACAGAACCAAGTAAATTACCAGGCAAAATAAAATAAAAACATGCAAGTCTAAGCCTAATATAGTAGGAAACTAAATGCAGGAAAATCTCATCCCCAGAGATGTTCCAATAAGCTTCTTTCACAGACTAGACTCATTCCTAGTCTGGGTCCAGCAATCACTTACTCCCCTGTAGTTACTGTTCTTTGTTCCAGTTCCTTTCAGGCATTTCTCTAGGGTGGAGAGGCTATCTTCTGCGCCAGCCGAAGACCAAATGGAGGAGTTTCCAGGGCCTTTTATATCCTCTCTCTTGTGCAACATCACAGCCACAAGATGGAGTCTCCAGCCACCTGGGCAAGTCACATGTCTATGAATGATTCAGCTTTTTGCAGGAGGATACCTTTGTTTACATGTTAGTTTGAACTTTCCCAGGAAAGCTCAGATGTGGATTGGCATCTATCAAGGTCTGTTGTCAGCTAAGCACTCCCAATTACTTAACCAAATGTGCCTTATGTGCTTCACATAGCAAACACTTCAAATACAAGCTGTCATGGTATAATTCCCCACTCTGAACCTTAGCGTCCAAAAGATGGGGTACCAGCATGAATTCCTCTAAGCTCAATTACCAGCTTAGTACTTGTAGCGCTGCCACCAACCAGGAATTCCAGTGTCTGGTACATTCTGGTCCCCCCAAAATCTTGCCCGGGGACCCCCAAGATGCAGTCCCTCTGGATCTTAACACAAGGAAAGTAAACCCTTTCCTTCACCATTGCCTCTCCCAGGCTTCCCCTCCCTGGGTTACCCTGGAAGATTACTGCGATTCAAACTCCTTGAATCTTAAAACAGAGAGGAAAATTCACCTTTCCCCCTCCTTTTCTCTCCCCTTCCCAGACTCTGCCTGAGAGAGAAAGTAATCCTAACAAAGAGAGAAAATAACCTCTCTCTCCCCTTTCCCTCCTTTCTCCCCACCAATTCCCTGGTGGATCCAGACCCTGTCCCCTGGTGTCTCACCAGAATAAAAAAAAACAATCAGGTTCTTAAACAAGAAAAGCTTTTAATTAAAGAAAGAAAACAGTAAAAATTATCTTTGTACATTTAAAAAAATGGAATAGGTACAGGGTCTTTCAGCTATAGACACTGGGAATACCCTCCCAGCCTTGGTATACAAGTACAAATTAAAATCCTTTCAGCAAAATGCAAATTTGAACTCCTTCCAGCCAAATACACATTTGCAAATAAACAAAACAACCATAAGCCTAACTCGCTTTATCTACCTAGTACTCACTATTCTGAACTTGTAAGAGCCTGTATGGGAGAGATTGGAGAGAAACCTGAGCCCCCAGAGTGAACAACAACCAAAAACTAACAGCACACACACAAACTTCCCTCCCTCAGGATTTGAAAGTATCCTGTCCCCTGATTGGTCCTCTGGTCAGGTGACAGCCAGGCTCACTGAACTTAACCCTTTATAGGCAAAAGAGGTATGAAGTACTTCTGTTCCATTAACTCTTAACTATCCGTTTACGACACAAGCATAGAGACAACGCTCATAACTTCAGATATAAAAATGATACATGCATAAAATAGGATGAATATATTGAGTAGATCATAACCTTTGCAAAGATATGTTACATGGCATATCTAGCTGTCACGCAGTCACCGAGCGATGGTCTGGAGCTACTCCACATGAAGTCAGTCTGGACTCTGGGGGAGCATGCCTCCTCTCTCTGAACATACTGTCTCGAAGGCAAGAAGCTTACACAGCTTTGACCTTCCTGGGCCTGACCTCAGTGCATTCAGCATTCCCTTTTCACACCATGCGCTTCCCACAGAAAGTCCACACAGGCGAGGCACCTGGGGAAGCCAGAGTACCCTGCACCCCAACTCCGCAGTCAGACGTGACTATCAGCCAGCGTAAAACAGGTTTATTTGTCAACAGGCCCACAGCATAGAACTGAGCTTGTCAGCACAGAAATCAGTGACTTTCAGCCAAGTCCATCTTGGGAATCCTGGGCCAGAAGTCCTGGATTCCCCCTCTTCCAGTCCCCCCACACAGACTGCCAGCCTACAGCCTCACGACCTCCAACACCCCCCTTCATGCCCCTCCTCCTTCTCTTTGTCTCACTTTTCGGGCCAAAGGTGTCACCTGGTTGCACCCCCCCCCCCCGGGTCTCAAGTTACACAGGTGCAAATAGCAAATAGCTGGGCAGTCTCACACACCCAATTCCCACCACCTAAGTATTGGTGCAGTATACAGGGAAACTAAGGTACACATAGTATTAGTATAGGACAGTTAGACTCACATGCAACATAACAAGATGAATAAAACCCCACTTCCTCACAGATTGCAACTGCTTTGGAGGACAGGGTCAAAATTCAAAATGATCTGGACAAATTGGAGAAATGGTCTGAGGTAAACAGGATGAAGTTCAATAAAGATAAATGCAAAGTGCTCCACTTAGGAAGGAACAATCAGTTTCACACATACAGAATGGGAAGAGACTGTCTAGGAAGGAGTATGGCAGAAAGATCTAGGGGTCATAGTGGACCACAAGCTTAATATGAGTCAACGGTGTGATACTGTTGCAAAAAAAGCAAACGTGATTCTGGGATGCATTAACAGGTGTGTTGTAAACAAGACACGAGAAGTCATTCTTCCGCTTTACTCTGCGCTGGTTAGGCCTCAACTGGAGTATTGTGTCCAGTTCTGGGCACCGCATTTCAAGAAAGATGTGGAGAAACTGGAGAGGGTCCAGAGAAGAGCAACAAGAATGATTAAAGGTCTTGAGAACATGACCTATGAAGGAAGGCTAAAGGAATTGGGTTTGTTTAGTTTGGAAAAGAGAAGACTGAGAGGGGCCATGATAGCAGTTTTCAGGTATCTAAAAGGGTGTCATCAGGAGGAGGGAGAAAACTTGTTCACCTTAGCCTCCAATGATAGAACAAGAAGCAATGGGCTTAAACTGCAGCAAGGGAGATTTAGGTTGGACATTAGGAAAAAGTTCCTAACTGTCAGGGTAGTTAAACACTGGAATAGATTGCGTAGGGAAGTTGTGGAATCTCCATCTCTGGAGACATTTAAGAGTAGGTTAGATAAATGTCTTTTTAGGGATGGTCTAGACAGTATTTGGTCCTGCCATGAGGGCAGGGGACTGGACTCGATGACCTCTCGAGGTCCCTTCCAGTCCTAGAGTCTATGAGTCTATCTCTCCCACCTCCAAGACCGAACTGAGTGGGGCCACTTTAGCCAGTGACCTGGGGAAGTTCCAGCCTCCCTCTCCGGGACAAAGCGTTGGCTACAATGTTGGCACCCCCCTTAACGTGGACCACCTCCATGTAGTAATCCAGAAGCTGGAGACTCCACCTCAGGAGTTTGGCATTGGCCCCTTTCGTCTGGTGTAGCCATGCCAGGGGCGAATGGTCAGTGTACACGGTGAAGCGCTGCCCAAATAAATATGGCTGCAGCTTTTTAAGGGCCCATACCATGGCCAGACATTCCTTTCTATGGCTGCATAGTTCTGTTCCTGGGGCAGGAGCTTCCTGCTCAGGTACACTTTAGGGTGTCTCTCCCACTTTCCGGCAATCTGTGTTAGCATCACACCCAGCCCTGTGTCTGAGGTGACAGTGTACACTATAAAGGACTTGTCAAAGTCCAGGTTTACCAGCACCGGGCCCTTGACTAGAGCCTCCTTCAGAGCACAGAGAGCCCTCTGGCACTGGTCAGTCCAGACCACCTTACCTGGCTTACCCTTCTTACAAAGCTCAGTGATGGGGATGGCTATAGAGCTAAAGTGGGGCATGAACCTCTGGTAGTAGCCCACCATCCCAATGAAAACCTAGACCTGCTTCTTAGTCTGGGGAATGGGCCAATCTCTGATCACCTCCACCTGGGCCTGCTCTGGCTTTAGGCTGAAAGGTAGGACCAGGGACTCGTATAACTCCAGAGGGATGATAAAAGCAGATTTTAGTCAGGCATCTGGATCCAAAGGTACTTGCCAATAGCCCTTGGTGAGATCCATAATAGTGAGACAACGAGCCCCCCTCCCCACAAGCTTGTCTAGAACCTCATCAGCCTAGATATGGGGTAGGCATCAAACTTGGTGATGGCATTAAGCCTCCAGTAATCCACACAAAACTGGATTGATCCATCCTTGGGGATCAACACGACAGGAGAGGCCCAAGGGCTGGAGGACGGCGGATCACCCCTAAAGCCAGCATGTCCTTGACTTCTCGCTCCAGATTCTGGGCTGTTTTCCCAGTGACCCAGAACAGGGAGCATCTTACAGGAGGGTGGGCTCCTGTCTCCACCTGGTAGACAGCCAGGTTAGGAAGCCCAGACTAGTTGGAGAACAGCTGCTGGTAGCAACCGAGCACCTCTCGGATCTCTGCCTGCTGGGCAGGGATTAGCTGCTCAGAAAGGTTAACTGATTCCAGAGAAGGGCCAGCCCCTGTCTCAGGGAATAGACCTACCAGGGGGTCATCTCTTGGTTCCACCCACTGGCCACACATGGCCAGTATCAAATTCTCCCTGTCAAAGTACAGCTTCATCATGTTGATACGGTATACCCGGTGGCTGTGAGCCCGATTAGACAGTTCCACCACACAGTTCACCTCATTCAGCTGCTTGATGACCTTAAAGGGCCCATCTCAGGCAGCCTGTAGTTTGCTCTTTCTGATAGGAATGAGAACCATCACCTGGTCCCCGGTGGCTTAGGAGCGGGCACACGCTGAGCAGTCATACCAGACCTTTTGCTTCCCTTGGTCCCTGGCTAAATTCTCCCCAACCAAGTCCATGAGCTTAGCAAGCTTTTCCAGGAAAATCAGTACATACTCCACCACTGATTCTCCATTGGGGGAGGCCTTCCCCTCCCATTCATCCCTCATCAAGTCCAGGGGTCCCCCCTCACTCTCCTCCCATATAGCAACTTGAAAGGAGAGAACCCGATTGATTCCTGGGGCACTTCCCGGTACGCGAACAGCAGGTGGGGTAAATACTTGTCCCAGTCCTGTGGGTGCTAGTTCATAAAGGTTTTCAGCATCATCTTTAGAGTTCCATTGAAACTCTCCACCAACCTGTTGCACTGAGGGCGATACGCTGAGGCCCAGGTGTGTCGGGCCTCACACTTCTCCCACAAGCACCAGAGCAGAGCTGACATGAAATTAGAGCCCTGGTCTGTAAGGACCTCCTTGAGGAACCCCACTCTGCTGAAAACAGTCAGCAGTGAATCTGCCACAGTGTTTGCCTCAATAGTGGACAAGGCCACTGCCTCGCGATAGCGAGTAGCATAGTCTACCACCACCAGAATGTATTTTTTCCCTGTCTGAATTGCCTTGGTGAGGGGTCCCACTATGTCCACGGCCTCCTTCTGGGCAGGGGCCTCAAAGCAACTTTCCCCTTGTCCCGGGCCTTCCCCACCTTCTGGCAGGGGTGCAGGACCTGCACTATTGCTGGACGGCATCAAAGACCCCAGGACAGTAAAAGTTCTGTAGCAACCTCTGCCTAGTGCGCTGGATTCCCTGGTGTCCCGAGAGAGGGACATCATGGGCCAGGTACAGTAGCCTGCGGCAGTAGTTCTGGGGGACCATGAGCTGCATCCTGATCCCCCACGGTTCCGCTTCCCCTTGGGGAGCCCATTCCCAGTACAGGAATCCCTTTCTCCCACAGGAATCTCTCCAGGCAGCCTTTCCTCAGGGGTTTCGCCACACTGTGGCCAGCAAGTTCCCTCAGCTTTTCTAAGGAGGGATCCTTCTGCAGCTTGGCCTGGAATTCAGTGGCTGGGGAAGGGGTGGGGACCGGCTCCCTCTCTCTGGCTGAGTCCGAGGCTGCAGCCTCACCAAGTCCTGTCCCCAGTGGCTCCTTTCCTGCTGGGGTAGGGACCTGCACCCCCGGCAGGGCACTGCCTTCAGTATCAGGGCAGAATTCCCTTCGCTGGATCTGGCTACAGGTGATGACTAGGGTGCTCTGGGGGCCACCCAGCCAATCGGTCAGGTCACCCCCCCATGAGCACCTCAGTTGGCAACTGATGGTGCACCCCTACATCTTGGGGCCCCTCCTTGGCCCCCTACTTCGATGTACCCTCACCACAGGTACCTTAAACGGGGGCCCGCACATACCCATCAGGGTCAAGTAGGTGTTGGGCACCACCCCGTCTGGGGCCACCACCTCGGGCCGGGCCAGCGTCACCTCAGCGCCCATGTTCCAGTACCCTGTTACCTGCTTCCCATCCACCTCCAGGGGAACAAGGCACTTGCTCCTCAGGAGCCGCCTCACCCTCACCTGGTAGACTGAGAACTTTGAATCCAGAGCATCGAGGAGCTGGCCTGGGAGACTCCTTGCTCTTGGGCCATGGCTAAACTGCCAGCCCCAACTTCTGGCTGGGCTTCCACCCAGTTAACCCTGTGAGGGCTCAGTTTGCTCATCCTGTCCCTGAGCTTTGGGCACTGGGCCCACTTGTGGCCCCTTTGCCCACAGTAATTACACCTCAGGTCCTGTAGGTCCCCTGGGGCCAGTCGGTCAGCTCTGGTATTGGCTGTGCCTCTCAGGAGGGATTTATTCAAGACTTCCTTCAGGGAAGCCCCTGGGTGATCCCCCTTCTGCACTGATGTGGCCCTGTCCCCCTGGGACTCCATTCCTGCAAACTCATCAGCCAGCAGCCCTGTGTGGCTCAGGTCCTTCAGCCTCTTGTCCACTAGCCACATCCTCAGGTCAAGGAGACAGATTTCATATAGTTGCTCCAGCGCCATCAGTTCAGTCACGTCCTCCTTAGTCTGGGCCCCGGTCCCATTCACCCACTTGCGGGTGTATCCCCCAATCAGTATGTCCAGTTCCAGATAGGTCATCCCCTGGGTCTTCCGTGTACTCCAGAACCTTCTCCTGTTCACCTTTGGAGGTCAGCTCAAACTTGCACAGCAGGGCTTGTTTGAACAGTTCATAGTCCCCTGCTTCCACCTCATCCATCTGGCTGAACTCTGTGGCTTTGGGACCCAGGAAGGGAGTGAGATGCTGAAGCCTGTCTTCAGGGTCAACCTGGTACACATTGCAGGCCTTCTCAAAGGCAGTAAGGAAGGCATCTATATCATCCCCTTCCTTAAACTGAGGCAGCACTTTTATATTGGAGTTCCCTGTGGGCTTAGCCCCCCTAGGCCCATCCTCACTCACCACAGTAGGGGTTTTTCTGCTTCTCAGCTCCGCCATCACCAGTTCATGCTGCCTCAGTCTCTCACGGTCCTCCAGCTCTTTCAGTTTCAGTTCCATTTCCAACTCCAACCGTCTCGGCTCCATAAATGAGGAACTCGGTCAGGAAGATCCCTTGCTGGTTGGATATGTGGATCCTGAGACTGCCTGGCTGCTTTCAGCCCTCCCACATCCCTTGTTGGGTCAGTGCCTGGGATGACCCCTGGAGCTGCCTGGCTGTTCCCAGCCTCTCTCGCAGCCTCAGCTGGGTCAGGAACCAGCTCCTTAGAGTGATCATTCTCTTCTGACCGGACAATCAGCTGTGCCTTGGTGAATCTTCCAGTGTGCAGCCCTCTCTCTCTGCACAGCTCTACAAGCTCCTTCTTAAGCAGATGGTTATAGGCCCTCTCCATGCTGTTCCCAAGTGGTCACGGACTCATAGGCCTGTGCTCTCTCAGCTCCCCATGATCCTTGGAAGCATGATCCCCTTCAGCACGACAGCCCTTCTCGGGGGTCCACCTCTCTCAGGGTTAAGCTGTAGGGTTCTCTGCCTCCTGGAATCGCATGCCTTGGAGCCTCCAGCATGCCTGTCTCTCACTAATCCCCCTTTGTTTTACTGCTCCCCAGTCACTTACTGTAGGATGTTCTGTCCACGAGGTGCAGTCTGATCCCACCTCTCCCACCAGTTGTCACAGAGTCACCAGGAGATGCTTTGGAACTACTCCATAAGAAGCCAATCAGGACTCTTGGGGGGCCTCCTCTCTCTGAACAGACAGTCTCCAAGGCAAGAAGCTTACACAGCTTCGACCTTCCTGGACCAGACCTCGGTGCATTCAGCATTCCCTTTTCACATCATGCGCTTCCCACTGGGGCACCTGGGGAAGCCAGAGGGCCCTGCACCCCAACTCCGCAGTCAGATGTAACTTTAGCACCCTCATGGCCAAGATGGAGTCTGCTTTGCAGGCAGCTCTGGCCAAGAGAAGGCGCGTGCAGGAATGCAGCAGGAGAAATCCCTTCCACCCTGGGACGCCTGTTCCAACCCCCGCCCCCCGAGTGAACACACACTTCCACAGGAAAAGTACAATGGATATAACAAAGGGAGATATTTATGTACAGAGGGATGAGAGGAGAAAAACAACAAGGGGAAATAAGGGGGAGCAGTAAAACAGGACTGCATTCAAACCAAAACCCCATGGGCCCAGTGGTAGCACAGTCTGGAAGGGCAGACACTGAGCAGTGTGTCTGCACACAGAGTTCAGGAGTCCTGAGCAAAGTTCCAGTCCAGTGGTGAGTCTTGGGTGCTCCTGGTCGTCGTCGGTGCCAGTGAACTCTCCCCAGCAAACCCCTCCGATGCCCTCTTCTGCCGCTCTCTGCAAAGCCACCCAGAGCGACCACCTCCCACCTTAACTATCTAGCAACCTCTCTCCTTGTTCCCAATGCAGAGTCACAAGCCCCAGTACTCCAGCCAAAGGCAGCTCTGGGCAGCTGTGATACTGGGTCCAGCTCCGCCTGTCCTTCTCGGGCGATTCCTCCCTGGCACAGGGCTCCTCCTGGCTCCTGTCCTGGGCTGTCCCCGATTAGCTGCCCTGCCCTTCCCAGGCCTCAGGCAGGTTCTCTCCTGCTTCCTTTGTCAGGGCCTCCGGGCTGCTCCCCCGGAGCTCCAGCCCCACCCCCTGGAGTTTCCCTCCTTTTTTCTCACTCTCCCGCTCCCCCTAGGAAAAAGATTTAAAGGGGCCATGCTCTCTAAACCCCAAATGGGTTACACTCTCCCCCCGTCCCCTGAAAAGAAATAATCCTTGATGTCCCCATCAAAGTAGACAGCTCTAAACCATGGATCCCCAGCAGGAGACCCAGGGCCCCCAATTCCTCAGGAGCATTCCCATCATCCATCTCACAGGATCTCGAGGGGTGGAACAGGTTTCCCATAAGGCAGCTTGCTCCTCACGGTCACTGGGTTCCCCTAAATGATCATACATCAGCACACACCTGGGCTTCCCTTCCCTAGAGGAACGTCTAGGCTGGCTGTTGGGTACTGGCTGAGGTGATACCACTGGACATGGAGGCAAGATGATGGGTCCTTGAGGCATGAATTTGAGGGCATCTGGGTTTAAAGTGGCTGTTTGCAGTATAGGGTTCTCTGCCTGCACTGAACCTTCCTCATCGTGTTCTTGGGAGGTCTCCACAGCTTGGGACAATGGGGCCTCGGAAGTGCTCAGTGTGGGTTCTTCCCTGTCACCATCTCTTTGTGTGACAACAAGAGGATCCATTAGGGTCGGGGCATTCCAAACTGGATGTTCAGCAAACCCCATTTCATCCTCACTCTCCGAGGAGCTGGGCATTTGCAGAGGACAGGTATATTTCCATCGTTGCGACTGTGTCCGACTCGCAGGGCCAGGAGTCTCAGAATCTGTGGCAACATCCTTATGGGGAAACAATACTTGTCCTATAGGTAACAGATGATTCCGGTGGAGAGTTTTGGTGGAACTGTGACTGCCCTCAGGACGTATGCTATACACTGGTAGATTCCCAAGTTTCTTCTCTATAACGTATGGGTGTGACTCCCAACGATCTTCAATTTTGTGTTTTCCCTGTAGTCTGAGACTTCGGGCCAAAACTCGGTCACCAGCCTGAATCTCCTGTTGCCTCACTCGCTGATCATATTGGGTTTTATTCTTTTGATTCTGGTGACCAGCTGCTTGCGTCGCTATCCGATATGTCTCCTTCAGTTGATCTCTTAAGCAAGTCACATACCCCAAGTATGTTTCTGGGAGTGCCCCATCTGAAGACACTCCAAAACAGAGATCGACCGGCAAGCGGGCCTCTCGACCGAACATTAACATGTATGGTGTGAACCCAGTTGCATCGTGTTGAGTGCAGTTATATGCATGTACCAAATGCTCCACGTGCTGGCACCAGTATTTTTTCTGCTGAGGCTCCAGAGTTCCCAGCATGTTCAGTAGTGTGTGGTTGAATCGTTCTGGTAGTGGATCCCCTTGGGGATGATAAGGGGTGGTGTGTGATTTCTTGATCCCCATGATCTTACAAAGTTCTTTTATTAATCGACTTTCAAAATACCATCCCTGATCTGAGTGTAGTCTGGCGGGCAACCCATAGTGGACCAAGAACTTTTCCCACAGGATCTTGGCAACTGTGGAAGCTTTTTGATCTTTGTGCGATAAGCCTGGGCATAACGAGTAAAATGGTCTGTGACCACCAAGATATTTGCAATATCCCGGCGGTCAGGCTCTAATGACAGAAAATCCATAAAGACAAGCTCTGTGGGTGCAGAACTCGTGATGCTGACAAGAGGAGCTGCCTGCTTAGGCAGAGTCTTTCATTGGATACATCTGGTGCAGGTGCGAATATAGTGGGCGATGTCTTAACTAGGGCCTCCAATCGCTCGACTCCCAGATGCCCCATTCGATTGTGGCAGGCCTCTAACATGCCTTGCCGGTACTTCTGCGGTAGCACCAATTGCTTATGGTGAGGCCTCTGGGGATGCTTCTGCCCTCGGTAAAGTCATCCATCCCGAACCAATAGGCGATCCCATTCTTTCAGCAAAAGGGCCTCCTCTGGGTGACTCGGTTGAATAGCCCTGGGATCCTTTCCCCTTTCCAATGTATAAAAGATGTCCTTCATCCGTGGATCAGCTGGCTGGGGATGCTCCACCTCTCAGTCCTTTAGTTTTGGCAGCTGAGGGTCCTGTACTCTAGTAAAACCTGAGTAGACTATGTATATGGCTTCTGGTGGTGCATCCAGACAGTCAATTCCTCGTTCTCCGTTGGCTGTGGATTTTTCCTCCACAATGGATACCCGTTGACATAAGGCTCTCAATTCAGGGGTCTCCATATTCATCTGATCATTGGATGATAAATCTTTAGAGTAAGGCTGCCGAGACAAGGCATCTGCATCCATGTTTGTTCCACCGGGCCGATACTGCAGACTGAAATCATAGGCAGAGAGTGCCGCTAACCACCGGTGCTTTGCTACGGATAATTTTGCTGTTGTCTTGATGTATGTCAAAGGGTTATTATAGTTTTTTACAGTGAACTTGGCCCCATAGAGGTAGTCATGGAACCTCTCTGTGATGGTCCATTTCAATGCCAGGAACTCCACTTGATGAGCAGGGTAGTTTCTTTCAGACGGTGTGAGACCTCGACTTGCAAACGCTACCGGTCGGAGTTTGCCCTCACACTCTTGATAAAGGACACTGCCTAAATCAGTGTAGCTTGCATCAACATGAAGTTCATATGGCTGGGTGGGATCAGCGTACACCAAAACAGGTGCTTGCATGAGCTGCTGAATGATTTTACGGAAAGCTTCTTCACACTCAGCAGTCCACCGCTTTCCAAAAGGTGCACCAACATTGAAGTATTGATGCCAAGGTGAGTTCCCCTTCTTCTTATTTGTGGGGGGGTATCCCTTGGTGAGCTCTGTGAGTGTATGTACGATGTGCGAAAATTCTTGCTAAACCTGCGGTAATAGCCACAGAATCCCAGAAATGACTGTAATTCCTTGAGAGTTGTGGGCCTCAGCCAGGTGGTTACCGCCTCCCCTTCTCTGGATCTGTAGCTATACCATCTGCAGACACTGTGTGTCCCACATGCCGCACAGATGTCTGGCAGAAGATGCACTTGTCTAAGGATAACTTGAGGCCAGCCTGTTCGAAATGATCCTGGACTTTGCACAGCCGAGTCTCGTGTTCTTCTAAAGTGCACCCAAACACTATAATGTCATCCAGGTACACCAGACACTCCAATAGGTGCATGTCCCCTACCACCCGCTCCATGAGTCGCTGAAATGTGGCTGGAGCTCCAGATACTCCCTGAGGCATGTGATTAAATTGGTAAAACCCTAAAGGGCAGATGAATGCTGTCTTCTCCCAGTCCTCGGGTGCCATGGGCACTTGATAGTATCCACTGCGGAGGTCAAAGACAGAGAACTAGCAGCTATCACTCAGGCTATCCAAAGCGTCATCCACCCAGGGCATTGTGTATTGGTCAGGGATTGTCCGCCGGTTCAGAGTGCGATAGTCGACACACATGTACACCTTTCCACTTTTCTTTCGTACTACAACGATCGGCAATGCGTAGGGGCTCCTGGATTCCTCAATGATACCTGCTTGAACCAATTCCTGTAGGTGCTGCCTCACATCTTCAATATCAGCGGGGGCTAATTGTCTTGACCTCTCTCAAAAAGGCCGATCATCCTGCAGTTGTATATGGTGCTCCACATCATGTGCACACCCAACATCCCATTCATGCATAGAGAAAACAGCCTTCTTCTTGACTAACTTCCACTCAGCAGGAATGGGGGAATCCTCAAGCTGGAAACCATCCCTCCCAAAAGGTCTAGCCTCGGTTTCCTCCTGGGATGGGGACCTCCTTGCTCGCTGGTATGCGGCTTTACATAAAGCGTGCATTGGCAGCTCCTTCAGATAGTTGTTCCCTGCCATCTCACGGCACTTCCACACCAATCTCTGGAACAGGTTTGCATTTGTCCCTAGGATTAAAGATGCATACTCTCTTCCCTTTGGATCTGGGCAGACCAGTGCCAATGTTTCTATTTCCTGGTTTACCCCCGCAGTGTTCTTTGGAAACTGGATATTTAACAGGATATATCCCCGATAAGGGCAGGAGTCACAGCCAATTCCTCAGACTGTCAGGCCAGACAGGGGACGCAAGGGTAGATGCTGCAAGTGTTCTTGGTACTAAGATTCATAAAGTACGGTGACCTGTGATCCGCTGTCCAGCAATGCCTCATACAATCATCCTTCTATACAAACAGGTACTATAGCTTGGGGGTCTATCAGCACATCTGGGTAACCCCTGTTTGTGTTTTTTTCTGGGGAGCCTTGGAATTTCAAGGGTCTTGGGTTATTCCTTCCCCAAGCCCTGTTGGTGTTTCCCTGAAACTTCCTCATGGTTTGCTGCAATCTCTGAGATACCCTTATATGATCTGTCTTGTTTTGGCAGTCCAAGGCATAGTGACCATCTCTTCCACAGTTATAACAGAAACCTTCGTGCTGGCTATCACCCCTTTTGCTACTCTCCCCTCTTGAGGATGGCACAGTATGTCCCAAGCCTTCATCATGGCCACTTCTCGGGTCAAATCTCTCAGTTCTGCTGCCACTGATGGGGCATCTTCCATCTCTCCAAGCACTGTGGTGGTGTGACTCCCTGCCACCTTCGGCTGCACCACTGCATCCACTTGCAACAATTGCTTCTCCTCTTCACGTATCTCTCTAATGAGCTTGTGGAATGAGGGTGGGTTTTGGGCTCGCTCCCTCAGCTGCAGTTGCCACAACATCAACCCATCTTGCTGGGTGCCCCAAAGGATTTGGTCCAACCTAGCGGAATCAGTGTGCTTGGTGGAGATGCCCTCCTTCCGCACTACCTGCTGTAGCAAATCTTCTAGTCTCCTGATGAAATCCGACAATCGTTCGTGGGGCTCCTGATAGGTATGGCGGAAACGATAATACAGGTCTTCACTGCTATCAGTAGCACAGTAGCACAGTAGACACTCTCAAGAGCAGTTAAATAGTCTTGCACTGTGGCAGCAGTCTTTCAGGGCTCCGATAATTCGCATGGCAGGTCCCCTCAGACTCTCAAGCACACGTTTCTGCTTCTCAGCATCAGAGCATTCCCACTCTTGGACAAGTGGCACCGTAAAATCCCTCCAGGTCTCATAATCATACTCCCCTGAGGGTACAGGTGACACCCCCGAGAATGAACGTAACCGATTGTATGGAGCACTCCATATACCAGCTTCAATGCATCTTTGAGAGCGTTTCCCAGCTCTTTGGCCCATCCCACCAGGCTGGGTGCTGCAGCTGTTGGAGCCCTTCCTAACTGCAAAATTAATTCTTCTCTTGTTCACTTCTCATCCACCATCAGAGCTTGCAATTTCTGCTCTAAAGAATCCACCTCAAGTGACACGGGCACACTAGGAGGGGACTGCTCTGCCCCCAGAATTGTCCAGGGAATACCTTCTGCTTGCACCTCTTTGGGCACTTTATCAAGATCTGCTTCCTTGGAGTGAGTACATAGTGCTACCATGCCCTTCACTTTGCGGATGTAAATATGGATGTGGATCTTCACTCTCCCCAGTATTTCAACTGCATCTAGGCTCTCCTCAATTTCATTTGGTTCCATCTCTTCTGGGAACCCTGCCACCAGCACAGCTTTGGTTATTGGGATTCGTGCGCCTCAGCACAGGTCTTCTAATAATCCTATCTCCATTTTTTAAAAATTTAAACTGAGATGAAAATCACTCAGGAGTTTCTTTGCTCTGTGAAGAAAAGCCCAGTGTGCACAACGTAGGGGTGTGGGTATCTGTGTGTGTGTACTGCAAAGTTCCCCGTACGGGCCACCAAGTGTAACTTTAGCGCCCTTGTGGTCAAGATGGAGTCTGCTCTGCAGGCAGCTCTGGCCAAAAGAAGGCGCGCGCAGGAATGCAGCAGGAGAAATCCCTTCCACCCCAGGGTTTCAAACCCCCCAGAGTGAACACACACACCCACAGGAAAAGTACAATGGATATAACAAAGGGAGATATTTATTTACAGAGGGATGAGAGGAGAAAAACAACAAGGGGAAATATAGGGGGAGTAGTAAAACAGGGCTGCATCTAAGCCAAGGCCCCACGGGCCCAGTGGTAGCACAGTCTGGAAGGGCAGACACTGAGCAATGTGTCTGCAGACAGAGTTCAGGAGTCCTGAGCAAAGTTCCAGTCCAGTGGTGAGTCTTGGGTGCTCCTGGTTGTTGTCGGCGCCAGTGAACTCTCCCCAGCAAACCCCTCCGGTGCTCTCTTCTGCAACTCTCTGCAAAGCCCCACAGAGCGACCACCTCCCACCTTAACTATCTAGCAACCTCTCTCCTTGTTCCCAATGCAGAGTCACAAGCCCCAGTACTCCAGCCAAAGGCAGCTCTGGGCAGCTGTGATACTGGGTCCAGCTCCAGCCTATTCTTCTCGGGCGATTCCTCCCTGGCACAGGGCTCCTCCTGGCTCCTGTCCTGGGCTGTTCCCGATTAGCCGCCCTGCCCTTCCCAGGCCTCAGGCAGGTTCTCTCCTGCTTCCTTTGTCAGTGCCTCCGGGCTGCTCCCCTGGAGCTCCAGCCCAACCCCCTGGAGTTTCCCTCCTTTTCTCTCACTCTCCCCCTCCCCCTTAGGAAAAAGATTTAAAGGGGTCATGCTCTCTAAACCCCAAAGGGGTTCACAGACATGACTCTCAGGTTTATTTGTCGACAGGACCACAGTGTAGAACAGAACTTGTTAGCACAGAAATCAGTGACTTTCAGCCAAGCCCATCTTGGGAATCCTGGACCAGAAGTCCTGGATTCCCCCTCTCCCAATCCCCCCCAACAGACTGCCAGCCTCCAGCCACCCGACCTCTGACACCCACCTTCATGCCCCTCATCCTTCTCTTTGTTTTGCTTTCTGGGCCAAGGGTGTCATCTGGTCACACCCCCCACCCCAGGTCTCAAGTTACACAGGTGCAAATAGCTGGGCAGGCTCACCTGCCCTGAGGGTGAGCAAAATCACACACCCAGTTCCCACCACCTAAGTATTGGCGCAGTACACAGGGAAACTAAGATACAGACAGTATTAATATAGGACAATAAGACTCACATGCAACAAAACAAGATGAATAAAACCCCACTTTGTCACACTAGCATAAAACATATTGCAGTTATGTCATATTTACACTCATAACTATATTTCTATAAAGCACTATGGGGTGCAAGTCACACCCCCATCCAGGGCTTAATGGGTCCTGGGGCTTGCTGAAAAAAGTGCTGTAAAAAGTGATACTTGCATATTTATTAATATCAGACTTATTAGCTATCTGTGAAAAGTGATACTTGTATGATTTTTTAATATCACTTATCACTTTTCATAGCCTCCCAGGTAGCTAAACTGTGCTGTGATATTAACAAATCACAATTAGGGCTGTCAATTAATCACAGGTAACTCATGCAATTAACTAAAAAAAAATTAATTGGGATTAATCACAGTTTTAATCGCACTGTGTAAACAATAGAGTACCAATTTAAATGTATTAAAAATGTAGGTGTTTTCTACATTTTCATACATATTGTATTCTGTGTTGTAATTGAAATCAAAGTGTATATTATTTGTGATTACAGATCACAATTTGTGATTACTGTAAAAATAAACAAAAGAAATAGCATTTTTCAATTCACCTCATAGAAGTACTGCAGTGCAATCTTTTCCGCGTGAAAGTGCAATTTACAAATGTAGATTTTTTTTTTGTTGCACTGAAAAAAAATAAATTTAAAATTTCAGAGCTTACAAGTCCATTCAGTCCTACTTCTTGTTCAGCCAATCACTAAGACAAACAAGTTTGTTTACATTTACGGGAGATAATGCTGCCCTCTTCTTATTTACAATGTCACCAGAAAGTAAGAACAGGCATTTGCTTGACACTTTTGTAGCCAGCATTGTGACGTGCCAGATATGAATCATAGAATATCAAGGTTGGAAGGGACCTCAGGAGGTATCTAATCCAACCCCCTGCTCAAAGCAGGACCAATCCCCATCTAAATCATCCCAGCCAGGACTTTGACAAGCCTGACCTTGAAAACCTCTAAGGAAGGAGATTTCACCACCTCCCTAGATAACCCATTCCAGTGCTTCATTACCCTCCTAGTGAAACAGTGTTTCCCGATATCCAACCTAGACCTCCCCCACTGCAACTTGAGACCATTACTCCTTGTTCTGTCATCTGCCACCACTGAGAACAGTCTAGATCCACCTTCTTTGGAACCCCCCTTTCAGGTAGTTGAAGGCTGCTATCAAATTCCCCCCCCTCACTCTACTCTTCTCTACTGCAAACCAAATAACCTCAGTTCTCTCAGCCTCTCCTCGTAAATCAAGTGCTCCAGCCCCCTAATCATTTTCGTTGCCCTCCTATGGACTCTCTCCAATTTGTCCACATCCCTTCTATAGTGGGGGGACCAAAACTGGATGCAATACTCCAGGTGTGGCCTCACCAGTGCTGAACAGAGGGGAATAATTACTTTCCTCAATCTACTGGCAATGCTCCTACTAATACAGCCCAATATACTGTTGACCTTCTTGGCAACAAGGGCACACTGCTGACTCATACCCAGCTTCTCATCCACTGTAATCCCCAGGTCCTTTTCTGCAGAACTGCTGCTTAGCCATTCGGTCCTCAGCCTGTAGTGTTGCATGGGATTTTTCCTTCCTAAGTGCAGGACTCTTGTCCTTGTTGAACCTCATCAGATTTCTTTTGACCCAAACTTCCAATTTGTCTAGGTCACTCTGGACTGTATCCCTACCCTCCAGTGTATCAATCTCTCCCCTCAGCTTAGTGTTATCTGCGACCTTGCTGAGGGTGCAATTCATCCCATCATGCAGATCATTAATAAAGATGTTGAACAAAACCAGCCCCAGGACCAACCTCTCGGGCACTCTGTTTGATCACAGAGTCATAGAATATCAGGGTTGGACGGGACCTCAGGAGGTCATCTAGTCCAACCCCCTGCTCAAAGCAGGACCAATCTCCAACTAAATCATCCCAGCCAGGGCTTTGTCAAGCCTGACCTTAAAAACCTCTAAGGAAGGAGATTCCACCACCTTCCTAGGTAACCCAACCCATTGACACCCGCTGCTAACTAGACATCAAGCCATTGATCACTACCCATTGAGCCTGACAATCTAGCTAGTTTTTTATCCACCTTATAGTCCAGACATCCAATGCATACTTTAACTTACTGGCAGGAATTGAAATCAATATATTTAAAAATATAGAAAACACCCAAAAATATTTAAATAAATGGTATTCTAATACTGTTTAACACCGCAATTAATCACAACTAATATTTTTAACCACTTGACAGCCCTAATACAAATATCACTTTTCACAGCAAGCCCCAGGACCCATTAAGCGCAGGATTGGGGGGGAGGCTGTGAAGGAGGAGGCAGCATTATTTTTACTATACAGTCTGCCAAAAAAAACCTACAAATATAAATTACAATGATTTGGATGTTTAGCTGTGCATTTTTAATTGTTTTTCCTAAAGTTAATTAAGTATTTTAGGAAAAAAGTGTCAGTGCGGCCACTGTGAGAACCCCTGAGCAAGACAGTTGTTGTGCTACCACTGCCCGTCATGCTGACTACTATTGTCATTGTCCAGTTGTCACTGTCATGGGCATGGCCAATACTGTCAGTGTTTCCATGTGCTCTCCCATCTGCCTCTCTGGATCCAGCTGTTGGCTCTTGTCTTAGAGTGGAAGCTCTGTAGGGCAGGGACGGTCTTTGTGTTCTGTGTTTGTGTAACACCAAGCACAGGGGGACCCTGGTCCATGACTGGAACTCCTAAGCACTACAGCAATAAAGATAATAAACAACAAGCCAATGTTTAAACTCTGGGCTGGTTGGTGTGCGAGGTGCTGCACAGCCATTAGCTGATCATTCCCCACACACAGGGCAGGTAGTTGCTATGCTTGGCCTCAGTTATGGATAGGGACTCAGGCTCTGAGGGTTTAAAATTTGCCCAAGATCACGGGGGAGTTTAGTGGTAGAGTTAAGAACTTGGCGATTAAGGCCCACCAGCTAACACTGCACCAACTCAGGGGCACTGAGCATTGCAGCGCTGGTCAGGCACCATGCACATATCCCACGCTGCCTGGCTCCAGTAACAGCCACCAGACCAAACTAGGGCAGGGTGAGTAGGGAAGCTGCCCAGGGCACAAAGCCGATAGGGATGGAAAAATGGGGCAATGCAGGAGTGGGCCCAGTGGCATCAGCCACAGCAACATGTGCTCAGCCTCTCCAGCAGGATTGAGCCAGCAACACTGGCCAGAGCCCAGGGTGCTCAGTCTCCCTCCATCCCAGCAGGACTAGGTCCAGCAGCATCAGCCAGAGCAGAAGGTGCTCCCCCTCTTCCTCCACACTTGGGCTCAGTAACCACAGCAAGAGCAGAGGGTGCTCCGCCTCCCCCACAGGGTGGGGACCAGCATTGTCAGCTGGAGGCCAGGGTGCTCAGTCCACCCCCGCGCGCACACACACACACTCTCCCCGCAGTGCTAGGACTGTGGCAGGCGGGCAGGGTGCTGAATGCCAGACGCATGTGTCAGATGCTTCCCCTGCTGTCCCCGCCCCCCCACTCCTGGCAGCCTGCCTATGGTGCAGGAAAGTCACTCCGTTCTCAGGGCCTTGATTTCTGCCCTGCTAGCAGCAGTTGCATGCCCCAGCGCCTGGGCTGGGCACCGGGATCGCGTGACCGAGCTCAGGCTGGGTAACCGGAAGCCCTGCAGCCATGGAGCTGGAGCTGGGGCTGGGGCTGGGGCTGGGGCTGGGGCAGGGCAGGGCAGCCAAGGGGAGAAGGGAGGTTCCACTCTGTGCACAGGGAATGTGGGCAAAGCGACCCAGCTGCAATGGCAGGTCCCCAGGGTGGTGAGCGGGGTGTGACTGGGCTGCTGAGAGGCAGGTGCCTAAGCGGGATGAGTCCTGCAGGGAGCACCGCGGGGAGCAGCTCATGGCAGCTAGGTTCCACGGGCAGGGGCTGGCTCCAGGCTCTTTTGGGACAGAGTCAAGAGTGTGTTAGAGGCACAGCTCAGAGCAGAAGCAGTCGGCTTGGGGAGCAGTGAAGAGACAGCTTCCAGGCAGCCAGACAGGACCCCAGCCAGGGGTGAAAGTAAGCCGGTACGGGAAAAACTAGCCACCAATACTGGCCCGTACCAGCTGACTTTAAAGAACACTGCTTAAAGCACTGCTTTAACGCCACTGTCCCTTTTGCCTCCCAGGATGTAGGGAGAGAAGTGTGTGTGGGAGAAGAGAGGGCTGGGGTGGGGATGGGGAGGGATGTGTGATAGCAGAGAGGGCTGGGGCGGTAGCAGGGGAGGGATGCATGGGAGCAGAGAGGGCTGGGCAGTAGTGGGGGAGGGGTGTGTGGGAACAGAGAGGGCTGGGGTGGTAGCGAGGAGGGGTGTATGTGTGGGAGTGGAGAGGGCTGGGGCTGTAGTGGGGAAGGGGTGTGGGAACAGAGGGCTGGGGTGGTAACGGGGAGGGGTGAGTGATGATGGAAAGGGCTAGGGTGGTAGCGAGGAGGGGTGGGTGATGGTGGAAAGGGCTAGGGTGGTAGCGGGGAGGAGGTGTGGGACCAGAGAGGGCTGCAGTGGTAGCAGGGGTGGGGTGTGAGAGCAGAGAGGGCTGGGGTGGTAGCAGGGAGAGGTGTGTGTGAGAGAGCCAAGAGGGCTGGGATGGTAGTGGGGAGGGGTGGGTGATGGTGGAAAGGGCTGGGGTGGTAGCAGGGAGGAGTGTGTAATGGTGCAAAGGGCTGGAGCGGTAGCGGGGAGGGTGTGGGTGTGTGTGAGTGCAGAGAGGCCTGGGGCAGAAGCAGGGAGGGGTGTGAGTGAGGGCTAAGAGGGCTGGGGCAGTAGCGGGGAGGGGTGTCTGTGGGAGCAGAGCAGGTTAGGGCAGTACTGGGGAGGGGTGTGTGGGAGCGGCATCACAGAGTGTGGGGGAGTCAGGGCCCTGCACCCCCTACTTCCTGCCATTCACTGAGACTCTTAGCCAGCCAGTAAAACAGAAGGTTTATTAGACAACAGGAACCAAAACAGAACTTGTAGGTACAGAAACCAGGACCCCTCAGTCCGGTCCATCTTTGGGGGCAGGGAGTCCAGACCCCAGTGCTGGACCTTCCTCCGTTTCCCCAACCAGCTCCAAACTGAAACCCTCCAGCAGTCTCACCCAGCCACACCCCCTAAGCTCCTCCTTCAGCCTTTGTCCAGTTTCCTGGGGCAGAAGGTGTCACCTGGCACCAACCCCTCCTGGGCTCAGGTTACGTGCTCCCGTATCATCCCTCAAGTGAAGTCACATCCTGATATCCCACCACCATCCAGCACCAATGCAGACAGAACCTGTAAAACTCCCACGCAACATTCCCAGGTCAAAACTCCCCACTCACTACTACGTCACAAGTGGAAAGGGCTAGGGTGCAGCAGGGAGAGGTGTGTGTGATGGCAGAGAAAGCTAGGGTGGCAGTGGGGAGGGGTGTGTGAGAGTGGAGATGGCTAGGGTGGAAGCAGGGAAGGGTGTGTGTGTGAAGACGGAGAGGACTGGGCAGGAGAGAAGGGGGGGGGAGCGGAGAGGGCTGGGGAAGTAGTGGGCAGGGGTTTATAAGTGACCGGCGAGAGACGGGGTGGTAACGAGGAGGGGTATGTTTGAGAGCTGAGAGGGCTGGGGTGGAAGCGAGGAGTGGTGTGTGTGTGAGAGAGCTGAAAGGGCTGGGTCAGTAGCGGGGACAAGGGTGCGTGGGAGCAGAGATCAGGGCTGGCCTTACCATGAGGTGAAAAAAATAATATAATAATAAATAATAATTGGAGATATACCAATCTCCTAGAACTGGAAGGGATCTTGAAAGGTCATCAAGTCCAGCCCCCTGCCTTCACTAGCATGACCAATTTTTGCCCCAGATCCCTAAGTGGCCCCCTCAAGGATTGAACTCACAACTCTGGGTTTAGCAGGCCAATGCTCAAAACACTGAGCTTTCCCACCTCAGGTGCCAGATTGTGGGGCGGGGAGTGGCACCACTAGGACCCGGAGTGTAGAAAATTGTGTCTGCTGCTGGTGCATATGTATTCTCTCTGCTCTAGATGCACAGATATGGTGGAGTGCTGTGCTGGAGGAGGGAGGGCACAAGAGACATAACAGGCAGGCAGGAGAAAAGGTGAGTGGGGATAACAGAAAGCAGCAGGAGCTGCAGGGAGAGAGAGGAGGAGGAGGAGCCTCTTATGTACCTCTCCAGAACCCCTAGGAGACTGGACTGATTCACACCAGCTTTTCAGGGAGCTTCCTGTTTCCTGCTGCTTCCCTGAACCCACTTGAGAACAGGCAATCAACTGAAGTAGTGGGAGCCAGTTTGGCCCTTAAAATGCTGATATCTTCCCTCGCTCAGGCCCTGCTACCAGCCTGCTTATTTGTTCCCTTCAACTGAGTGTTAAGAGCCACTATAGCTGGCACAGAACAGCAGCCATGAGTGAAAGAAGAAAACGCCCCTCTGGGGCAGCATTCAGAAAAAGAAAGAAAGCAAAGGAAGCTTTTCTATCTAAGCAGGAAGGAGCTCTCCTGAGCTTCATAGACACAAATGTTCACGGTGAGCCTTCCAGCCCCCATGGGGATGTGAGTGGTGAGGAGATGCCTGATCTTCCAGTTAGTCAGAGTGCAGGTGACCTGGCAGCTACTGCAGCATCCATATCTCCATCTCCAGTGGCTGTAACCATGCACATTCCTGAAGAAAAGTGTGGATCAGAGAAGAGTGTGGTGGAGGCGCAAGAAACAGCTGCTGCTGAGTTTAGTTCCTTAAGTCTAGATGATCCAGGACTGTGGACCCACTTGAGCAGTAGCCCGAGGGACTTCCTTGTACTGTATGGGCCACAGCAAGTGAAAAACTTCATGTTCCCCAAAGACAATGAAAATAGAAGTTTCCATCCAACACATTACTGGCGTGAAATCCCCAATGGTGACAAAGTGGAGAGGCCATGGCTTATGTACTCAAAAACCCAGAATGCTGCATACTGTTTTTGATGCAAACTCTTCCAGTCTAATGTTCCAGCCACACTGGGTTCTACAGGAACAAAGGACTGGAAAAATCTGGCTGGAAATCTGACATGCCATGAGAAGGGAGCAAATCAACAGAGAACATTCCAGAGGTGGAAAATGCTTGAGACGAGACTAAGGTTAAAGGCCACAACAGATGAACAGCATCAAGAGAAGATTGCATCAGTCTCTTTACTGGCAAAATGTTCTGAAAAGGCTCATTGCCATTGTGAGAATGCTTGCTACCTAAAACCTAGCACGGCGTGGCACTTCAGATCAGCTGTATGTACCAAACAATGGAAACTTCCTTAAAATTGTGGAGCTGATAGCTGAGTTTGATGCTGTACTCCAGGAGCATCTAAGAAGAGTCACCACCCGAGAAATGGACACACCCCACGACCTTGGGAAAACAATTCAAAATGAGATCATACAGTGCCTGGCAACAAAAGTCAAACAGAAGATTGTGGCAGATCTGAAGTCAGCAAGGTATTACTCTGTTATTCTGGACTGCACACCTGACATCAGCCATACGGAACAAATGACTTTAATGGTGCGTTTTGAAACAACAACAGAACCTAGTGAAAAAGTCCCTGCAACGGTGACTGTCAGAGAGCATTTTCTAGAATTTATTGACACTGATGATACTACAGGAGCTGGTGTGACAAATGTGCTTCTTAAAAAGCTGGAAGATATGGGAATTGCGATAGCTGATATGAGTGGTCAGGGCTACGATAATGGTACCAACGTGAGAGGAAAGAACAGAGAAGCGCAGACACGGATCTGAGAGTTAAACCCTCGAGCTTTTTTTGTCCCATGCAGTTCTCATTCATAGACTCATAGACTTTAAGATCAGAAGGGACCATTATGATCATCTAGTCTGACCTCCTGCACAATGCAGGCCACAGAATCTCACTCACTCACTCCTGTAGCAAACCCCTAACCTATGTCTCAGTTATTGAAGTCCTCAAATTGTGGTTTAAAGACCTCAAGGTGCAGAGAATCCTCCAGCATGCTGCAGAGGAAGGCAAAAAACCTCCAGGGCCTCTGCCAATCTGCCCTGGAGGAAAATTCCTTCTCGACCCCAAATATGGCTATCAGTTAAACCCTGAGCATGTGGGCAAGACTCACCAGCCAGCACCCAGGAAAGAATTCTCTGTAGTAACTCAGATCCCATCCCATCTAACATCCCATCACAGACCACTGGGCATACTTACCTGCTGATAATCAAAGATCAATTGCCAAATTAATTGCCAAAGTTAGGCTATCCCATCATATCATCCCCTCCATAAACTTATCAAGCTTAGTCTTGAAGCCAGATATGTCTTTTGGCCCCACTACTCCCCTTGGAAGGCTGTTCCAGAACTTCACTCCACTAGTGGTTAGAAACCATCATCTAATTTCAAGTCTAAACTTCCTAGTGTCCAGTTTATATCCATTTGTTCTTGTGTCCACATTGGTACTAAGCTTAAATAATTCCTCCCCCTCACTGATATTTACCCCTCTGATATATTTATAAAGAGCAATCATATCTCCCCTCAGCCTTCTTTTGGTTAGACTAAACAAGCCAAGCTCTATCAGTCTCCTTTCATAAGACAGGTTTTCCATTCCTCGGATCATCCTAGTAGCCCTTCTCTGTACCTGTTCCAGTTTAAATTCATCCTTCTTAAACATGGGAGACCAGAACTGCAAACAGTATTCCAGATGAGGTCTCATCAGTGCCTTGTATAACGGTACTAACACCTACTTATCTTTACTGGAAATACCTTGCCTGATGCATCCTAAAACCGCATTAGCTTTTTTAACAGCCGTATCACATTGGCGGCTCATAGTCATCCTGTGATCAATCAATACTGCGAGGTTTTTCTCCTCCTCTGTTACTTCCAGCTGATTTATAACCAAAATTCTTGTTATTAATCCCTAAATGCATGACCTTGCATTTTTCGCTATTAAATTTCATCCTGTTACTATTACTCTAGTTTACAAGGTCATCTAGATCTTCCTGTATGATATCCTGGTCCTTCTCTGTGTTAGCAATACCTCCCAGCTTTGTGTCATCTGCAAACTTTATTAGCACATTCTCACTTTTTGTGCCAAAGTCAGTAATAAAAATATTAAATAACACTGGTCCCAAAACCGATCCCTGAGGAACTCCACTAGTAACCTCCTTCCAGCCTGACAGTTCACCTTTCAGTATGACCCATTGTAGTCTCCCCTTTAACTAGTTCCTTAACCACCTTTCAATTTTCATATTGATCCCCATCCTTTCAAATTTAACTAATAATTCCCCATGTGGAACCGTATCACATGCCTTATTGAAATCGAGGTAAATTAGATCTACTGCGTTTCCTTTGTCTAAAAACCCGTTACCTTCTCAAAGAAGGAGATCAGGTTGGTTTGCCACGATATACCTTTTGTAAAACCTTGTTGTATTTTGTCCCAATTACCATTGACCTCAATGTCCTTAACTACTTTCTCTTTCAAAAATTTTTCCAAGACCTTGCATACTACAGATATCAAACTAACAGGTCTATAGTTACTCGGATCACTTTTTTTCCCTTTCTTAAAAATAGGAACTATGTTAGCAATTCTCCAGTCATACAGTACAACCCGAGTTTACTGATTCATTAAAAAATCTTGCTAATGGGCTTGCAATTTCATGTGCCAGTTCCTTTAATATTCTTGGATGAAGATTATCTGGGCCCTCCGATTTTGTCCCATTAAACTGTTCAAGTTTGGCTTCTACCTCCGATGTGGTAATATCCATCTCCATATCCTCACTCCCATTTATCATCCTACCATTATCCCTAAGCTCCTCATTAAAGACTGAGGCAAAGTATTTGTTTAGATATTGGGCCATGCTTAAATTATCCTTAACTTCCACTCCATCCTCAGGGTTTAGCAGTCCCACTTCTTTCTTTTTTTTCTTCTTATTTATATGGCTTTAGAACCTTTTACTATTGGTTTTAATTCCCTTTGCAAGGTCCAACTCTACACGGCTTTTGGCCTTTCTCACTTTATCCCTACATGTTCTGACCTCACTAAGGTAGCTTTCCTTCCTAATCCCTCCCATCTTCCACTCCTTGTAGGCTTTCTGCTTGTTCTTAATCACCTCTCTGAGATGCTTGCTCATCCAGCTTGGACTACAGCTCCTGCCTATGATTTTTTCCCCCTTTCTTGGGATGCAGGCTTCTGATAGTTTCTGCAACTTTGACCTGAAGTAATTCCAGGCCTCCTCTGCCTTTAGATCCACAAGTTCTTCAGTCCAATCCACTTCCCTAACTAATTTCCTTAATTCTTTAAAGTTAGCCCTTTTGAAATAAAAAATCCTAGTCCCAGATCTATTTTTGTTTATTCTTCCATCTAGGTTGAACTGAATTAGCTCATGATCACTCGAACCAAGGTTGTCCCCTACAACCAATGCTTCTATGAGGTCCTCACTACTCACCAAAACCAAATCTAAAATGGCATCCCCTCTTGTTGGTTCTTCAACTACTTGGTGAAGAAATCCATCAGCTATCACATCCAGAAAAATCTGAGCCCTATTATTATTACTAGAACTTGTCCTCCAGTCTATATCTGGGAAGTTAAAGTCTCCCATGATCACACAATTCCCATTAGTGTTTACTTCATTAAAAACATGTCTATCCATAACCAAATTAGATCCCACGGTCTGTAGTACACCCCAAGCACTATCTTAGGGGAGGCTCTAGTAGCTTTCTTTCCCAACGTGATTTTTGCCCAGATAGACTCTGTCTTATCCATTCCATCACTTCTTATTTCTTTACAGTTAACCTTATCATCGATACACAATGCTACTCCACCACCTTTGCCTTTATTTCTGTCTTTCCTAAACAGCACATAGCCTTCAATACCTGTACTCCAGTCATGACTACTATTCCACCATGTTCCTGTTATCCCTATAATATCTGGTTTCACTTCCTGCACCAGTAGCTCTAGTTCCTCCATTTTGTTACCTAGGCTTCTCGCATTAGTGTACAAAAATCTTAATTTTTGCTGTTTGGCTTCACTGACATTCTTTACCCGGTTAGGCACAGACATTCTACCACCAGTATCACCTATTAGACTGGTATCTACACTACCCTTCCTCCTTATGTCCATTCTCCTGCCCATGACTGTATCCTCTCTTACTTTGTTTTCTTCCCTCTCAATGTTGAATTCCGGTGTGGAGATCACCTGGACATCTCCCAACCATCTCCCCCAAATTCCTAGTTTAAAGCTCTCTTAATCAGTTGTGCCAGTCTCTGTCCTAGAAGTCTATTTCCCTCCTTACTCAGGTTAAGTCCATCCCGAGAGAACAGCCCTCTGTCCATGAATGCTTCCCAGTGGCCATACATCCCAAAGCCCTCCTTTTAGCGCCACTGCCTGAGCCATCTGTTGATTGCCATAATCTTGTCACACCTTTGTTGCCCTTCTCTAGGAACATGCAGAATCCCACTGAAGATCACCTGAGCCTCGATTTCCTTAAGCGTCTTCCCCAGTCTGGCATAGTCTCCCTTGATACATTCCAGCGAGAATCTAGCTGTATCATTCGTTCCCACATGAAGAACAATCAGCAGATTCTTTCCCGCTCCCGTTAGGATCCTTTTCAGCCTCAGGTCCATATCCTGTATCTTAGCACCTGGCAGACAGCGCACCCTTCTGTTCTCCGGATCAGCTCTAGGTACAGGCCTATCTATTCTTCTCAGTAAGGAGTCCCCAATCACGTAGACCTGACTTTTCCTGGTGACAGTGTGATTCTCTGGTCTATCCCCTGTTCCCTCTGGCTGCAAGTCCTCTTGATTTCTATTGTCCCTTGCAATCCTCCACAACCCATCCCATATCCTCCTGAGGCTCATATTTGGTGTTGTCTCCATTGACTCTTACCATAGGACTAGCAGCTCTTCTCTTCTTCCTTTCCCTCTCACCTTCAGCGACCACCTGCTGTGCCCCTTCTTCATTTTCCAACTCTGCAAACCTGTTCCTGAGCTCTATTTCTCCTTCACTGGCCCGTCTTTTCCTCTGCCTGGTTCTCTTAGTCACATGCTTCCACCATCCACTGTCCTCACCCAGCAGTCTCCCCTCAGAGCTCTTTGGTCCTGTTTCCATCTGCAAGTCTGAGTTTATCCCTTCAGCCTCCTCATGTCTTTGCTCCATCATCCGCTCCAACTCCCTTCTAAACTCAGCCAGAGTTCCCACCTACATCTTCAGTCCTTGGATCTTTTCTTCCATCAGCTCTATCAGTCGGCACTTCATGTAGATGAAACTCTTATCAGGTACCCCCTCCAGGATCATGTACATGCTGCAGCTTCCACATCCAGTCATCCTCATTGTGTCTTTTACTGCTGCCTCTGTATCGGTCATAGCCTTCCCACCTACAGCCTGGTAGTGCAGGAAACACAAACCAAAACAAACCCCCAACAGGCACCAGACCACCGGCAGAACACCACCCACTCCCTTCACTAGCCTGTCAGTTCCTCTGCCTAGGTCTCTAAGTCTCCCCCACAAACTCCCACTGAAACTCCCCTGCTTACAGCTCTGTTTGCTGGCTCCTGTGCCTCTGCAGCCGTCTATGCCGCTGCCTGACTGGCTGGCTCCTTTTATAGGACCCCTCCCCTAAGCAGGGTTCAACTTCTCTCCCAGCACACTGCCCCTCCAGCCTCCACACCCACACACTACACAATACAATCCACAAACTACATAAACCTGCTCCTCCCACTGAAACTCTCCTGTTTACAGCTCTGTTTGCTGGCTATTGTGCTGCTGCAGCTGCCTTTGAACTTGGTGGTCAGTGATGCAGCATCAGCTTTTAGTGAGATGGCTGGGTGGTAGCAGGGATGGGTGTGTGGAGGGGAGCGAATAGGGTTGTGGCGGTAGTGAGGAGGGGAGTCTGAGGGCAGAGATAGCTAGGGTAGTGTGTGTGTGGGCAGAGAGGGCTGGGACAGTAGTGGGGACGTGTAAGGGCAGAGAGGTCTAGGGCGGTAGCAAGGAGTGGTGTGTGTGTGGGCAGAGAGGGCTGGGACAGTAGTGGGGACGTGTAAGGGCAGAGAGGACTAGGGCGGTAGCGAGGAGTGGTGTGTGTGGGCAGAGAGGGCTGGGGTGGTAGTGGGGACGTGTAAGGGCAGAGAGGATTAGGGCGGTAGCGAGGAGTGGTGTGTGTGTGGGCAGAGAGGGCTGGGGCGGTAGCAAGGAGTGGTGTGTGTGGGCAGAGAGGGCTGGGGCGGTAGTGGGGACGTGTAAGGGCAGAGAGGACTAGGGCGGTAGCGAGGAGTGCTGTGTGTGTGTGGGCAGAGAGGGCTGGGGCAGTAGCTGGGAGCAGTGACTGTGAAGGCAGAGTAAGTTAGGGTGGTAGAAGGGTGGACTGTGTGAGAGAGCAGAAAGGGCTGGGGTGGTAGAGGAGGGGGAGTGTGGGAGTGGAGAGGGCTGGGGCAGTAGTGGAGAGGGGGTGTGAATGATGGCAGAGAAGGCTGGGGTGGTAGCGGGGAGGGGTGTGTTTGTGTGGAAGCGAAACAGGTTGGGTGGTTGTGGGGTGGGGGGGTGTTGGAGAAGAGGCCTGGGACAGTAGCGGGGAAGGGTGGGGGGGAGTGGAGAGGGTTGGGGCAGTAGCAGGGAGGGGTGTATGTTGGAGGACGAAGAGGGATGGGGCGGTAGCAGGGAGGGGTGTGTGAGAGAGGAGAGGGTTGGTGTTTTAGCAGGGAGGGGTGTCAGAGTTGAGAAAACTGGAGTGGTAGCAGGGGAGGGGTATCTGAGGATGGAGAAAGCTGGGGTGGTAGCAGGGGAGGGGTATCTGAGGATGGAGAAAGCTGGGGTGGTAGCAGGGGAGGGGTGTCTGAGGGTGGAGAAAGCTGGGATGGTAGCAGGGGAAGGGTGTGTGTGGGAGTAGAGAGAACTGGGGCGGTAGTGGGGAGGGCTGAGGGAGAGGGCTGGGGCAGCAGCGGGGAGGGGTGTGTGTGAGGGCGGAGCAGGTTGGAGTGGTAGTGGGGTGGGGGTGTCAGAGCAGAGAGGGCTGGCATAGTAGTGGGGATGGAGGCATGACAGCAGAAAGGTCTGGGGCAGCAGCGAGAAGGGGGTGTGTGGGCGGAGGGGGCTAGGGCAGTCATGGGGTAGGGATTTGAGAGTGGAGAGGGCTGGCGTAGTAGCGAAGCTGGGGTGTATGAGAGCGGAGCGCATTGGGGCGGTAGCTGGGAGAGATGTGCTTGAGGGCAGAGCAGGTTGGAGTGGTAGTGGGGTGGGGATGTGAGAGCACAGAGAGCTGGCACAGTAGCAAGGATGAAAGCATGACAGCAGAGAGGGCTGGCGCAGTAGTGAGAAGGGGGGCGTGAGAGTAGAGAGGGCTGAGGAGGTGGCAAGAAGGAGTGTGTGTGGGTGGAGGGGGCTCGGACGGTAGCTGGGAGGGGATGTTGGAGTGGAGAGGGCTAGGATGGTAGGGAGAGGTATGAACGAGGGCAGAGAGGGCTTGGGCAGAAGCAGGGAGGGGTGCGTGTGGGAGCGGAGCAGGTTGGGGCGATAGTGAGGAAGGGTGTGTAAGGGCAAAGAGGGCTGGGGCGGTAGCGGGGACGTGTGTGTGAGAGGGGAGGGAGCTGAGGCAGTAGCCAGGAGAGTTGTGTGTGAGAGCACAGAGGGCTGGGGCTGTAGCTGGGAGAGGTGTGTGTGATGGTGGAGAGGGCTGGCGCAGTAGTGGGGAGGGGTGCGTCTGTGACGGTGGAGAGGGCTGTGACCATAGTGGGGAGGGTGTGTGTGAGGGAGCAGAGTGGCCTGGGGTGGTAGCAGAGAGGGGTTTGAGGGACTGGAAAAGGCTAGGACCGTAGCAGAGTGTGTGTGTGTGTGAGGGAGTGGTGTGGGCTGGGGCGGTAGCAGAGAGGGTTTGTGGGACCGGAGAAGGCTGGGACCGTAGCAGAGAGGGTGTTTGTGTGAGGGAGTGGAGTGGGCTGGGGCGGTAGCAGAGAGGGTTTGTGGGACCGGAGAAGGCTGGGACCGTAGCAGAGAGGGTGTGTGTGTGAGGGAGTGGTGTGGGCTGGGGCGGTAGCAGAGAGGGTTTGTGGGACCGGAGAAGGCTGGGACCGTAGCAGAGAGGGTGTGTGTGTGTGAGGGAGTGGTGTGGGCTGGGGCAGTAGCAGAGAGGGTTTGTGGGACTGGAGAAGGCTGGAACCATAGCAGAGAGGGTGTGTGTGTGAGGGAGTGGTGTGGGCTGGGGCGGTAGCAGAGAGGGGTTTGTGGGACCGGAGAAGGCTGGGACCGTAGCAGAGAGGGTGTCTCTGTGAGGGAGTGGAGTGGGCTGGAGCGGTAGCAGAGAGGGTTTGTGGGACCGGAGAAGGCTGGAACCGTAGCAGAGAGGGTGTGTGTGTGAGGGAGTGGAGTGGGCTGGAGCGGTAGCAGAGAGGGTTTGTGGGACCGGAGAAGGCTGGGACCGTAGCAGAGAGGGTGTTTGTGTGAGGGAGTGGAGTGGGCTGGGGCGGTAGCAGAGAGGGTTTGTGGGACCGGAGAAGGCTGGGACCGTAGCAGAGAGGGTGTTTGTGTGAGGGAGTGGAGTGGGCTGGGGCGGTAGCAGAGAGGGTTTGTGGGACCGGAGAAGGCTGGAACCGTAGCAGAGAGGGTGTGTGTGTGAGGGAGTGGAGTGGGCTGGGGCGGTAGCAGAGAGGGTTTGTGGGACCAGAGAAGGCTGGGACCGTAGCAGAGAGGGTGTTTGTGTGAGGGAGTGGAGTGGGCTGGGGCGGTAGCAGAGAGGGTTTGTGGGACCGGAGAAGGCTGGAACCGTAGCAGAGAGGGTGTGTGTGTGAGGGAGTGGAGTGGGCTGGGGCGGTAGCAGAGAGGGGTCTGTGGGACCGGAGAAGGCTGGGACCGTAGCAGAGAGAGGTCTGTGTGAGAGTGGAGAAGGCTGGGGCTGTAGCGGGAGTGTGTGAGGGAGTGGAGTGGGCTGGGGGGGTAGCAGGAACGGGGTTGTGTGGGAGGGCGTAGAGGGCTAGAGCGGTAGCTGGGTTGTGTGTGTGAGGGCAGAGAGGGCTGGGGCGGTAGCAAGGAGGGTGTGTGGGAGTGGAGAGGGACGGGGCTGTAGAGGGGAGAGGTGTGTGCGTGAGGGAGGAGAGAGTTGAGGTGGCGGTGGGGAGAGATGTATGTGAGTGGAGAGGGCTAGGGCAGTAGCGTGGAGGGATGTCTGAGGGCAGAGGAAGCTGGGTTGGTAGAGGGTGAGGGGTGTGCGTGAGAGCAGACATAGCTGGGGCAGTAGCGGGCATAGATGCCGACTCTGTGGGTGCACCAGGGCTGGAGCACCCACAGAAAAAAAATTGGTGGGTGCTCAGCACCCACCGGCAGCTCCCCGCCCCGCCCCCCTTTTCCAGTTTACCTCCGCCTCATCCATGAGTGCGCCGCCGCGTCCTGCTTTTTCCCGCTCTCTCCCAGCGCTTCTGCCATGAAACAGCTGATTCACAGGGTAGGAAGGGAGTGGGGAGGAGGGGGAACGCGGCACGCTGGGGGAAGAGGCAGAGATTTGGGGAAGAGATCCAATAGGGGCAGGGAGGGGCGGAGTTAGGGCAGGGACTTTGGGGATGGGGTTGGAATGGGGGCAGGGCCAGGGGTGGGAAAGCATGGGCACCCACCAGTGCCGGAGAAAGTTTGCACCTATGGTAGTGGATATGGGTGTTTGGGAGCAGAGCAGGCTGAGGTGGTAGCAAGTGTGAGTGTATGAGAGTGAAGAGGGCTGGGGCGGTAGTGGCGCAGGTTGTGTGTGACGGAGAGGGCTGGGGTGGTAGCGGAGCAGGTTGTGTGTGGGGGTGGAGAGGGCTGGGGTGATAGTTGGAAGGGATTTGTTCGGGAGCGGAGAGGGCTGGCACGGTGGCGTGGAGGGATGTGTGTGAGAGCGAAACAGTTGGGGTAGTACGGGGGAGGGGTGTGTGTGACGGGGGAGAGGGCTTGCGCGGTGTGAGGGAAAAGAGAGGGCTGGGGCAGTGGTGGGGACGTGTGAGGGTGGAAAGGGCTAGAGTGGTGGTGTGGAGGGGTGTGTGTGAGGGCAGAGAGGACTGGGGCAGTAATGGGGAGGAGGGTGTGTGAGGGAATGGAGAGGGTTGAGGTGGTGGCAGGGATGGGTGAGGGCAGAAAGGGCTGGGGTGGTAGTGGGGACATGTGTGAGAGAGGGGAGAGACCTGGGGCATTAGCCAGGAGACTTGTGTGTGATGGCAGAGAGGGCTGGTGCGGTAGTAGGGAGGGCTGTGTGTGAGGGTGGAGAGGGGTGGGGTGGTAGTGGGGAAGGGGGGTGAGGGAATGGAGAGGGCTGGGGCGGTAGTTGGGGTGTATGAGGGTGGAGAGGACTGGGGCGGTAGCTGGGAGGGGTGTGTGACGGTGGAGAGGACTGGGGCAGTAGCGAGGAGGGTGTGGGGGGCTGCAGTGGGCTGGGGCCGTAGCTGGGAGGGGTGTGTGCGATGGCAGAGAGGGCTGGGGTGGAAACGGGATAAACAATTCAAGAATGGGGTAAGATCCTGAATGAGGTCAGGTATACTGTCCTCGGGGTCCCTTCAAAAGTTTTGTTTGGGACCCACCAAGGGCTTGGAAGGACCTTGGGCCTGGCCGGATTGGTGGTTGGAGGGTTTTCTCCTGCCACTGTGCCCCCGTCTCCTATAGAAGTCCTGTCTTGGCCAAGGAGGAGGGTAGGAATGTTGAGGCTGTGGTTTAAATGGTTTCCGCAGGGTAGATAGTGTGTGCATCCCCAGCAAATGCATTATGGCCCTAGAGTCTTTGAGGCTTTGAAGCCTCGAGTCTATGTTGTTTGAGAACAGGCTCTCTCCATCAAAGGGGAGATCCTGCAAAGTTTGCTGAAGCTCTGGTAGTAGATTAGAAGCTTGCAGCCAAGAAATGCACCTCATTGCTATCCCTGAGGAGAGGGTCCGAGCGGCAGAGTCTGCGGTGACCAATGAGACCTGCAAAGCATTTTGTGTGACCGTTTTGCCCTCTTCTGTCAGAGCCCCAAACGCTTCTCTGGACTCCGGAGGAACCAGTTCCTTGAACTTCATCTTGGAGTTCTAAGAGTTAAAGTATCGGCTCAGGAGAGCCTGCTGGCTCACAATCCGGAGCTGAAGCCACCCTGAGGAGTAGGCTTTGTGCCCAAATAAATTGAGGTGCTTGGCCTCTGTCGATCTGGGTGCTGGGGCTTGCTGAGCATGACACTTCTTCTCATTCGCTGAAGCCACCACCCGTGAACATGGCTATGGGTGAGTGTACAGATAGTCATATCCCTTGGAGGAGACAAAATACTTCCACCTTAGCAGTTGGGGGAATGGAAGTGGGTGTGTGTCAGATTGTACTGGCCATGGTTGGAATGGTCTGGGTAAGTGGTAAGGCCACCCTGGAAGGAGCCTCTGCGGACAAAATGTCAACCACAGGGTCCTCCACCTCGACTACCTCCCCTGCTTGCAGGTTCATATTCCGCACCACTCTTTGCAAGAGTTCCTGGTGGGCACGGAGGTCTATCGTGGGGAGACCCGATATAGCCATCCCTGCCACAGCCTCATCGGGCGAAGATGAGGAGGATGCCACAGGAGATAGAGGATCATACGGGGCCTCTTGCTGAGCTGAGTTTCTCTGCTCCAGTCCTGCGACCTCAGTGTCCAGGCCGGGAGCTGGAGTTGGAGGAAGAGGAGCTGGCGCCTGTAAGGACAACGCCACCATCTCCATGCCTCCGGGAGCAGGATGGCTGGCAGAGGCCTCAGGCACTCGTGGCTCAGGCGGTGCCGAGCAAGAAGCCCCAGAGGGAGCACCCTGGGCCTGGTGGTATGCCCAGGGCGTCCAAAAGGGCCACTGGGTCGACCTTTGGGCAGGGCCCTGTTCCTGCACCTGCCACTGATCTGCCCCTGAGCCCAGGCAGCTGTGATCCAAGTGGTGGCAGTCTGAGAAGCGTGACCCTGCCTCAGATCCTGATGAGCGAGAGGCGGAACACGATGGCCATGGTGGTGCCGAGTGGGTCTGTGCCAAGTCACGTTGACGAGACAAAGTTGATCGGTACCACGAAGCTGGAGATCAGTGGTGAGATGGAGAAGAACGGTGCTGCGACTCTGGGGAGCAGTGTCTGGACCTAGATCGGTGTTGGGACCTGAACCAGCACCTGGATCTGGACCTGGGTCTCGAGGACGATGACCGGAATCAGGAGCGGCGTCACGAAAGCTCTTGCAAATCCAGCACTTCATCGCCTGGTGAGATTCCCCCAAACACTACAGATAAGAGTTGTGGGCATTGCTCGTTGGCATGGGCTTGGAGCAGGATCCGCAGGGCTTAAAGCCTGGAGCTTTGAGCATGAGCCCAATCAAATATGGGAAGGAGAGGAAAACCCCTTCTCCCCCACTAATACAAACTACTATACTATAACTAGAACTACACTGTCAAAATCTATAACAATACTATAACAAGAAACTATTAACAAACTGTAGGGAAAATGCTAGGGAGAGTGGAGAGTAGCAAAGCCAAGCTCCACAGTTCTAATGACCGTCACAGGCAGTAAGATGGAACTGACGGGGCACTGGGTCGGCCGGGGTATATATCCAGAGCTAAAAGCTAAGAATGCCTGGGGATGACATTATGGGGCACTGTGTTGCTGTTTCAAATGAGAAACAAAACAGAAGACCTGACCCCATGAGGCTTCCACAGCACTCTTCAGAGGAGTAGGTATGTTCACCTGCATGGCCAGCCCAAAGCATTCCCTCTGAAGGGTTCACTGGAATCATAGACTATCAGGGTTGGAAGGGACCTCAGGAGGTCATCTAGTCCAACCCCCTGCTCAATGCAGGGCCAATCCCCAACTAAATCCCCAAATGGCTCCCTCAAGGGTTGAACTCACAACCCTGTGTTTAGCAAGCCAATGCTCAAACCACTGAGCTATCCCTCCCCCCCCATTGATAACATTTTGCCCTAAGATATGTGCAAAGTCACAACCTGTCCATTGCAGCTGTATAGCACCACATCAATTGCTACTTTTCACCCAGAGATAGCTGCATATCTGTGTGGACAAATTAATTCACATGTTACAGGCCTTGTCTACACAAAAACTTCACCAGTTTAACTAAAGGTGAGCCTTAAACCAAGTCACTTAAGCAGTGCATTGGCACCAGTAAAGAATGTTGTGTTGGCACCAGATGAGTCATAGGTGCTGGGAATGGTAAACAGTGCTGAGGATAGGAAAGGTGCTGGCGCCAAGTTCAGTGGCAGAGGTGGGTTTCCAGCCCCTAACTGGGCTTTCATGTAATATGTAGGGCCACTTGCGCAGCTGAAGAGAGGCCAGAATGGTATCCTTCCAAAACATCTGGATTTGAGGTGAGGGAAGCATCCTGAGATCAAGTCAGTTGATCCTCCAAGTTCGTCTCCAAAGGGATGCTTTGAAGATGCTTTGAGACAGTTTCAAACCAGCACCAGACGAGTAGGTATGGGGTGCAGAGTCAAGCAACAAAAAAGCATGCAGAGGCATATATAGTAGCCTTGACAGTGGATCCCACTCAGAAAAAGATTGAAGGTGGTATCAGAATCCAAACAGGTGAGGAGCCCAAGTTAGTCAGTACTGGGATGTCCAGTTTGGCTCCAGAAGAATATGGAGAAGAGGTTACAATGGTGGCATTTAAGAGTCTCCAATGTACTCCTGGGTTGGAAAGAGATGAAGCTTCCTCTTTCCCTCTATTTGTGCCACTTTTTATGGGGTGATGTGCTTCCCATATTTTATCCCAATGGGCATCAAAGGATTTGCAATGCTGATTCAGAGGCAATGGGACCAGATGACCCATCTTGTGTTGATGCCAACCACAACAGAACCAGTGAGGAGTAGGTGATGAGATAGACATTTCCTAAGGCCTCATTAGCTGTGGTGCTGATGTAGGAAGAGAGAAAGGTATAACACGATCCAATGGCTGGAAGTTGAAGCTGCACAAATTCAGACAAGGAGACGAGGTATAAATTTAACAGTGATGGTAATTAACCACTGGAACAATTTACAAAGGGTCGTGGTGGATTCTTCATCACTGACAATTTTTAAATCAAGATTGGATGTTTTTCTAACCAATCTGCTCTAGTAATAATTATGGGGCAGTTCTGTGGGCTGCGTTACAGACAGGGTCAGACTATATGCTCACAGTGGTCCCTTCTGGCCTAGCAAGACAATGCGTGTATGAAGGGATGGTGCTTGTTAGATCTTCAATTCCACTTTAAGATTTGACTGGTGCCAGCTTTGCTGGGTGAAGAATTCACTCTTCCTATGGAGCTGAGGAGATCCTGGCCTTGAGCCCATGATAGAAGGCAGCACTGAGGACAGAGTGGTAAACTATGTCTTGAATCCTATGCAAGACCTCAGCATGGAGTCTGCAGTTGGTACCACTGACAGGCCCAGCATACCAGGCAGTAGGTGTAGAGAAGCCAAATAACCCTGGAGCCTCAAAGTCTGTCCCTTCTGGCACAAGGAATGAAGCTGCGGCAAAATGCAATTGGGTGAGTTGTCTCACCAAGACAGAGGGCACCAGGAGCGCAGTCAGTCTGTAGCATAATAGCTGGGTGAGAGATATGCCTCTTGCAGCCCTTACCAGCCTCAGGGGCCAATATAGTCTCAATAAGGGGCTCAAGGCTTCCAGGTGAAGGGAAAGGCTATTTACTCTAAACTGTCCTATACTACTCTAAACAAACTATTTACAAAAAGCCTTAAGTTAGACTAAAGGAGGCTCCCCTAAGGACACAGTGGAAAGTTGTTTGCACTTTATGGCAGTGGTGAAGGAACTGAGTCAGGTGGAAGGTGCTCTTCTTTATAAGGAATAGTACAATGACAACTTCACCTGAGAATGCTTGTGCGCCCTCTAATGGACACAGCTTTTCAAGGTAGTTCAGCAGCTCAATGCCAAGGTGCCACATCCAGCAAGTAGGAACCTAGAGAGACCCTCAAATATCTTTGTTTTACATTAACAGAAATTTTCAGCCTTTCCTTATTTTTTTTAAATTTTCAAACCCTCTTAGAGGTGTTTTATAAAATTTAACTCATTTTGATTAGTGACCTTCAGTAGCTTGATGACTGTCTAAACTTCTCTGCTACTCTCAGCATTGCCCATTTTAGGAGTTGTTATCTCCCTTTATTACCTTGTTTTCTTAGGACTTCGCTCAGTTGTGTTTAAGAGTTTTTCCATCTCCGTATTTTCTACCAAAAAGTTTAAAAAAAAAGGGGGGGGAGGGGGGAATCATATCTACCATGATACCTAATGAAACACTCCTTTATGTGTAGGCCTCCTGCGTATAGTTTCCAGTCATAGTCACCAACCCCAAAGCATTGCAGCTCTCCAGTAAAGCTACTCTTATACCTATGGCTTCTTTGCATACTTTTTTTTCCTGAACGGCATTTGTAAGCTAGTTATTCCATAAAGTAAAGCTTTAGGATACTGAGATATAGCTTCCCTACATTTATAAACATTTCCCAGGGATTCTTTGGGTAGCTGAAGTCACTTTTTACTATTTTAGCAGATTGTGGCTTGACCTCTTTCAGCTTTGTGCATTATTACCCTAACTTGAAAGGCAGTCAAGCACACCCTGCTATTTATGAGTTGGGATTTATTATGGGGAATCTTTCTGTGACTCAGTTAAGGTTGCACACTGAAATGGGTCTTAAAATGCAGTATAGCTTCCTGTTTTCCCCTCTATATGTAGGTAACCTGTCAGTCTGAAATTCACAGAGCTTGTTTTTATGATCTTTGAATTTTCTGTTCAGTTTGATTTCTTCTGCTAGGAAATGTTTGGAACCGGGCTGTAGCTGATGTTTGTCTATGGCTGGTTTTTTGGTTGTTTTTTTTTTTTGACTGATTTTTATAAAACTAACACAAAATTGATAGAGATTAATCTTGAATAGATCCGTTGCAATGGGTACTTTAAAATATTTAAGTTTTAAGGTTCTTTTTATACCATTATTCATCATAATTGAAAATTTATGCACCAACAGGTAGCAGACAAATAAAATCTTCTGTCAGGTTTTATCCTAAAATGGAGATGCACAGCTCATAGACCTGAAGGCCAGAAGAGACCATCATGATCATCTGCTCTGACCTCCTGCACATCACAGGCCACAGAACCTCACCTAACCACAGCTGCAGATCGAGGTTCCCCGTCAATGGCTGCATTTCTTTAGCAGGTAAATTCTTCTCCACTAAGGAGAAAGTCTGACAGGAAAGCACAGCTGCTGAGTGAGAAAAAATCTCTTAGCAGCTGCACTTGTGACACAGCTCTAGAACCACAGTCCTCACTCAACGCATAACCCTTGCATAAACATTAGAACATCCTAGAAAATTAATAACCATAACTGTTTCACAGTTACGAACTACTCACAGTGTGCCTGACATAAAACCATAGAAGATTCCCTCATCGGCAGGCATAGGGTAAGGTTGATATTCTGCAGAATGACAGATTCCTGCCATGCTTTATAAAGAGAGGATCCTCAGACAACAGACTGGTCAGAAATTACTGTATGCCACAAGACTGCCTGAATCCAGACAGAGATGAAATACAACCAAAGTGGGATTGGAGCTTCCCACCTTCCCAATAACCTTCCCCATCACAGAAGATTACAGTAATATAAATTAAAGATATGCCCAGATGTTGGCATGGAGTACACTTTAAGCCGGGGTAGGCAATCTATGGCACAGGTGCCAAAGGCGGCACGCGAGCTGATTTTCAGTGGCACTCACACTGCCCAGGTCCTGACCACCAGTCTGGGGGGCTCTGCATTTTAATTTAATTTTAAATGAAGCTTCTTAAACATTTTTAAAACCTTATTTACTTTACATACAACAATAGTTTAGTTATATATTATAGACTTATAGAAAGAGACCTTCTAAAAACGTTAAAATGTATTACTGGCATGCGAAACCTTAAATTAGAGTGAATAAATGAAAACTCGGAACAGCACTTCTGAAAGGTTGCCGACCCCTGTTTTAAGCATTCATGTACTAGATAACAGTCAGTCAATAAAGTACATCCCTGTGCGTAGCTAGGTCAATGCACCAATGTCCTTTTAATTTGTTTTCCCTCCTTCAAGTGTAATAATATTTTTCAATCATTGAACATTTGTTACCAATCTAAAATTTTGTTGGACTACAAATCTCAGTCCATAATTACAAAAAAGCCACTATTAACCTGGTAACTTTTTTGATTCTGTTTGAAACATATTAGTTGTAGAGTTTGGTCACTTAGTTTTATCAGAAGAGCCAGGAGCCAGTAATACACCAGAAAAGAGCAAACTGACAATACCAGCTGAATTTTAAAAGATTATTCATATAAAAGCAAAAATTCTAATAGCTACAGAACATTAGTGTTTCACTAGCCATAACGCAGACTCTGTTTCAATTCATAGAACCATAGAATATCAGGGTTGGAAGGGACCTCAGGAGGTCATCTAGTCCAACCCCCTGCTCAAAGCAGTACCAATTCCCAACTAATTCATCCCAGCCAGGGCTTTGACAAGCCTGACCTTAAAAACCTCTAAGGAAGCAGATTCCACCACCTCCCTAGGTAACCCATTCCAGTGCTTCACCACCCTCCTAGTGAAAAAGTTTTTCCTAATATCCAACCTAAACCTCCCCCACTGCAACTTGAGACTATTACTCCTTGTTCTGTCATCAGGTACCACTGAGAACAGTCTAGATCCATCCTCTTTGGAATCCCCTTTAAGGTAGCTGAAAGCAGCTATCAAATCCCCCCTCATTCTTCTCTTCTGCAGACTAAACCAATGCTTCTCAAAATCGGGCCACCGCTTGTTCAGGGAAAGCCCCTGGTGGTCCAGGCCAGTTTGTTTATGTGCCGTGTCCACAGGTTTTGCCGATCATGGTTCCCACTGGCCACGGTTCACCGTCCCAGGCCCATGGGGGCTGCAGGAAGCGGCACGGGCCGAGGGACTTGCTGGCCGCCCTTCCCGCAGCCCCCATTGGCCTGGAGCAGTGAACCGCGGCCAGTGGAAGCCGCAATAGGCCGAACCTGTGGAAGCGGCAGGTAAACAAACCGGCCCGGACCGTAAGGGACTTTCCCTGAACAAGCGGCGGACCAGCTTTGAGAAGCACTGGACTAAACAATCCCAGTTCCCTCAGCCTCTCCTCATAAGTCATGTGCTCCAGTCCGCTAACTGATGAAGTGACATAGTTAAAATACTAGAAATACAGAAGAAGTAAATGCCAATATTGCTTGTTTTTAAAGAATGAATTAAGTAACTTATTTTATGACTTTCCAAACTGCTTTATTAAAGGTTCATACACTTGAAAGGTAAACTAACAAACATTTACCACTTGTTTCAAAATGATTGAAAAGTAACAAAAATTTAGGGTCTGCTTCTAATATAAATTACACCAAAGTAAAGCTGGAATGGCTCCTTTCATTTAACTAATTAACTGAATATAAAAAGAGCCACTTCAGATTTCCAGTAATGTACACAAGAGCAGAATCTGTTCATTAACGTTTGTCCCTCGTTTCAAAATGTCTTTGCCAAAAATGTATTTGCCAGAAACGTCAGGTCTGTACTTAAAATAGATGATATCAAGTTGCAACTGTCCTTTACTCATTAAACCATAGTATAATCTGTAACTAGGCTGGGCCTCATTGGACTGGTCGCCACACAATAAACAGGTAAATAAAGGAACTGCAACTAGATCTAGGGAGATGCCAATGTTTGATGAGAATGTTTGCTGGGCTCAGTTTGATTTCAACATAAAAACCTTTACCACAATGATGCATCATATAAAAAAGAAAGTTACTTACCAAAATGTTTCCCAAAAGAGAGGACACTTTGTTTAGCACCTGGAAAATCAAATATCTAATTAACATTTTGTACAAAAGACTGGCAGAACATGAAGTCATATATGAACACGATGCGTTCATTATTTTTACTAGCTACATAAGTTATTTAAGGGGTAAGTACATTCACTGTAATCAGATATTTTTAGAATGGTAAAATTGAAAAGCTTCATAAAGGAGTAATGTAAATTGACAAAAGGACCAATGATAAAAACAAATTATTACTTACCTAAACTGATCAAAATCATCTTACAGTTTAATGTCTAAAGTACCCATAATGACACATACACATGATCTTTAAAACAAAGATGCTCTACTCCTGCACACTAAAAAGGAAAAGTCCTGAGATCAGATTGATTCTTATCTCTACTACAGGAATTAAAAAAAATCAGTATTTATTTTCAGGTTTATATTGGCTTAGTATGAAGATAATTCATCAGGAGTGGGAAAAGATTCCCCATCAGCTAGACAGTGATCATCTCTGAACAAAGAAAGGCAAATTATGAATTCAATTAAGCATCATCAGCTTGTTTTCTGCAAGTCTTGATTAAGGTGAATAAGCTATGAATATAGATGGCAGATAAGTATTTTTGCCAGAGGGAGAACAAACTATCTGAATGCTCCTTTCTCTGACTTTTTTGACTCTGGAATGACAAAAACTGAATTGTTTTGATTTTTAGGACAAATAATTATAATTTCAAGTCAATTAATGCTCAAGTGCAGAGCAACTACCAAGCCAAACGAACAGAAGAAAGCCTTGGCTTAATTAAAACATACATTTAAGTATCAGTGGAAAACGGAGTTGTATTATCAGCAAGGCCCCACATGGAATGAAGTTTGATTTTACACTAACAGATTTTGACATCATAGAATCATAGAATATTATGGTTGGAAGAGACCTCACGAGGTCATCTAGTCCAACCCCTGCTCAAAGCAGGACCAATCCCCAACTAAAAACATCCCAGCCAGTGCTTTGTCAAGCTGGGCCTTAAAAACCTCTAAGGATGGAGATTCCACCACCTCCCTAGGTAACCCATTCCAGTGCTTCACCACCCTCCTAGTGAACAGTGTTTCCTAATATCCAACCTAGACCTCCCCCACTGCAAGTTGAGACCATTGCTTCTTGTTCTGTCATCTACTGCCACTGAGAACAGCCTAGCTCCATCCTCTTTGGAACCTTCCTTCAGGTAGTTGAAGGCTGCTATTGAAATCCCTGCTCACTCTTCTCTTCCGCAGACTAAATAATCCCAGTTCCCTCAGCCTCTCCTCGTAAATCACGTGCCCCAACCCCCTAATCATTTTTGTTATCCTCCGTTGGACTCCCTCCAATTTGTCCACATCCCTTCTGCAGTAGGGGGCCCAAAACTGGACACAAGACTCCAGGTGAGGCCTCACCAGTGCCGAATAGAGGGGAATAATCACTTCTCTCGATCTGCTAGCAATGCGCCTATTAATACAGCTCAACATGCCACTGTCCTTCTTGTCAACAAGGGCAAGCTTCTGACTCATATCCAGCTTCTCATCCACTGTAATCCCCAGGTCCTTTTCTGCAGAACTGCTGCTTAGCCAGTCTGTCCCCAGCCTGTAGCAGTGCACGGGATTCTTCCATCCTAAGTGCAGGATTCTGCACTTGTCCTTGTTGAACCCCATCAGATCTCTTTTGGCCCAACCCTCTAATTTGTTTAGGTCACTCTCCCGCATATCTACCTCGCCCCCACAGCTTAGTATCATCTGTTAACTTGCTGAGGGTGAAATTCGTCCCATCATGCAGATCATTAATAAAGATGTTGGACAAGACTGACTCCAGGACCCCTGGGGCACTCCGCTTGACACCAGCTGCCAACTAGACATCGAGCTGTTGATAACTATCCATTGAGCCCAACAATCTAGCCAACTTTCTATCCACGTTATAGTCCATTCATCCAATTCATTCTTCTTTAACTTGCTCGCAAGAATACTGTGGGACCTCCCCCGATCACCACGCCATGCCAAAGATAATGGCCAATGGCTGTCAACTCCCTCAGCATCTTTGGATGCATTAGATCTGGACCCATGGACTTGTGCATGTCCAGCTTTTCTAAATAGTCCTTAACCTGTTCTTTCACCTCCTCCCCATACTGTGTTGCCCAGTGCAGCAGTCTGGGAGCTGATCTAGCCTGTGAAGACAGAGGCAAAAAAAGCATTGAGTACTTCAGCTTTTTTCACATCATCTGTCACTAGGTTGCCTTCCCCATTCAGTAAGGGTCCCACACTTTCCCTGACCTTCTTCTTGTTGCTAACATACCTGTAGAAACCCTTCTTGTTACCCTTCACATCCCTTCCTAGCAACAACTCCAATCGTGCCTTGGCCTTCCTGATTACACCCCTGCATGCTCTAGCAATATTTTTATACTCCTCCCTAGTCATCTGTCCAAATTTCCACTTCTTGTAAGCTTCCTTTTTAAGTTTAAGCTCACCAAAGATTTCATTCTTAAGCCAAGCTGGTCACCTGCCATATTTGCTATTCTTTCTGCACATCGGGATGGTTTGTTCCTGCATTCTCAATAAGGCTTCTTTAAAATACATCAAGGTTGACATTTTCACAACTGTTTGGTATGGGTCATTACATAAATGCAATTGGTATTTCTTTGGCAATACAATAGTTTTTACAGAATATCCAGTGTCACTACAACAGGGGCTGGCAACCTTTCAGAAGTGGTATGCTGAGTCTTCCATTTATTCACTTTAAGATTTCACGCGCCGGTAATACATTTTAATGTTTTTTAGAAGGTCTCTCTCTATTCGTCTATATATTATATAACTAAACTAGTGTTGTATTGTAAAATAAACAAGGTTTTCAAAATGTTTAAGAAGCTTCATTTAAAATTAAATTAAAATGTTGCTCTTACGCCGCCGGCCTGCTCATCCCGCTGCTGATCTGGGGTTCTGTTCACCTAGGCCAGCAGCGGGCTGAGTGGGGCCTGCGGCCGGGACCCCGGCTGGCAAGGGTCCAGCAGCCAGAACCCCAGACCAGCGACAGGCTGTGCGAGGCCAGCAGCCAGGACCCCAGACCGGCAGTGGGCTGAGCGACTCAGTCCACTGCCACTCAGGGGTTCCATCCGCCGGCTCCTGCCAGCCGGGATCCCAGCTGCCGGATCCACTCAGCTCGCTGCCGGTCTGGGGTCCTGCCACTGCCCACATACAGTGGGTACCTATCTTCTCCCTGGTTCTGGCCCATTCTCTTCCTCTCTCTGCACTGAGCTGAGGGTGGGATTGGACCGAGCACAGGGCTGGGGGTGAAGGGTCTGGTCAGGAGCTGGAATGAGGGACGGGGCTCAGGGTTGGGGCAGGAGGTTTGCGTGTGGGGCACTTACCTGGGCAGCTCCCATTGGTATGAGGGGTGCAGGTAGGAATGTGTGTATGTGTGTGCAGAAGCTCCCATTTGGTGCTCAGGGTGGGGATGGGGGGGGTGCAAGAGTCAGGATGTGGGGGGGCTGGGTATGTGGGAGGGTGAAGGAGTCATGGCAGAGGGCTGGGGGCATGTGAGGGGGGTGCAGGTATCAGGGCAGGGGGGAAGCTGGGTATGTGTGGGGTGCCAGAATCAGGGCTGGGGTCGTAGGGGGGTGGTGAAGGAGTCAAGCAGAGGGCTGGGTGTGTCTGAGGGGGATACAGGGCTCAGGGCAGGGGCCTGGGGGCGTGTGGGGCACGGGGCATAGGGCACGGGCCTGGGGTGTGTGCAGGGCTCAGGGCACGGGCCTGGGGTGTGTGCAGGGCTCAGGGCAGAGGGCTGTGGCGGGGGGTCAGGGCAGGGGGCTAGGGGGTGTGTGCTCCTATTCCACCCCCCCTTCCCCAAGGCCCTTCCCCACTTCTCTGCAGACCCTGGGACTCTCATGCCTCATCCAACCCCCCCTGCTCCCTGACTGCCATCTCCAGAGACCCCCACCCCACCTGGGATCCCACCCCCTATCCAATCCTCCCCGCTCCCTGACTGCACCCACCCCTTATCCAACCCCCTCCCTGGCCCCCTTACTATGAGGCTCCTAGCGGCATGTTCTGCTCCGCACAGAGCCAGGCAGCCAGCCCCGCTCCTCAGAGCACTGCACGCACGGCGTCAAGGCTCCAGGGGAGGGGGGGATTGTGTCTGCCTCCCCGTGGAGCCAAACGTTGCCCCGCGGGAGCGCACAGCCTCGGCCCCCAGAGCGCTGCGCGCACAGCTGCATGGCTCCAAGGGAGGGGGGAAGGCAGGGGAGGGGCCGGCGGCTCGCTGCACTTGGCCGGACGCTCCGGCCCAGGAGCGCGGACCCCACAGCTTGCCATGTTGGAAGAGTGGGGCCATTTGGCAGGGTGTGCCTGGGCACACCCCATGAGCATGCCTATGCTTCTGCCTCCGCGTGCGGGGGTAGGTGGCAGAGAAGGCCAGGCAAGATTTTTAATGGTACACTGCTCCAGCAGGCAGTAGTGTGCCATTAAAAATTGGCTCACGTGCCGTCTTTGGCACGCATGCCATAGGTTGCTGACCCCTGCACTACAAGTATACCAAGCCATACTTTACATTATGTTCAATATTGTAAGTATTTTTACATCACCCTTTCTTTAGAGTCCTGGTGACTGGTATGGATTAAACGGTTACACTTAATTTGATTTGGAATGAGAAGAGAAGAAATAAGTGGACCGACCCATTACCTGGAAGTACATGAAATTCTGAAGACTAAAACCTTTTACAGACAGATTATATGTACATTAAAAAAATCAATTAATCCCAATAGCTGGATGAAAGCTTTTTATTCAATACAGTTTTTTGCCAACCAATGCTACTCAATTATTTAAGAGACAGAAACTGACAACTATATTCCTTAAAAGACACTCCCCACTCCAATGCTTTTAAGCCAATTAAAACAGTAATGAATGCCCCCACCTTTCCTATCTTACATAAAAAGAGGAGGCTGTTTGCTGCTATCAAATGTGCACAGTAGATAAAGTCAGTCTGGTCAGGGGACTGTAGAGTTCTTCTGGAAGTGCATTGTAGGTATGCAAAGGGTAATCAAGACGCTAAAAGCTATTGCACATTTGTTTTTTAAACATTACTACAACCATCCTCTTTCCTATGAGCTCGGGGAGGGAGAGGGCACACTGGCTAACCACACTTTGTATTTTTCAATTATTCTACACACACAAAAAGAAATCTCAACATCCTGCCAGCGTACTACACATCAACCTTGCATGAAAAGGTGCCAAGATGACTTACAAAAATATTATCAGCATGAAAAGTGCTGTAGCACAAGTTCTAATTAACAAAGTTTATATGCTCCCCCATTTATTTTAACAGAGAGAGTTGTTTAAGGTGCTTTTAGACTTTGCATTGCAGAACTGGTTCATTGAAATGGCCACATGATAAGATGTATTAACAATTCCTAATTGAAGTCTTCAATATTGGTCCATAATGCAGCATGTTTCGACACCTAGTTTCTAAAACGGGGCATCTGCGGAGCAGGGGCTCCCTCTACTGGGGCAGAGGATGATACACTCATTAGCTGCCCACCATGAATTCTCTCATTCACACGCAGCTCACATCCATCCTGAAGCATACGTATAGCTATTCGTGCAATGTTCTTAGAGTCATCAAGTCCACTATGAGGACGCCCATGATAGTTCATTCCCAGCTTTTCAAGCATGACTGTTAGCTTGGTCTGGTTTCTGGGAACCTGACAAAGAAAATGAACCACGTTAAAGAAATCAGACAAAAAAATCTCAGCATGAAAAACTCTACATTATCCTGCATAAGTTCTCATATTGCAGTGGGTCTATGCCTACCTAGCACTGCTATGCCACTTTTGGTTCATATCTCAAAGCACTCTGCACACAATCAAACCTCAGAACATCTCTGTGAGATAGCAAAGGAGTATCCACCTTTTACAGATGAGGACATAGACACAGAGATAAGAGTCTTGCCTAGATTAGGGAAAGTTTTGCAGAAAAGTTTCCCACCACTGCCAACTCTAGTTCAGTTTTACCAGTGCTGGCAACAGTAGGCGCCGTGGGTAGACAGACTGCCACCAGTATTCCAAGCACTGTATTATCTGACACTGCTCAGAGCAGCAGCTTACTGACATGGAGCATTCTCAAAAATGCCCAAGGGAGTTAGAAGCACCATGAGGGAAGATTTTCAAAACACTGGAGGCTAATCTACACTTGGGTGATCAGTAATGTTAGTGACCAGTGTTAGCAATGGTGAGAAATTTTTGCAAAGATTTCCCTAGTGTAGTCAAAGCTTAAGTGACTTGTCCAAGGCACAGGGCACACCAGCACCAGAACCCAGATGACCATGAGTCCTGATTCCGAGTCCTTCACTTGTCTAATTACTAGATGACACTGCTGCAGTGCAAATACATAATATTCTTAATTTTCTTTAAAATGTGAAATTTGGTCTTTAAAAAAAATCCTGCAAAGTACAGGGTGCTGAAAGATAGATGCCCTTCCACTTAGCAGCATTTTCAGTGTTCTGTGTATTTGCCAAAACCTGGCAACAAACAACTCTGATAGTGACAGTTACATCAATTAGTGCCTCGAAGGGAAAAAAAATCATACATGCAAGTTGTGGGATATGTCCCTTTCACAATGATGTATTACTATGCACAGTTCAATTAAAAAGGTAAGATTCGAGATCCAGTCGTCTCCCAGAAAATTAGAGTAAGCTACGCATTATGCTTTTAACATAACATTAATTATAACATCTCTAATACCTTCTACTATTTTAGATATATTCAAGAGGAGTTTGGAAGAGGTTATCAAAAAGTTTGAAATGATGAATTAATTCCAAAATTGATTTACAGTGGCTTTTACATAATCCAGTAGTTTCACTGCCATGATGGAATCAGATGGTAAACCAGGCCCTATTCTGATTTGAACAGCTTAACCAGGCTGCTAAACTCAAAGCTCATCAGAGCCTCAAAGGATCAAACATAGCAGCTTAAGCCCCATCAGGATAAAAAGCAGCAACATGGTCTAGTAGTAAATGAGCTAAGTATTCCTGATTTTAATCCTAGCTCCGCATGATCTGTTGTGACTTTAGGCAAATCTTGCAATCTCTCTTTCTTCCCCATGCCCCCTGTGATACTGTGTCTCAGAAAATGGGGAAAATGCTGCTTACCTACTATAATTCACATAGGAATTATGAGAGTAGCTCTCTGTAGTGTACAGTTTTTGAAGACGTAAAGCAGTAATTGCTACCGTAATGCTAAATATGATCAGATCTGGGTGAACTAGTTCCAGCGTGGTAGAGCTACACAGCTACAGGAGCACCAGTACTGTACAAAAGATTACTTCAAGTTACAACAGTCAAAACATGAATTAAGATTTTCAAAGATAGGACACTAAAGTTAAAGTCTTAAATCTTTATTTAAGCACCTAAGCAGTGGTCTGATTTTCAAGAATTCAATAGGCTGTGGGTGCTCAAAATTAGCACTTTGTTAAGGCCCTGCCACCTAAATAAATGCTACTGAAATTATACAAACTGGAAGGTCTTACAGCTTGACCCTGCGGAGTACAAAAAATAATGTACATAAAAATGTGTGCAAGACTTTACTTATTCCAACTTTAGACTGAATCTTCCCCAAAGAATCTGTAATCAATTCAAACCTTGTAGAAGTTTCCATAGGATTTGCGAATGTTAATCCACTTTTTGGCAAAAGAGGGATATTTGATTTGGCTGATACGGCACTGGATATTCAGAAATTTACTCATATCCCAAGACCTTGGGGGGAAAAAGCAGAAGAGAGAGAAAAGGTAAAGACAAAACTTTAACAGGAAATCTTAAATAGGAGCAAAAGAGACATTTGAAACATTTTCAACATAGCAAACTTGTAGCACAAGTATTCTTTGTCTTTCCTTTGGGACGATGGACAGGAGGGAAAACATATTGCACAAGAAAAATTTTATCACTCATAATAAAAAACACCAGCAAAAGAGAGGGACTTATTGGCTACTGTCTCCAGTCAACTCCAGACATTAAAGCAAACACTCTTATTTTTAGGACCTTATCCTCACTCATGGAGGATGCAGAAATGGCCCCAGGCATTTCCAACTCTGCGTTCTGAAGCCAGTCACCCTTCCAACCTCATGCACATCCAACCCAAAAGGTGAGTTTTTATACAGCTGACTGGTAAGGAATCCTGTTGTATCTTCTCCCCTTGAGTGAAAGTCACTTCAGGAACACATTTGACGCTTACTCTGTAAAGGTTACTTTCCTGAATCAAGTAATGAAACTGATTTGATGACAATTCAAGATCCCATAGTATTTTTTTAAATCCAAAATAAGTTCTAAATCTGTCAGATCTGTGGATGAAAAGTAAACATTCTGTTGTAAGAACCTCCTCAGAACGCACTACATTTAAAGTTAGTGAAAAAACTTCCATTATGTTTCCATTTCTGTTCTTGGTTTGGAGATAAAAATAAGTGATTGAAAAGAAGTCAACTGCTGAGCAAGACACTGGCACCTACTAAAATCTTTGAGTCAAAATAAGCTCAGCCCTCTCTGTGACATAACTGCATGTTTTTCCAAGGTAACACAGGGGGGCCTAGAAGGGGAAGGGGCTGCTGCTGGGACAATTTACTTGGAAAGAACGATTGTGTCCCACTGAAACTTAGCGTTCTTAAATATATTTTAAGGCTACCTTTATATCCAGAACAGGAAAAAGACACTGGCAGAGAAAATTGCTCTGCTGACCCCATGAGAAAGGGTTCTTTACACTTTTCTCTAAATTACATGCTTTCATATAATACATTTTTTTATCTTCTTCCAGAACAATGATACAGCGATCTCAACATAAGATATACCATTGCCTTGTTAACCCAGCTTAGCAGAAAATGTTTACCAGGCAAACAACAGCAGTATCAAATATAAGAACATGCTTGTCTTGGACACTGTGATGACATGTCCATCCCACACATGACTGAAAGGAGTAAAGATGGCCAGACAGGCCAATTAACTCCACAGGCTGACCTGAAGGAGGAGCCAAGGAGCAGGGAACTAACTGGAAACAAATTCAGCTGAACAAGAACAGATAGGGCCTGTATAAAGCTGCAGGGAAGTAGACTGCAGTCAATCCCTGAGTGGAAGGAGTTGGGAGGCTGGCAAACCCAGAAAAGGTGAAAGCCAGGAAGGTAGGTGAAGGCTCAGGGGAATAGCAGCAAGGAATAGGACTGCAGACTTGGCTGCTGACCAGATAGCCGAGGTTCCCCTACCAGCCACTGGGGATGCGGTAAGTACCAGGAAGAGGACAGTGGACTGCCTGGGACAATTTGGTCCAGGGAAACTACATAGTGACATGGCCAGAAGGCTGAGTCACAAAGAGGCGGCTGCGATTCCTGGAGTGAGAAAGAGCCGCAGGATAAGAGGAGGACATGAAACCCCCACTGCCGGAGGAAGGTGCAATGCCTGACAGGAGCTAATCCCAAGGATGGCCAGGAGGAGGCGCTTCCAGCAGTGCGTGAACCCCATGACAGACACCATTCACCTCACAAAGGTGTGCACTATGAAGCCTCATTGAGATCATGTAAAGTTTAATATTTAAAATTGCCTGTCCTGCTTATATCTCATTTAAAAAATGGGGGAGGGGGTGGTAAGGCAAATAGAATGTTAAAATTTCACAGTTAAAAGGAGACACACTTGACTGGATGTAATGCTCTGGCCTGCACTATTTGGGTCAGACAAGATTGTTCCTTCTGGTCTTAAAATATGTAAATCCATGAGATGCAAGAGTGACGAATCTAAGACCAATGTTATGTTGTCTGCATTGCATATCTATCTAGATATTTACATGGTCCTCATCACCTTTGTATCCGAGTACCTCACAATCATTAATGTATTTTATTCTCACAAAATCGTTGTGAAATAAGGAACTATCACCGTTAGGAAGCTCAGGCACAGGGTAGACTGAGTCACATGAGAACATTCCGTGCAGAACCAGGAACTGAATGTTGGCCTCCTGAGCCCAACTCCAGTGTTCTATTCACTAGGCCACTGTTCCTAACATGTGGTATACAGTATTTTCTTTTCCTGTTTTCTGGTTAAATATTAGCACATATTACAGATAATGGTAATGTAAAGCATAAGATGTATTATGTAGCCAACCGAAAGAATGAGGAGTACTTGTGGCACCTTAAAGACTAACATATATTTGAGCATGAGCTTTTGTGGGCTAAAACCCAATAAATAAATTTGTTAGTCTCCAATGTGCCACAAGTACTCCTCGTTCTTTTTGCTGATACAGACTAACACGGCTACCACTCTGAAATATGTAGCCAACATTTAACACTGCTTTTAGCACATCAACTTTCATATTTTCATGACTTTTAATCTAACTATGCAACCTCAATACTGCATGTTATATTTTGTACTCATATTTGTTAATTTTATTAATGATATGAAAAGTGTGTAAAGAGTGTAAAAGAAGAATGCTGGAAAATAATTGGTGCCACCTAGTGGATTCAAGCCCTACTCAATTTCATTTTCAGATCTATAGCCCAAATGAAAAAGAAAGTACTCACATGTGCTCTTAGGGCCAATGTTACATTCTAATTTTGGCAATACCAGTTACAAAAAGTAGATTAATCTAAGAATTGCTTTTCAGTTTTAAAATGCATTTAAAAGATTACTATATAAAATCTGCACCCTACTTTCCAAGACATACCCATCAGTCAATATGGTATAGCTATATTTGGTTCCCAGCTCTCTCTGTCTCATCCAGTCTACAACATTTTGTAGAACCTGAGGAAATGCATCAGCTTTGTCTACGTGGTCCTGAGAATAAATAAAAACAAAAGTCAGGTACATTTTCTAAAAGAAAATGTGTAGTGTAAGACATTATAGTTAAACATGGACTAACACGACATACTTCCACTGAACTAAAAACATTTAAACAAGAGGGGCTCACAAAACTCCTCTGAGGTGGCTACACATTATCCCAGTTTCAGAGACAAAGAGATCTTAAAAGCCTGATTTTCATAGGTGGTAAGTACTCAAAGATCCAATTAACACCACCTATGGGAGGGTGGGAATGAAAATCAGACCTTAAGAGCCCAGATTTTTAAAGATACTGAGGCACTGCTGCACTCACTGTTAAAATGCCTAGTTGATTTAGCAGCCTAAATCTTTTTTTAAAGTGATTTAGACACTTAGGAGCCTAAATCTCATTGACAATCAATTTAGGCTCCTAAATCAGTTAGGCATCGCAACACTGAAAACAACATCTCAATACTTCTAAAAACCAGGATCTAAGTGACCTGCAGTAAGTCAAACAGTCAGCCAGTGATAGAACTTAGACTAAAATCCAGAACTAAACTAAAACCACTACCAGTCATCTTGCAACCATTTAAGATTCTTTGGGCTGGCAGGAAACTGGCAGCTATAGAGGATCCACATCCAGCCATTAGAGAGGAATTATCATTAATGTACAATCTTTATTGTTGGTCGAAGTAAAAACAGATACCAGAAAACTCCCTTCTCTCAAAAACCAAAACACCACGAAAACAGCAAGTTTTGATGTTCATCAGACATCTACTGTACACACACAAGATCTAAACAAAGAAATCAGAAACAATACCTCAATCTACGCACCAAAGACAGATTGAGCATCTACACCAGGGGTGGGCAAACTACGGCCCGCAGGCTTTGGATCTGTCCCGTAGGACTGCCCCTGGTGGTGCCGCGGGCCCCGTGCCCTCTCCAGAAGTGGCTGGTACCACGGCCCCGGGCACGGGGGCAGAGGGCACCGCGTGTTGCTCTTGCCTCCAGGCACCACCCCCCTCAGCTCCCATTGGCCGGGAACAGGGAACCACGGCCAATGGGAGCTTCGGGAGAGGTACCTGGAGGCAGAGCAAGGGCAGCGCACGCAAAGCCCTCCACCACCACCCCTTCCCCAAGGGCTGCAGCACTTCCTGAGGCGGAGCAGGGCTGGGGACAGGGCAGGCAGGCAGCCTGCCCTGGCGCATGCCACTGCCAGCCTGGATCCCGAAGCCCTCCTGCACCCTGCACCCCAACTCCCTGCCCTAAGCCCCCTGCCTGCACCTCGAACTCCTCCTGCACCCCAACTCCCTGCCCTGAGCCTCCTCGTACACCCCACACCCTTCCTCTGCCCCAATCCTTTGCCCTGAGCCCCTTGCTGCACACCGTATCCCCTCCCACACCCCGCACTCCCTCCCACACCCCAACCCCCTGCCCTGCATGCAATTTCCCCACCCAGATGTGGCCCTTGGCCCGAAAGTTTGCCCATCCCAATCCACACTAAGAACAGTACATAGTAGTTTTAAGCTGGTTTGTAAAGTGGAGAAACTTGGCTCATTACATCATTTATGAACTAATCCAAACTAGTCAAAATATGGTGAGTTCTTGGCTAAGCTCTTCAGCAACGGCATTACAAAAGTGCTGAAGAGGCCCCAGAATGGGTGGAGACTTAGGGTATGTGCAGCGCTTTAAAGTGGCTGTTTAGTCATGGCAGCAGCACTGTAAAAAAAAACCCACCCCCACAAGGGGAATTTCTGGTGCACGGTCTACACTGCCACTTTACAGTGCTGAAACTTGCATCGCTGAGGGGGGGTGGGGGGGTTAACACCACTGAGCGAGGAAGTTTCAGCACTGTAAAGTGGCAGTGTAGACAAGGCCTAAGAAAACTAATAAGGACTTCAAGGGCTTTAGGCCTTAAACTGTACTTACTTTAAAAGATGTATTATTCTTATAAATCTCCATTTCCAGTTCCCCTAAATATAACTCCTTTACAAACCCATCTTCAAGCAAAGAGAGCAAAGATTTAATTCTTAACAGTCATGTAATCCTTGGGCTATCTGCACAGGTTTGCTTATATTTGGACTTGGAATAAATCTGTGCTTCTCCTCTGAGCTCCCAACTTTGCTGCTTGAAGGATTGATTCAGAAACAAATCAAGTGGTGAGAAGGAGAAGAGAGGAAAAAAATCAGGAAAGTAAACCCTAAAACCATACACTGAAACTTAAATCTAAAAACCTTGACAAAATGTTAACCTTTTCATTCAAACTTGTGTCTGGACACACAGATATGGAAGATGTTACCTGAGTGATTCCTGTCAGATTGATGCAGAAGTTTGAAAGCTGGGGATTAATCTCTGGTTTCACATACTGTTGAAAGGTATCCTCCTACAAGAGGGGATAAAAATGTCAAATGTTTTACAGTGCCATGGTGACACATACAATCACAAGTCAGGTTTCATAGGATTTTAGCCTTGTGTTTGAAAAGAATTGTTAACTATCAAACAGCCAGATAATATTCATATTTGAGCCCTCTTTATTAGCCATTGTCCATCATTTGAAGTTTACCAAATAAATGGGACTGCAATAATGTAATTAATAAATGACTACAAAATTTTGTGATATACAGTTCCAAGGTAAAAAGCATTTACCAAAAATAAAATCCACATAAATATATTTGCTTCCATGTGTCATCTTTGATAGATGACTAGGAATCGCTTTTTTCCCCTCATCAACTGAAGTTACAGGGAAGCCATGGGCTGCCCTCTGATGTAATATGATTTGATTGTTGGATGACCTCTGTTCCTAAAGCTTCCTGAGATATCTATCATATGAGGTGCATATATATGCTGGGTTTCATCATGTTGCTAACTGAATGATCCTCTCTCTTTTGCACTCCATCAAATGGGAAACCCAAGAGTTAATCTTTAACTACGATTACGTTCTGTAGGGCCATATGAAGTAGACCTTACCAAGCCTAGACAGTTTTGCTGGTGCAGTTATACCAGTTAGCTATACCAAAATACTCTCTAGTGTGGATACAATTCTCTCAGCATAAGAGAGCTCATACTAGTATAATTGAATATGCATTAGAGTTTTATTGGTAGCTATGTCGTTAAATAAATAAAATCATACCTGTAACCAATGTAGCTATAGCAGCAAAGGTTTTAAGTGTAGACCAGGTTTTAGAGATTATGCACTGAGGTCCCAACAGGGTAACGAACATTTGCCTTCACTGCAGAGTGAACCTGGGGCTCTTACTCAGGTGTTGCTCCTCATCCAGCTTCCATCCACACACAAAGACCTCTGACCCAAGATTAATAGTGTTTTCAACCTGAACTGGTTGGCTCAACATGCTAAGGATGGATTGAGGCTTTCACTTGGGCTCATAACCCACCCCCTTTGCAGTGAGAATGCAGGCTAAATCACTAAAATGTGGTTAATACTCCAATGCCTTCCCCAAATTCCACTTGTGTGCCCAGAAGGAAAAAAGTTCTCCCACAATTCACTGGGAAAGAATCAGAGCATCTCAACTTACTACAGCATAAAGAAAAATGGGACCCCAGTTAGTGCAGCACTAATGAAGGCACAACTTTGAATGAAGGTGTGGCTTTGCAGTGTTGCTGCTCGTACTCAGGCTAAACTAATCTGGGTGCTGATTATCTGAGTTAACTCTGCAGTGAAGACATAACATTACTGATTAATCTCTGATCAGCACAATAAGAAAGCCAAAGTGGAGAAAACTCCATGTTTAGGAACATGCTGCCTTATCCTGGAGTTGGTGTAATGAACTGCGCTCAGGGCTGAAAGCCAAGAACTCTTGGCTCCTAAACCTAGTTCTCACTGGCAGTGAGGCCTTCACCAAGTCCCTTAATCTGTTTTAAGTATCCCCATTTTATAGATGAGGAACTATTAACTAAACCACAAACAACCCTATCAGGTAGCCAAGTGAACATCACTCTGAGGATCTACACCACCATATATGCCACCAGGTATCATTCTAGTTTTGTCTCTCTGAAGATGGAGAGGATCTTAAGGGATGTTATCAACATAGGGAAGATTTTGAGGACACTACTCTAAATGACTGTTGGTTGAACTGGACAGAGGTATACAGCAACATCTACTTAAGTCACATTTCTACCTGATTATTTACAACATACAATTAAGACCTTGTCCATTTTAGAAAATGTGCACTGGTGCAACTAGATTGATATTAAATTGACTTAATTACAATAGTGCAAGTTTTCTAATATAGATTAGCTCTAAGATTACCATAATTGGAAAAAAAAGATTAAGGGAAAATAATATTTTATGCATTTGAGAGCACTATTTCTCCTGTTTCTGTGGATCTTGGAGAAAAACAGACATTTAAAAAATGGGAAACCAAACAAAGGCAGAAGAACCCAGGACTGAGTATATTACCCAGATATAAAAATGCAAAGTATAATTGTTTAAGGGACATGGTCAACTTCAAATCTGGTCTTCAAAAATAAATAAATAAATAAATACAGAAGCAAGTATCATTCTTGGCTGTATGTTAGCTGTGTCCCTTTAACTCCAAGTTCTGTAGCTATTTAAGAACTGATCAGTCCCTACTTTTTGAAGCAAAAAGCACAAGAGGCAAAGCAAGTAGGTCACTCACTATTTCTAGGGTATGAGTATTTAATAAAACAATAGGAAATTCAATTATTTCATGTGTAAATTCAGACTGATTGTCCTCTTCACAGGTTGCTTCAAAGTCAATAACACAGATGTAATCATAGTAACTGTCTCCATTAGCGGGCTCCTTCTGCATCAGCTTCTGCTTCTTATAGTAGTTCTTCAACCTCTTTTTCAGTACATCTTTCACTCCCCTGTATAGGAGCAAGACACAGTATTAGAACTCATATTCCAATACAATTCTGTTCATATTAACTGCTTCATCAATCCAGAAATGAAGCCAAATCTACTGCTTCAGCTTATTCAAAACAGAGTCATAAATGATGCACAAAGTCACTATGCAGTCTAGTTTTATCTTCAAAACAGCTAAATGATCCTGAAGTAGAACAATTTACTTTTCAGTATTCTGAAAAACCTTAACGCTGTGATCCTGCACCCCTGAAGTCAGTGGCAATTTGGATAATGATTACAATGGCAGAAGGTTAAAAACTGGAGAGAGATTTTATTTTTTAATAAAATTATTTTTAAAACCATTGTACAGGGAGTTGCTAGCTGAGAACTGCCATGTTACAAATCAAGAGGTAGATGAATGATTCCAAGATATAAGGAAAAACTGCTTTGAGCAGAAATGAACTGTACAATTAAGGCATTTGGCCATGATTACAATCAACTTAGGGTAAAAAGTCATCCATATCAGATTGTGTTATCACAGTTAACATGATGGAATGGTTGAAGTTCAAGATGTGACCCCCTGTGGGTGCTCCACTTCAGATGTTGGTGCGTCCCAGAACCAATCAGAGATTTACAGTAGCAGTGTCTAGGTGGGTCACGTGTGTGCCACAGGTATCTCGCGGTGCCATTGATGCCGCTTCTAGCATACACATGACTCGATCCCTCCAGTTCCTTTTCTATCGTGGAGTCCTTACTGCAAATTCCGAAGTAGAGGGGAGAAGGTGGGTAGTGGAGCACCCAAAGGACACACATCTTGAAGACCCTCCGATACTGTACAAGGTGAGTAACCTTCTCTTCTTCTTTGAGTTCTGTCCATGTGGGTGCTCCACTTCAGGTGACTGAAGAGCAGTGCCCCTCAGAGGGCGGAAGGGACTTCAGGTTCATTTGCGTTGTAGAGGTAAGTACGGTTAGACCAGCCATGGCATCGGATCCAGATCAGTGAATGTGTGGACGGAGGCCCAAGCGGATGCTCTACAAATTTCAGTTACAGGTGCATTGTTTAGGAATGCTGTTGAGGTCGATAATGAGCATGTGGAATAAGCTCTGATGTGTGTAGGAGTGTCCGTGTTCTGAATTCGATAGCATTGTTGAATGCATGTGGAGATCCATTTAGATAATCACTGAATGGATAATGCGCATCCTTTCTAACGCTCAGTAGTAGACATGAAAAGTCTTGGGGACTTTCGGAAAGGCTCAGTCCTTTTCATTTAGAAAGCTAATGCACATTTAAATGTACGCAACATGGTTTTTGCTGGGAGTCCCATGTGGTTTTGGATGGAATGTGGGAAGATGAATTGGTTGGTTTATTTGAAATGATGATGCTATGTTCAGCAGAAATTCTGGATGTGGTCGTAGTGTGACCTTGTCTTTGAAGAATACTGTGTAGGGAGGATCGGCCATGAGGGCTCCTATCTCATTCACCCATCTGGCGGAAGTAATGACGACCAGAAATGCCACTTTCATGGACAAATGCAGTAGGGAACAAATGGCTAGGGGTTCAAATGGTGGTCCAGTGAGGCATTTCAATACCAGATTGAGATCCCAGGCCACAGTAGGTTGGCGAACCTCTGGGTAAATGTTCTGGAGGCCTGTGTGGGAGTGTTTAGTAATAGAGTGTGCGAAGATCAAGGTCACTCTGATATCATGATGGAATGCTGCAACATCTGCAAGATGTACTTTGATAGAGCTTGTTGCTAAACCCGAGCATTTTAGCTCCAATAGGTATTCCAACACTATCGGTAGTGGTGTTGTGGAGGCCATCAATTATTTCTCTTGACACCATGAGTAGAATCTTTTCCACTTCTTAAATTAAGTATTATGCGTGTCAATTTCCCGCTGTTTAGTCTTGTTCTGAACAGGTTAGATCGCCATGATGGAACCATGCAGGAGCCACACTTGTAGGTGGAGTTTATCCGGATTTAGGTGAAGAGTGTGATCATTGTTCTCGGATAGCAGGTCCAGATAATGAAGGAGAGCTCAAGGAGCGCATATCGCCATGCGCTTCAGTAAGGGTACCAGGCTTGTCTGGGTCACATCAGGACTCTCAGGATGACCATGTCTATTCATATCTTGTGTATTACTCGAGATATCAAGGGGATCCGTGAGAACACGTACATGAGATGTGTCCCCCATGTGATGAGGGAGGTGCCCCCCCAGTGATCATGGTCCCATCCCCACTCTCAAGCAGAACATTGGGCATTTGTAGTTTGTTGGGAATGCAAATAAGTCGATGAGGGGAGAGCCCCGACAGTGGAAAATAGATTGCAGGACTCCCTCCTTCACTTCCCATTCGTGGTCTCAAGAAAAGTATCTGCCTAGCGTGTCCACCGTTGAGTTCTGACAGTCAAAAAGGTAGGAGGCCCAAATGTCTTATGTTGTGGCGTATGCACCAGTTCCACAGTTTCATGGCTTTGGTGCATTGCCTCCCTTCCCCTTGGAGATTGATGTAAACCATGCAGATCGGTTGTCGGTTATTCTGCAAATTGATTCATTCCTTATGTGTGGTAGGAAATCTCAAAGGCATTGAGTACCATGCGTAACTCTAGTAGGTTGATGTGTAAGTGGACCTCCGCAGGAGACCATTTGCCTTGAACCGTGTGCTGATGCATGTGAGCGCCCCAGCCTATCAGCGAGGTGTCTGTTGTGATGACTATTTTAGGGGGTTCTTGTTGGAATGGGATGCCCATGCATACATTTTCTGGTCTTGTCCACCAGTGTAGACAGTCCAAGACCAAGGGTGGTACTGTAAATAATTTGTATAGGCTGTGCTTGCTGGGTATATATACCAAGCTCAACCAGCCCTGTAGGCAACGCATATGTAGTAGTCTTGCATGCTGTACCACAAACGCTGTGGGTGTCATGTGTTCTAGCAGTTGCAGACCTATACGGGCCAGTATTTGGGGGCTGACTCTGACCTCTGAGATAAGATTTGTCAGTGTTGTGAATCAGTTCCGTGATATGGATGCTTTGGCCTCTATGGCACTGAGATGTGCCCCAATGAAGTCCAGTTGCTGAACAGAGATTAGAGTAGATTTTATTTTATTTATCTGCAGCCCTAGATCCCTGAATAGCGTGATCATTATCTGGACTGTGTCCAGTTCTTTGCTGAGTTGGGCCTTTGAGAAGGCAATCGTTGAGGTATAGGAAGATCATTATCCTTTGTTTGTGTAGATGTGCTGCTACTACCACTAAGGTTTTGGAGAATACTCTTGGTGCAGTGGATAGGCTGAATGGTAGTACTCTGTACTGGAAGTATTCTTGTCGTACTGTGAACCGCAGGTATTCTCTGTGAGAGAGGGGTATAGAATTTGAAAATAAGCATCTTGGAGGTCAAGGGCTGAAAACCAATCCTCTTTTTGCAGTGCTGGATATATCATATGCAGTATGACTATCTTGAACTTCTGAGTTCGTACAAACTTGTTGAGCTTCCTGAGGTCCAAGATAGGTCTCCATCCCCCATTATTCTGGGTCAAGAAGTAGTGGGAGTAAAACTCCTTCCCCCTGTTTGCGAAGGCACCCGTACTATGACACCTAGTAGTAGAAGATGATCGACTTCTTATCGTAACAAGTGCTTGTAAGAAGGGTCCCTGAAGAGGGACAGGGATGGGGGTAGGGTATGTGGGCAGGAGGTAAAAGGGTTGGTATAGTCCAATCGTACAATCTCTAACATCCATAACCAAAGCATGGGGACAGGTTGGGTGAAGGAGATTGTTCAGATCCTCAACTTAACTTCAAAACTGTTGTTTGAGTGCAGCTGTTTGAGATGTCAACAGTTGAGATTGAGGTGCTCTCCACTGCTGCAAATGTTATCTTTGGTTCTCGTATTGCCTCTGTTGCTGTCGGTTGGATGAGGAATCTCTCTGTTCCTCTGATATGGCTGGTATCGTCTTCTCTTCGCAGGTGGAGTGTAGATCCTCAAAGTGTGAAGAGTGGCTCTAGAATCTTTCATTGAATGGAACACCTCATCTGTCCTGGTTGAAAATAGTTTTGCTCAGTCGAAAAGTAGGTCCTCGGCTTTGGTTTGGAGTTCTTCAGGTATGCCAAAGGATTGTAACCAGGATGCTCGATGCATAACCATACTTGTGGCCATAGTCATAGCTGTCATGTCCGCCACGTCCAAGGACACTTTGAGGGCTGTTGAAGCAACGAGCTGGCCCTCATTTAGAATAGCCTTGAAATGTGTTTGTTTCTCCTCTGGAAGCTCCTCGTGAAAGAGCTCACCATAATTATCATAACCATATTTAGCTAATAAAGCAGAATAGTTGGTAACTCTGAATTGTAGCATCGCCAAGGAGTAAATTTTTCGTCCGAAAAGGTCGAGCCTTTTGCGTTGCTTGTTTTGTGGGGTCGATCTAAACCCATGATCACCAACCAGTCGATCGCGATTGACTGGTAGATCCTACAGCAGGGGTAGGCAACCTATGGCAGGCATGCTGAAGGCGGCACGTGAGCTGATTTTCAGTGGAACTCACAATGCCCAGGACCTAGCCACTGGTCCAGGGGGCTCTGCATTAATTTAATGTTAAATGAAGCTTCTTAAACATTTTAAACACCTTATTTACTTTAAATACAACAATAGTTTTGTTATATATTATAGACTTATAGAAAGAGACCTTCTAAAAACATTAAAATGTATTACTGGCACACAAAACCTTAAATCAGAGTGAATAAATGAAGACTTGGCACACCACTTCTGAAAGGCTGCCGACCCGTCCTAGAGGATCTCCCAGCTGATTGCGATCTCCGGCGGTGTAGTGTGGCTGCTGCTAAGGCAGACTCTCTGCTTACCCTAGCCCCACGCTGCTCCCAAAAGTGGCCTGCTACTGCCTGCAACCACCGCCCCCACAGCTCCCACTGGCTGGGAGAGCTGCAGGAGCGGTGCTTGCAGAGAGGGGCAGCGCATGGAGCCACATGCCCCTCCTCCGCCCCCTCCTCGGGGCATGTTGACCCCTTCCGGGAATGGTGTGGGGCCAGGGTAGGCAGGGAGTCTGCCTTGGCCTCACTGTGCCTGCCGCCGACCAGGAGCTGCCAGAGGTAAGTGCTGCCTGGTAGGAGGCCAATCTCCATCCCTCAGCCTTCTCCCGGAGCCAGCACCTCATACTCCTTTCTTCACATCAAACCCCCTCCTGCACCCACAAGCCCCTCCCAGAGCCAGCATCCCAAACCCCCTTCTGAACCCCAACACCCTGCCCCAGCCCCTTCCCAGAGCCAGCACCCCATATCCCCTCCTGCACCAACACCTTGCCCCAGCCCTGACCCTCCTCTCAGAGCCAGAACCCTGTACCCTCTCCTGTACCACAACACTGTGCCCCAACCCAGAGCACCTTCCTGCACCCATGCATCTGACGAAGTGGGTATTCACCCATGAAAGCTCATGCTCCAAAACGTCTGTTAGTCTATAAGGTGCCACAGGACTCTTTGCTGCTTTTACAGATCCAGACTAACATGGCTACCCCTCTGATACTCTTCCTGCACCCAAACTCCCTCCTAGATCTTGCACCCCTCACCCCCTCCTGCACCCCAACCCCCTGCCCCAGGCTCAGCCCAGAGCCCCCTTCCACACTGTGAACCCCTCAGCCCCAGCCAAGAGCCCGCACCTCCTCCCGAACTCCAACAGATGTTCTCCAGTTCTTGTAAATTTCTCTGTAGCAGCTTTACGTGTTGGATATGCTCCTATTCACAGATGCAATGTGTTCAACGTTGGGAGACAGCCAGGGAGACAGGCAACTGCTCAGAATGCCAGCAACAAACCACGCAGAAATGGGCTTGCTTTTTACCGAGTTGCCTGTAAATAACTTTGTAGTCATGTTATAATTAATGGAGCTGGAAGGGGGTCTCTTGCAGTATCTTGTGTGATTGGCTTCCACGGCCATGGTAGCTTGTTGCCAGGTAGGCTTGCCACTTGTTTTTGATTGGCTCCTGGCCCCAGGCTCAGCCAATCAGAAAGCTTCAAGTATCAGAGGGGTAGCCGTGTTAGTCTGGATCTGTAAAAGCAGCAAAGAGTTCTGTGGCACTCTATAGACTAACAGACGTATTGGAGCATGAGCTTTCGTGGGTGAATACCCACTTCGTCGGATGCATGTAGCGCAGAAAGTTGGAACAGTAAAATCAGTGATTGGCTGAGGCTCAGCATGTGATATGTACTGTTCTCCGTGCCGGCTTCCCTGGTAAGGGCAAAACAAGTGTCATAGGTGGTTAGGTGGTCTGTAGTAGATCCCTACCATGACATCTCCCTTGCTTTTTTACCCCTTTTATCCTTACCCAGAGACTTTCAACAAGTCTGTTTCCTATTTCCATCTCAACCTCAGTTGAAGTATATAAGACAACACCTCCCTCCCCTTTCAACACTTTATCATAAAGTAAGAAAAAAAATCAATTAAAAAAAATTTCCTTAACAAGTGATCTTTAAAACAGAAATGCAATAAATGTAACAATATCATCTGTTAGGTAAAGCCTCCATTCAAATGCAATTGTAAGATCTGTAACTTTTATCATTAAATTCTGCAACCTTTTTGCAGACTTTGTAACTTCAGTTATTGTTAGCATAGCCTTTTAAGTTTTGTAACCTTTGCAAGCTCTGTGGCCTTCAAGTTGCCACTTGTATGAACTTCCAAGCTTTGTAATATCCCATCCCTCAGAGACAGTGTGAACAAGGGAGCGTATGTGAGACTGGACAGAAAGGAACTGCAAGGAGAGAGGATCCCGGAGCCAGGAGTGTCTGATATAATCTGCCCTGAAAAGGCAGTCATGAAGTGCTGAAAAGAAAAGAAGAACCTGGTATACACGAAAGGAACTGGTCTGGGAATGCTTCTTGGTGACGGACACAGGAAGGAAACTCAGTGAATGTGACAGGAGCCGCCCAGTTCCAAAAATAAGAGGAAGAAGGCATGCACACAAGCCCCTGCTTCTTGACCCTCTCAGCAGGCTGGATTCATGACCAGATCTACCATGCTTCGGCTTCTCGGCCTCCATGCTGTCTCCGGTAACTCTCTGCCTGTATAAGTGTGTGGGTGCATGAGGGTATGAATGCAGTGAATGTGTGCGTGTATGAATAAGCTCCATCTCTTTTCTATCTGACCTAACAGTGGCAATGTAATAAAACTAATACAAGTGTGACCCTGGATTGTTTTTTAGGGGAACCTAGGTAACATTAGTGGTGGAGTTGCTGGGGAACCACCGATAGGGTACACTAGTGGAAAGGAGCGACAAGGAGTAGAGAGCGCATGTGGTGCCTGCTCCCCCTTCCAGGTACACTAGTGGAAAGGGAGCAAAGAATCCTGTGGCACCTTACAGACTAACAGACATTTTGGAGCATGAGCTTTCGTGGGTGAATACCCACTTCGTCAGATGCATGTGTATGTGCATCCGACGAAGTGGGTATTCACCCACGAAAGCTCATGCTCCAAAACGTCTGTTAGTCTATAAGGTGCCACAGGATTCTTTGCTGCTTTTACAGATCCAGACTAACATGGCTACCCCTCTGATATACGTGAGGGTCGCCACCAGTCCTGAGGCATTGGCTGTGGTGTTGTTACAAGCGGACCCATTGCAGAAAACAGCCCCAATAGCATTTTATTCATGCCTTTTAACACCAGTGGAGCAAAAGTTTGGCCCATGTGAAAGGGAATGTCTAGCAGTAATATGGGCGCTGAAAGTAGGGGCGGCAGTGGTGGGAGATAATCCAGTTATTATTCAGAGCACTCACATCCCCTTAAAATATATATTGTCAGGAAAACCCACCCAAGCAGGAGTAAGTAACCCAAAGATGGCTCAGTGGACCCTGGCCTTGGTAAATCGAGGGGTCCAATACCAAAATACCCCAGGTTCTGGGCAACGACCAGGGGTCTTGCTTCAGACAAAGGGGCAAAACATGAGTGCCCTGTGCCAAAGACCAATCTAGTGCCGGTGGGTTGGGTAACCTCAATAGAGCAAGCACAGAGCCTAACCGCACCGGCCAACATTTACTTTTCAGATGGGGCAGCTTGGGTACAAGAGGGGAAAAAAACACATACAGAGCGCAGTCATAAATCTGGAAGATAAGTCAGTAGTGCGAGTTTGGCCCCAAGGGTCAGCACAGCTGGCTGAATTAAAGGCATTGATGGAATGTTTAACGTTTTGGGAGTCGTGTCTGGGACCTTTGGTGGTCTTTTCAGATTCTCAGTATGTGTTAGGAGGATTGACAAAATGGATCCACAATGGGCCAGTAGTGACTAGAGAAGTGCTGACGGGAAGGAGTTGGTCCATCGTAAGGCCTGGGAAGGTGTGCACCAGTGGGTCACTGCTAACCCTAATCAATTGTTAGTAGGATACGTAAAATGTCATCACAGTGCAGACTCGTCAGTGGAAGCCCTTTTTAACAATAAAGTGGATGGATTAGCAAGAAGCCCTGTGGTGGCTGCTGTCACCACACGAGGGGCCCTGCGTCAGCAGTTGAAGCAAGATGGACACCGAGAGGATTGCCCGGTAGTAGTACCAGCATGGTGGGATCAACAGGAAATTATATGTTGGTCCCATGTGTTGGCCCACGAAGGCATGGAAGGGACTCTGCAACGAGCTAGAGACATAGCCCGCTGGCCAGGACAGCGACAGAACATGACCAATTGGGTACAAAATTGTCTTACATGTGCTGCTTTTAACCCACGCCGAACAGGGGAATCTGAGGATCGGCTGCCTTTAGGTCATCAGCGAGAGCCTGGAGGTCCATGGGTTCGCCTCCAGGTAGATTTTATTGAAGGGTTACCACCCGGGGAAGGAGGATGTACCTCGCTTTTGGTGACAGTGGACGCGTTTTCGGGATGGGTAGAAGCGTTCCCCATGAAAACCCATAGCGTGGAGAAAACAGTTAAGGTTCTGTTCATGGAGATCATTTGTAGATAGGGATCTCCTGAGGTAACTGATTCAGATAGGGGACCCCAATTTGTGTTGGCAGTCTGGAAGGCATTGTTGGATGCTTTGGGAATACAGTGAAAGCTGCATATTCCTAGGCACCCTCATAGCTCTGGGCAGGTGGAGCGTATAAATCGTACCATCAAAACAGCCTTGTCTAAAGTCTTGTCAGAGAAGTGGGGGTCTGGACTAAACATTTGCCTTTAGTGCTAGCCGTAATCAGGAGCAGATCTCGGTACAGTAGCTCAGTGACGCCTTTCCAATTAATGTTTGGACGACCAATGCGACTTCTGCGAGCACAATCGGTCCCCTCCCCATCTGACCCCACCAGTCCAGAACTGATCCAACGGTATAAACTTCTAAGGGAGGAACTTCCTCAAGCTGTTCAACTCATGCATCAAACAACGGGACAGGATCAGGAAAAAAATGGACAAGGGGCGACAGAAACCACCCACCTGGCAGGTGGGTGATCAGGTAATGTACACGAAATGGAACACTAAGCCCTTCCAAGCAAGGTGGGAGGGACCATTTACTATTTGTAATAAGGGAAGTGATACAGTGTTCCAAACTGACCGAGGCCCCCAGGGGAAGTGGGTCCGTCAGGGACAGCTCAAGCATATAGGGGGGATGACCCCGACTCCATGTTCCTCTCTACGATAGCCTACAGTTTACAATATTTAAGTCCTTGTCGCAGCTTCTGTTTTTTTTAGAACACCAGAAAGAGCTGGTACCAGCTGAAGAACAACTGAAACGTACCATGGTGCATCATCTCGACAAAACTTCTATGTTGTCTCATGTCCTGTGTTTTATGTTTCATGTTTTATGTTTGTCTTGTAGCGCTTGTCTCATTGCTAGCATTATGGTGTTTGGGAAGAGGGAAGATACCATATTAGGCAAGGAATAGCAGCAAACCATTCTCACAGCCCTCTAATTCCAGCTAGAACCCTCCCTCTCCTTAACCCTCCATCTCCTGCCAAATTGTCAGTCACATACCTATCCCCATGGTGGCCACCTTCGTCCAAAAGCCTGTGATAACTACCCCCTTAGCCAATTGTTTACCTTCCCACCAAATGTTCTGATTTTCATCTAAATGTTATACATGAAGAGGACTGTTTGACACTCATTGTTACATCCTCCGGTCAATATTCTGATATGTATTTCTGTTACTGTGGACATGCTATGTGTAATGAAAATCCGGAATTGTTCTGGCAGTTAAAGCACTGGAATGAATGAGCGGAGGCACGCCGTCCCCCTTTGGATGGTGACCACAATTTGGGGTGACCAAGGGGCGGGAAATATTAGGTAAAGCCTCTGCTCGAATGCAATTGTAAGATCTGTAACTTGTATCATGAAGTTCTGCAACCTTTTTGCAGACTTTGTAACTTCAGTTATTGTTAGCATAGCCTTTTAAGTTTTGTAACCTTTGCAAGCTCTGTGGCCTTTTCAGGTTGCCACTTGTATGAACTTCCAAGCTTTGTAATATCCCATCTCTCAGAGAGTGTGAATGAGGGAGTGTGAACAAGGGAGTGTATGTGGGATTGGGCGGAGAGGAACTGCAAGGAGAGAGGAGCCCGGAGACAGGAGACAGGTGTGTCTAATATAATCTACCCTGAGAAGGCAGTCATGAAGTGCTGAAAAGAAAAGAAGAACTTGGTATGCATGAAAGAAACTGGTCTGGGAATGCTTCTCAATGACGGACACAGAAAGAAAACTCAGTGTACGTGACAGGAGCTGCCCAGTTCCAAAAATGAGAGGAAGAAGGCATGCACACAAGCCCCTGCTTCTTGACCCTCTCAGCAGCCTGGATTTGTGACTGCAGACAGTCCCACCAGATCTACCATGCTTCAGCTTCTCAGCCTCCATGCTGTCTCCGGTAACTCTCTGCCTGTGTAAGTGTGTGGGTACATGGGGGTATGAATGCAGTGAATGTGTGTGTGTATAAATAAGCTCCATCTCTTTTCTATCTGACCTAACAGCGGCATTGTAATAAAATTAATACAAGTGTGACCCTGGGTTGTTTTTTAGGGGAACCTAGGAAACACCATCATTAACATTTTTCAGTTTCCCTGCCTTCCAAATTAATCATACTTTATGTTATGTACTTTTCAAGACTTAAAAGATCCTCTTTATGGAGCGCAATTTAAAAGATAGTATCCAGACAATATCTGTTGGCAGCAGTAGAAGCAAGTGGGCGCACCATTAGGGAGAAAGAGGTAGGGGAACCAAGCCCCAGTTGGTGTTCTCCCTCCCAGTACTCCTGGACCCTGAACTGTGTAGGGAGACCTCCTCATTCCAAGGCCCATGGGCCCTAGCCATGTAAGACTGGGGAACAAAAACTGTTGAGAGAGGGCCACCGAGAAAGACAGCCAACAAGAGCAGAGAAAAGCAGAAGCAGCTGGGACTTTTGGACAGTAATGATTTTTTCAGTCTGGTTGCTTTTTTCACTTTTTAGTCTAAACTTTCTTTCTCTTCAGCCTCACTCCACCTGTCTTCTATGTTCCCCTATCACCTGTCCCTTTCACTCTCTGTATAGCTAATTCCCTTCCATCAAAGTCTCACTTAAAAATATCAAAACAAAACAAAAAGCCAAACATCCCATGCCCCCTACGCACAGCACAGAACCAACAGGATGCCAGCAAAACACCACACTGTTCACTTGATTGTATGTTACATAGCCTCCCTGCAACACTTTATCTTCTCTATTTAGATTATAATCTCTTCATGGCAGGGACTGTTTCTTACTCTGTGTTTGTTCAATGCCTAGTACAATGGGGCCTTCTTATGGATGGGATCCCTAGGTAATATTACAATATAAATAATAAGTACATGTTAACTTAGTTTTCTAAACGCTGAATGTTTTGAAAGACTATTTCAGAACCCTTAAAATTTCTACAGTTCTTTTTCTTCGAAAAGATGACAGAAAACATTTCTTAAGAATCTTATAATTTACAATATCTTTCTACCCAGTTTATGAATAAACGTCATGAATTAGGACAGCAGTGTTATGGGAACAAGGGTCACTAGGCAAATTGTGCTATACACAACTATGTGTAGGTCTCACCAAGAGTATATTTTTTTACAAATGCTGTCTGATAATAGAGGCTAAATTTACCACTTAGATACTATGGAGATGGGATTATGGAAAACCTTAAGATAAATATTTTTAAAATTAATATTCAGATTATTGAAGACTTCCCCTACTTTACTACAGCAATTTTAAAGGCAATCAAATAACAGCTTTGGCGTTCCTCAGAAATGATTAACAGGTTTATAACTAAATCTTACCTGGTTTCGAGTTTGAATTCTGCAAGCTTAGCTCTGAGCTCATTTCTACTCATTCTATTAATGTAACCATTGGTCACAGCAATTTCTTTGTAAACTGGGTCACTGTAATCACTTGTACTGGAAGTGCAATGTTGTCCATTATTTTCTTCGCCATCAAGTCTACAACGCTGCTTGCCCTAGAAGAAAAAGTCTGCAATTAGTTTTAAAAAGCTAAATGGAAGTTAAGTAATTACAACTGACACATACTTCCATCACCAAAACTCAATGTAGCATCATGCAATTTTCCTCACACATAGTATGTATTGGTTTATATAGCTAAAAATACATCAATATGCCAACTATCAGTTTTGAAAGCCCATTCTGTCTCCTTCCCATCATATACCTTTACAATATATAGATCATAGAAAAAAGAAGAGACTGGGATTTAAAATTATTTCTTGGTATGATACAGGGATGTAAAATATTAAATGTTAAACAGCAAGCATTAGTCTTACCGTTAATCCACCCTAACCATTAACCTCCAGCCCCAGGCCGGCAGGATTGGCCCCAGCCCCTCTCCCTTTAATCGATTAACCAGTTAAATATAATTTTAATTGTTTAAATGGTTAACTTTTTAAACAATATTTCCATCCCTAGTGCAACATACCAATGGGGAAAGACAGTGGGAGCAGACATTTGTCACACTTACGTGTAATGAAAGTGTCACTCCTCCTAGAAATGTGAGCAGTCAAAGGCTTAGCTGGATAAGGGAAAATATAAGAGTTTCTACACCAATTTTGACCAAGATTTGTTGGCAAATGTGTAACAGTGTATAAAGTCAAAATGACAACTAAGCTTTATAGTTATTCTGTTCAGGAAAGGAGCTGCAAATTCACAATTCATTCTACCACATCTCACTTTAAATCATTGTATCTAGGTGGTCATCTACACTAAAGGCTATTTCACCCAAAAAAACCGTTCTGCATTTTTGTACACATGATGCATTGTAACTTCTTCTGAAGTTTTCTCTGATTGTCAAGTTTGAAAGAATCTACAAGCTGCCATCACTTCTCATTTCTACAGATGGTTCTTCCAGCTCAAGCACATGGATAGAGTAATATGTAAGCTTGCCATCCTATTTTCTATGCCATCCTAGAGAGGATATCAGTCATCAGAGCTGTCAGAAAGGCCAGTATCTTCCATTGGCACTTAATTCATGTAACTGTTTTGATCCCCACTGCAGGTGGTGCACTGTCTCAGATCACGTTTCTCTTTGAGGCTTTGCAGAGTTTTGATGTGAAGGATGTGTCCCTCCATATTATAATCCACCCAGTTTATCAGAAATACATCACATTGTGCAAGAGACTAACACCAACAGCAATGGATTCTACCATTTGAACTCACTGTACCCCAAAAGTGTTCACCAAGCGTCTGGCAGTAGTGTCAGCAAACCTGAGAAGACCTGGTATTTGTGTTGTGTACATGCATATCTCACTGACTGGTCAAGCAGAGATTATTCATCCCAAAAGATGCAATATGCTTTCAGGAGAGCATCAGGAGTCTCCCATCATTGGGCATAAGACAAACTTGAAAAGTTCACTTTCACCACTGTGTAGGCAGTGGAGTTTATGGAGCAGTCCTGGATTACAAATCTTCTAAAGCTATCTCCCAAAGGGCAGATTCCAGACCATGCTCAAAATTATCCTTGAGTTTCAGGTAAAACTCTCTGAGACAACTCTCTGATTTTACTTTGTACTGTTAGCATTCATGCATATAATATTATTGCTCTAGTAAAAAGTGGCTAAGATCACTGCAAATTTGGCCAAGAACAGTTCATCAGCCCCATCTCAATTGCATGGATCTCCATACACCCTGCAGCTGTGCTCTCCTATTGAGACATGGTCTAAAACAGAACATGTTTTCAAAGGCATCCACTTCACTCCAACTCCTTCATTTCCTTGGATAACAGACACTTCAGGAATAGGCTGGGGAATTCACTTAGGTCAGTTCACAACCCAAAGCCCTGGGACAGTATGGATAGCACTTAAAAATATACATTATAAAAATGACATTCACTGACTGATTTCTTTATGTAAAATATGAAATTGTTTCTAAATAGCGAGGTGACTGCTCTTCAATGAAAACCAGTGACCTGCCAAGTATTGAGATTAACAGAGAAGACATTTTAAACAACACAGAACCAAAGTTTGAATACATTTTACAAAAGGTAAATCAATTGTAAACAGAAATGAAAGCATAAAACGTTTTAGCTGAAAGAATGTGCCAGCCTTAGGGCCTGTTGAAAAAAACAGGGGCTTGGATAAAATAATAAAACATTTACTACAGAAGACTCAGCTCAAAACACATTGGTAACAACTCTATCAGGTAAACTGCAGGATTTGGGACTACTGTTGTGGAACAATATCCATATTTTTCTTGCATTTTTTTAAATATACATGCAGGTCTCTGCCTTAGCCAAGATTGTCACCAACCACATGAAACTTATGTACAGAATGTTTTTTTTATTTGTCATCAAGTTCCTTCAAAAAGCAAGACTAGCCTAATTTAACAAGTATCAAAGAGAATGGACGTTGATCTATATAACAAGTGCAGATTGTGCCTCCTGAGACACTTTTCCAGTTCCCTAAGTATACCCCTTGATCCAACCACTCTGCAATAGGTCTCTTGGGATACACCTCCCATATTGCTAACCATGTCACATAGCAGGTCCAACTATACTTGGACCCTGACAAAAGTTCCCCTTCAGGGGCCTGTAGTCAGTAACAATATGCAGTGACACCGGAGCATTTTCTGCAAAATAAAATATGATACATTTTGCTCAAACAGTACACAGAGATTTGAGAATTTGCTATTTTTAACCTATGATACCTACAGGGACCAAGGATTCCCAGAGGATTCAGGGAGTCTGGGGCAAAGCAATTTCGGGGGCCCCTTCCATAAAAAACAGTTGCAATACTATAGAATACTATATTCTCGTGGGGGCCCCTGTGGGGCCCAGGGCCTGTGGCAAATTGCCCCACTTGCCCCCCCCCCCCCCGCCCCGGGAAGCCCTGACAAGGACAGTGTATTACTTATGGCTTTCCCCATAAGCCCCCAGGTCAGGGGTCGGCAAGCTACAGCACGCTTGCCAAATGTGGCACGCAAGTCGATTTTTAACGGCACGCGGGGCGGACTGAGCTGCTCAGCCCGCCACCGCTCTGGCGCTTTCTGCCACTGGCTCCTGCCAGCCAGAGACCCTCCACCAGTCTCACTCAGCACCTACTGCCGGCCTTGGGGAAGGAACCCCAGGCTGGCAGGGGGCTGAGACCCCAGCTGGCAGAAACTCACGGCTGAAGCCCCAGATTGGCGGTGGACTGAGCCACTCAGCCTGGAGCCGCTCTGGGGTTTCCGCCGCAGGCTTCTGCCAGCTGGGGTCCCCCCTGCCGCAGCCCCATTCAGCACCCACTGCCGACCTGGAGGAAAGAACCCCAAGCCGGCAGGGGGCTGAGACCCCAGCTGGCAGGAGCCCATGGCGGAAACCTCAGAGCAGCCCCAGGCTGAGCGGCTCAGCCCGCTGCCGCTCTGGGGTTTCTACCACGGGCTCCTGCCAGCTGGGGTCCCCCCTGCCGCAGCCCCACTCAGCACCCACTGCCGACCTGGAGGAAAGAACCCCAGGCCGGCAGGGGGCTGAGACCCCAGCTGGCAGGAGCCCATGGCGGAAACCTCAGAGCAGCCCCAGGCTGAGCGGCTCAGCCCGCTGCTGCTCTGGGGTTTCCGCCGCGGGCTCCTGCCAGCTGGGGTCCCCCCTGCCGCAGCCCCATTCAGCACCCACTGCCGACCTGGAGGAAAGAACCCCAGGCTGGCAGGGGGCTGAGACCCCCGCTGGCAGAAGCCCGCAGGCTGAAACTCCAGAGTGGTGGCAGGCTGAGCCGCTCAGCCTGTAGCCGCTCTGGGGTTCCCGCTCCTGGCCCCTTGCCAGCCAGGGTCCCCCCCCCCTACCGCAGTCCCACTTACCTTGCACAGGTGCCCTTCCAGACAGGGTCCAGGCCTCTGGCCCTGCTCAGCCCTACCGGGGCCAGCTCACTCACCTCAGCTGCTGATCTGGGGTTCTGTGTGCTGACCTCCTGCCAGCCGGGGTCTGGATCTCCAGCCTTGCTCAGCCTGGTTTCTGGCCTGGAGTCCCTGCAGACCACCCTGGGCTCTGCTCCTAGCCCTGGATCAGTGCTCTGCAGCCTCCCTACTGTGGCCCACTGTCCCCAGCCTGGGACAGTGAGGGTTGCACACGAGACAAGAGGGGGTGCAGCTGAGCACCGCCATCTTAAAATTGCTTATCTCAGACCACACTATGTTTGACCTTGTGCCTGCCTTCTATCGCCATTTTTTTCCCCACTGAGAGTTGAAGGAAATATTTGACAAAATGGCAGCTCCTAAGAAAGTGAAGCTAGATGTCTGATCATTTCAGTCTGCTTAGACAAACGCATTTGGATTTATTGAAAAGAAAGACTGTGCTATTTGTGCTTTCTGTTATGAAAATGTTGTTTGTCGCACGTCAAGTGTTCGATGACATTTTGAAACGAAGCATGAGAAAACCCTTCTTGACGAAGCAGACAAGACTGAATCAATCAAAAAGGAGATAGCAGCCTATGAGAAGCAAAGGAGTGTTTTTAAAAGCTTAAGTTTAAGTAAAAATCAAGCTACAGAAGGAAGTTACAAGACTACACAGTGCATTGCAAAAACCGGAAAGCCGTTTACAGATGGGGAATATATAAAAGAAGTTTTTCTCAGCAGTTCGGAGATTTTGTTCAATGATTTGCCAAATAAAGATACAATCATATCTAGAATAAAAGAACTGCCCATCTCTGCCAGAACAGCTGAGAGTCACATAAGTGAAATGGCAGAAAACATTAAGGAAAAGCAGACAACTGCATTGAAAGACACAGCAGCGTTTAGTGTTACAGCTGATGAGAGTGTGGATATAAACGATGTTCCACATTTGACAGTTGTTGCAAGATACTGTGCTTCTGATGAAATCCAAGAGGAACCTTGTTGCCTAAAACCCCTGCATGGCACAATAAAGGGGGAAGATATACTGGAAAGTTTTGTAAACCATTTTGAAGAACGAGGAGTTGACACCAGAAAAATATTTTGGGTGACAACAGATGGTGCTCCTGCCATGGTCAGAAAACAGAAGGGATTAGTAAAGTTGCTTGAAGATCAAATTGGCCAGGCCACAGTCAAATTTCACTGTGTCATCCATCAAGAAAACCTGTGTGCTAAAATTTCTAATTCAGAGCTTAATAATGTGATGAATACAGGGGTGCAAATAGTGAATTTCCTTGTTCCTCGATCTGCTTTGACTCACAGACAATTTCAAGCACTGCCAGAAGAGATGGACAGTGCTTATAATGACATCCCACTTCACAGCAACATTCAGTAGCTAAGTCGTGGCAAGGTTTTGGTGCACTTTGTAAACTGTTTTGATGCAATCAAGGCCTTTTTGTTGGAAAAAGAACAAAACTACCCTGAACTGGATGATGACAAATGGCTGTGTAAGATCTTGTTTCTAACTGATATCACCACTCACCTAAACGAACTCAACCTCTGTCTCCAGGGTGCAGGGAAAACAGTTCTGGATCTTTATGAAGCCTGGAAAGCATTTGTTGTGAAACTAGCAGTTTTTTCCAGGGATATTCAAACTTCTACTTTTCTGCTACTTCCTCAACACATAAAAGAGCTATGGACACGTTGCACTGTCAATGTCGATGAGACTGGAAAGTACATGCAAGAACTGGAATCAGAATTTTCTGACAGATTTCAAAATTTCCAGCGATTTGGCCTAATGCTTTATTTTCTAATTAAACCTGAAAAGTTCAGTGAAAGTGACTTGGATTTGTCTGTATTTCAGTGGATGCGTGTTGAAGATTTTGAAATGCAGCTCATTCAGTTAAAAAGATCAGAATTGTGGGCATCAAAGTTTGTGGATCTGCAGAGCGCACTTGAAGCTACTGAGAGAGAGAGAGAATGGGGCCTCTATTCTGACCTGCTGGACATCCCAGCCAGTGAAATTTATCTGTTTGAAGAAAATTGCGTTTGCAATGCTTTCAGTACTTGGATCCACATACCTGTGTGAACATGTATTTTCACACATGAAAACTGTCCTCTGTCCCTCTCAGAGCCGGTTAACAAGTGATCACTCAGAAGCCTGTGTGCAGCTTAAAGTATCCAAATATGTGCCAGACATTGGAAAACTCAGCAAGGAAAAGCAAGGGCAAGGATCACATTAAACTGATAAGATCTGCATTTTAATTTAATTTTAAATAAAGCTTCTGAAACATTCTGAAAACCTTGTTTACTTTACATATAACAGTAGTTTCGTTATATATTATAGACTTATAGAGAGACCTTCTAAAAAACGTTAAAATGTATTACTGGCACGCGAAGCCTTAAATTAGAGTGTATAAATGAAGACTCGGCACACCACTGCTGAAAGGTTGCCGACCCCTGCCCTAGGTAGACATGATTTAGCCTCAGTGGCCCCTCCCCACTCTCTCTGGGCACCAAGTTACAGCTTTGCTTGTCAGTTCACAGCCTGCTGACACTCCGTCCCACCCCCACCAACACCTTTTAACAGAGCAGCCCTCCCACCAGACCTGAGGCTGAGCGGTTCCTCTTTCCAGCTGTAAAGCTGCATATTCCATCCACTCTCAGTCTTTATTTAAACCTAATTTAATGGTCTCAGTTTGCACACTAATTCCAGTCTGCAGTTTCTCATTGGAGTCTGTTTTTGAAGGGTTTTTTTGTTCAAGAATTGCGACTTTTAGGTCTGTAATTGAATGTCCAGAGAGGCTGAAGTGTTTGCTGACTGGTTTTTCAATGTTATAATTTTTGACGTCTGGTTTGTGTCCATTTATTCTTTTGCGTAGAGACTGTCCAGTTTGGAGGTGGATGGGTCATTACACAAACTAAAAACTATTTCCCCATGCTAATTTTTCTACTCCTGTTACTCACACCTTCTTGTCAACTGTTTGAAATGGGCCATCCTGATTATCACTACAAAAGTTTTTTTCTCCTGCTGCTAATAGCCCACTTTAATTTATTACTCTCATTAGAGTTGGTATGGCAACCCCCATTTTTTCATGTTCTCTGTCTATATGTATGTGTACGTGTATATATAGATCTTCCTACTGTATTTTCCACTGCATGCTTCTGATGAAGTGGGTTTTAGCCCATGAAAGCATACGCCCAAATAAATTGGTTAGTCTCTAAAGTGCCACAAGTACTCCTCATTCTTTTTACTTATTCTGGTATAAGTGCCCTTTCCCAGGTTAGCTATGGAAAGGTTTTAAGGCCTAGTCTACACTTAAAAACTTAGGTTGACATAGCTACAGCACTCAGGAGTATGAAAAATCCACAGCCTCCTGAGCATCGTAACTATCCTGACCTAACCTCATGCAGACACAGCTAGGTCAACATAAGAACACTTCTATTACTGTAGCGACCATCACCTGGGGAGGTGGTGTTTCTACAGCGATAGAAAAACCCCTTCCATTACTGGAGTCTGCATCCACACTAAGGGGTTATGTTGGCACAGCTCTGGCACTGTAGTTACATCCTTGTAATCGTTTAGACTAAGCTCATTATCAGAGTTAACTGCTCCACAAAAGCATAGCAAAAGCCCGGCATTATCACTTAACTAGAACACGGCCGGTACAAGGATAATTTGCGCCCTGGAGCATCACTTATTATAAACTTTCAAAAATGAATACAGTGGAGTCACATCTTACACGGGGGTTAGGTTCTAAGGTTATCGCATAAGAGGAAAATCGCGTATAGTAAAAATTACGATAAAGTACAGTACACATAGTATACAATAGAACAGGGGTCCTCAACCTACAGCACGTGTGCCAAAGGTGGCACGTGAGCCAATTTTTTTTTGTAATTGCAGGCTGTGGGTCCCAGCCACCGCTGAGACTGCAGCCAGCTTGGGGTTCCATTCACTCAGCCGGAAGCAGACTGAGGTGGGCTGGTAGCGGGCTGAGCAGGCTGGCAGCAGGACTCCACTGTGGGTCTGGGGTTCCGTCTGCGGGCTCCTGCCAGCCAGGGTCCCAGCCACCGGCCCCGCTCAGCCACTGCCAGTCGGGGTCCCAGCCGGCGACTCCACTCAGCCTCCTGCCGGCCTGGTGAACGGAACCCCAGGCTGGCAGCAGGCTGAGCGGGGCCAGTGTCCAGGATCCTTCCAAACAGCTGCTCCCAGTCCTGACCATGAAGGAGAACAAGCTGCTCTAAGCCAAGAGCTGGGCTGGCAAAGACTGGTGAGGGCCGAGTGGAAGTGCTGAACACCCCAAAAAGCACGTGGAGAGCCTTGGCAAATACATGGTTGCTGTTTGCTGGGTTCCCGTCAACAATCTTTGCTCAGAAAGAATTATTCTAGTTCAGGGCTGGTGTAACCACTAAGTGATCTAGGCAGAAACGCAGGGCACCAAGATTTGGGAGCACCAAAAAGCGGTGCCCTCAATTTTTTTTTCACTACTGTGGAGTCACATCTTACGCGGGGGTTAGGTTCTAAGGTCAGCATGTACGAGGAAAATCACATATGGTGAAAATTACCATAAAGTACAGTACACACAGTATACACTGGAACAGGGATCCTCAACCTACAGCACATGTGCCAAAGGTGGCATGTGAGCCAATTTCTCCTAATGACAGGCTGCGGGTCCCGGCTGCCGCTGAGCCCACTGCTGGCCTGGGGTTCCGTTCACTCAGCCGGCAGCGGGCTCAGCAGGTCGGCAGCTGGAACCCCGGCTGGCAGGAGCCGGTGGACGGAATCACAGCCGAGGTCCCAGATGCCGGCCCTGCTCAGCCCAGTGCCAGCCGGGGTCTCAGTCAGTGGCTCCGCTCAGCCTCCTGCCGGCCTGGGTGAATGGCCTGGGGTTCCATTTACCCAGGCTGGCAGGAAGCTGAGTGGGGCAGGCGTCTGGGACGCCGGCTGTCAGGAGCCAGTGGCTGGAACCCCAGACGGGCAGTGGGCTGAGCTGCTCAGCCCGCTGCCAGTCTGGGGTCCCAGCGGCCGACCCCATTCAGCCCGCTGATTGTAGTTCCAGCTGCTGGCCCCTTGCCAGCTGGGGTCTCAGCCGCTGGCCCCACTCAGCCTCCTACCGACCCAGATGAACGGAACCCCAGGCTGGCAGCGGGCTGAGTGGGGCTGGCGGACGGGATCCCGACTGCCAGGAACTGGTGAACGGAACCCCAGACAGTCAGCGGGCTAAATGGGGCCGACGGCCAGGACCTCAGACCAGCAGGAGGCTGAGTGGAGCCGCTGGCTGGGATCCCGGTTGGCAGCAAGCTGAGTTGGCTGAGCGGTCCTGGCAGCCAGGACCCCTGTCTAGGGGGCAGGCTCAGCAGCGGCCGGGACCCGCAGCCTGTCGTTAAAAAAAAATTGGCTCATGTGCCGTAGGTTGAGGACCCCTGTTGTAGTGTATACTGTGTGTACTGTACTTTATGGTAATTTTCACAATACATGATTTTCCTCGCATGCGCTGACCTTAGAACAGGGGTCTCAAACACGTGGGCTGCATGCGAGCTCCTCACAGCCCCCCCAGCGTTTACCTAGAGCAGCTCTGGCCCGGGGTGCACCGCCTGCTTGCCCTGCCCCTGCGCTGCTGGGGGAAGCAGAAAGAATGTGAGAGAAGAGAGGCACAGGGGCATACGTTGATGTTGCTTCAGGCACCACCCCCAGTAGCTTCCATTGGCCACAGTTCCCCCTTCCCGGCCAATGGGAGCTGCTCGGGGAGGTGCCTGAAGCAACAGCAACACATGCCCCTGCCCCTCTCTTCCCCAAACTTTGTTTTGCTTCCCAGAGCAGCATGGGGGCAGGGCGGGTAGGCAGTGAGTGCAGGGCCAAAGCCCGCCCCCCAAGCTCCTCCTGCACCCCAACCCACTGTCCTGAGCCCCTTGCTGCACCCCAACCCCCTGCTGTACCCTGCACCCTGACTCCCTGCCCTGAGCCCCCTGCTGCACCCTGTACCCCAACTCCCTTCCCTGAGCCGCCTGCCACACCCTGCACCTGACCGCCTGCCCTGAACCCCCTGCTGCATTGCACACCCCAGTCCCCTTCCCTGAGCAACCTGCTGCACACTGACCCCCCGCTGCACCCTGTACCCCAACCCACTGTCCTGAGCCCCATGCTGCACCCTGCACCCCAGTCCCCTTCCCTGAGCAACCTGCTGCACCCTGACCCCCTGCTGCACCCTGTACCCCAACCCACTGTCCTGAGCCCCATGCTGCACCCTGCACCCCAGTCCCCTTCCCTGAGCAACCTGCTGCACACTGACCCCCTGCTGCACCCTGTACCCCAACCCACTGTCCTGAGCCCCATGCTGCACCCTGCACCCCAGTCCCCTTCCCTGAGCGACCTGCTGCACACTGACCCCCTGCTGCACCCTGTACCCCAACCCATTGTCCTGAGCCCCATGCTGCACCCCACACCCCAGTCCCCTTCCCTGAGCGACCTGCTGCACACTGACCCCCTGCTGCACCCTGTACCCCAACCCATTGTCCTGAGCCCCATGCTGCACCCCGCACCCATCCTGCACCCCCTGGGAGAAGGGAAGGTGGAGCTGGGATGGGGATTTCGGGGAAGGGATTGGAATGGGGGCAGGGCAGGGGTGGGACCTCATGGAAGGGGCGGGGTGGGGGCAGGGCCAAGGGCAGCGGGGGAGGGGGTGTCAGTGATGCGGCCCTCGGGCCAATGTTCTAGTCCTGGTGCTGACTGGAGTCTGAGCCCTGGTTGGACCCTAACCCCCGTGACGTGACTCCGCTGCAGTGGCCTGTCCCCGAGCAGACACACGCAGTGCACCACGGGAGGAGACCCTACGTCCCAGGGCCGGCGCGTGAGCGCAGACAAGTCCCCCCCACTGAGCGGGGGCTATGGCTGCGGCGCTGCGGCCAGTCACACGTGACGGCGGTTAGGACCGTTGGGAGAGGCGGTCACGAGGGCTCTCCGGGGGAGGGGGAGGGGCAGCACTGACCGGGCTGTGAGCGGGCACCACCGCCTCATTGTGGGCTCCCTGCGGCCGGTTCTCCTTCTGCTCCTCCATGGCCCCTCCGCGCCCCGCCTCTCCCGGCGCCAGGAAAAGGCGGAGCCACCGCTCCCTGGCGGCCCTGGCCACGCAGGGGCGCCCGGCGGTGACGTCGCCACGCAGCCCCGCCTCTCCGAGAGAGCGCGGGGGACACGGGGCAGCGCGCGCCGGGCGATTGCGCGGGAACTCCTGAGGTGACCCGGGGCCCCGCCCCGCCCCCACCAGCGTGCCGCGCCCCGGGCGGCGTCCGCCGTCGCTGAGGGAGCGGTGGGCGCTGGAGGCTCTGCCCTGTGGCCCGCTCACCCGCAGCAGCTCCCCCGCCTCAGCGGCACCGCAGACTGGAACCGAGCCCCGGCCGCTCGCGGGCGGCGCAGCGTGTGAGCGGCCAGCCGGGCCGCGTGTGGGGCAAGGCGGCGTGCGGGGTGACCCGGCCCTTCAGTCCCACAGCGGGGCCGCTTGGGTCCCAGGCCGGGCGTGGTGCAGGGCCGCCGCCCGTGAGTGCTGCGTTCAGGGAGCCTGCTGCTGGGCCGGTGGGAGAGCGGTTCCCATGGCGCGCTCCATCCAGCGCCCCCAGCGAGCGTAGCTGTGTGCGGCCTGGGCTCCGTGCGGGGGGTCGAGCTAAGATACGCAGCGTCAGCTACGGGGAGACTGTCGCTGAAGTCGATGTAAGTTGGAGAGACTCAGGCCTGGTCTACACTATGCGTTTAAACTGAATTTAGCAGCATTAAACCGATTTAACCCTGCACCCGTCCACACAATGAGGCCCTTTATATCGATATAAAGGGCTCTTTAAACCGGTTTCTGTACTTCTCCCCGTCGAAAGGAGTAGCGCTGAAATCGGTATTGCCATGTTGGATTAGGATTAGTGTGGCCGCAAATCGATGGTATTGGCCTCCGGGCGGTATCCCATAGTGCAGCAAAGAATCCTGTGGCACCTTATAGACTAACAGACGTTTTGGAGCATGAGCTTTCGTGGGTGAATACCCACTTCCTCAGATGCATGTGTATTCACCCACGAAAGCTCATGCTCCAAAACGTCTGTTAGTCTATAAGGTGCCACAGGATTCTTTGCTGCTTTTACAGATCCAGACTAACACGGCTACCCTCTGATACTTGATCCCATAGTGCGCCATTGTTACTGCTCTGGACAGCAATTTGAACTCGGATGCACTGGCCAGGTAGACAGGAAAAGCCCCGTGAACTTCTGAATTTCATTTCCTGTTTGCCCAGCGTGGAGCTCTGATCAGCACGGGTGGCCATGCAGTCCCAAATCCAAAAAGAGCTCCAGCATGGACCGTACGGGAGATACTGGATCTGGTCGCTGTTTGGGGAGACAAATCTGTTCTCTCACAGCTCCGTTACAGAAGACGAAATGACAAAGCATTTGAAAAAATCTCCAGGCTATGATAGACAGAGGCCACAGCACAGTGTTGTGTGACAAGCATAATGGAAAGCCAAAGAATCAAATGGACGCTTATGGAGGGAGGGAGGGAGTACTAAGGACTCCAGCTATCCCACAGTCTCCACAGCCTCCAAAAAGGATTTGCATTCTTGGCTGAGCTCCCAATGCCTGAAGGGTCAAAAACATTTTCCCGGGTGTTTCAGGGTATATGTCATCAACTTACACCCTTACCCCCACCAAAAGAAAAGGGGAAAAAAAGTTTCTCACCATTTTTTAATGTCACCCTATGTCTACGGCATGCTGCTGGTAGACAGGGTGCTGCAGTGCTGAACACCAGCATCCCCTTCCTGATGGCAGATGGTACAATATGACTGCTATCCATCATCATCATCATCATCAGTCCGTGAGTGCTCTTGGCTGGCCTCGGAAAAAATAGGAATGACTCCAGGTCATTCCCAGCAGATGGTACAGAATGGCTGGTAACCATCTTCATCATAGCAACTGGAGGCTGAGCTCTATCAGCTCCCCCCCCCCCCCCCCCCCCCCCCCCCCCCGCTTTCATGTCTAAAGAAAAGATTCTGTACTGCCTGGACTATCATAGCAGCGGGATGCTGGACTCCTCTCCCTCGCCACCCTTTAATGTCCTGCCTGGACTATCATAGCAGCTGGAGGCTTCCTCCCCCTCATTTTATCTCACTAAAAAGTCAGTGGTTCCTATTCCTGCATTCTTTGTTACTTCATCACACAAATGGGGGGACACTGCCACAATAGCCCAGGAGAGTTGGGGGAGGAGGGAAGCAACAGATGGGGTTGTTGCAGGGGCACCCCCTAGAATGGCATGCTGCTCATCATTTCTGAGGGATCTCTGGGGCTCTGACACAGTGCAGCTGTGCTCTCTGGTTCTCTAGTACACTTGCCCCATATTCTAGGCAGGACTGACTCTATTTTTAGACAAAACATAAAGAAGAGAATGACCCGGGGAGTCATTTCCATTTTTGTCCATGCGCCCCTGGCCAACCTCAGCGAGGCCAGCCAGGAGCACTCATGACCGCAGCAGATGGTACAGAATGACTGATAACCGTCATCTCATCGCCAATTTACAATGGCATGGCAGACAGTGCAATAGGGATGGTAACCCTGCCACCTTGCAAAGGTAAATGAATGCTGCTCTGTAGCACTGCAGCATCCAGTACACATACGGTGACCGTTACAAAAGGCAAAATGGGCTCCATGGTTGTCATGCTATGGCGTCTGCCAGGGCAATCCAGGGAAAAAGTGCGTGAAATGATTGTCTGCCATTGCTTTCACAGAGGAAGGGTTGAGTGACGACGTTTACCCAGAATCACCCGCGACACTGTTTTTGCATTGGAATCTCAACTCAGAATTCCAATGGGAGGGGGAGACTGTGGGAACTATGAGATAGTTACAGGATAGCTACCCACAGTGCAATGCTCTGGAAATCGATGCTAACCTCTGTACATGGACGCACACCACTGAATTAATGTGCTTAGTGTGGCTGCGTGCACTCAACTTTATACAATCTGTTTTACAAAACCTGTTTATGTAAAATCGGAATAATCCCATAGTGTAGACATACCCTTAGATTGACTTTCTTCGCATCCTCACGGCGTGGGATCAATGGCCGCGGCTCTCCCGTTGACTCCGCTTCCGCCTCTCGCCCTGGTAGAGTTCCGGAGTTGACAGGGAGCGCGTTTGGGGATTGATGTATCGTGTCTAGATGAGACGTGCCATATCGATTCCCGATAGATCGATCACTGCCTGCCGATCTGGCAGGTAGTGTAGACATACCCTTAATGGGAGGAGCCCTCCTGTGGACGTAGTGCTGTCTAAACTAGAGGTTAAGTCCGTTAACTGCATTGCTTAGGGGTTTTTTACACCCCTGAACAACGTAGTTATACTGATGTAAGTTTATAGCGTAGATCTGGCCCTGAACTAAGCAAGTTTTACTACCTGTGCATAGAATTTTCACAGCTTGTGTAAAAGTGAAACTGTACACCTGAAAGCACCAAAAGCTGGGAAAGGTTGTTTCCCTCCCTCCCTCCAATCTTTACCCATTCTAACATTGACCCAAAGAAATGGTAAGAGTTGGTATGTTTCTAAGGGCATGTCTACACTTAAAATGCCATAGCGGCAGTGTACCTATATTGATGGGAGGGGTTCTCTTGGCAGCGGAGGTAATCCACCCCCCAAAAGGCAATAGCTAGGTTGGTGGAAGAATTCTCCCACTGACCTAGCACTGTCCACACTAGGGGTTAGGTCACTGCTCAGAGATGTGAAACTTTCACACCCCTGATAGATGTAGTTAAGCCAACTTTTTAATTTTCTAGAGAAGAGCAAGCCTAAACAGCTTAAGTATAAATAATAGGGGTTTGCGGTTTGTGAGTTATAAATTCATAGCTTTTTTCACATCTGAAGGAACTAAGTTCTGGATGTCTACAAAACAAAGGAAATCCCAATTTTGAGACACAATATTTGTAAACCTTAAAATATAACTCCTTTTTGTTGTTAAATACAGAGAATAAAATAAGGCTTTTGTTTTATAATTGGAATTTATGAACCAACATCTGATCTAATACTAAGCAGATTTGATTCATAAAGATGGGGAATAACTGTTCTGCCTATTATAAGTCCAACTCTGTCTATTACAAATAATTGTTTATGAAAGATAGGAAAATGTGGAGACAAACAGATGGGTACAAACTGAATTGTTTTAAGTTGCAAGAACAGTGCCAAGTTTGGCATGACGAGCTGAATGATTCTAGACATGGGAGGAAATGTGTATAACTGAAATGTGTTTGATTGGTTTGTGTTAATGAATGAGGGTGCCCCACACACTTCTTGGACATTATTTGGGAGTCACTCAGGTGGACAGGGAGACTGGAAGAAGAGCCCTTTACTATTATAGTTGTAAAATGATGCTTTGGGCCCATGGTGTCATTGAGGATCCAGCAGCACCCCAAATTGAAAACTTCTTAAATGAAAGAAGAATAGGAAGGACAATCACCCCAGTTTCCCTTAACACACTATCAGTGCCTCCCTTATGTCCAAACTAAGCTTCTGCCAGCTTGCCTTTATCTAAATATTGCTCTCTGCCAGGCACTAGGAAAGCAAAGATGCTGCACCATTTAGGTTTGATGGAAAAGAGGCACAGAACTGTGTGTGCTATGTACATCTTGATAGAACTACAGCCCAAATTGTTTTATTATTTTCCTCAGCATGACATACAAGAGGGGCACTCAAAATCAGCCTGGCAGAATGTTCATGAGAACTGTCTCTGGACAGATAAGCAATTGATCAAAATCACATTCTCTGATCTCTTGGGGCCAAGTCCTGTTTCCATTGAAATCAAAAGGAGTTTTGCTATTGAGTTCAATGAGAACAGGCTTTGACATTTGGAGAGGAAAGAAAAAAACACCCAAGCAAGGGTATCAAAGACTGCTGACGCATGTGAGAAAGTCAGCAGACATCTGATATTTGTCCATTGCAAGGCAAGGGAGAAATCAGCAATTGGTGAGGCTAGAACAGTCTCTGTACCATATCCAACTCATAAATCCATCTGCAAAGGATCAAGGAAATATGAAGGCTTCAGATTACCTTACAGTCCTCAGTCCCTTGGTTAGAATGCTCCCATTAATATATGTTCATAGTCTAGAGGCTGGAGCAGGAAAGAGGCAAAATGGAGATGTTTCGAGGCCAAGGCCTTTTAGTTTCTCCCAAAAGTGCCAAGTAAAGGGAGATCTGTTCTCACTGTGAAAGATGGTGTGTGGAGTCACATGGGCAAGTTACATATCCATCACCCCCACCCATATTTGAGTTAGAACGTTCACAAAAAGTCAAGTGTAGACAGGCATTTTCCAGGGTTCATTATGAGCTAAGTGTTCATTAATGATCCATTCAGCTTGACTTGTCCCTTCACGTGCTGGCTGAATACCTAGTGGGCATTACCACAGGAGCAAGCAAAAGTAGTAAACATAGCTAATATTTATAACTTCAGATACTAAGATGAATATGCATGCATAGAAATAGCATAATCATAAGTACTAGCTATTTCACATACATGAGTATTCCTAAAAGAGATTATGAAAAATCACACCACTTACCTGAGACCCTATATGCCAGCACCATGCCCCACTGGAGTTTTGTTATCTGTTATGTAACAACAGAGACGAAGCCAGTTACATGACCCTGTTTAGCCTAAAAGGGCAAGGTTAATTTTTAGCTGTTCGGTATGACTGCACCTTTAGGCCATGGCTACACTTACAGTTCTGCAGCTCTGGTAGTTACAGCTGTGTTTGTACAGCTGTGTAGGGCCAGTGCTGCAGTGTGGCCACACTGACAGCTACCAGCGCTGCAGTGTGGCCACATTTGCAGCGCTGTTGGGAGTGGTGCATTGTGGGCAGCTATCCCAGCATTCAAGTGGCTGCAACGTGCTTTTCAAAAGAGGGATGTGGGGTGGAATGTGACAGGGAGCGTGGAGGAGACAGACAGAATGGATTTTTGGAGTTGACACTGTTCTCAGCTCCCTGCCTTGCAAGTTCTAAGGACTGGAAGACACTGAACAATGCCTACCTTCAATCATTTTAAAAGTTCTGACCCCCTTCCCCCACCCCTCTCTCATTCACTAAATGCAAATTATGCACTCCTAAATAGCCACCAGATAAGCATCTGCTCAACACGGATTTCCCCCTCCCCCTCTGCCGTGTGAGTGTGCTGTTTCTCTCTTCAAGCAAACAGCTGTGAACATTCCAAAGTAATTCCCCTGCCTGCCTCCGCTCGCTCAGCAAACAGGAGCTGTGTTTGTTTTTTAAATAAGCAGTTTGGCTGAACTCCGAGCTCTCCCTTTCTTCCGGTTTGTTGTGGACAGGAATTCTGGGATACCTCCTTATACCCCGGAGGTCAATAAAAGTGCTGGTGGGGTCCACACTTGCTGACCAGCGCTGGATCACCAGCGCTGGAATCGCTACACCCGAGGCTCGACCGGGTGTACAGCCAGCGCTGCAACCAGGGAGTTGCAGCGGAGGCCGTGCTTTGCAAGTGTGGCCACATCCTAAGTTGCAGCGCTGTAACCCCATCACCAGCGCTGCAACTCTCTAGTGTAGCCATGGCCTCAGTCAGGGAGGGCATACTGGCTGGCACACATTCAGATTAATGGGCTTCAGTGTTCCTTTGCAGTTAACTTTTTAATGTTCATAAACCGGCTATGTGCTGAGGTGATTTAAAGCATAACACAGGTTTTTAGGTTTGCAAATCTGTGAACCTCTGCCTCTTTGAGGTTTTGTTGTTACAATTTTTTATTTATTTTTTTGCTGGTCATAATGTAGGAGGGTCTCCTCTCTGCCCTCTGCTCATGGTATGTATGTGTCTTGTAGCTCTCTTTTGAACACCAGTTGAAAGGATTTTTTTTGCTTGTTTCAGTAAGTGTGAACTGATTCTTTTCTCTTAGAAGGCATGTAATTTTTTCAGGTACACACTGTTTAACACTGAAAACAATTGGGGCTGTTAAACTTCCTTCGAATTCCATAGAAAATTAAGTTCAGCTATATTTTCCAGTACAGTGATGAAATAAATGGGTGTTTTTGTATACAAACATCAACATGCTTAACTACTCAGTTTCCCCCCAAATATGTAGTATTTGAGTCGGTTTATATGGAATATGGGAGTTGGGTGAGGAGCCATTTCAGCACATGTATGACTTATTAAAAGACAAATTTTAAGTAGAACTGTATCCTAAACTGCATTATGATATTGTAACCAAACATTAATATATATGGAGATATACCTATTTCATAGAGCTGGAAGGGACCTTGAAAGGTCATTGAGTCCCCCTGCCTTCACTAGTAGGACCAAATACTGATTTTGCCCCAGATCCCTAAGTGGTCCCCTCAAGGATTGAAGTCACAACCCTGGGTTTAAGCAGGCCAATGCTTAAACGACCGAGCTATCCCTCCCCCATTTCAATGGGAGAGTCAACTTCCTTTATAGGAACAAAACAGACTCCTGAAACTCTTACCACAAAAGTTGTCCACAGTCATGCAAATAGTCCCATTGTGATCAATGGGACTGATCAAATGATTAAGGTTTTACAGGATTAGGTTCCAAGTTTGTAAATTGTTCTGGATGAAACTGACAATGCCTCTGCTGTCAGATGAGAGGGAGCATCATTCAAATAAAGGCGGGCAGATGTGTGATAAGTCTTAGCTCTGTTGCTAAGATGAGGAACGTATTTTCAGCAAAGTTCTTGGCAGATTCTTGAGGCAGCTGGTTAAAGGCCGTCAGCGTCCGGCATTATAATCTTCATTTATAGTTCTCTCATCCATAAAGCTGGAAAATGAGGCATTTGTTTTCTTTGTTTTGCTGCTCCAGTTCCAGTTAACAAAATGCTTGTTAGACTAGTTTGACTGCAAAGAAGAATTCTATGTACACTGTGGACAACACGTGGTTCCTGTAAGGCTGTAGAACTGGCCTGACATCAGAATTCAAATATCCTCTGGTCAGTGCAAGCAGAGGCATTCCTCTAATGATTTGGACTTGATGTGATGCAGTATGAATGTCATGGATAATTCAGACCAATGGGGAGAAACAGAATAAAAAACACTGTTTAAACATCTTCTGTCCCCCCACACTCCTCCCCTCTTGAGGGCTCTTGACCAACTTAACAACACAATACATATGCTAACAAACTTAAACAAAGGCCATATAAAGAATGAATGCCCTCCCTAGCTGCGGCCCCACCCCTCCCCTCTGGAGACGGGTGCTAGCCCCAAGTCTTTCTGGTACCTTGTACCCGCTAAAAATCTCTTGTCAGTACTTCGTACTGGAGGGTACTGCCCTACTTGCACTATTGCTTGGGAGCCTGCAAGCCATCATGACACCATTAGGCCTGTGTCATCCTGATCCTGAAAGGTGTCCAGGTCAGCCTGGGCCAGAGAGAGGGAACTGATGACATTGACATCTCCACCAGCTTCAGGTAGCTCCTGAACTGCACCTGGAATATGGGATTTGAGTTCCTGCTCTCATCCCCTCATATGCAACATCTTTTGCAACACTGCTGTGACCCCATGATAAGTGAGGCAGCTAAATGCAGTACCTTACACAATGCGAGTACAAGTCTGTCAGGTCTCGAAGTGCCTGCTAAGAATGTGTGTTGTGCCTGTGTTTCTCCAGCAGTGAGGTTGCAAGGAAGGGTATGTCTATAGTATGGAGACTATACCTGTATAGCTAGGTGTAGCCCATAGGGCAGATGCAGCCTACTTTGCGGGCCTCAGAGGTGGTACTGAGTGTTATAAGCAGCTTCAGCCAGTTTGAGTCTGACATGTCTGTGTTCTCCTCCTGCTGCCCTGCCAGGTGCCTTTGGTGGGTCAGAAAATGCTGCAGGAATGTCCTCCAGCATCTCATGGAAGCTCTGCCCGTTTCCCGAAACAGGAGTGAAAGCTCAAGCAAGAGAAATTCTTCAGATGACACCTCCTCAATATTGCTGGGCACATGCATAGCCAAAAATGATTGCTCAGCATGCTGTATTGGCAGGCTGCTCAAACTTTCTGGAATTGGGGGCCGGGGAAACGACACCATCAAGATTTCTCACATTGCATCATGAACAAAGAACCAGAGCAGCCATTTTTGGGGAGGGCGTTAGGAAGTCTGAGATATGGTTGATTGAAGTACACAGCCCCCAGTCCAGTGTGGATGCTGGAGCCTTGGTTTAGAAAATCCTTAACATAGGGTTACCAGTCAGTCTAGATGCTCAAACCCTGGGGTCTCAAACCCTGGATTTGCGACTCTCATTCCACTAACCCTGGGCTTACATTGCAGTTAGACATACCCCTTCTTTTCAGAGCAAGAAGGGAGCCTGCAGGACAATCCCATGTCACCTCAGAATCTCTCCCTGCTGGAGGAAATATGTTGCACCTCACTGTCATCTTCACTTGCTGTGGCCAAGGAGAGGGCAGGCTGTGCTATTGCAGCCATGTTCTCTAGATCAGAGGTGGGAAAACTACGGCCCACGGGCCAGATGTGGCCTGCAGGAGTCTCCTGCCTGGCCCCTGAGCTCCTGCCCTGGGAGGCTCGCCCCAGCCCCTCCCCCTCTGTTCCCCCTTCCCCACAGCCTCAGTGCATCATGCCGCTGGTACAATGCTCTGGGCAGCCAGGAAGGGCAGCTGCAGAGCCCGGCCTGACCTGATCTCTGTGCTGCATGCTAACGTGGCTGGCTCCAGGCGGGCGGCACAGCTGTAGCGCCACCAGCCACCAGTGCTCCAGGCGGTGTGGTAAGGGAGCAGGGAGGGTTGGATAGAGGGCAGGGGAGTTCAGGGTTGTCAAGTATAATTCCCAATTTTGGACCTTAGCGTCCAAAATATGGGTACTAGCACGAATTCCCCTAAGCTTAATTACCAGCTTAGATCTGATAGGCTGCCACCAATCAGGAATTTTTAGGGCCTGATACCCTCTGGTCCCCCCAAAACCTTCCCAGGGGACCCCAAGACCCAGATTCCTTGAGTCTCACAACAAAGGGAAATAAGCCATTCCCTCCCCCCTCCCTTCTTCCTCCTAGCTCTTTCCCACCCTGGGAACACTAGGAGATCGCCTGATTCAACTTTTTGAATCACCACACCGAGAGGAGTGTTACCTTCCCCCTCACCCAGAGGCAATACAAGCTGTGTGAATATAACACAAAGAGAAAATTTATCCTTCCCTTCTCCCCACCAATTCCCTTGAACCTTAACTAGGAGAAAAAAATTAAACAGGTCTTAAAAGCAAAACTTTTAATAAGAAAGAAAGAAAAAGTAAAAGGTTTATCTCTGCACTTTAGATGGTAAAAAGTTACAGGGTCTTTCAACTATAAACAATAGAAAGAAACCTTCTCCAGCACAAACACAATTTAAGCTACTTCCAGCAAGTACACATATGTAAATGAAAAAAAAAACAAAAGACTATGACCGCCTTTTCTTACTTACAATTCTGAATAGATAAGAGACTATAGCAGGGAGATTGGCAGAAACCTGGTTGCACCGCTAGTCCCGTCCAGGACCCAGAGAGAACAAAGCCAAACCCCAAACCCACAAACAAAGGCTTCCCTCCACGAGATTTGAAAGTATCTTGTCTCCTGATTGGTCCTCTGGTCAGGTGTTTGCAGGTCACTGTTTGTTAACCCTTTATAGGTGAAAGAGACATTAACCCTTAGCTATCTGTTTATGACAAGGGTGGTGGTCAGGGGGCAGGAGTGTGGATAGGGGTTGGAGCAGTCAGACGGCGGGGAATGGGGGTGTTGAATGAGTGCAAGGGTCCTGGGGGGCAGTCAGGAAGGAGGGGTGTTGGATGGGATAGAGGTTCTGGGGGGGGCAGTCAGAAATGAGAAGAGAGGTTAGATGGGGTGGTGGGGGACAGTCAGGGGTGGGGGTTCCAGGCGCAGTCAGGGGACAGGGAGCAGGGGAGGTAGATGGGGCAAGGGTCCTGAGGGGGGCCGTCAGGGGGGATAAGGGGCGGGGGCCAGGCCACGCCTAGCTGTTTGGGGAGGCACAGCCTCCCCTAACTGTCCCTCCATACAATTTCTGAAACCCAATGTGGCCCTCAGGCCAAAAAGTTTGCCCGCCCCTGCTCTAGACTCTCTAGGAAAACAGGAGCCAGCAAGAAGAGGTATTGGAAAGAAGTTGGAAGCTGCTGAGAGACCTGACCACAGATAGAGGAGTGGACCTGACTGACCAGAGCTGATGGTGACAGCAGAAGAAAGCAGCAGCTGTGACGATGCTGTTCTGGCGGGACCCAACTGAGAATGCCAATTCAGGACAAATCGTTTAAAACAGGGCAGTCACGGCCCAAGGCTGGGGTTTTTCCACCTCTAAGGCAAACCAAACCAGACAGACAAAGAGGAGTTTGGTCTCACCCCACTGGCTAACCACAAGTCACACAAGCAATTCCCTTAGACACTCCAGTTTCCCAGTATCACCACCAGTCCCACTCGTCCTGGGGATGAATGGTTATGAAAACCAACACCCCAATAAAAGAAAAAGGTTCTCTCGATCCCAAAGAATCAAGGCCCAGACCCAGGTCAATATACAAATCAGATCTTACCCACAAATCACGCTGTTGCCAATCCTTTAGAATCTAAAATCTAAAGGTTTATTCATAAAAGGAAAAAAATATAGATGAGAGTTAGAATTGGTTAGATGGAATCAATTACATACAGTAATGGCAAAGTTCTTAGTTCAGGCTTGTAGCAGTGATAGAATAAACTGCAGGTTCAAATCAAGTCTCTGGAACATCCCCCGCTGGGATGGGTCATTCAGTCCTTTGTTCAGAGCTTCAGTGTGTAGCAAGGTCCCTCCAGAGGTAAGAAGCAGGACTGAAGACAAGATGGAGATGAGGCATCAGCCTTTTATAGTCTTTTCCAGGTGTAAGAACACCTCTTTGTCCTTACTGTGGAAAATTATAGCAAAATGGAGTCTGGAGTCACATGGGCAAGTCCCTGCATACTTTGCTGAGTTACAAGGCGTTATCTGCCTTCTCTCAATGGGTCACTTGTATCGCTGATGGTCCTTAATGGGCCATCAAGCAAGCGAGGCAGAGCTAACACCAACTTGTCTGGGATGTCACCCAGAAGCACAGCACAAATTTGAAATACAGACAGTATAGAGCCAATACTCATAACTTCAATTACAAAATGATACATACATATAGCATAATCATAACCAGCAACCCATAACCTGGTCCTAGACACCTTATATGATACCCTTTACATAAGGTTTGGTGCCACTACAGGACCTTGGTTGCAACCATGTTCTATATGGTCCCAGATTACATCAATAACGTCGCAGCAGCAAAGCAAGCAAAAACAGCAGACAATTAAATCAACAGAGTGTAAGCCCACTACATTTTTAATTATAGTATAGCATAAATGTAGTGCTGAATAGTATCAGTATGTGTATTGTTGAGGGGTGTGGGTGTATTGTATTTTACCTATGTAAAACTTCACTTTCAGAACTGCTGTCAGCGATCTGTTGCAGACTGGCCATCTGCAACTGAGTGCATCACCTAGAATCATTCAAACTGTATGCTGTTGTGGTTTGAGTGCTCTTTACCTTCAATGAAGGATTTATGTCTAATTCATGATTTGTAGATTGTATTGTAACAAGGATTATTAGTTACATCAATAAAAAGATACTTAGTTTTGGAAGGAATACTGCCTGTGTCAGCCACTTTATTGGAAGGTTATTTATATCAGTGTTCTTCAAGTGTTTCCTTAGCTACCCTGAAGACCCAGATCCCAAGAAGAGTAGATTAAAGGGGCGATAGGCAGCTTATTTTAGGGGTGCCCCAAAGCCTGTTTTTAAGGGGAACAGAGGGGCCCAAGAAAGCAGCATGTGTACATGCAGAAAGAATTGGTCTCTGTTGCAAGAGAGAGTGTTTGCAGGCAGCCTGATACTAGAGTAGCTGGATGGCTTGTGACACACCGTAGTGGTAACTTTCAGAGTGTGTGTCTTGTGCACAGTAGGTACTCTTTCCCGTGTTTTGCATCTCTTCTGGGAGTTTTGCCTTGTGAACAAATTTCTGGTTTAAGCACTGATATTTCAAAGGGCTCTAAAATCCACATGCATCCTCAGATTTTACTTTAGAAGTTTTGTCAAGAAAATAACATTTTTGAAATTAATGGGAAGATGAGAGACTCAAATAACCAGCAGCAGAATTAGGCTAATGTAATCCAGCTACATTCTCCTCAACCTTCTCCTGAATAATAGGATTGTGTGATCAAAGAAAAGCAAATAGTTGTAACTCAATGTCAGTATGATCAGCGGGGTTGCAGTGCATCAGGAAAAGCACCCATAAGAGTGATCCCTGTTGTAAGACCCGGGGGAAGGTCCACATTGACTAATGCAGTGCCAGGACACAGTCCTCAAATCAAAATAGTGATATATTAATCATGAAAAATAAACAGAAAACAAATTTCAACTTTCTACAATCATTCATCCAATGTACGCAAACCAAGGAATCACACCAATCAATTCCACTCTTCAAAGAGCTGAAGTTCTTTGGTAAAAGGAGTCTGTAGGAAATGTCAGACACTAGAAAAAAAGTTAGTCACATGGCTCTTTTAAAACCAGTCCTAGCAAATGTCAAATGAGATTTCCCCCCACAAATAGCAATAAAAAAATCAAACCATGTACAAACTACATTAGCAATTAAAACTGATACTTTAATCCAAAACACAACTCTGTAGACATTCTGCACTATGTGAATGGAATTCCTGGTGCAGTCTTAACTGTGGTAGCGTTATTGCCACACCGTAACATCGCTGTGCCACTTTATGGCTTGGCACCCACTAAGGCCTGGTCTACATTACGAGTTTATCTCAAATTTAGCAGCATTAAACCAAATTAACCCTGCACCTGTCCACACAATGAAGCCCTTTATTTCGCTATAAAGGGCTCTTAATATCAATATCTGTACTCCTCCCCGACGAGGGGAGTAGTGCTGAAATCAGCATTTCCATTTTGAATTAGGGTTAGTGTGGCCGCAATTCAACAGTATTGGCCTCCGGGAGCTATCCCACAGTGCACCATTGTGACTGCTCTGGACAGTAATCTGAACTCGGATGCACTGGCCAGGTAGACAGGAAAAGCCCCGCAAACTTCTGAATTTCATTTCCTGTTTGCCCAGCATGGAGAGCTGATCAGCACAGGTGACCACGCAGAGCTCATCAGTACAGGTAACCATGCAGTCTGAGAATCGAAAAAGAGCTCCAGCATGGACCATACAGGAGGTACTGGATCTGATCACTAAATGGGGAGAGGATTCCGTGCTAGCAGAACTACGTTCCAAAAGACGAAATGCCAAAATCTTTGAAAAAATCTCCAAGGGCATGATGGAGAGAGGCCACAATAGGGACACACTGCAGTGCGGCGTGAAAGTTAAGGAGCTCAGACAAGCCTACCAGAAAACCCAAGAAGAAAATGGAAGGTCCGGGGCAGAGCCACAGACATGCTGCTTCTACGCTGAGCTGCAGGCAATTCTAGGGGGAGCCACCACCACTACCCCACCCCTGACCAAGGATTCCAAGGAGGAGGTAATCTCAGCCATGCCTGAGGATTCTGCGGATGGGGAAGATGAGGAGGAGGAGGAGTTTGTGGAGAGCACACAGCACTCCGTTCTCCCCAATAGCCAGGATCTTTTTCTCAGCCTGATTGAAGTACCCTCCCAACCCTCCCAAGGCAGTATCCCAGACCATGAAGCCATGGAAGGGACCTCTGGTGAGTGTACCTTTGTAAATATAAAACATGGTTTAAAAGCAAGTGTTTTTTAATGATTAATTTGCCCTGAGGACTTGGGATGCATTCACAGCCAGTACAGCTACTGGAAAAGTCTGTTAACGTGTCTGGGGATGGAGCGGAAATCCTCCAGGGACATCTCCATGAAGCTCTTCTGGAGGTACTCCAAAAGCCTTTCCAGAAGGTTTCTGGGCAGTGCAGCCTTATTCCGTCCTCCGTGGTAGGACACTTGACCACGCCATGCTAGTAGCAAGTAATCTGATATCATTGCATGACAAAGCCTGGCAGCTTATGGTCCCGGTGTTCGCTGGTATTCAAACAACATCCGTTCTTTATCTCGCTGTGTTATCCTCAGGAAAGTGATATCGTTCATGGTAACCTGGTTGAAATATGGGAATTTAATTAAGGGGACAGAGGTGGCCGTTCCTACTGGGCTGTTTGCCTGTGGCTGAAAAGAAATCCTTCCCTGCAGTTAGCCAAGCGGGGTGGGAGAGAGGGATTGTCACTGAGCTTTTTCGCGTTTGACTAGCAGGGATCTTCCCTGATACCAGCCATGCGGTGGGGGAAGGGATAAAGTGATCATCCCAGAGAATTGGATGGGGGAAGGTTAGTTTGGTTTCTGCTGCTGCACATTAACAGGAAAACTGCAGCACTCAATGGACTTTGCTTGATATGTGGGAAAGGAGGGCGCTGGATATATGAAGGCTGCAGAAGCCAAAAGACAATGGCTTACCATAGCCGCATGCAAGCCGAATTCTGTTGTCTGGACCTGCGTCTGTGATCTCTAACACCAAAGCCACAGGCACTCAATATTAAGATGCAAAATGCAACCTTGTACTGAAATCATGTGTGCTATGTAATGTGAATAGTGTTGTTCACCGTGAAAGAGTATAAGCATTGTTCTGTGAAATGTATCTTTTTAAATACTTCTCTCCCTTTTTTCCCCTCCCTCCTGCAGCTGCAAATTTTTCTCAGATAAGGCGGTGAAAAAAAGGATGTGAGACGAAATGTTCACTGAAATCATGGAATTGACCCGCAATGAAAAGACGGTTACTCACCTTTGTAACTGTTGTTCTTCGAGATGTGTTGCTCACATCCATTCCAGTTAGGTGTGCGCGCCGCGCGTGCACGCTCGTCGGAAACTTTTTACCCTAGCAACTCCAGTGGGCCGGCAGGTCGCCCCCTAGAGTGGCGCCGCCATGGCACCCGATATATACCCCTGCCGGCCCACCCGCTCCTCAGTTCCTTCTTGCCGGCTACTCCGACAGTGGGGAAGGAGGGCGGGTGTGGAATGGATGTGAGCAACACATCTCGAAGAACAACAGTTACAAAGGTGAGTAACCGTCTTTTCTTCTTCGAGTGATTGCTCACATCCATTCCAGTTAGGTGAATCCCAAGCCATACCTAGGCGGTGGGGTCGGAGTGAGAAGTCGCGGCATGGAGCACTGCAGATCCGAAGGCCACGTCCTCTCTTGACTGCTGGACCAGGGCGTAGTGGGAAGCAAAGGTGTGGACCGATGACCAGGTCGCTGCCCAACAGATTTCCTGGATGGGCACACGGGCGAGGAAAGCCAGCGACGACGCCTGCGCCCTGGTAGAATGCGCATTTACACGGCCCGTAGGAACGTGGGCCAACTCATAGCAGGTCCTGATACAGGATGTTACCCATGAGGATAACCTCTGCGAGGAAATGGGAAGCCCCTTCATGCGGTTCGCTACTGCCACGAAAAGCTGGGGGGATTTGCGGAACGGTTTGGTCCTCTCCACATAGAACGCGAGAGCCCTACGGACATCAAGCGAGTGGAGTTGTTGCTCCCTGCCTGAAGAATGAGGTTTCGGGAAAAAAACCGGGAGGAATATCTCTTGGTTGACGTGGAAGGCTGAGACCACCTTGGGGAGAAAGGCAGGGTGTGGCCTCAGCTGCACCTTATCTTTATGGAAGACTGTATACGGGGGGTCTACCACGAGAGCCCGGAGTTCCGACACCCGTCTAGCTGAGGTAATAGCTACTAGAAAGGCAGTCTTCCAAGAAAGATAGAGTAGGGAGCAAGTAGCTAACGGCTCGAAGGGGGGCCCCATGAGCCGAGACAACACCAGGTTAAGATCCCAGGTCGGGGCAGGGAGTCGGACGTTAGGGTATAGACGTTCCAGCCCCTTCAGGAATCTAGTCACCGTCGGGTGAGAGAAAACGGAGCGGCCATCCCCACCCGGGTGAAAGGTGGAGATAGCCGCCAGGTGGACCCGCAGGGACGATATCGCCAGGCCCTGTTGTTTGAGGGACCAAATATAGTCCAAAATATTGGCCACCGAAACTTCCATCAGGAGGAGACCTTTCTCCACGCACCAACAGGAGAAACGCTTCCACTTGGCCGAGTATGTCGCTCTAGTGGAAGGCTTCCTGCTGCCCAAGAGTACCTCACGTACCGGGGTGGAGCAGCGCAACTCAGAACTGGTCAGCCACGCAGGAGCCACGCTGCTAGGTGCCGCGACTGGAGGTCCGGGTGACAGAGAGTTCCGTGGTCCTGGGTGATCAGGTCCGGGTGAAGGGGCAGGGGAACTGGGTCGGCTATGGCCAGGTCCAGCAACATGGGGTACCAATGCTGTCTGGGCCACGCCGGGGCTACCATGATCACGCGGGCCCTGTCCCTGCGCACCTTCAGAAGGACCCTGTGGACCAGCGGGAACGGGCGGAACGCGTAGAACAAGTGGGTCGTCCACGGAATAAGGAAAGCGTCCGCTATAGACCCGGGTTCCCGGCCCTGAAAGGAGCAGAACGCCTGGCATTTCCTGTTCCCCCCGGACGCGAAGAGGTCCACACGGGGACAACCCCACCTCTGGAAGTTCGAGAGGGCGACGTCCGGGCGAAGGGACCACTCGTGCGAGAGGAAGGATCTGCTCAGGCGGTCCGCCAGCGTGTTCCGTACTCCGGGGAGGAAGGAAGCCATGAGGTGAATGGAGTGGGCTATACAAAAGTCCCAGAGTCGCATCGCCTCGTGACATAGGGGAGAGGATCTGGTGCCGCCCTGCTTGTTGATATAGTACATGGTCGTCGTGTTGTCGGTAAATACCGCGACACAACGACCCTGAAGCTGGTGACAGAACGTTTGACAAGCAAGGCGGACCGCTCTCAACTCCCGCATGTTGATGTGCAGCTTCACCTCCTGTGGGGACCACAGGCCCTGTGTTCTCAGGGTTCCCAGGTGGGCCCCCCAGCCGAGATCTGAGGCATCCGTCGTTAGGGACACCGAGGGCTGGGGCGGGTGGAATGGGAGCCCCGCACACACCACGGACTGGTCTAGCCACCAGCTGAGAGAATCCAACATCCCCTGGGGGATTGTGATCAGCATGTCTAGTGATTGCCTTGCCGGCCGGTAATGTGCGATGAGCCACGACTGGAGGGGCCTCATGCAGAGCCGAGCGTATCCGGTCACAAATGTGCATGCTGCCATATGGCCTAACAGGGTTAGACATGTCCGTATCAATGTCAAGGGGGCTGCCCGCAAGCGCTGAACGATCGCCGACAACACCTGGAACCTTGGCAACGGCAGAAGGGCCCTGGCCACGGTGGAGTCCAGGACGGCCCCAATGAACTCCACCCTCTGCGAGGGGAGCAGGGTGGACTTGTCCACGTTGATCATGAGGCCCAAGGTAGCAAACCGGCCGGTGATCCTGCGGACGTGGCTGCAAACCTGTAGCTCCGACGTGCCCCGAATTAACCAATCGTCTAGGTAAGGGAACACGTGGATACGACTGAGCCGAAGATGTGCCACAACGACGGCCATGCATTTTGTGAATACCCTCGGAGCCGTAGAAAGGCCAAATGGGAGGACTGCAAATTGGTAGTGAAGGCGGCCCACCACGAATCGAAGGAATCGTCTGTGGTGTGGCTATATGGCAATATGAAAATAAGCGTCCTGCATGTCGAGGGCGGCATACCAGTCTCCAGGATCCAGGGATGGAATAATGGTCCCCAGGGATACCATGCGGAACTTCAACTTCGCTAGGTACTTGTTGAGCTCTCGCAGGTCGAGGATAGGCCTGAGGCCTCCCTTGGCCTTGGGGATCAGAAAGTAGCGGGAATAAAACCCCTTGCCTTTCTCGTTTTCCGGAACCGCCTCTATAGCTCCTTTGTTGAGGAGCGTCTGTACCTCCTGCCGAAGGAATTGCTCGTGAGAGGGGTCCCTGAAGAGGGACGAGGAAGGGGGGCGGGAGGGAGGAAATGATACAAACTGCAGGCGGTATCCCGTCTGCACCGTGTGTAAGACCCAGCGATCGGATGTTATTTGGGTCCACGCCTGGAGGAAAAACGAAAGGCGGTTGGAAAACGGGGGGGAAGGATCCGTGGGGGAAACTGGTACTGCGCCCTCGGGCGCACCTTCAAAACGAAGGTTTGGGCCCAGGCGGGGGCTTGGAGGAGCTTTGATTCTGCCCCCCTTGGTTCCCCGACTGTCTGCGCCTTCCATTCCTGCCGCGGCACCTATTAAGGTCCTTCCGCTGGCGGAACTGGGGGTATGGCCGACGCTGCTGCTGTTGTTGCGGCCGGAAGGGTCTGCGCTGCGTCCCAGGCATGTGCATCCCAAGGGAGCGCATAATGACCCGATTGTCCTTAAGACTTTTCAGTCTGGGGTCTGTCTTTTCAGAGAACAGGCCCTGGCCTTCGAACGGGAGGTCCTGGATGGTGTATTGGAGCTCCGGTGGAAGGCCAGAAACCTGAAGCCAGGAGATGCGGCGCATCGTTACCCCCGAGGCGAGGGTATGGGCAGCCAAGTCTGCAGCGTCCAAGGAGGCCTGCAACGAGGTTCGTGCCACCTTCTTGCCCTCGTCAAGAATCGCCGCGAATTCTTGATGAGCCTCTTGTGGCAGCAGCTCTTTAAACTTGTCCGCTTCCACCCACGAGTTAAAAGCGTAGCGGCTAAGAAGGGCTTGTTGATTGGAAACCCTGAGCTGAAGGGCCCCAGCCGAATAGACCTTGCGGCCGAGGAGGTCCATACGCCTGGCCTCCTTGGATTTGGGGGCTGGGGCTTCCTGTCCGTGACGCTCCCTCTCGTTCACCGACTGCACCACCAGGAAACATGGAGTCGGGTGAATGTGGAGGTACTCATAGCCCTTGGAGGGGGCCATGTACTTCCTTTCGACGCCCCTCGCCGTAGGGGGGATGGAGGCCGGTGACTGCCATATTGTATTGGCGTTGGCCTGGATCGTCCTAATGAAGGGGAGGGCGACCCTGGTGGGAGCATCGGAGGAGAGGATGCTGACGACGGGGTCCTCGATCTCAGAGACCTCCTCGGCTTGCAGGCTCAGATTCTGTGCTACGCGCCTGAGGAGGTCCTGATGTGCCCTGAGATCTAGCGGAGGAGGGCTATTGGAGGAAGTGCCAGCCACCGCTTCGTCAGGAGAGGAGGATGAGGAGACCCCTGGCAAGAAAGTGTCCAGCGGGGGGTCCGCCTCTGGCTCAGGAGGGAGACCAGGGTCTTGTTGCTTCGATCCTTCCTCCCCGTCCGGGGAGGGAGGGGGGCGGGACAACGACGCCTCCGGCACCCTGTGCTCTGCCGTTGCAGGCCTAGGAGGAAGCTGTTGGGGGCCCTGGGCTTGATGGTACTCCCAGGGTGTCCAGAACCCCCACTGCTGCGGACCCTGGTCCTATTGCGGAGGGTCCTGGAAGAGAGCCGCTTGTCTGTCGGTGCCCAGCGCATATACGCTGTCCGCCTGTGATGACACCGACGGCTGTCTGGAAGGCCATGGAGGGGCCGACCGCGGCTGGTAAGAGTCTCCGCGGTCCGGCACCGAAGATGTTCTCGGTGCCGGGGACCAGTACCGGGAGTCATACCGGCGCCGATACCGACACCGGGTTCTGTCTCGGTGCCGGGATCTGGACCGGTACTGGCCGCTGCTTCGGTGCCGGGATCGGGACCGGGACCTGCCACCAGCTCGGTGCCAGGAGGTCGACCGGTGCGCTGAACGACGGCGAGACTGGCTCCTAGAGTCCCGGTGTCGGTATCGGCGGCTGGAACCAGACCATGACCGTCTGGAGGCCGATCGGTGCCGCGAGTACGACCGGTACCGCCGAGGGGAGCGGTGCCGGGACTGCGAGCGGCGGCGGGATCTCGAGCGACCGTGGCGTCGGGACCTTGATCGCGAGCGTGAGTCCCGAGACGGCGCCATCATCATGGGTTTGCCCCTGGACGCTACCCGCACCGGAGGTACCGGGGGTGGCGGCTGAGTTGACTCAGTCAGGGCAATGAGGTCCCGTGCCGAGGCGAAGGTCTCTGGAGTGGATGGGACCAATAGCTCAACCCCAGATCTTAAGGGGGAGCTCGGCGGGACCGGACTCGACGGACCCACCGGGCCCAGAGTCGACGGTGCCGGTAGCGCCGCGGCAGATGTCGATGCCGGGCGCTCCACTCGAGTCTGCCTGGCTGGAGTTGCAGACTTCGATGGTCTTGTTTCTGCACCCGGTGCCGGGGAAGGTCGGTGCTGGGGAGTCTTTCCGGTGCCGGTGCGATCCGGTGCCGGTGTAGAGCTCACGGTCTGCGAAGCTGCTGGGTCAAGTGCCGCTTCCATTAGGAGAGTCCTAAGTCTCTGGTCTCTCTCCTTCTTTGTTCTGGGCTTAAAAGCCTTGCAAATGCGGCACTTGTCCGACCTGTGCGATTCCCCCAGGCACTTTAGACACGCGTCGTGAGGTTCGCTGGTCGGCATAGGCTTCTTACAGGCCGCACATTGCTTAAAGCCCGGCAAACCAGGCATGAGCCCGGTGCCGGGTGCCGGGAAGGGCTACGGCCGAAACCGGCTAACAACTATGTACAATATTATTTACACTATAAACTATATAACTAACTATACTTAACCACTAACTAACAACTGTAGAACAAGGAGAGCTAGGGACGTGGAGGACAGCAATGCCGCGCTCCACAGTTCCAACGACCGACACGGCGGTAAGAAGGAACTGAGGAGCGGGTGGGCCGGCAGGGGTATATATCGGGTGCCATGGCGGCGCCACTCTAGGGGGCGACCTGCCGGCCCACTGGAGTTGCTTGGGTAAAAAGTTTCCGACGAGCGTGCACGCGCGGCGCGCACACCTAACTGGAATGGATGTGAGCAATCACTCGAAGAAGAAACAGCTCATCTGACTGAGTGGAAGGACACGGTATCATAGTACAGGAAAGATGCCAGTGAACATGAGGACAGGAGGCACCAACGCGAAGACAGGAGGGATGCTCGAGATGAGAGGTGGCGGCAGGAAGATCAGAGGTGGCGGCAGGAAGATCAGTGGTGGAGGGATGCAACGCTGGGGCTGCTGCATGATCAAACTAACGTGCTCTGGAGTCTAGTGGAGTCTCAGGAATGGCAGCAGGATCACAGAGTGCCACTGCAGCCCCTGTATAACCACCCTCATCCCTCACCATGTTCCATAGCCTCCTCACCCAGACGTGTAAGAATGAGGGAGGGGGAGGCTCCGTGCACCCGCTCACTCCACCCCAGTGCACAGCCCAAGCAAAAGGCTGTCATTACTTTGAACTTCTGAAGTGGCCTTTTCCTTCCCTCCTATCCTCCTCCCAAGCCCCACCCGGGCTACCTTGTCAGTTCTCTCCCTCTTTTTACAATCAGTTAATAAAGAATACATGATTTTTAAACGATAGTGACTTTATTTCCTTAGAAAGCAAGCTGTAATTGAAGGGGAGGGTGGGTTGCTTACAGGGAATGAGTCAATCAAGGGAGCAGGTTTTCATCAAGGAGAAATAAACAGAACTTTCACACTGTAGCCTGGCAAGTCATGAAACTGGTTTTCAAAGCTTCCTGGTGAGCTCTTCTAATTGCCCTGGTGTCTGGCTGCGTGTAATCAGAGGCCAGGTGATTTGCCTCAGCCTCCCACCCCACCATAAAGGTCTCCCCCTTACTCTCACAGAGATTGTGGAGCACACAGCAAGCAGCAATAACAATGGGTATATTGGTTGGGCTGAGGTCTGAGCGAGTCAGTAACATGCCCCAGCGTCCCTTTAAACATCCAATTGCACATTCTACCACCATTCTGCACTTGCTCAGCCTGTAGTTGAACAGTTCCTGACTACTGTCCAGGATGCCTGTGTATGGCTTCATGAGCCATGGCATCAAGGGGTAGGCTGGGTCCCCAAGGATAACTATGGGTATTTCAACATCCCCAATGGTTATTTTCTGGTCTGGGAAGTAATTCCCTTGCTGCAGCCGTTTGAACAGAGTAGTGTTCCTGAAGACACGAGCGTCATGAACCCTTCCCGGCCATCCCACATTGATGTTGGTGAAACGTCCCTTGTGATCCACCAGTGCTTGCAGCACCATGGAAAAGTACTGCTTGGGGTTTATGTACTGGATGCCCTGGTACCAAGATAGGGATATGGGTTCTATCTATTGCCCCACCACAGTTAGGGAATCCCACTGCAGCAAAGCCATCCACTATGACCTGCACATTTCCCAGAGTCACTATCTTTGGTAGCAGCAGTTATAGAATTATAGAATATTAGGACTGGAAGGGACCTCAGGAGGTCATCTAGTCCAACCCCCTGCTCAAAGCAGGACTAATCCCCAGATTTTTTACCCCAGTTCCCAAATGGCCCCCTCAAGGATTGAACTCACAACCCTGGGTTTAGCAGGCCAATGCTCAAACCACTGAGCTATCCCTCCCCCCCAGCGATTGCTTTGGCTACTTGCATCACAGCAGCCCCCACAGTAGATTTTCCCACTCCAAATTGATTCCCGACTGACCGGTAGCAGTCTGGCGTTGCGAGCTTCCAGAGGGCTATTGCCACTCGCTTTTCAACTGTGAGGGCTGCTCTCATCTTGGTATTCTGGCGCTTCAGGGCAGGGAAAAGCAAGTCACAAAGTTCCATGAAAGTGCCCTGATGCATGTGAAAGTTTCTCAGCCACTGGGAATCGTCCCACACCTGCAACTCTATGCAGTCCCATTAGTCTGTGCTTGTTTCCCGTGCCCAAAATTGGCGTTCCATGGCTAGAACCTACCCCATTAACAGCATGATCTCCAAAGCGCCGGGGCCCGCAGTTTGAGATAATTCTGTGTCCATGTCCATGTCCTCATCACTCTCGTCGCCGCGCTGCCGTAGCAGTCTCCTCCTCGCCTGGTTTTGCAGGTTCTGGTTCAGCATAAACTGCACGAGAATACGCAAGGTGTTTACAATGTTCATAACTGCTGTCTTGAGCTGAGCGGGCTCTTCTATGCTTGTCGTGGTATGGCGTCTGCACAGTTCACCCAGGAAAAAAGGCGTGACACGGTTGTCTGCCGCTGCTTTCACAGAGGGAGGGGGAGGATGTACCCAGAACCACCAGCGACAATGTTTTTTCCCCATCAGGCACTGGGATCTCAACCCAGAATTCCAATGGGCTCCCTGACTGCGGGAGCTATGGGATTGCTATGGGATAGCTACCCACAGTGCAACAGTCCGGAAAAGTTGCTAGCTTCGGTACATGGACGCACACCACCGAATTAATGTGCTTAGTGTGGCCGTGTGCACTCGACTTTATACAATCTGTTTCCAAAAATCGGTTTCTGTAAAATTGGAATAATTCCATAGTGTAGACATACCTAAGTTGGGGTCATTTGTTCAAAGAATTCTTCAAGGGCACCCAGTAAAAGGCAGATTTTAATAATCAACATGCTGTAAAATCCGCATGCATAGGGAGATTATCGCGAAACCTGGTATGTCACAACAGGAGATGGCGTGTTTCAAACTAGGAACCTTTTAATTAAAGGGTTCCAGAGATACAGGCCTCCTCAAAGTGAACTACTTGTAACTAGCAGCACTAAAATCAAATACTTGAAAGGCTGCCATAAAAAAGATGGAGCAAAGTTGTTCTCTCTTGCCACAGAGGGCAGGACAAGAGGCAATGGGGCGGTGGTTCTCAACCTGTGGGCCGCCAGCTGCTTACAGCCCAATCAGCACAGAACTGTGGCCCATGTGACATTCTCAGGGCCATACAGGTAGTACTGATCGCGGCCCACAATGGTAAATAAGTTGAGAACCACTTGTTCAAACTATCACACAGCAGATTTAGATGAAATCTCAGGAAAAACTTCCTAACTGTAGGAACAATGGAACAGATGCCTAGGGAAGTCGTACAAGTGCCTTAACTGGAGGTTTTCCAAAGGAAGCTGGAGCCATCTGTCTTGGGTGGTTTAGCCACAACAAACTCTGCATCTTGGTAGGCGGTTAGACTAGATGACCCTTGTGAAAGTGACGCGGGCCAAGGGATATGCTGGCCACCCTTCCTGCAGCCCCCATTGGCCTGGAGCAGGGAACCTGCAGACCCGGCAGGTAAACAAACCAGCCCAGCCCGCCAGGGGCTTTCCCTGAACAAGCAGCAGACCGGCTTTGAGAATCACTGATGTAAATTACTTTTAAAATTGACATGCTACACCAGAGTCTGGAATACAGCTTCTGGTACAATTTTGGGGTCATTTGCTCTACTGGTGTGAGACATAGCCCCCCAAATTTGCTGTTTTTATTATTTTCAGATTCTTATAGCTTGTTTATTATTATTATATTGTGCAGTGCTAGGGGAAAAATTAGGGCTCTGGCTCTCATAAAATGTATACTACTGGAGTGACCTTGAGATCAGCTATTCAGAAGGACCTCTACTTACAAACAGTTTGTCTCTGTGTCAGCTATTGCTTCCTCCAGAACTACACACACTAAATAATGTATTAACTAGGTGGCTTATATGGACAAGCACTGCCCTTAGAACCCAAAGACAATTTCAGATTCTCTACTCCGGTGCCTGCCAGGGGGTGTGCATTAGTGCTCTCACCCTGCCTTTCTGCTTGGTGTCCAGGACCACGGTGGAGTTTGTTTTGGAGGTGTCAGTGGTGTGTTGAATTCTGAGGAAGTTCAGCACCCCAAAAATACACCCCCAATGCCATGTACATATCAGCCCAAGTCCCGCCCTGGCCCAGTTTGGCACTGTGTTGGGGATATGAAGCCCTGCTGGGTGCGGATGTGGGGTCAGGATGATATGGGAGAGCCTAGCTGCCACATCTAAAATGGCACCTGCCAGGATAGGCTCACTGAATTCCTGCCAGACAGCACTAGGCACAATGAACCAGGTCTGCATCAGGAACAGGAAAAAAGTATACTTAATATATGACACAGACACACACTGTTGAGACCAGGTGGGAAGCTGAGAACAGGCATGATCAGTGCATATACCAAGTGCAGAGTGCAGAGACTGGGCTAGAAGGCTGGTAATAAGCACATTCAGTTCATGGCACATGCTCACAAGCGCTGAGATGGGCTGGGGAGCTGAAAACAGCCACGCTTGGTGCATGGCAGAGGCACACACTGCAGAGATGGGCAGAGAGCTGGAAATGGCAGATCTGGAGCATGGCTCAGTACACAGGCATACCTGGCAGCTGAGAACAGGCAGACTCAGTGCACAGTACAAGTACAGAAGGACGGATGAAAACACGCTCTGAGATGAATGAAGCTGTTCCAGGCTGCATTCATCTCCATGGGCATTCTCCGTCAGCTGAGAATATTTTAATGAGATGAACTGGCAATGTCACACCTCGCTAAACCTCATATGACTGATGGCTGAGAAGAGTTCCTTTCCCATACACTAGGGCAGGGGATCTCAAGCTTCATTGCACCACGACCCCCTTCTGACAACAAAAATCACTACAGGACCCCAGGAAGGGGGACCAAAGCCTGAGACCGCCCAAGCCCCACCACCCCAAGTAGGGTGATCCAAAGCCCAAGCCCAAGGGCTTCAGCCTATAACCTGAGCCTTGCCGCCCAGGGCTGAAACTCTTGGGCTTGGGCTTTGGCCCCGGGCCCCAGCAAGTCTAAGCCAGCCCTGGCAACCCCATTACCCACTTTGGGGTTCCAACCCACAGTCTGAGAACTGCTGCACTAGGGGAAGGGACGCCACAAATCTGAACACCTGGTGTTCAGATCACCATGCTCCCGCTCTTTCCTGTCTCCAGCTGGTACATGCCCCCCATCCCATGGCCCCTCCAAGTTCACCAGGGTCACAGAGCGGTCAGGAGGAGGGTGGAGCTGGCAGGGTGTGCATGTGGTGGAGGAGGAGGAGGATTTTTTGTCTGTTGTGGCAGTGATGGGGGAGTATGTGGGAGGTTGGAGCAGTAGCAGGAGGTGGGGAATGGGAGGGGTTTCGCAAGTTGGGAGGGTCATGGTGGGACTTCTACTCCTTGGCCAACATTTGCCCCTTAGGGCTGTGCTCTGACACAGCTACTGAGCTCTGAGGAATCAGAGCAGCCCTAGACGACAACTCCTATCAGCAGAAGGGACCCTAAACACTGTTCTTGTGACTAGAGCATTGATGAAGAACTGGGTTTCCAAAAACTATTCTTCCACAATCTCTCACTGTTCATCCTCCAAGAGACATTTACTCCCTGGGAGCTCAGAAAACAGAGCAAAACCACAAAGAGAGGGAAAGTTGGGCACCTTCCCTCCAGTGACATTCAGGGTTGAGGGGGTAGTGGAACCATTTGTGCCCCTCCCCCTCACCTACAAGTACCCCTAGCCCCCACAATTAGTTTCCATGGCTGCTGCACCAAGCCGAAGGGGAGGGCTCCAGGGTTCCCCTTCCCTCCACTGTTTCTTGCTGGGGGAAGGAACCTAGAACTCCTGTCCTTCCCCATGTGACCTCCGCCAGCTGTGGGGAAGGGGCTCCAGGTTTCCCAGAATGCTGCTGCTTCTAGGGGAAAGGGGAGGGCAGCGCAGTGCAGGAGAGTGTGGGGGGGACGTGGACGTGGGTCAGAGCTGTGCAATGGGGAATATAAGCGGGGCTTCAGTGCTGGCCCCCCCAAAACTCCTACATCCATGACCCTCCATTTCTATCCTCTTCAAAAATGTCCCCCCGTTGAGTCCATGCCCGTCCCTGCATTATTCCTACGTCCTCTCCCCAGCTTCTCAGCCTGCAGGGCCACCACCAGAGCCCACACCTATGTGAGCAGATGGCGGGGGGCAAGGAGCAAGCTGTGCTGGACAGGCAAAGAACTGAGAGACAAGGAGAGGACTCAGGAGCAGTGAAGGTGCTAACATGCAGCCTGTGCATTCTAGGGCTGGGGCAATCATTGCCAAGGAGCCAGAGGCCACGGAAGGGGAGAGCTAAGCTGTGTACACGGGGTGCTAAGAAACTTTTTAAAAAAGCAAGGAAACTTCCCCAAATGTCATTAATGCAGAGTTAAGGTTGCCCGCCGTGCCTCGGGCCTTCCAGAATGTGGAGTTCAGCTACACACAGGCCTCTGACAACTAGGAAATGAAGAGTTAAGGAACACGCCACCCACATAATGCAACCCAAGCTGTGCGCTCTTTGCACAATGCCTGAACACCCCAGTAGTACACACTGCTCTTACAGGTTAGTAACCAGTTGTATAGCGCATGGGACCCCCGGTCAGAGCCAGGATCCCATTGTGCTGGGTTCTGCACACAGAGCAGAAAGACTGTCCCAGCCACAGAACACTTCAGGGACAGAGCACATGGGCATTGTAGGACAATTGGAGGCCTTCTATTTGCAGAGGCACAACATGGGTTTAGGTCATGCATAGTGAAGAGGAGCTCCCCGCACCTGGCCTACACTCACACACTCAGCCCACTCCACAGACTTGCAAAATGTTACCACGCCTTCACCCTTGCATTCAGGATGCCTTCTGAGATATTGCCTTCATTCACCCCTCAGTAGGCCCCAGAGAACTCATCACACATGGCACTAGGCTTCAGACAATCCCCATGGCAAACAAACTTGTGCAATTCTACTGACATAACCTACAGAACTCAGAACTAAAATGGGGCATGCCCCTTTCATCGTATCAGTCACACCTCTGTCCAGCTGCACCAGTTAACCCCTCCACTATTCTATACAGGTGCACCTAGTAAACACAGCTGGAAAGCATGAAAATAAATGCTGCAACTCAAGCTGTGGAACACAATACAATAGCCTGTTCTCTCAGTCCAGGGGCGGCTCTAGGTATTTTGCAGCCCCAAGCATGGCAGGCTGGCTACCTTCGGCAGCTTGCCTGCGGGAGGTTCCCAGTCCCGCGGATTCGGCGGCACGCCTGCGGGAGGTCCACCGAAGCCGCGGGACCAGCGGACCCTCCGTAGGCATGCCACCAAAGGCAGCCTGCCTGCCGCCCTCACAGCGACCGGCAGAGTGCCCCCCGTGGCTTGCCACCCCAGGCACGTGCTTGGCGTGCTGGTGCCTGGAGCCGCCCGTCTCAGTCCTTCCTCATGCCTCCTTATTATGGCACCTCCTTTACTTAATCATTCTCAGTGGATATTGCCAGTGCCAGGAGGCAGAGTTAAGGTTGTGCTACGAGTGTGGCATGTACTTTGTATTTCCTGAGGTTTCAGCTTAGCCACTCACTACATTCTAGAAGGGCACATGGCAGCACTACGTTGTTCCAGAGCAGGCTGCCATGAAGCTGAGACTGGCATTCAGAACCAAGTCCATGATAACTGAAGGCCCATAACTGAGAGCCTTCACTTCTACGCAGATGATATTTTGCTTCTTAGGCCTCCCTTTCACCTTACTTTAAAAATCGTAACACATACCACTAAGATCATCGTCTCTCCATCCCCATTCTCTCTAAGCGGCACAATTGAAGATGCTGAGTGAGTTCTCTCTCCACAAGCAGTGAGCAGACTGTTACAACCGGGTGCAGATAGACGACCTGGGAGCCGAGATTTTGGAGCCACTGCCTTTGCTGGCAGCAGTAGCATTGCTGGCACTGGCAGATGTATTACTATTAGCGTTGCAGGCTGGAGCGGTCGAGCCTACACCACTTTGAGGAGCTGCATATTGTGGCTGATGTTTCTGTGTGGTCTCTCCTTCTGTTAACCAATCCAAAAGGCAATGATGATGTATTTGGGAAATACACAGTCAAATGCTTTTGACCATGAGGACTCCCTTACAGATGGGCTAGGGAGACCTAGCTCTTACTGGAATAAGAAGGGATGCACATCCACAGTAAAGCTCCTGTGCTTTCCTTCCACATAAACTACACAGGAAAGGTGGTAGCTTCTGGGCACTGGCCGATAGAACAAGAATACTTAGCACTCTTCATCCACAGCTCCCCTAATGCTGTACAACGACAGGTAAGTGGCAGTGCATCCCGCCCTCTGCAGTGCTGCATTAGGGGGGTGCGTGTGTGACACAGGGGGCCCTGACTGTTAAATGAGCATAGTTCAGGGATCCATGGGTGAGACTAGCTCATTCCTGCAGACCTCAGCCTTACACTGGCTTTAGTTCTACTCACCTTCCAGTCCCACCTAAGCACTGGCTGAGTCCCAGCCCATTGGCTCCCCAGATGCCCTGACAGCCTTGGTCAGCAAGCCAATGGCAGAGAGGGAGTTGCTGAAATGGCAGACCGCTTGCCTAGCATGAGAGCTAGTATGATCATGCTCACATTCTGCAATGAGGAAGACAGCCTGCTTGTCTTCCTCTAGACAAATACAGACAATAGTGTCAGACAAATGGCTGCCATAAGTACTATTCAAGAAAGGGCACTCAAGTAAGGGAAGAGTGGCAGAATCGAGCCCAATGCATTTAGCTGCGGCTTACTGAGCACCTGATTATACCACTAACTACTCTATGGCTTTGCCTTAGCTGGTTTTCCAGCCTGAGTGCTCACTGCCCATAGCACCTATGCCACACTGCATAGCATTGATTACAATATTTTCCAAAGAGAGACATAAATAGCTTCCTCTACTAAGACGCAATGTCTTACTCACCTGTAGCATGTTTTTCCTTTGTAGGATCTAGCTTGCCCTGTGCTGGCTGTGGCACTCTGGCTACGCTGGCAGCACCCTTCAAAACAAGAGAAATGCATTTGGCAGAAGCAGAGGAGAGCAAATCATTTGTAACATATAATTTGCCAAAAGAAGCTCATAACTTTCTGCTTTTTGAATTGTGCAGGAAAAGAGAAGAATTAGAAGGGAAAAATTCACATCCTGAGTGATTTGAAGAAGAGAGGAATTGTCAGACTGGATCAAAACAATAGTCCATTTAGCCCAGCTCACAGTTGCTGATATCAGCTACTCAGAGGAAGGTGCAAAAGTCCCACAAACCATAACGGACAATTACGGAATAATCAGTCCAGAAAGAAAGAAAGATGCTGGTTCATGCCCAGAGGCATGGACATTTATGCCCATGATACATATTTCTCCTACATCATGTAACTGTGACTAATTCTTGGTTTGCTTTGTGTTTAAAAGTGGTTTATTGCAAGAATTTGATGTTCAAAACATGAAGTTCCAAGTGTTATTGGACACATGGTATATTTCTGTTCCCTGATTTGATGAGCATAACTCATATGATCAGGTTTCTAGTGTGAACAGTTGCAATTAACATGTCTGCTAGGGTTTGCTAGAATATTAATAGAAAAAGCAAATACAAAAGGTCAACATAAGAACATAAGAATGGCCAGACTGGGTCAGACCAAGCATCCATCTAGCCCAGTATCCTGTCTTCCGACAGTGGCCAATGCCAGGTGCCCCAGAGGGAATGAACAGAGCAAGTAATCATCAAGTGATCCATTCCCTATCGTCCATTCCCAGCCTCTGGCAAACAGCGGCTAGGGACACCATCCCTGCCCATCCTGGCTAATAGCCATTGATGGACCTATCCTCCATGAACTTATCTAGTTCTTTTTTGAACCCTGTCATAGTCTTGGCCTTCATTCTATCCTCTAGCAAAGAGTTCCACGGGATGACTGTGCGTTGTGTGAAGAAATATTTCCTTTTGTTTTAAACCTGGTGCCTATTAATTTCATTTGGTGACCCCTAGTTTGTGTGTTATGAGGAGGAGTAAATAACATTTGCTTATTTACTTTCTTCACACCAGTCATGATTTTATAGACCTCTAAAATATCCCCCCTTAGTCGTCTCTTTTCTAAGCTGAAAAGTCCAAGTCTTATTAATTGCTCCTCATACGGAAGCCATTCTATACCCCTAATAATTTTTGTTGCCCTTTCCTGAACCTTTTCCAATTCCAATATATCTTTTTTGAGATGGGGCGACCACATCTGCACAGTGTATTCAAGACAAGGGTGACCATGGATTTATATAGTGGCAATATGATATTTTCTATCTTATTATCTGTCCCTTTCTTAATGATTCCCAACATTCGGTTTGCTTTTTTGACTGCCGCTCCACATTAAGTAGATGTTTTCAGAGAACTATCCACCCAAGATCTCTTTGTTGAGTGGTAACAGCTAATTTAGACCCCATCATTTTGTATGTATAGTTGGGATTATGTTTTCTGATATGCATTACTTTGCATTTATCAATATTGAATTTCATCTGCCATTTTGTTGCCCAGTTACCCAGTTTTGAGAGATCCTTTTTTAGTTTTTCGCAGTCTGCCTGGGATTTAACTATCTTGAGTAGTTTTGTATCATCTGCAAGTTTGGCCACCTCACTGTTTACCCCTTTTCCCAGATCATTTATGACTATGTTGAATAGGACTGAGCCCAGAACAGACCCCTAGGGGGACACAATTATTTTCTTCTCTCCATTCTGAAAACTGACCATTAATTCCTACTCTTTTTTTCCCATCTTTGATCCAGTTACCAGTCCATGAGAGGACCTTCCCTCTTATCCCATGACATCTTATCCCAGGACAGGTGATGATCAAAACTTTTGTTGCAGTATTCACTCATCTCTTGTGAGGCATTAAAACAAGATACATTTAGTTTGTCTGAATGGATGAGTTGTTAGTGGAAAAAAACAGAGCATCATGAAAAAGGCATAGCTGAAACCCAAAATAAAGTTAGAAGGTGTCATTATGGCCAGGAAGACTTTTGCACATCACTCCTGGTGTTAGGGAGATCTGTACCAGAAAGAAAGTACATTTCCTAAAAGTGCCTCCTTCTCGAAAATATACATTCCTGCTGTAGAGAGGGCCATGGGATCTGCACTGTTTCAAAGTCTCTTGCAGTCAATGTAAAGCCTTCCATTGACTTCACTGGGCTTCAGATCAGACCAGGGTGAGATTTTAGCCAAAAGTTAAGCATGCTTTGTTGACTCTGTCAGGCTGCCAGTCACAGAACAAGTTCCCTAATGGTTGTATGTGATCATCTTCCAAATGCAGACCAGTGTTGTTGAAAGCACAGTCATGTTTCTCCTGAATGACAAACATCCTGGTGGCGAACTCGAAGGATCACTTTGGGATTCTGGCCTTGTTTTTGGCTTTTTTTAAGTATTCCCTGTTACAAGAGGGAGGCACCATAATTAAGGTTGCACAAGGCAAGTGTACTGTCCCTCTCTTTTATAGTACCATGTTTGAATTTAGTCTCTGAACTTAACACACTAACTCCTCATGGGCCAGCTGAATTTCCCATATGTTTTTGCACCAAAACTTTGCTAACTTAGGCAGAGGAAACATCTGCAATGAGTCCACTTTGAAATCCCCCCTGAGGCTATTATAACTTTGTTCTCAGAAAACCCCATCTGTGCAGGATTCTCACTCCTCAGTCTTGTGTCTGCAGCATGGGCCACAAAGGACACACTCACACCAGTTTTCCCCAGTTTCTAGCCAGTTTAACAAAAAAATCTGCAGTGCATCTTCCCTCAGGCGCTTGCAGCTCCTGCCTGGCCTATGTCTGCCATGACTCAGAAGCACCAGCATGCTGCCACATCTAGTCCACCAAGGCACTGGCACCTTGTTTGGTGAATAGGGCTACTGGTGCTTGCATGGTCTCTTGGAGCATTGGTGCCCTTGGCTCTGAAGCACCAATGCCCACACTGGGGCTTCAGCTGCGTCTGACCCTGGTCTACACTACGACGTTAGGTTGACGTAAGTCGCCTTGCATCAACCTAGTAGTGCATGTGCTTAGGCTCGAATTTGTCTCCTGCAGACATAAGTGCCCTGTTACAGTGATGGAATCAAACCAGCTCCCCTAACTGTGTAAAGCCATGGTTGGAATACAGAGGCTGACACAGTGCAAACACAGACACTGCATGACCTATGTCAGCCCTTACAGTCATCCAGCAGATGTCCCAAAATGCCCGGCAGTGACCACTCTGGTCATAATTATGAACTTTACTGCCCAGGGACCAGAAGCCACATACCCTCCACATATTTTTGAAATGTCTCTTCCCGGTTGCCTGCCTTGGCAAGCAGAACTAGCCACTCGCCCTTGTTGTGTGCAACTGCCCAATCGACCATGCCAGCTCCATGCACTAGATGCTCTCCTGCCAAGATGTTGGATCTCCTGAGCCAGTGAAGAGAAGAAGCTGTGCAGACCCAGCTATGGACCAGTCATAGAAAGCAGACATCTATGAGTAGATTGTACAGGAGATGCAGATGAAAGGGTATGACAGGGATCAGCAGCAGTGCCACATGAAAGTGAAGGAATTGCAGCAGGTGTATCTAGGCTGGGAGAGAGAGCAGTAGAAACAGTTTTTTTATGGACACAGGGATGTCCATTGAATCCTCCTGAGAGATCTCAATGAACCTTTCTTGACAGTCCTCTGCAGGCCTCTGCTGAAGGTTTCTAGGGCAGCTGCCTTATTTCTTCCTCTGCAGTAGGATGCTTTCCCACACCACTCAGCGATAACTTCTGCTAGGACGATTGCAGTACACAGGCTCAGGAGGCTTCAGGACACCAGCAGCAGCTGTGCTCTCTCTGCCTCTGCTACCCTCAGGAGTGAGAGATTCCCGCCTTGCCCTGTACTCGCACCCATGGAAACGGGCTGGAATTTTATTGTTTCGTGCAGCTGAACATTTCCCTTCTTCCCCCTCCCCTTGCTGAATCATACTCTCCATGCTGTGCAGAGGAGCTCCAAAGCTGAATGCCAATGTCTGATTTAAAACTTGTGTGGCAATAAGTTTCAGAGTTCGTTTCCTGTATCTTTCACTTTTTGTTGTGACTGTAAGCACAATTGTATGTAACCCTTCTGCCCCTCTGAGTTGACGGCAACAAGGGCCAGGTTCAGTATCCAGGGGTTCCGTTTCAATAACACAATGCAAAACCAGCTCGAGCCCCCACCCAGTGACCTGGGACAATTACAAACGACCCCCCCGGGCACCTCTAAGAGGAAATACTTTTTCTCTCGCAAGCACGGAGTCTGAATGTAGCAAAATCCTTTTAATAAAGGAGGGAAACAATGCGGCATTACGTTGGGGAAACACCACAAACAGGATTTCTAACACAAACCATGAGCAAAAGACCCACCCCCAAGTAAGTTTGACAGTACCCTTTTCCCCTCAGGGTCTTAAGTCCAATCACCCAAAAGTCCAACAACCCAAAGGTTTCTGTCCCTGGTCAGTGCTGCCCCACAGTTCAAAAGTTTATCTGCGGAGTTTTAGCCCCCCAGCCTGGGTGGAAATGGGGGGGCACACAGGGTGTTAAGGGGCACCTTACATGGTCTGAGGCCCACTTCCCAGCCTCTCCGTGGAGTTCTGCTGCAGCCTTCACCACGAATAGCTCCGCTCTACCAGCTGCTCTGTTCCACTCCTCCAGCTGTCCCGTGAGCCGCTCCAGCCATTCCCACAAACTGCTCAACTCCACTCTGCTCTGTTCTGCTCTGCTCTGCTCACTGTTCCATGGGCCACTCCAACCATCTCGCAAACTGCTGCGCTCTGCCACCACTCCACTCCACCAGCCGTCCCATGAACCGCTCCAGCTGTCCCCACAAACTGCTCAGCTCCGCTCCGCATTCCATGGGCCACTCCAACCATCATGCAAACTGCTCCGCTCTGTCAGCCACTTAGCAATAGATCTTCAGGCTCCCCTACTAGTCAACACGGCACTCAGTGATCTCAGCTCAGTAATTTTAGTTCTTAATGATTTCTGCTTGTAGTAGGAGAGCCCCAGTGCTGCTGCACCATTAGCCCAAAGTGAATTCAGCATAGCAGCCTGTAACTAGACTCCTAATAGAATCAAAATTAGTGCTGCCATTCAACAGAGGAGGGGAGGGGAGGGGAGGGAGAGATGGTGCAATTAGTGTTCCAGGCCCTCAAGGTGGGCCCACACCACCAGGTACACATACCTGTTCTCAACCTCTCTCAATTCACTGGGTTTTGGAACCCATCTCCCTTGTCTAGCGAGTGCTACTTAGTTAATGGTGAGTCCTTTGGTCATAAAACAGTTCCACTGGTCTTGATTCACATAATCAGGGTAACAACAGTTTATTCCTCCTGCCCCAATAACAGAGAAACTGGGGATCACACAGCTGCCAAAGTGACAATTTTGGGCTGCCGTGGGCTCATGCTAGGCTGCGTGAGTGTGCCTCTGCAAACAAGATCAGCCCCTGAAGTTCTTTTCCACACTCACCACAGTTCACCACCAGATGTCAGAGTAGCACTCATCCTGACTCTGCTTATATGTACATCTGTCTGCTTTATCTGCAGCTGCTGCCATAGTGCCTTGAGGGGTGCCCCCTTGATTCCCTGGAACACCGCACCCTGAGGACGAGGAAAAAGAAGCGGACAGGAGGACATGTTCAGCAAGATCCTGCAAGCCAGTGTTGCATCGGCCCAGAAACAGAGAGCCGAGAGGGGGAATAAGGCAGACAGCCTGAAGAAGGAAAGAGCAAACAGGAGAAAGGCCCAAGAGTCCCAGCAGGACAAGGAGAGGGAGATATACCAGGATATAGGCAGCAGCGGCTTCAGGCTCCAGCACTCCAAGCTTGTCCCTGGGGCGGCAAGCTAGCGGGGGGCACCCTGCCGGTTGCTGTGAGGGCAGCAGTCAGGCTGCCTTCGGCAGCTTGCCTGCGGGAGGTCCGCTGGTCCCACGGATTCGGCGGCAGGTATGCCAAATCTGCGGGACCGGTGGACCTCCTGAAGGCATGTTGCCGAATCCGCGGGACTGGCGGACCTCCCGCAGGCATGCCGCCAAATCCACAGGACCAGGGACCTCCTGCAGGCGCACCGCCGAAGGCAGCCTGCCTGTTGTGCTTGGGGCAGCAACAAAGCTAGAGCCACCCCTGGATATATTCAGGCTTCTCCAGTAGCAAATACAGACGCTGCAGACTACAGGTTCAACAAGCATGAATACTCCTCCCTTTGCAGTCAATGGAGAACTCCGTGGTCACTGCTCCCCACCCCCCGAACATTCCATGTGGCATCAGGGGCCACATCCCAATCCCTGTTGGAGGCATTAGGGACAACCACAGCTTCACATACACTGTGAGAAGCAGAGTTGCTGTGTGCAGCCAAAATGGACAGGGATGTTTTCTATCTTTCTAATGTTAAAGTTCTGTTCCATTATTTTATTTTAATTGCACATTATTGTTTGCTCTAGTTTTACTATGCAATAAATTTCTATTTTTTGGAAACATATTTGTCTGTATTACTTCACAACACATTCTGCAGAATGCCTAGCATTACTCAAAGCACCCACTATTTGCAATTGTACAGGAGGAAAGTTTTTACAGTGAAAAACAGTGTAATAATTATAAATGTAAAGCAAGCTCCACATAATTCATAGGTGCATTAAAAAACCATGTGACAAAGCACTACACAATTCCTAACAGCCCCCAAAACTTCAGGGCCAGGGAAAGCACTATCCACTCCATCGCATTACTGTGGCACACTGCCAAAGTGCTCCTTCAAGGCCTTCCTCCGTGCATAGCTTCGCATTGAGCTCTTCTAATGGCCCTTGGGTCTGGCTGTTCAAACTCAGTGACAGCCCCTCCACCTCTACCCTGGTGGAAACTGTTCTCCCTTTACCTCACTGACATTACGTGGGACATAACAGGCAGCTTGGGATTTTTTTTCCCCACTGAGATACAATCTTGTAAACAAACAGCGCCTGTTTCCCTTCAATCTACCAAAAGCACATTTAGCTGTCATTCTGCTTCCCACTGCTTCCCCCGACCCCAGCCCAGGCAGGCTGCTTCTCTTCCCCAGCGGGGCTGGGGCTAGCACAAGCCAGTCTGCAGCCTGGGACTCAGGGCGGCTGGGGCCTCCCAGCTCTCCAGGGCTGAGGGTGCTGGGGTCAGCTGGAGCAGACCAGGGCACAGTTGGAGACTTGGGGCTCTGGCCAGGGGCAGCTCTAGGCACCAGCAAAGCAAGCACCTGCTTGGGGCAGCCTATTTGCAGGGGCAGCAGGGATCTAGCATGGGAGCTGAGAACCGACAGGGGGTTCTGGGAGCTGTAGTTCCTTGGTTAGCTCCCTGCCTATAGAGCCAGCCCTGGAGCAGGGAATGAACTACATTTCCCAGCATTCCCTTGGCCACTACCAACTGGAAAGGAAGGAGGGGGACCTCGTGCGGCAGCGTGCTGTGAATGGTAGAAATACCATATTTTAAGATTAAAAAAACAGGACACTCCATGGGGAGGGAAGCCCCCCCCGCCACCATCCACTCCCTACGACTGCCCCCCACAGAAACCCCAACTTATCCAACCCCCCCTGCTCCCTGTCCCCGATCACCCCCTCCTGGGACCCCTGCCTCTAATTGCCCTTAGGACCCCACCCCCTATCTGAGCCTCCCTTCTCCTTGTCCCCAACTGCCCCCTCTTGAGACCCCCCCAACTTCCCCCCAGGACCCCACCCCCTACCTGTCCCCTGACAAACCCCTGGGACTCCCATGCCTATCCAAGTGCTGCCTGTCCCCTGACCCATCTAACCCCCCCTTCTCCCTGCCCCTGACTGCCCCCCCGAACCTCCGCCCCATCCAACCCCCTTTGCTCCCTGTCCCTTGACTGCCTCCCTGGAACCCCCTACCCCTTCTCCAACCCCCCAGCCCCCTTACCGTGCCACTCAGACCAGTGTGTCTAGCTCCGCACAGCTCCAGACACACTGCTGCATACATGCTGCCGTGCTCCCCCGCGGAGCCCACAGCCCCCCCCTCCCCAACACACACACACCCAGCACCTGCCTTCCAGATTTGAACACCTCAAAACTCAGGAGTGCTCAAGCTCAGTTTGGGCAGCTGTTATTTCATTTCTCCCAGATCAAATATACTGATCCACTGTAACCTGCTGTACAAAAAGTAGGATAAAATTGAGCAAGAAATGCTTCCTAGTGGTTATTAAGACTGGAATTGCTATTTTCAACAGCCATTGCCTTTTTGTTTGTTTGTTTAAAAGGAAGACAGTGATATCGCATTGGCAAATTCCCCATAAAAACAAAGAATGGAACAAAAGAATAATAAAGGCACCTCAACTTTTCCTCATTTATGTAGGACAGTCTTATAATATGCATCCAGAGATCCTCCAATCACACAAGCTGAAAATTGTTCCACTTTACTGCAGTTCTGTAACCATATGGGAACCAATCCTGTCTGTGTTCTGTGCACATCCAAAATTCCTGCTGAATGACCCGCCCTGGGAGCGAGTTACCAGTGACCCAGGGCTGCGGCGGAAGGAGGGTGCAGGTGTGGGGGGGAAGAGCCCAGGGCTGGGGAGGCAGGAGATGTTGTGGGGTGGCACTGGTGAGGGGGAAAGGGGGAGCCCAGGGCTTGGGGGGCAGGGGGGTTGGGGGAGGGCACTGTTGGGGGGGAAAGGGGGAAGCCCAGCGCTGGGCTGGCAGGGGGTATGGGTGTAGGGGGAGAGCCCAGGGCTAGGGCAGCAGGGGAGTGTGGTGAGGAGCTCAGGGCTGGGATGGGGGGCAGCCAAATTTTTTTTTGCTTGGGGTGGCAAAAAACCTAGAGCCCGCCCTGGCTCTGGCGGGGGGGCGGAAGGGGCAGGGCTGATGGCTAGCCTCCCCAAATGGGCAGCTCATGAGCTGCCCATGAGAGGGAGCCTTGGTGAGGGCTGACACAGAATCCTTATTTTCTTGCTTGGCTCTCCCTCCTCTCACATGACTCTGCAGGAGCAGGGGTCAATGCTTGGGAAGTGGGCCTACCTGCCCTGTTCTCCCATGCTGGGTCTGGGTCTGGCTCTTGGCTGACTTCCCTTCCTGCAGCCAGAGATTGCTGCTCTGAAGGCTAGAACACAGGGATTAATAGCAGCTGGAACACACTAGCAAATAAACCAGAACCCCCCTCTGCCCTGTCAGTCAGCGAATGCAGCTCCTGTTGCCATTATAAAATCCTCCCTGTAAGTGTGAGAGCCTTTCCCTAAATCCATGGGAGACACGCCTGAGAGACGGTTGATTTAATCATATGTAGGCAGCTGATTCCACTTTGGTTTAGTTTGTAACGGTGTGCCACTTCTGGTTCCTTACAACTAGGTTCTTATCTGTCTTATGCTGTTATACTTGTACCTTGGGCACCAGACAGGCCCAGTCCTGGGAGCAATATGGCTGCAGAGCAGTTCGTTTGGAGAAATGCAGGCTCGGTAGAACTACCATTAAGTGGATACATAATTGGTTAAACAAGGACAAAGAGTAACTATTAACGGAATGATGTTAGATTGGAGGGAGGCCTCAAGTGGGGCTCCATAGGGATCTCTTCAGGGTCCAGTGTTGTTTAATGTCTTTTTTAATGGCCTGGATGTAGGAATAGAGAGCATACTGATCAAATTTGCAGATGATACAAAGCTAGAGTGGGTTGCCAACACTTTGGAGGAGAGAGCTAAAAAAATTCAAAGGAATCATGATAAATTGAAGGATTGGCTACAGGCAACAAAATGAAATTCAACAAAGACAAATATAAGGTGCTAAACTTAGGGAAGGAAAACCGAATGCACAAATACAGAATGGGGGATAAATGGCTTGGCAGCAGCACCACTGAGCAGGATTTGGGGGTTGTGGTAGATCACAACCTCAACTTGAGTAAATAATGGGATACTATTGCAAAATGGAGCGAAAGCCGTATGAGCAAAGGCTGAAGGAACTAGGTATGTTTAGTTTGAAAAATAGGAGTTTGGCTGGAGGGGGCATGATAGTGGTCTTCAGATACTTGAAAGGCTGCCTTAAAAAGATGGAGAGAAGTTGTTCTCTCTTGCCACAGAGGGCAGGACAAGAGGCAATGGGATCAAACTACAGCACAGCAGATTTAGATTAAAGCTCAGGAAAAACTTCCCAACTGTCAGAACAATAGGACAATGGAACAGATACCTATGGAGGTTGTGGAAACTCCTTCACTGGAGGTTTTCAAAAGGAGGCTGGACAGAGCTACCTGTCTCGGATGGTTTAGACACAACAAATCCTGCATCTTGGCAGGGGGTTAGACTACACGACCCCTTGGTCCCTTCTAAACCTGTGGTTCTATGATTTCTGAGGTCTACTTCTGCTGGCTAGCACTCACTGAGCCAGCTTTGTTATGACATCCTCAGAGACTCATAGACTTTAAGGTCAGAAGGGACCATTATGATCGTCTAGTCTGACCTGCACAACGCAGGCAACAGAATCTCACCCACCCAGTCCTGTAACAAACCCCTAACCTATGTCTGAGCCACTGAAGTCCTCAACTTGTGGTTTAAAGACTTCAAGGTGCAGAGAATCCTCCAGCAAGTGACCCGTGCCCCATGCTGCAGAGGAAGGCGAAAACCCCCCAGGGCCTCTGCCAATCTGCCCTGGAGGAAAATTCCTTCCCAACCCCAAATATGGTGATCAGGTAACCCTGAGCATGTGGGCAAGACTCACCAGCCAGCACCTAGGAAAGAATTCTCTGTAGTAACAAACAACCAGATGCTTAAGCCACTGCCAACTATCGGGATGGACTATCAATCATTTTGCTTATTGCTACGAATACCGTCGTTATTTAGTAGATCTTGTAGTAACTTAGCTTAACGAAGGCAAAGCCAGAAGGGAGGATTTGTGAACCTAACACTCTGTGCCCTGAACCTGACCTTCTGTGCCCTTTTTCTTGGAGTGTGGGGGTGAAAGTCTGTGAAAAACAAGCAGTCTGGAAATATGTACACCTGCCAGACAAACGACCTGAAATCACAAAACTTTGAATCCTGTTTTGGCATACCTTGTAACTTTCGCTTTTGCTCCATTTGATCATGTATGTAATGCTTTTCATTGGCATGTTTTTGTAATTTTGGGGGTATAAAAGAGGAATTGGGAGTCTGGGTCAGGCGGATCGCTTTGTGGACACATTGAGAAGATCTCCAGCCACAGACGGAAAGCTGACCACTGGAAATCTGTTGTTGAATCGCCCAAAGACTGCTCCAGATTTCTGAGGGGTAATGATCTGTGGGGTGCTCTATAACCTCTTGTGTTTGTGTGTGCTTGAGACTAAACAAAGCAGTGACTTTGAGTAAAGGTGTTCTGATGGGAATACTAGAGATTAATAAAATACTGGCTGTCATAAACAGATAGCTAAGAGTTAATGTCTCTTTCACCTGTAAAGGGTTAACAAACAGTGACCTGCAACACCTGACCAGAGGACCAATCAGGAGACAAGATACTTTCAAACCTCGTGGAGGGAAGTCTTTGTTTGTGTTTTTTGGGTTTGGCTTTGTTCTCTCTGGGTCCTGGATGGGTCTAGAGGTGCAACCAGGTTTCTGACAATCTCCCTGCTACAGTCTCTTATCTATTCAGAATAGTGAGTAAGTAAAAAGGCGGTTATAGTCTTTTAACTTATTTTTCTTTATTTGTAGATGTGTACTTGCTGGAAGTAGCTTAAATTGTGTTTCTGCTGAAGAAAGCTTCTTTCTATTGTCTATAAGCTAGAAAGACCCTGTAATATTTCATCTTGATTACAGAGACAATTTTATGTTTTTCCTTCTTTATTAAAGTTTTCCTTTTTTTTGTTAGAATCTAATTGATTTTTTGATTATCTTTTGTAAGACTTCAGGGAAGAGAGTCTGCACTCACTAGGGAATTGGTGGGAGAAAGGAAAGGGAGGAGGGAAAAAAAACCTGCTCTCTGCGTTTATCTTTGTATTTCTCTCCGGGGGAAGAAGGGAGGGGGAAGGTAACATTCCTCTCGGTGTGGTGATTCAAGGAATTTAATCACGGTGGTCTCCTAGTGTACCCAGGGCGGGAAAGAGCTGGGAGGAAGAAAGGAGGGGGAAGGGAAATGGTTCATTCCCCTTTGTTGTGAGACTCAAGGAATCTGGGTCTTGGGGGTCCCCAGGGAAGGTTTTGGGGGGACTAGAAGTTATCAGGCCCTGGAATTCCTGATTGGTGGCAGTGCTACAGAATCTAAGCTGGTAATTAGGCTTAGAGGACTTAGGCTAGTACCCATATCCTGGACACTAAGGTCCAGAGTTGGGAATTATACTATGACACTGGCTTTAAGTAAAAGCATTAGGTTTTGATTTGTTTGTGCCAGCAGTATAGCAGACAGAGGTCCTGCATCTCCCTGGTCTGTCCTGATACCGACTTACAAAGAGAAAAGTTACCATATGCTTTGGTGTCAGTGGAATTCCAGGTAACAAGGGTTACCAGAGCTTTGGGTTCAAGGGGAACCTCAGGTAACAACGCCAATAGGGGCAAGAACTGAAGGCTGTTGAATTCTGGGTTCGCAGCCTGGAGCAGCTCATACAGCTGGAGAGATGCAGAGACTGACAGAATCACAGTACCTGCTCACTGCTCACAGATTCCTCTACGCCAGTGCTTCCCAAACCTGGTACTAAGGCAACCTACCAGCTGCATTTGGTCTTTTTGGGGACTCACCTGTATGTAGGTATAGCTGCTGTTTACTATTTTTTAAAGTTTCATTCAAACACAAAAGAAAAAAAGGAAAATACAAAATCCCCTCCGCAGCCTGGCCCACAACCCCTCTGCTCGGCTCCCCAAAACTCCCTTGGTTTCACTCGAGAAGCCCTGCCCTTTCTGTTGCCCCAGCCAACCCCACTCACGTCATGGTTGGACCACGATCCCTATCAGGCTGTATCTACTGACTCTATTGCCTGGGTCAGACCATTTCCTCCATGCTGTTGCTGCCCAAATTCCACTCCCCACATCACTCTCTGGGGAAGAGAGGAGCGAGGAGTGGCCTCTGGGCATGCACAGCCCACCTAGTCCCTTCTTGCAACCCACTGGTAGGTCAAGACCCACTGCTTGGGAAACACTGCTCTAAACAGCCTGCTTCAGTTTTATTTAGAGGGAAAATACTGCTGGTTCAGTACTCCAGCAGTGGGGGAGGTTTAGGTTGGATATTAGGAAAAACTTTTTCACTAGGAGGATGGTGAAGCACTGGAATGGGTTACCTAGGGAGGTAGTGGAATCTCCTTCCTTAGAGGTTTTTAAGGTCAGGCTTGACAAAGCCCTGGCTGGGATGATTTAGTTGGGAATTGGTCCTGCTTTGAGCAGGGGTTGGACTAGATGACCTCCTGAGGTCCCTTCCAACCCTGATAGTCTATGATTCTATGATTCCTGCTGTTCACAGCGTCCTCCAGCAGAACTGCCAACCTAAAGAAATCAGAAATCACAAGACTGCCCCTAAAGTTATTTTTAAAACAACATCTCTTGTGTTTTTTTGAGCTGTCCTTTGATTTGCTGCACTCTCCCTACCCCTTCTCAGCGCATGGGGACTGTTGCCCACTCTCCCAATTAGCTGGCCGAGGGGCTTCTGGCTCTGCTGCAGGGGTTCTCACCCCACATCTGCTTGTCTCCAACCAGCCTCACCTTGCCTCCTTCTGGGGTTCTTCTCCTCCTCTCTCCTAGGCCTGGGGGATTACAGTGGGATCCCCTCTCCCCCTTCCAGGCTGGGGCGGGGGCTGCTCCAGGGGGTTGTCATTCCCCTGGTGTCCCTGTCCAGGTGAGAGCTGCAAAGGGGACACAGGAGGAGAAGAACGACCCTGTCCCTGTTGCTCACAGGAGGAGAGGGGTTGGGGCCTTGAGTCACCTGCTGGGCTTTCCCTCCCCCTTGAGAAAATACTGTCAGGCTGCTCTGATTGGTTATTCTGTCCCAGGAGGTGGGCAGCCAATCAGAGGGCTCATACGAGCTGGCGCTTCTCACATCATCTCCAGATTGGCTCCAGCTCCAGACCCTGCCCAAATCCTGTCACGGTGCAAAAATCAGGAGAACTGGCAACAGTTTGTCTCTGCAGCATCACCAGCCCTAGCTGCTCAACATGCATGGGGCAAACTCCTATGTCAGGAGCTCGAGGTAAAAACCCAGGAAATGAAAAGAAGATTAGCCCATGGTTTTGGTCATCCCTGTGTTAGGTGAAGCTCCCAGGCTGCACTGTATGTGGGAGTGTGACAGTGACAACCCTGGCCCACACTCACAAACGTACAGCGAGCGAGGCAGTGTTGGACCTGGCGGCAGGAGCTCTTGCTAGATGCCCTAGCTGACTCTGGGGCCCGTTGCTCTTGGCACTTGTACAAACCCCCAGGGAGAGAGGGGTTGCTCACAGTATTATTACAATAAAGAGCTGACCATCCAGTGCAGAGCACGGTGGTGAGTTGGGATGTGGGAGCTGGAACTGAGACCCACCAAAGTCATCTCGTGTGGGGTCGCCAACCATCCAACATTTAACCCTTGTGCGGGGCAGGGCTCAAAATGCTGACTCACAGCCCTACGTTTCTGTAGCTCATTATTAGCAAGGCCCAGAACCAGCCCCACCTTGGAGAATGAGGCTGCTCTCTGCTAATATTTGCATTTGGCATTTTGAATGTTTTTATGGTTGATGGGATCTGTCCCTGTAAGAACAGGTTTGGCTGGCAGAGCGTGCCTGAGCCTGAGTGCAATGTCTGGGAGATTTTGTCTGTGAGACAGGAGACAGTGTCTGAGCTCTGGAAAGGTCAGACACACCTTCTCCCACACTCTGCTGGGTCACAGGCATCAACAATTTTCTTCAACTGGGTTGCCAGAAAAGAAGGTTGAAAACCACTGGTCTACGTGGACAAGTTGTCCTGTCTCAGCCCCACCCACACAGAGCCAGTGGGTTACAATAGGGGGAATGGCAGGTATCAGATCTGGTAACTGCGCTGAAGCTGCAGCTCTTCATAGATTCAGCATCATTTTGTGGCAATACGGTTCTGTCACAAACGTTAAGAAAAAGGAATAATACTAATAGGAATTGATTGAGGGCTGGGGATGATTCAAAGACTTTGGGTTTACAGCAAGAATCTGTCTTCTGCTTCTGGTAGGAGTTCCACCAGCTTTCCTCTGTGTGACATCAGGGTGCCAATACAAATATCTGTAAAAGGGAGAAACATAACCTGGATTTACATTCTGTGCAGCAAATGTCTGCTAATGTTTGAATGTATCAAGTATCAATTAGGATTTCTCTTAGCAGAGGACCAATAAAAGCATACTACAGTAGAATCTCAGAGTTGTGAACACCTTGGGCTGGAGGTTGTTCATAACTCTGAAATGTTTGTAACTCTGAACAAAACATTATGGTTGTTCTTTCAAAAGTTTACAACAGAACATTGACTTAACAGAGCTCTGTTTTACAAATTTTACTGTGCAGAAGAAAAATGCTGCTTTCCCCTTTTTTAGTAGTTTATGTTAACCGCAGTACTTTATTCTGTTTGCTTTTTTTGTTTCTGCTACTGCCTGATTGCGTACTTCCAGTTCCAAATGAGGTGTGCAGTTGACTGGTCAGTTCGTAACTCTGGTGTTCATAACTCTGAGGTTCTACTGTAACACTTTGGACATAGGAACTGCCATACTGGATCAGACCCAAGGTACAGCCAGCTCACTGTCCTGTCTCTGACCAGATGGTTCAGAGGAAGATGCAAGAACTTCTGTTAGGGTCTCATCCAGGGTTCTAGTAGATAGAGATTGGCTAAGACTGTTTTTACTATTAGGATGCTGTGTATTCTTGTCAGCCAGATAAGTGTCCAATCACTCTTTAAATCTTGCTTAACTTTTGCCCTCAACATATTTGGATATGTACTTATTTTTTTCCTGAAAGCCCTGATCCAAATAAACCCATGAACAGTCCCGTTGTCTTTGTGTTTGCAGGCTAGGTATCTGAATATACGATAGGCATGCATGTTCCTTATTATGATACAGACTAACTGGAGAGGAGTGAAAAAACTTTCACTAAACTCTGTGCTGCCTTTTTTCTCTCATTCATTTCTCATGATTTCGCAACTCAATATTTTCGTAGGCTGGAAACGTATTGCAAAGAAGCACATGAAAGTCCTGTCCTGCGTGGGGACTGTGAAGGCCTCGCTGCGTTCATGGGGAAGATAGCCATTTTTATTTCTCCCCATTTCATATGATCCCCAGCCAAGTTTGGGTTTTACAGAGGTGCCATGACACAGCCTGATTGCTCTTGGGCTGGACGTGGCTGAATGTCTCTGTCTACTTTTGCGCTAGCCAGTTGTTTCCACATAGGTCCGATGCACTGAGGTCTCTCAGCTCAGGTAAGCACTATGAGCCTTAAAATGTAAAATTCCTGCACATTTTACCCTCAGCCTGAAGCAGAAAGCACAGCTGAAGAGACCTCATATCCTCCAAAGGCCAATAGGATCAGCACCCACAATGCATTTTCCCTGGCTTTCTTCAGTCTCATTTCAAAATGTCCCAAGCAATGGGGCTTCCCTTCCTGCCTTTGGGAGACTATTCCACAGCCTCAACTCTCACTGCAGGAAGCTTCCCCAGAAATTTACCATTCCTTAGTGTCAACTCAAACCAGCTTAAACAAGCCCTAGCTGCCTTACCTCTGCAGGCAGGAATTGACTTTGCAAGGTAGCGGCGAGTGTGTGCCCTGTCCTCCTTCTTGTAGCCACTTGACGGATGTGTCAACCCCAAACCCAACATGTCCTTCAGCTCCTGAAGATATTGGCATCCCCTGTTCAAATGAGACAGCCCAGGAGAGTGCCAAGGAGCCCAGCCACCTGCTCCCCTGGCACTCACCACGGCAGCCTTGAATGGCTGCAGCCCAGCCTTGGTTGTTGTGGTTGTCATGGAAGAAGTGGCTGCTCTACTCCTTTGCAAAACAAATACATGAAAACCCTGCCAAGCACATTTCAGCCAGAAAAGCTTTGGGAATGGAAACAATCGCAACAGACTCCAGCTCTTAATTACGCTCTAGCTCCCCGAGAGTCATGGTTTATTTTTAGGCTACAAGGCTCAGGCTAAACAGCTGGTGGGTGTGTAGGATGTGGGGGGCTGTTTCCATCTATAACTTTCTCAAACAACTGTCCTGCCAAAAGTATCTGCAGTGGCTTGTGGAAGGTGAACAGGAAATCATACTAGACACTATTGTGCAATAAGGGAAACAATAGCTGGAGCTCAGAACCAGGAGGTGAACCGATTGCTCATCATCCGTAAAACAAAGAGCAGCCTCTGGTACTAGAAGGAGGAACCTTCCCCTAGCAATGGATGCTGGCCAAAGTGAGCCCTGATGTAAGTGGGTGCAGCTCTGCCTGAGGACACTGGATTTGCAGTGACTCCCCCACAGGCTGGATTTGGCCCCAGTGAGCAGTTTGGAATGAAGGGTTCTGGGCCCAGCCCTCTGGGTGCAAGTGTAACCCACACACCTTCTGGGTGTGGCGCTCTGTCCCATCTAGTGGCACCAAGACCACTTAGAGAGGGAGAGAAAATGAATCTGCTCTACAGCCTTAGCTACCATCCAGTTGGATTTTAGCTCATGCTGTAGACGCTCATGCACTAATCTCCAGAGAGTCCCCGGTTTGATCCTGCCCAATGACGACTGGGGTCTGTCAGCGTTACACAAGTCTATTGGTCTCACAGTGCATGGGAGAGCAGAATCAGGCCAACTATTCACTTAGAGGAATAAGAAACAGTGGGGGGCAAACTGGTTAAGATAAAATAAGCAGCCACCCAAAGCTCCAACCAAACCAGTTTTGACGGGAGGGGGGTGTCCACACCTCATTCCAGAAGGAAGAAAAAAGTGTAAATTAACACCCTTTTCTACAAAGAGACAATGGCTGCTGCCTATCTGTGCTGCAGGGCTTGCAAGCAGTAGCTGTGAGAGTCAGTGACTCTCCTCAGTGTCCTGGAAATGAAAGCAGAGCTAGGGGGATGGGGTACCAGATATTCCCCCAGTGCCATCAGCACAGCAGCTGATGGAGCTATGTGAGGGCTGGTGGGCATCCCTGGGCCAAGGTCTGCTCCAGTAGGGTACCCACCAGGTCCAAAGCTAGGTTGCTTATTGCAGTCCCTTACCTTAGCTAAGATGGGCCTGAAGGATGACCCCAGAGCAGGCCTGGTGATCTTCCATGAGCAGCAGAGAGCTTGTAATGACCAAGATTTTTAAGGCCAGAAGGGACCACTATGATCATCTGGTCTGACCTCCTGCATAACACAGGCCATTGGATTTCCCTGTATTAATGGTCCATGCTAAGGACACATGCCTATTTCTACTACATAGATTTAATGTAATGAGTAAGTAAAATGGCAGGTTTCCATTGGAGTTATCCCATCCCAGAGACAACTGCTATCAGTTTGTCCCATATATTCCCTCTTGTAGAGCCTGATCCAAGCCTATGGAATTCTAAACCAGACTTTTCATTCGTTTCCATGGCCTTTGGATCAGGTCCATAATGTCAAGTGAGTTTTCTCCAGTCAACACATTTATCATTCCTTTCTGATGCAAGGTGCTCAGAGAAAATGAAAGCAATTTGGCTGAGGAGTATGAAGACAGGGAGGGAGAAAGGGCAGGGAGAAAGGGCTGGACAGAAGGAAGTGAGACTATTCTAATCCCTTTTCTTAGGAAAACATGGTTGTGCTTTAGTAAGAGTCTGCTAGCCCTGCCCAGAAAGCCAGAGAATGCAAGAAGCATTGCTCCATTTCCACCCATGAACCTGTCACCAGCCACACATACCTACAAATGCTTCCCATTGCCATTTCCACACTTGGGTGTCTAAAGTTAGCCTAAATCTGGGTTTATTTGTCTATGTCTATGCTACTGCCTATGTCAGCAAAATTTATATCACTCAGGGGTGTGAATATTCCAGCCCCCGAGCGACAAAAATTACACTGACATAAGTGCTGGTGTGCACAGCACTATGTCGGCAGGAGATCTTCTCCTGCTGACACAGCGTCTACTGCTCATGGAGGTGTTCTTTTATCCTGTCAGCATAGAGCATCTTCACCAGACGCGCTGCAGCAGTGCAGCTGCATCGGTACAGCTGTGCCACTGCAACGCTGTACATGTAGACATGGCCTTAGACTCCTAAGTAAGAGTGAGCTGATGTCCAGGAGCTCCTACTGAGCCAGGAATCATTCTCATGGCTAAGGCACATTCATGGCAGGTGAGCCATTGTGACACTGAACCAGCAACAGTTAAGCAACCAGCAGGCTAAATGACCCAAAAATCAACCTTTAAGAACATGGAAAACTATTGAAATGATAATTAGGGCCATTCCTTGTGGATAGTTATCAAAGCCATGTTAAATAAACCTGCATTGTTAGATCATTAAGAATAGGTACCAATTGTATTTGTCTGTGTTCACCTATATCTTGTTAGAAGATTAACAATGTGATCCAATTAGCTTGTAGATGCTAAACTTCAGTTCCTATCTGTAATGTCTGTCACTATATTCTATTGATTCAGAGATCCAAAAGGAATGTTAACGTTAGATGAAACTTGGGTGTAATAATATCATTGTCTATATATCTCTTTGAAGTTTGTGGTAAACTGTTTATGAACTGCTTGAATGGTTAATTACCTTATGCTAATGAATGCAGCTAGTTACCGATGTGTGCCTAGGAAACAGAGATTTACTTCAAAGCAACAATGTGTATTACTTATTCTTCATCCAAGAGATGCCTGCTGTGCTGTCTGCTGCCAAGAGGCTATCATAGCCTTCTAGAGAACTCTAAACACACTCTAGAGCTTGGTCCTTACCATCTCAGATCTGCCTGAACTTTGTTGTGGCAGTTTAAGTCGCAAGACTGAGATCTCCAGGTCCACGTGGATTATCCCGCTAATTCTCATGGAAGAGTTTGAGCACTTGCAGTGATTCTCAACCAGGGCTACATGTACTCTGGGCGTATACAGGTCTTCCAGGGGGTACATCAATTCATCTAGATATTTGCCTACTTTTACAATAGGCTAGATTAAAAAGCAATAGTGAAGTCAGAACAAATGAAAATTTCATACAGATGAGTTATTTATACTGCTCTATATACCATACACTGAAATGTAAGTACAATATTTATATTCCAATTGACTTATTTTATAATTATATGGTAAAAGTAAGCAATTTTTCAGTCACAGTGTGCTGGGACACTTTTGTACTTTTATGCCTGATTTTGTAGGCAAGTAGTATTTAAGTGAGGTGAACCTTGAGGTACGCAAGAGAAATCAGATTTCTGAACAGGGTACAGTAGTCTGGAAAGGTTGACAACCACTGGCCTATTGAACTATAACTGGAAGAATTGATTCTGGAAGGACTTCTGCAAATCAAGTATCAGTGTAGCTGTGTTAGTCTGGATCTGTAAAAGCAGCATTTAGCCGTATGGCGTGGAAATCCATCAACCTCATGAAGAAACTTGCACAAGTTTTACAGGACTCTTTGCTGCTTTTGCAAATCAGCAGCTCACCATTTCTACTACAAAACTGACCTAAGAATTTTATTCATTTCTGTATGTATAATGATCTTTTAACCATAGTAACTCTTTTCTTTTTTAATAAATCCTAGTTTAGTTCATAAGACTTGGCCTTAAGTGTGTATTTGGGTAAGATCTGAAATATACATTGACCTGGTGGTGGGTAAAGCACCCAATCTCTTGGGATTGGTAGAACTTTATATTAGTGAATAAGATTTTATGTAATCCTCACCATATTAGACTTGGTTGTCTGGTTGGGAGCCAAAGGATGCATTGCTTAAGGGGAACTGTATTTTAGCTTCGTGGTAACCAGTAAGGTATTGCAGAAGCTGTTTTCTTACTGACTTGGTGGCTCTAATTATTGGACTAAACCATCAGTTTTGGAAAGCGTCTACCCTGTTCTTTTCAGTTTGCCTTGATTGAGCATTCTCAGTGTGGCCCCTCCAGTGACCATGGTCACAGCCATACTTTGCAGTATAGGGTGCCAATGTTACAGATAAATGCCTGACGCCAACCCCTCTTCCCACTGACATCAAAAGCAAACCACCTTGCCTTTTCTGGACCAAAACAATGCCTCACAGCAAACCTCTTGGAAACTAGTGACATCTGGGATAAAAATCAGTGATGGCACCTCCTGGGGGAAGAAAAAGAATGACCATGGTTTAGGGTGAGCAAACCCCCAGTAGGCATTAAAGCTGCCTAGAATCCATGTGGAAGATGCTCAGTCTAACAAGAGAGAAGATTAACACAATGTAAGCTTGCTGTGTCTCTGGGCCAGGGTGTCCCCTGTGGCGGCATGGCGGTTTGGGACACCCGCCAGATGAAGAGGTTGGCAGCCCACAAATGATAGTTGAAGCTACCGCGTGCAGGTTCAGCACGTTAACGGGCAGTCTATATTGTTGGCCTCCTAGGACGAGGGCTGAGAACTTAAACCTTCATGGGCTCCAGCCTCCTAGCTGGAGCATCCAATAAGAGTTGATGGCTCAGGTTTCCTAAGATGAGAGCTGAACAAACAAACAGGTAGCATTTCCAGCCACTGGCCTAAAGGTTAGAGCACACCCAGATCTGCGTAGGGGGCTGGAGGTAAATGGACCTGGATCCACCCTGCTCCACCAGGTCTCATCCCAGGGCCCTAGAAGTGGTGTGTGCCCCTGCCACAGGGTGAATGGTAAAACATGCAGTCTAAGAGAACCATCTTTTCAAAATGCAAAAATAAGACACATGCAAGACCCCCACCCCCTCTTGGCCCCATTCTTGCTCCTTCTCTCCCCATGAGGTCCTGCCCCCTGGCCAGACCAGAAGTGGGAGTTGGGCAGTGGTAAGAGCTGCCCAGGGAGCCGGAACATTGTGGGAAGCCCTGGACCCTCCATCTGCCCTGGGCAGGGCCTTGAGGGGGTGGCAAAGAGGAGCAGGAGGCAGGGCCTTGTGGCAAGGGGGAGGCTAAGGCCTCCTCAGCCTACCGCCCCCTCCCTTCCCCCCAGAAGAGGCTGGTGCTGCCCTTGAGCCTCAGGCAGGCATGGATCAGTGCTACAGGGAATCCGGGACAAATTTTGTCCCAGAGTGATTCAGCCTGGGACTGGGACTTGAAATGTACATTCTGGGACTGATCTGCCTAATTAGGGACGGGTGTTCACCCTAGTGTGATTGCTGCCTTGCATCCTGGCAGCACCACCGGACCCAAGTCTTGTTTTCCTGGGCTACTTCCCACCAGCTCTGGCAGGTGCTGCTTCATCCCTGCTGGGACCTGGCTCTCAGCCTCACAGTCAGGCAACCCTTCCGCTTGTTTCTCTCTGGGGTTGTCCGGCTCCTGGGGCAGCAGGTCACCTTTCCTCCCTGCTGCTGGTTGTGGGCTCAGCTTCCTGGAATGGAAGTTTGCCGCCTTCTCTGGTCCAGCCCCAACTGAGTGGCAGGGCCTTGCCCTTATACTGCCTTCCCTGCACTGCACTTCCTGCGAGGGAGTAGGGTGAGCTGAACCCCTCTGTGCTGGAGGGAGGCCACGCTGCTTTACTATACACAGGAAGACTTCTAGCAACGCTGAGTTTGGTGACTGCCCGCATGTGATGACCACACTGAAGAAGAGGGCATATCCCAGAAATAACTCTACTCAGCCTGCCCTATGATTAATCCATTCTAGGGCATTTTCAGCCTACATGATCGTTAAGGTAGTGTCAAAACTGGCAAATGAGGGATTCATTTCGTTACTGCACCTGCCTAGCCAAAGTAGAACATTGATAGCAAAGCCGAGCTACTGACAAAGGGATCAGGTACCCACGATAATATACCTTCACTGCAGGAACAAGAGCAAATACCGTTGTATTAGCAGTACAAGAATAACTGAGCTAGCTTCAATGCGGGACAATTGCAATACACCCTACCTGGAACTGCTTCAGGAGAAAAAAGAATTCACAGATATATTGACTCCCCTAGGCTGGATGAACAGACAGCTGGGCTTACAGGCAGCCACTACCCGAAAATGGTAGTCATGCTCCCACTGCCACTCAGACAGACCCCTAGCTGTAAGAGGCAGACTGTAAACTAAGCACTTCACTGTTGCCAACTCTCCTGCTCTTATTGTAAGTCTTGCAATAGTTGGTGTTTTTCTTAAAGGCCCAGCTACTGGAGCCATGGGATTACACATAAGAATTCCAGATTTCAGCTTCCAAAAAAGGGTTCTAGCCCCTGTGATTGTGAAGAAAAGCTTGACACCAAGACCCCTGCAGGCTGCAGCACCAGGCAGCCAGGAGACACACCCTACAGTTGGTATTGCTAAAACCCCTGGGATTGGCGGGCCTGACTTGTGATTGGGATGGCTCAGGACTGGCACCGGCGAGGAGTGGCAGGCCCAGCCACAGCTCAGACAGTGCAGGTGATGGGGAAGGGCTGGTTGAGATACAGCATGAAGCAGACGCTCCACAGCAAAGCCCAGCTCATCGATTGTGTGGAGACAAAAGGGCTCTCACAGAGCGAAACAGGCCTCCATGCTCAGAGCACTCATCCACCTGTAATTTCATCACTGGGGAGTGCAGTTCCCCAAGGGCTCCCCTCCACTCCACTAACTCCCCTGGGTTTGGGGGGATCTTGGTCCTTCCTGCCTCCTCATGGGCTGCTCTAATGAGCACTCAGTGGGACCACCGGGGGTGCTGGTGCCAGGCTGGGAGTCTGTGGGGCTCCAGGCCTGTCCCACCAGAATGGGGAAGCACCAGATGGCAGAGAGGAATTGTCCCATGGGCAGTCTCACACCAGCCTCCTCCTCCCTGCAGGGAGAACTGTCCCTCCTCCTCCTCTAGGCAGAGCAGGGAAGGGGGGAGCCTGCTGCTTCCAGCCCTGCCTCCCTCCAGGGGAAAAGAGAACCATGCCTCTCTTCCCCCCTGCAGGATCCGGGGCAGTCGAGCAGCACTGTCCCCTGCTGTCCATAGAGAGGGCTAGTGGGAGCAGGAGGGCTGAGCCCCTACACAGCTCCACACGGCAAACGCACATACAGGGCTGCTGGGGACACATTTATTCCCTTGCCCCTGCTCCCTGTGCTGAGCTGTCCCATCATGCACCACGATGCAATGTCACTACATGACATCACCTTCGCCTGGGATGCCATGCACCCTCCAGAATTGGTGACCTCCGTTGGTTCACCTCTTTGAACCCGTTCACATGCTTTATTACGTAATGGGTCCAAGCCGAGCTCGCAGTCTCAATTGCGGGTAAACACGCCCGTTGCCCATCCTGCCCATTACAACTAATTGTATCAGCTGGAAAATGAACACCTGCCTCTGCCCCAGTATTTGCCATAGGCCCATCAGCAGCTCCAGGAGCAGGGCCATTGAGGTGTTGCACCCAAATAGGAATGTCTTATATAAAGATAAGAACATGGCCAATGACATTATTGTATTTTATGCCTCTGGCGAGGCATTTATGGTGCTGGCTCCTGTTATGTGCTCAGATCCCACTGTCCACAGGCAGCTGGCAAAATTAATGATATGCATTTTTCTTAACTTTCGGGAACTGACTACTTATCCCAATGGACTGAGCTAACTTTCAGCTACTGGAGATTCCTATGAAACCCAGCCCTGACCAAATGTTATGAAATGACTGCACCCATTAAAAACTCCTTGGATCTCAACCTGGATGAGGCCCCATGCCCAGTAGCCCCAGATTTGCATTTCTGGGCTACTACCTTGCAGTTTAGATTCTAGGGGCCTCCTTTGCTGAAGATGTCATGTACTTTTCGAGGTGTCTCTGGAAAGGGGTAAAGAGTAAATCTGATCCTGTCAGATAAGATAAGTATTAAATAGCCCCATCCAGATACTCTCTGGATTAGAGCCTGTGAGAACAGAGGGCTCACTCCCATGTATAGACTCAAACAAACAGCAATTGTTGGGTACAAAGTACTGTGCCTTTTTGGAAGAGTATTCAGTTTGGCTTCCATATTGCCTCCCATTATCCAAGACAACAACTTCTCTGGACACACTAGGCTTCCCCACTCCCCTCCCTGCATAATTTAGAACAGCCTGTGAAACACAGTGGGGAAGCTACAAGTCAGAGCAATGGTTTGAGGATTCCCAAACTAAAGCTGGGCCAAATGTGTGTGTGACATGCCGATGAGGACCAGAACCTTGGTGAGCTCAGCCAACACTTGGGCCAGCTGGTGACCATGAAATCAGGTCATTCACAGAGCTGGGGAGCCGACAAACCTCTCTCCCACAGCTGCCCTGTGGCTCCTGAGGATATTCATCATAGGAATGTGAGTGAGGACCCCAGCGTTTGTTGGAGGACAGGGTCATTTGGAGAGGCCTTTCTGAAGTCTGCCTGCTGAAGCAAATGCCAGCCTATGTGACTCAAAGTACAGATAGTTTATGAACCCTTTCAAAAATGGATTCCCGTCAGGGTCACACAGCCCTGCTAAGAACTGAACACAGAGTGAACCATTTGTTCTCTCTCTCTCTCTCTCTCTCACTCACACACCACACACTTCCTTCTGATGTACAGATTCCAAGACGAGAAGGGACCACTGTGATCATCTACTCTGACCCCCACGTAGCACAGGCCAGAGACCTGCCTGCAAATAATTCCTTTTGAACTAGAGCAGATCTTTAAAAAAAAAAAAAAAAGGTATCTTTATAACAGTCAGGTTTCTCTTCTCCTGTTTTCTCTTGGAGGATTAACTTGAAGGACTGGAGAACCAGTGCAGTTATGATATCACAAGGCCTAGCTATACCAATGGTACCTGTAGGGGAGACATGCTGCACTGGTGCATATCATGACTTTGCTGATTCCATAGTGAGGTATGTTGCAGCATGAGAAGAGTTTCTGACAGGAGAGGCACCAGCCAGATATGGATTATAATACTCTGACAGCCCCTCGCCCAATCTCCAACCAACATCCTAATCCAGCCACAGGGGCCTTTCGCACTAGCCCACCAGGAAAGAGACAAACTCCAATGCCATGACAAGAAGGAAGAGCTGTCCCTTGGCCTTGAAACCATGCAGCTGGACAACAAAGCTGGACAACAAACAAACTGAAGTCCAGCTGCCACAGTAACTCCCTTTTATGCTTCCCAGAAACCAAAATGGCAGCTGTCTGGGGTCAGTTGCTAAGTGGAGCACTTTATAAAAGCTTCACACTGTTTCATAGTTATTATTGATTTTTAGCCTTCTGTATTTCTGAAGTGTCACAGCCAGCACCTGGTGTCACTGCCATGGCTCTGGCAGCAAGAAGTCTGTGGATGGTTGTGAGGGACTTTGTGGGAAAGCTGCGGTTATTTTAGCACAGCCAATCTGAGGCATTTGCTGAGATTTCCTAGCTCACTCCAGATTGTTTTTATAGTGTCCTGTTCAGGTTCTGTTAGGGGTTTGTTAATCTGAGTGATTATTGCTCATCTCTGTCACCAGGTTAGTGTTCTATAAATACACTACTTTTTAAATGCTTATTTTCATAAGTGTGTAATATTGGCTTCTGGAGAGAGCAGCTTTCACGCACAGAGTTAGACAGGCAGAACTGCAGGGTCTCACTGCGTGGATGAAATAATGGTGGAGGGAGGAGGGGTTTAGGTTGATTAGGAACTGGAGGACCTTTTGGGACAGGAGGAGCTTATACAGAAAGAATCGGCTCTACCAAAACAGAATTCTATTGCTGGCATGTACAATTACAAAGGTTGTAGAGGATTTTTTAAACTAAAAGCCAACACATGCAGAGGACCACATGCCTTGGACAGACACATGCCTTAGGGGAAGATTTATTAAAGGGGATACTTTATATCCTAGTAAAGAGGAGAGACTAGAAGTTGATAAAGCACAGGTAGGAACTGAAGAGAAACAGTGAAACCAAAGAGTCCCATTCAATTACATCACATGACAGAAGACAACTAAATACTCACAAATTTTATAAGTGATTGTATACAAATGCAACAAGTCTAAAGACCAAGATGGGTGAATTTGCATGCCTGGTATTAAATGAGGATACTGATATAACAGGTGTGACGCTGGCACACCAGGTGCCAGCTCATGCCAAGACTGCTAGACCTCACTGAACACTGACAATGCAGGACTGGAAATCAGTCTGGCCCACCTGTGTGTTGGCATTGTCAAAACAGATGTTGAGTTTGTAAGAATGTGTTTAGTGTTTAGACTTGATGAAATGCTTGTAGGATGCTGCATATATTGATCTCACTTATAACGTCTGTAGCCCATGGTATAAAGTTATATTGAGTATTTGTATTGAAAACCTCTCTAACTATGTAACTCCCCAAACAGGAAAGAAGCATTAATGATCAAAAAAGGTCTATCTGTGACTCCATGTTAAGCCTGTTACAGTGCTTGAGGATTTGATACTTGGTTGGCGCAATCTAAGTAGAGAACACACAGTTTGGGGGTTGTGCCCTGGTTTGTAGCAGTCTTTCCTGAGGTTGGTACTCATGTCTAGTCACTCTAGACAGCTTAACAATATGCATCACAGAAACTTGGTGGGATGATGATAATCAATGGGACACAGTAATACCAGGTTACAAAATACACAGAAATTACAAAGTAGGTCATGTTGGTAGGGGAGTAGCACTATACCTGAAAGACAGAACTGTGTAAAATCCAATAAAAATCTTAAATGAATCAAACAGTGCCATAGAATCTCTATGGATATATGCTTGAACAATAAGAGTACAGCAGTTGGAATATACTATTGACCACCTCCCAGGAGGGTGCTGGTGATTGTGAAATGCTCAGGGAGATAAGAAAAGCTACAAAAACAGAAAACGCAATAATAATGGGGGATTTCAACTATCTCCATATTGACTGGAATGACACCCCAGGATGGGATGCAAAGATAACATTTCTAGACACCATTAGTGACTGCTTCTTGGAGCAGCCAGTCCTGGAACCCACAAGGCAAGAGGCAATTCTTGATTTAGTCCTAAAAGATGCACAGCATCTGGTCCAATCAGTAAATATAGTTGAACTGCTTGCTAATAGTGACCATAATGTAATTAAATTTAATAACCTATAAGGGGGGGGGGAATACAAAAGAAACCCACCACAATAGCATTTACCTTCTAAAGGGGGAATTACAAAAAAAATGAGGTGGTTTGGAAATTTAAAAGAACAGTCACAAAAGTGAAATGCCTCAAGGTGCCTGGAAACTTTTTAAAAACATCATAATAGAGGCTCAAATTGTATGTACGCCTCAAATAAAAAAAAGCGGACAAAAAAAAAATAAAATAAGAAGGCCACCATGGCTAAACAAGAGAGTAAAAGAGACCATTAGAGACAAAAAGTCATCCTTTGAAAATGAAAGTCAAATCCTACTGAGGAAAATAGAAAAGGACAAACTCTGGCAAGTGAAATCTAAAAGCATTATTAGGCTGGCCAAAAAAGAATTTGGCAAGCAACTAGCAAAAGACACAACAGCTAACAGCAACATTTTTTAAAGAGCATTAGCAGCAGGAAGCCTGCCAAATAATCAGTGGCAGGGGTTGTGGGAGGCACGCTCAAGGAGCACGCAAGGAAGACAAAGCCATTGTGGAGAAGCTAAATTAATTTTTTGCATCAGTTTTCACTGCAGAGGATGTGAGGGAGATTCCCACACCTGAGCCATTATTTTTAGGTGACAAATCTGAGGAACTGTCCCAGATTGAGGTGTCGATAGAGGAGGTTTTGGAACAAAATGATAAATTCAACAGTAATACATCACCAGGACCAGATGGTATCACCCAAGAGTTCTGACGGAACTCAAATGTGAAACTGCAGAACTACTAACTGTGGTTTGTAACCTATTGGTTAAATCTATAGCTGTACCAAATGACTGGCAGATAGTTAATGCCATGCTGATTTTTAAAAAAGTCTTTAAAGGTGAGGCTGGCAGTTACAGGCTGGGAAACTTAACTTCAGTACCTAGCAAATTGGTTGAAACTATAGTAAAAGAACAGAATTATCAGACACACTGATGAACACGTTACATTGGAGAAGAGTCCACATGGCTTTTGTAAAAGGAATTCATGCCTCACCAATCTGTTAGAATTTTTTGAGGGGGCCAAAAAAACATGTGGAGAAGGGTGATCTAGTGGATATGGTGAACTTGGACTTTCAGAAAGCGTTTGACAAGGTCCTACACCAGAGGCCCTTAAGCAAAGTAAGCACTTGTAGGATAAAAGGGAAGGTTCTTCCCATGATTAAAAGATAGGAAACAAAATGTAGGAACAGATGGCCAGTTCTCACAATGGAGACAGGTAAATAGTGGTGTCCCCCAGAACCCCAGGGGTCTGTACTGGGACCACTGCTGTTCAAGAGATACATAAAAGATCTGGGAAAAGGGGGGAACTGTGAGGTGCAAAAGTTTGCAGATAATACAAAATTACCCAAGACAGTTAAGTCCAAAGCAGACTGCAAAGAGTTCCAAAGGGATCTCACAAAACTGGGTGACAGGCAAGAAAATGGCAGATGAAATTCAATGTTGATAAATACAAAGTAGTGCACATTGGAAAATACAATTCCAATTATACGTATACAATGATGGGCTCTAAATTAGCTGTTCCCACTCAAGAACGAGATCTTTGTGTCACTGTGGAGAGCTTTCTGAAAACATCCACTCAATGTGCAGTGGCAGTCAAAAAAGCGAACAAAATGTTAGCTGCCGTTAGGAAAGGGATCGATAATAAGACAGAAAATATCATAAAACCACTGTGTAAATCCATGATACCCCCCTATCTTGAATACAGTGTGCAGTTCTGGTCACCTCATCTCAAATAAGACATGCTAGAATTGGAGGAGGGCTATGGAACAGCTTCTGTATGAAGAGAGATTAAGAAGACTGTGACGGTTCAGCTCAGGCAAGAGATGACTAAAGGGGGATAAAGGTCTATAAAATCTTGACTGGTGTGGAGAAAGTGAATAAGGAAGTGTTATTTACCTCTTTTCACATAACACAAGAACCAGGGGTCACCCAATGAAATTAATAGGCAGTAGGTTTAAAACAAACACAAGGAAGTATTTCTTCACACAACGCACAGTTAAGTTGTGATAGCCAAAACTATAAATGAGTTCAAAAGAGAATTAAATAAGCTTGTGGAGGGTAGGTCCATGGCTATTAGAGAAGATGGTCAGGGATGCGACCCCATGCTCTGGGTGTCCCTAAGCTTCTGGCTGGTAGAAGCTGGGACTGGATGACAGGATGGATCACTCAATAAATTGCCCTGCTCTGTTCATTCCCTTTGAAGTGTCTGGCACTGGCCACTGTTGGAAGACAGGACACTGGGCTAGATGAACCATTGGTCTGACCCAGTGTGGCCGCTCTTATGTTCTTGAATTAACACAGGGCTCATCTTTAAGGCTGACACCTTCAAAACTGAATGTTTAAGTTAGGTACCAAACCAAAGTGATGAGAGTTGCTGAGAATAACCCACTCCTCTGGCCTTCAATGCAAGTCCCATGTACTCACCACCCAATTAGACCCCTACTAGTTAGGTGGCTACATGTGGATTTAGTTGCCTACCTTTGTTTGAAAGCACACATGGAGTGTTGTTCAGTGCCCCATTCACTGCACTGGTTTAGAATATTGGCAAGCTAGACATGGCATGTGCACTTCCTTGGGCACTCCGCTTAGCATGGTTTTCCAGACTGTTTTTTAATAGTGCTCTGTTCACACACAGATATCTAACCTGACTGCCATGCTGCTCACGCTGAGTATTCCCTCACTCCAAAAGTGAGATTCGGAACAAGACTGGCACAACCAGCTTAAGGTGCTAGACATGGTCAAAGGATCTAACACCTTTATTTTTGGGGGGAGTATTGCCATTGACTTCAATGAAGCCAGGACATCACCCATTGAGTTATATCCTACTCATGAGTATTTTCTCTGAAATCAGGAGGACTGCCTGAGGAAGGTTGGCATGCTCTGCCCAGGAGGGACCATTAATGATACTGTACAATTCTTTCAAGCTTCAAAGCAAAGAGATATTTGAAAAGGAAGTCATATCCCAGGCAGTACTAGCAGACAGTGCCTGCAAACAGGGTCATATTCAGGACAGTTTGTCTGCAGTTCTATTCTATCTCATATTGGTTCTTATCCGCTCTCATCACTGTAATATCTGAATGACTTCCAGTTGTGCATTATGCCAATGATTAACATCTCTATTGTGTGGGGTTTTCTCTCATCACCTTCCCAGGAACAGAATTGTGTGTACAATGTAGGGCATGATTTTAAAGGTTTTGTTTTACCAGTCCACGCTGCTCTGTGTTTGCATTAGAGAAGGCAGGGAGGGCACAGTGCACCCAGTACTCAGAGCAGAAAGTGAGGAGGTTTGTGATGGTTGTTATCACCTGGAGGAGTTCATTCCACCATCTCAGACTGGCACCTGAGAAAGCTCTGTCTCATGCACAGTTTTACCCTACTGAAGAGTAGCATGGTGCCTGAGGAGCAGAGCTGTCAACTACAGCCTGCATCCCGCACCTTTAGACTCTTTTAGATACGCCATGGAACAGCTTGAAGATAGTGACAGATCTTCAATTTGCCTCACTATTCTTTGGGGAGCCAGTGTAGAAGCAGAGGATAGGTCAGATGATTGCTGAAACCTGTGCTGAAAAGATGTGTTGCAGTCTCCTTTACTAGTTGGAGTTTCTGAAGGGCTGATGGCTTCATTCCCATTTTCTTCCAGTATCCCAAGGAGACATGGAGTAGATGTAGTTTCACAGGTTGGCAAGCTTGCACTTGGAAATCATGTTTGTCAGAGACCCTGGAAGTGCTGTATCCTGTCCCTATGCACTGCTCTACATAGGGACCCTATAACATATAAGGAGAACATTGTGACTAGAAGAAATGTTGCCAGATCTCCCTTGTGTAATGGCCCACAACAAACTGGGGCATGTTGTTATGTGAGCAAGCACATCCCGCTGCTCTGGGAGGCAGCAGCTGACTTGGTCAGGAGTCTTGGAAATCTCCAAGGCTAGCCATCAACTCCAAAAAGTTCTGTGAAGAGCAGGGAGAGGCAGCTGCTCCCCTTGTGCTGCTTGAGGCTCCTCATCCCAGCTGGGTGTCTGCCCACTGTGCAGCAACAAAGGCAAAGAATGTGAGGGTGGCACAAGATACTGTTGACCGGGCATCGAGCCATTCGCTGCACTTAGCACTTCCCAGCATTCCATGCACATACAACTGGGGCATTCATCTCTTCTCCTCTAGAGTCCCATCTCTCCTGCGGCACTGGCCCCAGCCCTGCCCTGAGGGGTGCAGTAGGGAAAGGCCCCTGAAGCCTATTGGTAACAATGCAATGATCTCACAGGTTGTCATGGTATAAACCCCCACTCTGAACCTCAGCGTCCAAAAGATGGGGTACCAGCATGAATTCCTCTAAACTCAATTACCAGCTTAGAACCTGTAGCGCTGCCACCAACCAGGAATTCCAGTGCCTGGTACACTCTGGTCCCCACAAAACCTTGCCCGGGGACCCCCAAGACCCAGACCCTCTGGAACTTAACACAAGGAAAGTAAACCCTTTCCCTCACCATTGCCTCTCCCAGGCTTCCCCTCCCTGGGTTACCCTGGAAGATCACTGTGATTCAAACTCCTTGAATCTTTAAACAGAGAGGACAATTCACCTTCCTCCCTCCTTCTCTCTCCTCCTCCTAGATTCTCCCTGAGAGAGACAGTAATCTTAATACAGAGAGAAATTAGCCTCTCTCTCTCTCCCTTCCCTCCTTTCTCCCCACCAATTCCCTGGTGAATCCAGACCCCGTCCCCTGGGGTCTCACACCAGAATAAAAAAAAAATCAGGTTCTTAAACAAGAAAAACTTTTAATTAAAGAAAGAAAACAGTAAAAATTATCTTGTAAATTTAAGATGGAATATGTACAGGGTCTTTCAGCTATAGACATTGGGAATACCCTCCCAGCCTAAGGATACAAGTACAAATTAGAATCCTTTCAGCAAAATACACATTTGAACTCCTTCCAGCCAAATACACATTTGCAAATAAAGAAAACAACCATAAGCCTAACTCACTTTATCTACCTAGTACTCACTATTCTGAACTTATAAGAGCCTGTATCGGAGAGATTGGAGAGAAACCTGGTTGCACATCTGGTCCCTCTGAGCCCCCAGAGTGAACAACAACCAAACACTAACAGCACACACAAAAACTTCCCTCCCTCCAGATTTGAAAGTATCCTGTCCCCTGACTGGTCCTCTGGTCAGGTGACTGCCTGGCTCACTGAACTTAACCCTTTCCAGGCAAAGGAGATATGAAGTACTTCTGTTTATGACACAGGTCTCCATGGTAACGATGAGCTGGGCTCACTTCATGTGGGTGCCCAGCCCCTCTGTCGGGGTGAGCCTCAGCACTGCAGGTGTGAGAACTGCTCTGCCAAGGGAAGATCCTCCACTCATAGGCCAGCAAGAGGAGCAGCCCCATGGGACAGACAGGTCCTGGGAGCCGCCTCCGAGGAGCTGGCAACAGCCTGAGACAAAATCCTCCCCCACTCTTTGGGTGCAGGCTGGTGGAGCGCATTGTCAGGGAGGGGATCCTGGGCAGTGGAGGGGCTGCCCTTTGCCAAGTGGGGAGGGATGAAAGGGGGAACATCCTGGCTGGCCGGAGGGGGAGAGAAAGCCCCCAGAGTTTCTTTTGGGACAGTTTTACTGTCCCTTTTTTTGGGTCACTGTGTTTCCCTGTGTGACTGGTCTGGAGCAATGGCTGGGCAGAGGGGAGAGTGACGGTTGTCCATGGGGAGATGAACTGGCTGAGATTTGGGAACCTGAGGCCTTGGCTACACTGGCGCTTTACAGTGCTGCAACTTTCTCGTTCAGGAGTGTGAAAAAACACCCCCCTGAGCACAGCAAGTTACAGCGCTGCAAAGCACCAGTGTAAACAACTATTCCCCACGGGGAGGTGGAGTACGTGCAGCGCTGGGAGAGCTCTCTCCCAGCGCTGGCGCCGCGACCACACTCACACTTCAAAGCCCTGCCGTGGGAGCACTCCCGCAGTGCTGTATGGCTGCAAGTGTAGCCATACCTTGAGTAGAGATGAGAGGGGAACACTAGAGGGCATGGGAGTCTAGTACAGTGTCAGGAGATGGCATCGCTACAGCCTGAGACAGTGTGTGCCGATGGGCTGTCACTGGGGGAAGGGCGACTGCTTTTGTCACACTGCTGAGACCCAGGCTAGCTGGGCTGTTGGTGAGAATTGTGGTGTGAGTGTGGGACGTGCCCTGCAGCAAATAGAGACACTTCTCAGGAAGTCACGCGCAGCTGCTACTTAATGCTCCTTCCCACACTAGTGCTAGGGAAGGGGCTGAGAACCTCCATGTGGAGCAGCTCCATCAGGCACGTGCCAGTGCCAGCCACAGGTAGAGTGTGGAGGAACCATTGGCGGCTCTGGCTGGGTTCTGGGCACAATGTGGGCATGCACACCGACCTGCAAGCGCCACTCCTGGGACTGGCTGGCCAGCAGAGGTGGGTTCACTGCTTCTTTTCCAGACCATCCCAGAGCAAGGGGTGAGGAGGTGGGCTTGTCTTCCCCATGCCTGTCATGGGGAGTGCAGCTCTCCTCTCCCTCTTCACTGTGAGGCTGCGATGTCACCAATGTGTGAGTAGCACTCGGGTCTGCATCAGACACATCACTGTCTGTGCTCTGCCACATCCTGCCAGGCCGGGGAAGTTTATGGCAGCACCAGAAGGAGTGATGCCAACAGAGTGAAACCCCTCCGAAGCATGAGGTGGGGTATGTGCCTTCCCTAGGTGGGGCAGGGAGCTGGCCAAGCTGGACCAGGACTCCTAGTAGATTGCCCCACACCGAACACTCTGAACCCAGACATGGATCCCCTCACACTAAGCCCCTCCACACTTGGATCCTGCCTTGCTGAGCCTGCCTGCTGTAGCCTGATTTGGGGTGGGTTAGTAGGGTTGGTGTAATTTATCTACTTAATTTAATTTTATTTGATTAATTTTAATTAATTAGTAATATTAATAATAATTATTGGATATTAATTAGTGTGGGTTTGGCTCACCAATATATTTCATCAGAAGATAAAGTTCGTCCTGAATCAAGCTTCACAGAGTTTATAAAAGGAACTTCGGGGTATATGACAAGAGCTTACACTGAGACAGATATAGTCATAAAGACCTTTTCATTAAAATCAATGAAACAATAAGTAAATGTTAAAAACAGCTCAAGATTACAAAGTTACAAACTATCACAGTTCTTTAAGAGAGATATTTATGATAATACACTGTTATAAGCCCACTCTGTGTAGTGCAGCAGCACTTTGGGTGTTTTTCACACCTCTGATAGAGGAAGCTATTGTATGTGTTTTGGTTTTAACCCTACATATACTAGATGCTTTAGAGGGTAAGAATGAAGCGGAAGGGAAATTAGATTCCTTTTTACTTACAGTTTTGAAAAGAAATAATACTACGGCCTATTAATAGTTAATATCCTTCGCAGATGGGTAGCATCTATAGGTAGATGGGGGTGGAGGCGATGAAGAGTAGACAGGAACAGATAGATGGGTGTATCACCTATCTATTAGTGATTTGTTTCAACTTTTATAGAGCATTATTTGGAAATCCTTCCTCCAATGCCCAAATTTCATCTTTCCCCCACGGAAATGTTAGGGTACACCTGCCTCATAGGCTAACGTGTGTGCATATGAATGACAGTTATGTATGCATTGGTGGTGTACTTGTTAGATTTGTGGGCAAAAATCCCTTTTTCCACCCTTTACTGTTATTGGTTCAGTTAAAGGTCTCCAGACATCTGCATAGGTATTTTGTCTTATTATTACTTTTCTGAGTAAGGGTCCCAAAGGTTGCCATAGCATCATGCAGGATGTTTGACCTGTAGGTATCTTGCATTTCAGCTATTGCAAATCTATAAACCTATTACATATTTAAATTTATCAAAAAGACATTTTATATATATCAACAGATTAATCGTCAAGGCTACACGCTCCCCTTTCACGGGGTGGTTTGCACCAAGAAACCCCCATCCCCTAACTAGGATTTAATATCTGCGGGGCCCTTTTAAGTTTCATACTTGGGTAAATTTTGGTATGTATCTGGAATGGGCACCATGTATACATAGTCATGTTCATCCCCAGGTGGTGCTTGTCTATGCGTTTGTCTAGGTGTCTGTCTAGGCCTCTGCCTCTGCTTCCTTTTTGACTTGGGTTTGTTGAGTTTATACTGCAGGTAACCCAAAATAAGGAAATTAATTCCAATTCCTTGGATAATTACCCATTCTTTTAATCCAAAATTTTCCCTGGGAATTGTTGCAGGTTCATTACCTTCATTCATTAATTGTGCAATAACTTATTGGGCTTTGTCCATATCATTAGTAATTTGAATGAGGTGAGTCTCCTTAAGAGCCATTAATGATTTTAGCTGTAACCCTAGTGGTGGAATATAGGCCAGAAAAGTGGGTGTGCTTTGAATAGTTAAATTCTGATAATCAGGGTTAGACTGAATAATGGTAATGTTCTCAAAAGTGGGGATAGGGGAAATAGCTTGATTTTCTATTACAGTGGGTTGCTTTGGGGTAAAACAGAAATTTGGCTCTGTGACAGGACACTCCAAGGGACCATATTGGTACCTCTTTTGGTTGGTAACCACGCAAAATTGATTCCTTCCAGCATAGGCCACCCTCTCCATCGGAGTCTTGCATGTGGTCAGCCTCACTAGGCATGACGATGACGAATTCTGTGCTCTTGCTCCTGTAGTCCACCCAAAACAGTGTCTGATTCAAACACATTACATCTACAGATATACTGAGGCCCTTTCTCAGAACAATAGGCCACCTGTGGCACTTTCCAGGTCTGAGCTGGAGCGTGATAGACTACCAGGGGAGGTGCATTAATGCATTTCCTGTAGATGTCATCTTTGAGATGACCTACAGAATGGATAGCAGCCAATTGCCTGTACACATCCTTGTCTGGGTCAAACACTGGTAACAAGACAGTGAATTAAACATACAAAGATTGTGTCATTTTACAATCTTTTGCAAGAGAACAACTGTCTCGGTTGGGGTGAGGCGTCACAGATCCTATCTCTCTCATAGCACCCACTGACAAATGCTGGCATGTATCCAAACAAGTGGATCTTTCCTTTTCCAGCTTCTGAAAACATTTAGGACAATACCAACTCAACAGTTGCTCATCTTTAATTAAGTCAGAACCTTCTCCTAATTTTAAGGATCTTAATGCATCAGTAATTGTACTTATGACATATTCTCCATATGCAGAGCATATGATTTCTTTCCCCAAATGCTGATCCCTTTGCTGATCATTGTTTAAAGCAATTAATTGATTAATTTTCTGTTGGGTTTCATTAAACAATTGGGTTATATTATGCATATTATAGACAGTACATCGTTCTTCCTGTGCCAGTTCCTTTATTCCCTGTAATATTGGATTGACTACTTGGTTAGCTTCCTCTTTTAACACATAATCTATATGCTTGCAGATTTTCCCAATATCCGCTTGGTTCCAAATTGACATTCCTGCACCAAATAGTCCTGTTAGGGATCCTAAGCCTCCAAGGAGATTCAAGCTACGCTTTCTCCTAGGAGTCTGTGACTTAGGGATTTTATCATCCTTCAACAGAACAATATCTCGCACTCGTTGCTGATAGGCCACAATTCTATCCACAAGTAGTACTGAGAAAAAGGAAGCTACTTTAGTATGCTGACCATAGCTAAATTCTCCTAACTACCAATTGGATAAATTTAGCACTACGGGAATATGCATAAATTGAACCTGATTAATTATTTTCCCCACTATGGGCGTTGTGGTACGACCACTAGCGGGTCCTGGGTTTAACACTGGACAACTTACATCATTTGTTATTGACTGATCATAATCATAGTCAATAACTGGGTCCTGAACCTTAAGTTCAAATGTCATATTTTGGACATATCTTTTGTTTCCTGTTTTGGTTTGAAAGGTAGCTATAATGAGTACCTCATATCGCCCTTGATCCTCATATTCAAGCTTATACAAGATTAAACTTCCCCATTATCAGATTATTACAGCTAGCTTTGTTTTTCCAAGTTCCATAAGATATACCATGTTCCAGGGAAGCTGAATATGTAAATGTCTTGCATCCTCCCCCCTTAGAATTTTCATCCAAGGGCCACATCTTTTTCCAGCCACTAGAGGGTAATGCAGTTACTCCCACCAATTGATATTCAAAAGTAACATCCTCTCCTCTAATTCCCTTAACCTGTTGAATCGGGTTGTTGATAAATTCTGGGTTAGGTATAATAGTCCGTTCCTCTTTGGTGGTATGTTCTGCTGCTTGGACTCAGGCAATTGAGCATAATTGGGTCATCTGGTTTCCTGGGCTTGCAATAGCTCAGTTCCAGACTTAGGATTTTGGCTTAGTCCTACCCTTAGAGTAGGCCTGCACAACATGTGGCCTGCGGAGGTTCACTGTGCGGCCCACGGCGGGGAATCAAAGGACTTTGGGCTGCCCGCAGCCGTGGGCAGCCCAGAGCCCTTTAAATCTCAGCCGCGGCCGGGACTCAAAAGGCTCTGAGTTGCCCGCAGCAGCGGGGAGCCCTGAGCCCTTTAAATCTCAGCCGCCCCCAGGATTCAAAAGGCTCTGGGCTGCTGGTAGCTGTGGGGAGCCCAGAGCCCTTTAAATCTCAGCCGCGGCTGGGACTCAAAAGGCTCTGAGCTGCCCGCAGCAGCGGGGAGCCCTGAGCCCTTTAAATCTCAGCCGCCCCCAGGATTCAAAAGGCTCTGGGCTGCTGGTAGCTGTGGGGAGCCCCGAGCCCTTTAAATCCTAGCCGCGGTGGGGATTCGAAAGGCTCTGAGCTGCCCCTAGCGGCGGGAAGCCCAGAGCCCTTTAAATCTCAGCCACAGCTGGGATTCATAGGGATTTGGGCTGCCCGCAGCGGCGTGGAGCCCAGAGCCCTTTAAATTCCAGCTGGCCCGGCGGGATTCAAAGGCTCTGGGCTGCCTGCTGCCGCGGAGAGCCAAGTTCTTTAAATCTCAGCCGTGGCCGGGATTCAAAAGGCTCTGGGCTGCCCGCAGAGATTCCCGGCACGGTTGAGATTTAAAGGGCTCAGGGCTCCCTGAGGCTGCAGGTAGCTCAGAGCCCTTTGAATCCTGGCTGTGGCTCCAGTGGATGGGCTGGGGCTGTGATTTAAAGGGCTTGGGCTCCCCTCAGCGGCAGGAGCTCTGGGCCCTTTAAATCCCTGCCCCAGCCCCGGAAAGCTCCGGGTTCCCCCAGCCACCAGAGCCCCAGACCCTTTAATTTGCCCGAGGGCTCCTAGCCACCTCTTCAGCTGGGAGCCCCTGGTTGATTTAAAATCAAGTATCACCTCCCCACCCCCAACCTTCTTTTTTGGCCCACAGCTGTTTTGGTCGGGCAGCGCTGGGAAGGAGGGTTTGTTTCTGCAGGGCTGGGGCACGGTGTTTCCGCGGGCCGAGAGGTCCTGGGGGGTGTTTCTGCGGGGCCAGGGGGTTTCGGCCCTCAGCTGTTGTCTTTGGAGTAATGTGGCCCTCGCCGCTTTAAGAGTTGTGCAGGCCTGCCTTAGAGCAATAATAAGGGTGTAATAAGTCAGAAATATCAATGTCAATTTCATGGTTGCAATCTGCTGGGCTTCAGTTGTTGCAATTTCATCTGATGCTGTTCACTTAAGTCCTGAGGAGGAAGTTTCTCCTGCGACCTGGATGATCGATACAGCTTTAAGTGGTTAGTATGATAAATTTTGTCTTTATTATGCTTTCCTCCTGTTATTCTGATCTTATATACTGCTGAACTGAGTTTATCAATGATTCGGAAAGGTCCGATCCATCAGTTACACAATCCATGTTCTGGTGACTTATATGACAACAACATTACCTGGTCTCCTACCTCCCAAGTATTCTCTCTCTGGTTTTTGTCAAAGTAAGCCTTTGCCTTACATCCGGATTTTCCCAATTTGGCAGCTACCTCAGGTTTGGAGTCCTCCACTGGAGATACCATGCTACACTCAGGTATAACTATTGGAGAGTCATCCTTTGCCTGGTCTACTGAAAGACACAATAATTGGTTACACAAATCAAGAACACATTCCTGTTTGTATAAGAAATCAGTTCCCAACAGACAATTCTTTGGGTCTGCTAATTTCATCAGTGCAAAGGTATGATCCTTTCTTAGGTGACCTATTTGTACTTCAAGGGGTATAGATATTGTGGTAACAACCTGATTACTTGCAAAAGTTGCGAGTGTCTTGGTACACCCTGATGACAGAGGAGAGGATCTAGGATCCTCGACATGGAGAATACTAATTGCTGCTCCAGTATCTATAATAAAATTCCTTTCGAGGCCCTCTACCCCTACAGATATTGTAGGTCTCCCACTTGTATCCCTGCCTAAAGGGGTTATGACTCCACTCAGGGTTGTTTGTAGTCATGCAGTATATGCAGACAGATAATCTAGGGGTTCTTCCTCTATCTCCTCAGAAGCAGCCAATTCTGGAGGAGTGGCTGTCCACTGGGGAAAGGGGGATGGATCAATGGAGGCCACTGGACGGTTCAAGGTTGCTGGGCCTTGGCCTTCCATCATCAGCTCATTCACACGGGCATGGAGTTCTTGGATATCCAATCGTTGAGCTGCAAGCGTCTGCTGCACTGTCCTAAACATTCCTACAACTGAGTCCTCAGTTTTGTGTAGAGATGGTGATTTAGGTCTCTGCAGATGTGAATTGTTCTGTGCAACATCTGAAAAGAAAGGAACACGATCCCGGGCTCCTACATAGGATCCAAACGCATAACCCTGTCGAGGTGCCTGGCCACTCAAAGGTCCAGGGTTATTACGTGGGTTAGGGTCATTTTGCCAACATTGATACTTAGGGAATTTCGGAGCTCCTCGTCCTAACCCTGGTTGAGGTCGAGGTCCCTCAATCCTCACTGTGGGATTAGTTTGTGGTTCCTGAAGTACTGCAACAGGGGCTCCACGTCAACCTAATTGATAGCCTCCCTGTGCATATGCCTTAGCCAATAAGGCTAATGCTCTCTTTAAAGAAATATCATCAGTTATGTGCATCTTAACCATTTCCCTTAACTGGGGAAGAGAGTTATTAACCAGCAAACTGATGTATGGCAGTTCATCTGTTTCCTCTTTTGTGATTCCGCCAGGCTGCACTTAACCGCAGATGAAACTGATGCGGAGTTTCATTAGTTTTCTGCTTTAAGTTAGACAGAATTGCTACTCCAGCTTGCCCTGGGTGCTGGTTATGTTCCAATAGGGCTACTGTTTCATTAAAAGTTTTCTCTCCTATCCTATACTCAAGTGGCAAAGTACTCCACAATGCTCGATTCACTGTGAGTTGTAAGATTTTTAACCCAATCTTCCCTTGGTAAGCCAACGCTTTTGCTATCTCTTGCACACGTTGTGCATGCATTGCAACTGAAGAATCCTCCATTGTTCCTACTTGCTTAGCTACTAGGTCCAAGGTCTTAATATCTGTAACAACTGCTACAGGACAATCAGATCTAGAACCTGAAGCTCCTTCTTCTGGATCAGGATCTAGGCTTTCATCTGAGCTTGAATCTACAATTTTTATTTCTTGACTCCTTCTACCTAGATTCACATTTTCCTCATCCGAACCATCAAAATTTTCCACTGGAGATAATCCTGCATATGTAGGATAATTTTCCATAAAACATCTGTGTCTTACATTCAGAGCGTCTCCCCATTGACGCAGGACATCCCTTAGTCCGCTAAAGTCTGGTGTAGTAGGGTGTTCTACTGGTACACCAGGTGATACCAGCATATACCACAGGGGTGTAGGGGACCCACAAAATTCTTGGGATCTAGGCAGTGTTGATTGCCCAAATGCCAATAAATGTCCACCCAAAGGGACTGGATCTTCTACTCTATATGGTGCTAATGTAATATTGGGTGGACGAGCAGGAATTCTATTCCCAGGTTGTTGTAGCTCTCTCTGTTGTAACTTAGAGATTACTACATCACATGCACTAGCTACGTGTGTTACCTGTGATACGGCATCTTCCAATCCCTGAACAATGACCGATTCTAAAGGCACTGCTTCTTCACTATCAGAAGCTGGCACTAACAAAGAAGAAGAATTTTCCTTCCCCTTTGCTTCACTTATTTCGTTTGTGTCACTAACTGCCTTTTCTATGACACTTGTCTCCGCCTTCTGTGGCGTCATCTCAGGACTTCCTCCTTTTATCTGCAGATTGTTAGTAACTTCTGCACTGTTAACTTCCTCTTCTGACTCCTCTCGTGGCTCTACAGATTTAATCTCCAACTCTGCTTCTAAAGGTACTGTGTTAGCCTGAGCTAATTCTTTTGTTTTACTTCTAGTTATTGGCCCATAGATTTTTCTACCTCTGTCGGTTCCACCATGCCAATAGGGATGGGAATCGATTCTTTATCCTCCTCTACCATGTTTTCTCCCCTTTCTAATTCTTTAATCTTTTCCAACATCCAACCATGGTCTACTCTATAGGCCACCAGCATTTGCAGAACTTCCCTGAGTAACTCCATCTTTTTATCCAATTTCTTTCCCAATGAACTACAAGCCACAAGCAGGCATTCAACAGTTATTCCTTTTACCAATTTACCTCTTTTCTTTTTCTGCTCCGTTTCTTCCTCAAATACATTGCTCCCAAAACCCTATGGGTTTCTCTGCTCAGAAATCATTTCGCTATTTCTCAGCTGTTCTAAACTCCTCCATGTTCCTGAATATATTTCCTGGCAAAGTTTTCTAAAGCCAGACTACTGGCAACTCCAACAGACTCTACTCCTGCCCTTTCTTCACTTTTAACACGCTTAATACGAAATAGAGAATTCATCCCTATCTTTTTCTAGTATATTCACTAGAATAAATACTCTGTTGGTTTACTCTGACATGGAAGGCGTCCCTTCACAGAAACAACAGGAAATAATACCCTTTTAACCGGTTTTACACTTTACATCCTAGAAGTCCCAAGTAATAGAGGGATGGGGGTGAGTTCCCTCTCTTCTCTTGATGGCTTATAGCAAATCGAGAGGTCTTTCCCCTCTGTCGGGACCTGCCAAATATCGGGGGAATACTGAGACAGATGGATCAGAGGTGCAGTCCGGGAGAGTCATGGGGACTGAGATAAGGTATCTTTGAACTGTTTAAGTTCTGACTGATTGCGGCCTTTCTGGCGGCGATTAATACCTTGCTTTTGTCAACTCCCCCACCACCACTAGTGTGGGTCATCGGATCCAATGCAGCTGCCAATATCTTATCGGTACCATTCGTTACAACTTCAACCTTTACAAACCCCTTAAGCGCGCGTATTACGTTAAACAATGTTAAATTAATCAAAAACTCTATTACCTTATTTTGCAAGATTAAATTTAAACTTATAAGTCAAAACTTTAAGTTAAACCACAATACAAAATGGAAATACTGGGCTTGCTGCCAAGCCGCAGCCACAGGATGTTATGCTCACTCTGTTTTTCTTAAGAGAGACAGATCACAAATCACTGAAATTTAACCAGTTAGTTACGTGTCAAGTGAAAATTCTCTTAAGGGTCTAGGAATGCCTGGAATCCCTGAAAATTCCTTTCACACACTCCTCGAACCTGCCAGCCTGTAGCCTGATTTAGGGTGGGTTAGCAGGGTTGGTGTAATTTATCCACTTAATTTAATTTTATTATTTTTTAATTAATTAGTAATTAATAATTATTAATATTAATAATCAGGGCTACACTGCCCACACCTGGTGTACCTGGCACGGAGAGGCAGAGCCCCTGGGGTATTTCTGGGGCAGGCCCAGTCCTTGCGTTGAGAGAGTCTGGGTCCCCGGAGGAGGAGCTGTACAATGATCTCCCACCTATGTGCAGCCAGTGGTCTGTACCCCCCAATGCCATGCTGGAGCCACCACATTTATTTGACAAATACAATTTGCAGAATTTTAAAATGTGCACAGAATTTTAATTTTTTTGGTGCAGAATTTTTTATTTTTTGGTACAGAATGCCCTCAGGAGTAAATGGGCTGGAGTTGGAAGTCAGCTGGGATCCGCCCCCCTAAACCTTTGCAAACATAACCAAAGTTATATACATAGAGCTGCCACAGCCTTGATGCCCCAGAGGATAACAGTGACCCACGACAGCAGGGCCTGCATATTTGTTATCAAGCTGACACAGATTTGGAAAGGAATTGTCTGGCTCTTGGGGAGGATTCGGAGCACAAAAGACAATTAAGAGTAGGTCTGCTAGTGAGTAAAACCTGCTGATTGTTAGTGCCTGTTAACTCAGTAAGTGTCACTGGCGACACATGGAACAAATGGCCTGCAGGCAAAAGGGTGTGGAAATCAGGTGGATAAGAACACGCTGCAGGTCTTTTACTGCACTGTGGGGAGCTGGCATGTAAGCTGGCAGACCAAGCTCATGACACCCAGTGAGCTTGGGAATTGTCCATTCCAGGGTCTGGCCTCACCGCAGCTCCATTCTCTGGAACTGCTGCTGGCAGAGGAAGCCACCAAGCCGCCTCCAGCCCCAAGTGCTGTGGAACATTTCAGCGAGTGACACTGGCTGGCAGCACAGGAGATGGACAGGTGTTTGCATAGCTCGGCCAGCCAGTTCACTTACCGTTCTGGGGAATACATGGTGTGTCTGGGGAGCACATCACATTTCAGAGTGAATGGCAGCTCTGGGAGGCTGGTCAATTAATCCTTCAAGACAACAGCCAGGCACTGGTGTGAGGTTCCACTCTGCCAAGCTTCCTAGCCCATGGGCAGTGGGAGGAACCAGCGGCACAGCTGCCGTCCTGGCTTGCCCAGAAGAGCGTTGAGACAATGAGGCGTAATAGACACGGCCGCGGTGGCAGGGAGGCATGTGTACGAGGAGTGACAGACTCAAGGAGGACTGGCCTGGTGAAATGTCCAGATGTGTGACACTATGTAAAGGCCAGGTTATTAGCAGTAATGATCACTGTGGTGGAGTGGTAGGGAAAGCCTCCACTATAAATGGAGACGTGCCAAAGTGTCTGTTCTAGCAGAAGCAGCAGCAATGACAACTACAGAACAGGTAACATCCCCATGTCAATCCCAACCCATTGCTTTCAGCTACTTATAACTTTCCAAAACTATTAGCTTCCCCGCAAGTTTGAGAAAACTGGATTGTCCATCTGGGGGTGTGAGATTAACGCTAACAATAAAACAGTTCTCCAACCTCTCTTTGAACAGCTCTAGCACTCCAATGGCTGAGATCAGGAAATTGAAATCTGGCAGGGAAATAACTTCCCTTCAGAAGTGTCTTTGCAAGAAATGAGGTAGAGATTGTCGCATAGAAAGGAAAGGACATGAGAGATGAACATGAGGCCAGGAGAGGGAGGAGATACCAGACAAAGACCTTCCAACATAGGAGATGTGAGCGGTCAGTAAGATGTGATCAGATAAGGGCCTTTACAATGAGCAACCTTGTCTCCACCACCATTTCTGGGCTTTGGGCGCTTTAGCTAAGCAACGTTAGTTCCCTCAGTTTTGTCACCTTACTCAGGGTGGAGTAGTGCACTGTTCAGCTAAGTGCATAACTCACAGAGTGAAAAGATGGCTACATATGCAGGTAGCAGGAGCACACTTTTTTTTTTTTTTTTTTTTTTTTTTAATTGGAGTAAGAGAGTTTAGTAGGAAAAACTGAATTCAAGGTTAAGCCACAAAGCTCTCTGGGCCACACTGTCCATTCACAACAGTGCTCAATGGAGGGTGGTGAAGGGTAAGATAATCCGAGTAGGAACCATTGCTGCAAGAGTTGCCCCAGACATTTTCAATTTGTCCTTGCAAAAAAGGCGGGACCTTTGGGGGTCCCAGAGTCCTGAGCTAGCTTCTGAAGCCATATCAGTGCATGACACCTGGCTGGGGCCAGCAAACTACTTAGCTGAAGTCTGGTATAATCGCAGCAGAAAGGTTTTTCTTTTGATGCACCACATCTTTGGAGCAGCCATGAACTTTCACGGGAGTGATAGACGTCTTCAGAGCAACATCTCATCCCGATATCACTGAAAGCCAAGCTGCAGTCTTGCAATGTTAGCGGAAGCCTTTCAACATAGATTGGTAGTGACCAGACATTCTTACATTTGACATCTGCTTTCTGGCCTATGAAATGAGTTGGTGTCTCCATCCAGTTCCTGCTGGATGGGCTTCCACAGAGGTGAAGTAGCCAGTTAGACTGAGCACTGACCTGCCCTTGGCAGGTAGCTGCACAGTAGGTTGAAGCAAATCAGCATATGGCCACTGCCTGGGCTGTGCTTGTCCAGTGAATGGATAGGTTCTAAATCCAGCACCTGGAAGCAAAATACACAAACACACATGAAATGTCCCAGGTGACTCAAACAGCCGCTTGGAAGAGCTGGAAGATAATATTTTTGCAGAGATGTTGAAAATTACTGCACCATGTGTCAAGGTTACCATGGATATGTTTTATTCATAAATCCAAGTGGAGGCATCAGAAAGTTTGGTCTGGGAATCATGTTTACCACGAGTCTAGGGGCAGGGAGAGGGAAGCACCCTCTGGCTGAAGGTCCCGCACAGCAGGACAGTGTGGGATGCCATGAGGATTGCCTGCCCACATCCTTTGCTGTGCCCCAGACGAACACTTAGCCTCTTACTCCAGACATGTGGAGAGCAAAGGGGGCAAAACCAACCGCTGATTCTGGGCTGCAAGAACGTTCATCTGTCCATCCTTTTCCTCTTTGGGGCTGGCCTTCCTCCATCATGAAGGTCCTGTATGTTAGCCAGGTGCCCGCCCCCATTACATGTCATTCGTCATTCCTTAGCACTGCTCCTAAATCAAATCCCGAGAGGGGAATTCCCACTATGCAAAATGAGGACCCATCCTTGCCAAGACAGAAACCTCTCTCTAAATGCACGTTCAGACAGGGAGGGGCCCATAGTGGTAGGGTCTCTAAGGAATCCTACTCTTACCTGCTAACAGCCCCAGATCATTACTAACAGCAAGAAGAGATGTGCACTGTTCTCCATCTACATCCTGCTTCCCACTTACAGAGAACAGCTGCATAGGAACTGGCATCATGTGTGTACCCCTTGCTGTGCCTTAACCAGCTCTCTCCCACCATGAGCGAAACATCTCTAGGCCTGGAACGCGAGGGCTTGAAAGTGGCAGTTCCAAAAAGCCATGGCAGGGCATTATCAGTTGATGTGAATTATCTTAATGGATTAATCTATTTCCATTACAAATTCAGCCAGATACCTGAAGCTCCCTCTTTGCTGCCATTGGGCAGGGCCCCCCAAAATGTGAGGATTCTGGTCTGTGTGATAGAGAGTTTTTCAATATTATCCAGGAGTACATAACATGCAGCATGTTATTCCATATGGGTGTGTTCCTACTTTAACCTCCCCCCCCCACCCTTGCTGTCATCTCTGAGTGCCTTACAATACCCATGAGGGAGATGCCACTGGGCCCAGAGATGTAAGTGACTGTGTGACCTTGGGCAAGAGTCTGTGTTGAGCTAGGAAGGGACACCAGGTCTTGAGTTCCAGGCTAGCATCTAACCACTGGGCCATGTTGCCTTCCACAGACCACAAGTGGCCCCCGGGGCACTTGCAGGTCGTCAATGGTGAGCTGGCTGGTCACATGGTATGCCTGTGTTTGAATCTGCTGCCCCACCATCCCCATCGGATGTCATTTCTTCCACAGGAGGAGGGCAGCAAGTCACTGCAGCCTCAAATGGGAAGGGACATGCCCAGGCCATGAGGCGGCAGGCCACAGCCAGCTTGAATTTAGATGACAGCCCACAGGGGTGCAGTTTACCCAGCCTGGCTCCCATCACCCATCATGACACACAGTGTTTGGAGTCTCTGCCCCGGCTCGATGCCCAGGACAAACTGCAGAGGGAGGCTGACCCAGTCTGGTAAATGCCTCTGAAAACATGTATCCTAGTCATGCTTGTGGCACCCTTTAGCTTCCTGCTCCCTACAGACAGCGGGTGCTGCGGGTGGCAGAGCCCCATCCCCCCTCCCCGCACTAGATGCCCCTCCAATTCCCCCTGTAGACAGCATGTGATGTGGGTGCCAGATCCCCATTCCCATCCCTGCACTGGGTGCCCCTCCAATCTGCTCTGCAGCCAGCGGGTGCCAGTGCCCCATCCCCATCCCTGCACCAGATGCCCCTCCGATCCGCCCAGCAGACAGTGGGTGCTGGGGATGCCAGATCCCCATTTCCCATCCCTGCACTGGGTCCCGTTTCGATCTCCCCTGAAGACAGCAGGTGCTGTGGGGTGCCAGAGCCTTGTCTCCATCCCTGCACCGGGTGCCCCTCCGATCCCCCCTGCTGCCCATCCAGCCCGTCCTTTGGGGCTCTGCTCCCTGGGAGCATGGCCAAGATTCTCTTAGCCCCTGCAGGGATGAGCTGTCCCAGGCAGAGCAAACCTGCCTCCCCTAGAGCAGCCATTGCCTTGAGAAAAGGCTCCTGTGGAATTCATTCCATGCTGCCCAGGAGGGAATGTAAAGGAGTCTAAGAGAATTTGAGCTGTGGCCCCAGGGAGCAGAACTCCAAAGGGAGGACTAGACAGGGACCCCAGCCCTGCCCCATGTAACCAGGACAGCCAGAAACCCCTTGCCAGCCCCCTACCAGCCAAAAGACACCAACAGAGCCAGTCAGCGATGTTAAAATAAACTCAGCTTCCTGGACTATCCAGCTGCGGAGGGAGCACCCAGCATTGCTGCTGCTTTCTGCTCAGCATCTGAGAATGTCCTCTCACCCAGTCACAGGTAGATACAGAGCTAGAACTCTCCACTGAATTCTGTGGAAATTTTAATGACATTTTTGACATCTTTTGAATGCTTAACTAGCGACATCTAGCAATTCTCCAGGGCTTCTCTGGCAACTTCCTGCCATGTGGAGTTAGCACTGCTTCAGAGGCTGATTTAGAAGGCCGGCTAGTGTCTCAGACAGCAACAGCTGCCCAGGCTGGGAACACAGGCATCCCTGCATTAACAAGCCAGGGCAGCAAGGAAAGGACAAGCTTCCTCTTTGAGCATATCCCAGAGCCTTCATTCCGTAGCCATTGCTGTCCTACCACAGAGGCCATGTGTGGGGTCACCTGCCCCTACTTCTAATTTCTGCCAGGATGGGATGTGCCTGGGAAAGGCACCAGCACTGGGTGCTCTCGTTGAGCCAGGCTAAGCGGTGCTGGGAGCAGGGAAGCGAGACCGGGCTGGTAGCAGTTGCAGATACAACAGCTCAGCAGCGGAGCCTGCCTGGTGTGCATGTGAGGCTGCAGAAGGGAGGTTAGGCCAATGGGGAGAAGCCAGTAGGGGACCAGAGGAGAGATGAGTGGGGTGGGGGGAGCAGCAGGCCCAAGGGCAATTGGGGGGCAGGTGCAGAGGCAGCAGGGGTGGCAGCAGGAGTGATCGGGAGGCAGGGGAATACAAGTGCAGTTCCCCTGAAACTATGATTGATGTTTTATTTCATTTTTTTCTGAAGGCACTAACCCAGCAGAGTACTTACATGTGAAGTCCAAGCATTTGAGCAGTTCCATTGATTTTAATGGACCACGCCGAACATAAACTTTCAAATTTGCTGGATTGGGGCCTTCATATTGGAATATATTAAACAGTAAGAACTGGAAAGTCACACTCAAACTTTGTAATGTTAATAGGAAAAGTGGGTCAGTTATGAAGCTTCAATCCAATTTCCAGTTCTTAAATTTCAGATCCAAACCCAACCCACTTCACAAGACGGTTGGGATTTGCGGTTCTGAACTGGTCCATCATAAAAATAAAACCTGAGCTGAGAAGTTGAAATCTGGACCTAGAGCTGAACTGCCTCATGGTTCTGAGTGATTTAGATTCTGCGTCCGACTTTTAGGTCCATGTCTAGTTAGAAATTAACTGTAGAGAGAAAATTGAATTGTAGGAAAGCTCAGATATGTGACTTGAACACCACTGCTAATTGGCCTAGGCAAAGGAGATTAAAACAGATTTCTGTGCTCCATTTACTTTTCAAAAATTCTTTCAAACCACTATTCTCCTGCCATGAAATCTGTTTTTCCAGGTTTGCTAATGATGCCCTATATTCAGCATTCTGTGATACTACAGGTACCTGAAGAGTCAGCTGCCAGAGGAGACATCACAGCCACCGAGAGGTTAGCAAGAGATTTCTGGTACTTGTGATGCTCAAGAGAGCTAAGGTCTCCTTGAAAACGCATAAGAGAGAATGGATTCAAATAGAGAGGGAAAATAATTTGACACGGTTAAATTAGAACAGATTCCTGAGATAATTATTGGGGGCTGATATTATTACAAGAGCTCTAAAAGATCATATCAAAAGGATTGTCTGCAAACATCTCTGTTCTTCGAATCAGCGGCTCTCAATCCTTCTAGACTACTGAACCCCTTTCAGCCAAGGGCAGCAGGACTCAGGCTTCAGCATGTCTCTCAGCTTTGCAGGGCCCCTGCTTGCCACCCCCTAATGCCAGCCCGGCACTTGAAACCCCCAAACCCATCCCACCACCCCTGGGTTGAGAAACACTAATATGGTACATAGAGCATTATAAACAAGTAATTGTGTGAAATTTCAGCTGTCTATCAGAGATGGTCTACTCTAGACAGTATTTGGTCCTGCCATGAGGGCAGGGGCCTGGACTCGATGACCTCTCAAGGTCCCTTCCAGTCCTAGAATCTATGAATCTATTACTTTGCTAGTGATTTTTACACAGCCTGCCATAAAACTAGGCAAATAAATAGAACCATAGAATATCAGGGTTGGAAGGGACCTCAGGAGGTCATTTAGTCCAACCCCCTGCTCAAAGCAGGACCAATCCCCAACTAAATCATCCCAGCCAGGGCTTTGTCAAGCCTGACCTTAAAAACCTCTAAGGAAGGAGATTCCACCACCTCCCTAGGGAACCCATTCCAGTGCTTCACCACCCTCCTAATGAAAAAGATTTTCCTAATATCCAACCTAAGCCTCACCCACTGCAACTTGAGACCATTACTCCTTGTTCAGTCAAGTAATATCTAGATGAGCTGATGATGTACCCCCGGAAGACACCTGCATACCCACAAGGGTACATGCACCCCTGGTTGAGAACTGCTTCAAACTGATAATATGGCAGTATAATCCAGAACTGCTTCATGTGCAGCTCTTTTAGAAATGTCTTCATCTGCTCTTACGTAGTATTGCAAATCATGACACCAAAAGTAACTCTAGAAATTGAAACTCCTTTATCTCGAGTACCTGCCCTGAGCTCCGCTGCATGACACCAGAACCTTTAAATTGTGCCCTCCCACTATCAGCAGTTACCAGTCGCCTCTGCCTGAGCACCTCATCGCTGATTAATCTATCCCTCCCATCCTTTGTGGCTCTGATCTCTCCTTCAGTAGAGCTCAAGTTTTAGACATTGCACGTGTAGTCACTCTCTCTACGCTTACTGTGAGTGAGTGCCATTTGGAGGAACAGCAACAAAAAGAGGTGGAGTTTATATGTTCTCTAGTATTTAGATATGGGAACAGGGACTATGGGGGCTTTAGAGGGGCACACGTGGTGTTACAGAACAAGTGTTCACAGTTATATGATCTGTCTGAATTTGTATTTTACCACAGTAATTAGTACTCAGCTCCACCACCAAATCCCAATTCTGCAGGGTGTGCATCAGTTTTCTATGTTCATAGTTCAAAACTATAACTAGGCCCTGGGTCTTCAAAGCCAGAAATCAATTTTGGGGAAAAAAAGTGGCGGATATTTTGAGCTGAGTTAAATGAATGGGAAGAGATGCCTTGTTTCAAGTTAAGATCAGATTTATTTTCAATCTTTTTGGCAAGGATAATTTGTAAATTTCTACCCAGTTATGGAGATTAATGGATAACTGTAGCTGCACCAACACCACTTGCTGTTCTTGCAAGAGTGCAAATCACAAGGACAGGTCCAACACAAGCAAGTGAACCTTTTAGGAAGGAAAAACACTTGGGCTGTGCCTTGACACAAACCTGGGAAATGGCTTTTCTACCACAAGAGGCATAAGTAGAAGACAGAATAGCTTCAAGGGGCAGTTTCTGGTTGGGGGGAAGAGGGGGGCTTGCCTGGGCAGAATAGTTGCTCTTGTGCTTACTGGAGTAGAACTTTGGCCTTTTCCTAAAGAGCCTGACACAGTTCTTCCAATGATGCTGTCCCAACAGGATCCAGCCGGGGGTCTCAATAGCTGAGCTCCCTGGGAGTCTGGCTGCAAAACTCCCAGGTGATGAGACAGAAAGGAGCTTCCTGCACAGAAGGTTAAAGTTCCTGCCCAGTGAAGAAGCATTTCCAACTGTTTGTTTCTTCAGCCATTCTCACATATTTCCTGCACCCTGCCAGCACAGCGCCTGTCACAATTGGGAACAGGCTTTGCCACTTTGGCAGCTTTAGGTAACAGCAAAAAAAATAATTCACCCTGGTATGACCCCCATTGACCAGAAGCACTATAGCAGGGACCAAGCATGCTCACTGTCCCCAGAGAAGCTGAACACACACACACCTGCCTTTACTTTCAAGGGTTACAGTTACCAAAAAACCTTACCGGGAGACTGCCCAAGGGAAACCATCTCCTTCAGTTCTGACTTCTGTTGCACAAACCCCGAGCTGCCTTCAGAGACTGCAGTACAGACAATCCTGGTTAACTCCAATTAATTCTTAAGAGTTCAGCTGTATTCAGATTTAAAACTGAGTTCTAAAGCGTTTAGCAAAGGCCGAAACTGGAGAGAACAATGCACATTGAAAAGGGACTAGGCAGCCCAACTCTGGCCTTAGGCTAAGCAGTCAGCAGAAACTGGAGCTATAGAGCCAAACTCCTCTCTTGTGAGAACTCCAAAGATGTCAATGCAGATACAACAAGTATGTACGTGGCTCAACAACAATCCAGTTCTGCAAGAATACTCCAGATTTCTCACTACACAAGACATATAAAGTAATATCCACTGACAGTGTTCCCACCTTTCCATGCTCTCACTGATTACGTACACATAGTTATGCACATTTTCTGTCAACACACAAAGTAAGCAAGCAGTGACTGCTGCATTTGAGCTTCATTTAACTGGAACCACCTCTTCAGTGCTGGGATTCTGCTTTTACATGCAATATAAGATGCTACTGGTCACACCCCAAGGAATAATGGTGCTGTCTGCCTCCCATTGTTTTGCCCCAAGGGTAAATGATTAATTGGTTTGCCCTTCTGAACTGTGCTATTTCTGTAGAACACAAATCAGCCAGCAACCTGGAGACTGGAAACAGGTTAGTGAGCACAAAATTGTGCTTTCTAGTTGAGAATGTTGGCTGCTGGGGATTTATCCTCCTACTTAAAAGGGGTTGAATTCCCCACTAATTGAAATAAATTCTTCTCTGATACAGTCAGTGTGCTCCACTCTCATATAACATTCTCAAACAGCAGAGTGCCCTGCCCTCCTGCCCAGGGCCCATAGTACACGACACCCAAGTGGTTTAAAAACCCTGCTTGACTGCGACAGTTCATTAACTCCCAAGCACAGTATGACAGTGAGGGGTGGGCACGCAGGCTGAAAAGGTTTCCCTGCCCACCTTTCGCGAGCTCAGCGACAACAGTCTCACTGGTGCTTGGCCTGTGACTAACCACAGATTATTTTCATTGAATGCCTAGCCCCCTGCTCCTTGCCATTGTGCTGTGGCAGAAGCATGGCACTTGGAAGTGAGGGTATTCCCAAACTAGCACCTTCTGGCTGCCACCACCTTGTTCTGCCTCTGGCTGGGGGGTTCTTTTGGGTTTCTTGACAGCGGAGAGAGACAGGGACAATGAACATCAGGCAGCATATCCTTACTGTGGAGAGGGGAGAACATCCCCAGAAGCAGCCACTCCTGTGAGCTGCTCAACAGTGATAGCTTGGAGCGTACCTGGTGAGCTAACACTGTGGTGTGAGGGACAAAAGAACAGTGATAGATACTTGAACATATCGACAACAAACCAAGAACCCAAGGGTTATTTGGCAGGGCTCCCAAGCAGAATATTGCACTCAGGGGTCACTAATGCTAGAAGCTTTAAACTGTAGAAAATTAAATGGTTTTGCACATTACAAAAATAAAGATAAACCACATTGTTCTACACGAGTTACTGAACAGCAGTGAACTTCAGATGAGTGATCCCGCGTCTACATGAAATAGAACCAAACTGGAGTGCTCTAAATATTGCCATCAATCCTGACATTATGGCTATTTGTGTACAGCAAACAGAATCCCTGAGAAGCTGTTCATACTGTTCGTTTGTCAAGCAGCTCTTCCTTGGAGGATGATCATGATTCTGAGGTTCAGGTGTAAAACGTTTACTCAGTTGTGCTTTACCAAGCCACAGCATTTATTCCTTGAAAACGTCTGAACTCTTCTTGTTAAGTGTGTCCATAGATCACGCTGAGTTATCAGGAAACGGTCCTCCATCTGGGAAAGATTCCAGTCTGGACTTTTCTTTTCCTCACTTAACATCACAGCAACAAATCACTAGTTTCTTCCTCTGAGGAAAATAAAGACAGAGACACATCAGTGGCAATGAAGAGAACAGGAGAATGTTTCCCAATGTGGGAAATGATGGGAGATCCCAGCCCCAGCTCTGGGCACAAACAAAGCCTGTATCCATGTGGGAATTCTGTGCCTCTCCTGCCCCCTCCAAGCAGTGACACTGAGCTCCAACAGCTGGAGAACATGCAACCTGTAAGGCTGGCCTTGTCTCTATGCCCCTTTGAACATCTGTGTCCTCCCACTCCCCCAACATTGTAGGTGAATTTAGTTCACTGGTGGGTTTTACGATAGTGCTAAGTAGACCATGAATGCGGTGCCAACAGAGTCTTGTCCCCAAGCCATTCTCCTCCTGGAGGAACCTCCTTTTTATTGAGCCAGAGGATTTGGAGGTTTTCGCCAAAACCAGAGCTAGGGAGTTCTTAGCCCAGACTAGCATTCCCAACCCTCTCATGCTGGAAAGGTTTTGCCAACACCTAATACACAATAGCACATCACTCAAATAGTTTTGCTGTTGTAAAGATGGAGGAGCTGCATCTTTAGCTAACTATACATTATTTTAAACTGTAAACAAGTTAAGAAAGAAAAGAAGCCAGCTACACACTCCCCACTGACTCGGGCTTGTATGGCTTCAATTGGTCATGACTAGAGATTGGTCGAATCCAGAGCTCCATCTGTGAGTGTCTGTGTTCCTGATTTGGGGGTGTACAGGTCTTCACCGCTCAAGCTCAGGTTTAATTAGGGGACTTCCAGAGAAGCTGATGATTCAGTATTCATCCGAACCTGACCAGCACCAGCTGTGGCACAGTTCATGGGAACAAACACCAAACTATTCCTGAAAAGGAGGCAAAGCCTTCCCATTTTAATGTGTGCCTTGTGGTTCTGTAGCATTTCTCAACCTCTCAGCCACAGGGGCCCTCAGTACTCCTGGGGGGGATTCTGCGCCACTGCGCAAGCTCAGAAACACTGATTCTCTTTGCTTCCTCACAGAACAATGATTTCTGTGGGGAAGCAAAGAGAAGCTTTACCAGCGCTCACCGTGACAAAGTGGGGATTTTCCCTTGTTATGTTGTATGTGAATCTTACTATTTTGCATGAATGCTGTGTGTACCTCAGTTTCCCTGTGTATCGCACCAATGTCTAGGTGATGGGAATAAGGGTGTGTGAATTTTGCAGGGGCTGCTCCAGCTCCCTGCACGGATGCCATGGAGACCAAGGAGGGAGATGCGACCAGATGACTCTTGACCAGGGAAACGAGACAAAGGCCAGAGGAGGAGCAGCAACAGGCAGGGTAGGAGCCAGGCAGCTGGAAGCAAGTCAGTCTCAGGTGGCTTGGGGGAGGGCCAGAGCCCTGGCTCTGGGTTCCCCTCCTCCGAAGATGGACTTGGATGAAAGTGACTGATTTCTCTGCTAACCAGTTCTGTTCTAGGCTGTGTTCCTGTCCACTAATAATCCTGTTTTACCAGCTGGCTGAGTCACGTCTGACTGCAGAGTTGGGGGGCAGGGCCCCCTGGCTGCCCCAGGAGCCTCGCCTGTGCAGACTCGCTGTGCGAAGCGCATGGAGGGGCAGGGGATGCTGAATGCTTCGAGGTCAGACCCAGGAAGGTCCAAACTGTGTAAGCTTCTTGCCCGGGAGACAGTCTGCTCAGAGAGAGGAGGCTCCCCCAGAGTCCTGATTGGCTTCATATGGAGTAGTTCCAGAGTATCACTCGGTGACTCTGTGACACACACTCACTCCTCCCTGGCAGAGCAGGCACATCTGTTTGGGAAACTGGAGCAGCTAGGAGAGAGGCAAGTCACTGCAGGAGGTGGGGGGCAGGGGGGGAGGAGTCCAGATACAAGGGCATTGGGCAGACAGGGGAGCAACTCCCCATACAGTGATTCTCCTGCCATTTCCTGGCCCTATCGCTCCTCAGCCACAGGGGGAGCAGGTCCCTGTACAGGGAGCTGCTCCCCCTGTCCACCAACCCCCGTGCATCTGGATCCCTCCCCCCTGCACCCAGAACGCTCTGAGGCCCCCCTGCATTGGGAGCCCCTTGCAACCTCCCACAGAATTCCCACTCTGCTGAGCCTCACCCCTGCATCAGGAGCCCCCAGTACCCAGACTTCCCCACACCCAGAGCACCCCCACTGAGCCCCTCACATCCAAATCCCCACCCTACAGAGACTCATCCCATGCGTCGGGTGCCCCACACACCCAGACCCCCATACCACTGAGTCCTAACCAGCTGCACAGCTGCATCCTGACCCCCACCCCACCAAGATCCACTCCTCCAGCACCCAGATCCCCCTGCTGAGCCCTAACGACCTTCACCTGGACTCCCCTGCAGAGTCCTATTGCCCCTGCACCCAGAACCCCCAACCGAGCTCCTGTGCATCCAGATCTCCTCCCCCACACTGGGCTTCCCACAACCTGATTGCTCCACACAGAATCTGGTACTCCTGAGGGAATTCTAAATCAAAATTTAAAAATTCTGCACCAATAAATTAAAAGTTTTAAAATTCTGCATATTTTATTTGCCAATATCATCACATCATTTTCAATTATTTTGGTAATTTATTTCAAAATACTTTTCAGCAAAGAATTGAAAATAGCATGATTATATTGTGTTATTTTGACAAATATTCAGATTTTTGCAGAATTTTAAAATATTGTGTGCAGAATGTTTATTTTCTGGGCACAGAATTCAAGAGTAACTCAGTGTGGTGTGCCGAGGTCCCTGCCCTTCACGCGTTCCATAGCGTGCTGATTCGGCTGTCGTATCTGCGGAAGCACCTCAGGAAACCCCTGCAACTGAGGTTTCTTGACTTCAATGGAAAATCACAACATATCGGTTACCTTCCACAGCACCGAAGTGTTTAAACAGCACCCTGAGGGGTGCAGCGTAGCAGCTTAACCTCCTGGACAAGGACATTAGATGCTCCAGAGAAATCATTTTTATTACTATGCAAAAACCTCTTCAATCAAGCTGCCTGCAGCTGTTTAGAAGACCAGCACTCCCCTGGCCACGCATGCCACCACTGCATTTTACATTGTGCTGTGAGGTAGTCTCCAATGCCCAGGCGGCTCACTGACTATTTGATCAGAAACAAAGGGTTGAGGGCAGCCTACATTTTTCTTCTCCAAATAGCTTCCTAGAGACAACCCCCTCTCTCTCACAGCAAGTGTGCATCTCAATAGAGCTCAACTGCTCTTTCTGGTATCCGGTTATTTCAGGGGTCACCGACTCCAAGTGATCTCTGTTTGACAGGCCAGGATGAACGTAAAATGCTCCAAAACAAAACCATGGAAAGCACCACAGTTAGCACAAGGGAGACAGAGCACTCTGTTTTAGGGCAACGCTCCCAATCCCTCAGACTCTGCACTATGCAGAGTGGTTTCCTGTCCTAACAAAAGAACGGCCCTACTGGGTCAGACCAAAGGTCCATCTAGCCCAGTATCCTGTCCTCTAACAGTGGCCAATGCCAGGTGCCCCAGAAGGAATGAACAGAACAGGAAATCATCAAGTGATCCATCCCCTGTCGCCCATCCCCAGCTCCTGGCCTCATTCCCCAGCTCCTATTATGTTCACTCTCTCCTATTCCCACCAAGTTCCCCCACCCCTTTTTCTTACCCACCTATCCTTCTCCACAGGAAACATTCATGTAGGAAGCCAATCCCTCCCCACAGCTGTGGGAAAGGGTCCCCTCAACCCCACTATGGTCCTGTTCCTGGAGGCAGTGCAGAGGTCTTTGGGGTTAGCCTTCAGTGGGTTCTAGATAACCCCTCTGCTTGCTGGAAGGGAAATGGAGCTCCCTCTCTCCTCCTGTCCCACCCAGGGACCCGGCAGCTCACAGTGCAGGCGAGGAGTCCACCATCACTCTGCTCCCCCAACACAGCTCGCAGGCCGGTCTTTGATGCTACTCACAGCTTTGCCAAGCAGCAGAGTGAGGCTGCCCCTATTCTCAGTGATGTTAGGAAGTGCCACACATGAGCAGCAGTGCTGGAGCCATCTGCTGGCAGCCTCAGGAAGGCAGTTCTGCACCTTGCCCCACACAGGACACTGCTGTGAGTTTCCCTTAGGAACTGCAGGGATACAGCCCTCAAGAGGGATACAGCCCTCAAGGCCCTTGGAGACTGCCGAAGCTGAAGGCACTTGGCCAAGGGAGCCAAGGGCTCCTCCAAGCCCTGAGCTCAAGTCTGTGGCTGAATGCTCTCCGGGTAGAATGCACTTCTTCAGGCTGTTACCAGCTCACTACACAACATGACTGCACTACGTGGCTCCCTCTGTGGAGGGGCAGCCACCGCATGCGTGATTGCTCTGCAGCAGCTGGTCAGTCTGACACTCCCGCCACGTGTGCCCACACCAAGAGATCTGGTTCCAAAGATACCCGAGAACGGGGAGTGTGCACTTTTCCAGCCCAGCTCCCTAAGGACAAGCCCAGCCTGGCAGCTTGCAGACTACTGTGCGGTTTGCTGAGTAGCCTTTCCCTGCAGACCCCAAGGGAGCTCTGGTTCCGACAGGCAGTAATTCTGTCAGGATTTCAATGACCAAGTCAGATTCCTTGTTTACAAGAGCAGGCTCTCACCGAGTGAAGCGTCAGGAGGACACCATGCATTTGTTTGGGGTTAAAATGTCGAAGGGTTCGCGCAGCAGCCAGCCCTCTCTTAGCAGTGACAAAGGGAGCATGAAGGCCTGATTGTCCCCCCTTTCCTAAGCTGGGGGCATTTCACACCTGCTCTGCATTGCAGTAAGGGCAGGGTGAATCAGCCCCTCTCCTCCCAAGATAGCTCCTAGGACTCCGGTACACTAAGGGAGCTGTGCATCCCAGCCTAGCGAGAAACTGCTAATTCCTTTTTCCACGTCGCCCACTGGCAACAGATGGCCAGAGCCCAGCACACACAGTGTAAGACTTTTCAGCTGTAAGATGGCAGTTGCAGCCCCTGCAGGCCAGATTGCCCCCTCGTTGCCCACCTGGAAAGGAGCCAGCACTTTGCTCTGGGTAGCAAAGCGTCATATCTGTCAGCACAGCCAGAGGAAAGCTCTGCCTGGTAAGCCATCGTCAGCACCAGAGACTCGCAATCGAAAAAGAGTTAGACCAGTGTGTGTGATGCACAAGCTGGAAGAGAACCCAGCTTGCTCTCTGTAGTGGGGCCACTGCCCCACTCCGGGGTAAACAGGGCTGTGGCTGGGTGAGCCAATCAGCTGGACTGATTGGCCTAGCAGCCTCAGCTGTGGTCATGCCCCAATCAGGGCCCAGCTGGCCCTTACAGGAGGGCAGTGGGCCAGGAGCAGGCAGGCTTCCTCCAGCTGAGGAGGGAGATGGATCTGGCTGCCTGAGTACTAAAGGGTACTGGAGTGAAGCCAGGCTAGGGAAAGGCCAGAGGAGCTGGGGAGCTCCGGGCCAGAAACCCCCCAGGCTGCAAGGCCTTGTACAAAGCCCCTGGAGGTACTAGGTGCAGGGAAAGGCAGCAGGTCAAAATGTCCCTTGCCATTGATGACTGGCTTATACAGACTGCAGCTGGCCCCAGTGAAAAGGGGCGAGATGGTGACTGGCAGTGGCCCATAGGCTGAGGCAAGGTGGGGATAGAGGGTGGGGGTTCCCCAGGGAGGGCAGACTGGAGGGGCAGCACCCCAGGTGAAAGGGCACCTGGCCAGGAGGGACATGGGGGCCAGCAACAGCAAGACACTGGCAGAGGATGCTCTGGAGCTGGTAAAAAGAGCTAATTCCCAGATATACCAGCAGGAGGCGCTGCTGGGTGAGTCTCCACCCCGCTACACTCTCCCAGAGGTAAAGCACTCATTTGCAACTGAAGTCTGGGGACATGTGTCTGACCAATACGCGGCACTTTTTCAGTTGCTCTTCTCAACACATCTGCACTTTGAAGAGGAGGAGAGGAGCAGTAAGAAACACAAGAGTTTTCTGCCTTAAAAGGTGACTGACAGGGTCCCTTGGAGAGAGAGGAGTCAGTCATATCAAGCCTCCTGTGGTGGTGTTCTCCATGTTAGCCCATGTAAGATGGCTCCTGTACCCATCTGTGATGGGGTAGTAGCACCTAGTGGTCAGCCCACCCCACGCCCTGGGATGGCCTTTTAAGGGTCTGGAAGAGTCCAGCACATACAGAGAATGACCCAACCAACTAAAGCCTTCTTCTGCCCTGGAGCTGTGCCCCATCCCCACTGACTTGGCTTCCCCTGGATGGGACAAGGTGGCTCCTGCTTCAGCTCTGCCCTCCCCTCCCAGAAGCAAGGAGAGAACTGGAAAGGAAGAAAGAGACTTGCCCTTTTCAGAGAGATACTGCCCCCTGCCATCCATGAACAATGTGCGGCCCAGCAGCTTCCTCCATACTCCTGCCACCCCTAGCCAGTGTCCTGGCAGCTCCAGTCCTTACAGGGACAGAGAAGACAGGGGAAGCCAGCAATCACTGGGAGAGGGTGGCCAGTGTTAGTGTGGAGGATTGGATGGCCAGTATTCACTGCAGGGTGAGGGTGGGGAGTGACACACTTCATTCATTGTAACGGGGTGTGGCATCAATATTAACTGAGCCTGCATGTGGCACAGACATGACTTGAAGGCGAGGGGGAAGAGTGCTTGTCTCTTAGGAGGACACTGTAGATATTAACTCAGCTGCAGCCAGTCATGTAATGAGCTTGGGCTTAGAGCCACTGAACACTGGTGCTTGTAAAAGCAGTTTTGTAATGCCAGCCAGGAGATGGGATTTCTGTTCTGCAAAAAAAAAAAACCAAAAAAAACAAAAACTGAGTTTGAGGGGAAATATCCTGAATCAGGACAAAAAGCCACAAAACTTGAATTTTTTGTGGGGATGAAATTCCTAAATTTTTTGCTTTGGAAATACTGACATATTCCCACAGTGGGACCACTTCAGTGTTTCCAAAACAAAATGTGCTCCCTGGAATCACTTGCTCTGCAGTAGCTGACAGTCTGGGAAGCCCACCAGGTCAGCTGTGGAGAACAAGGGAGCCCCGGTGGCCAGTCTGCCTGCCTGGTTCCCAGCACAAGTGCTGGTGGAATCAGCCTGTTTTCACGCACATTCCGATCCCACCAAACCAATCCTTTTGGATGGAATGTCCAGCCAGCACTAGGTGTTTGGTAGGGAGCAGTAGTGAATGGAGGATCCATCTTGCACGAAAGCGGGTGGAACAGAGAGGGGCAGGGGTATCTTTCCAGCCCTATACCAGTGAGTGTCATTTGAATGGGAAGGGTTAGGATAATGTCCTAGCTCTACACCATCATGAATATAGGAGAGGATTCAAAGTAACAGATCTGGCTGAGATTTAAAGAAGGTTTACAAACGTCACAGAAAGCAGGATACGTACAGGCAGCATGTGGGTTTGTTCAAATGAGAGACAGCACCAGCACGTCGGGGACTTAAAACACGTAACTGATTGGTTAGCTGCAGTTCAGTTGCTCCAAAACTCAACCTGCTACAGACCAAGCATCATGTGTCAGCTATAACCTAGCACATGCCAGCCCAGAGCTGGACTGTCCTTTTATTCCATCTCAACCTTCGATATGTGAAACCCACCAGCGAGCAAATTAGGTTCACGTACATTTACAATCTCATAGTTAAAAAAATGCATCTGCAGTTAACTGTCTGGGACAGTAATTTTGATACTGGAATTCATACCACGTGAAACTCTCTCTATTAACAAGCTGCCCCAGTCCACTCCTCCACCAAATTATGGGAGGAACGTTTGTGCCATAGATTGCTACAGTGAAGAAGAGCCAGACCACACTGGCCTGCTCTACCAGTCTGCTTTTAAAGAGATATGATAGCTACATGCACACTGTCAAACCCCACTGAAAAATAGGACTGATGCAACCCCAAACACTCACCTGTAAGGAAACAGCTCTAGGAAGCTCCACCACAGCAAGTCTCAACTGACTTTTCTTCAGTTACATCTGAATGAAAAAGTACTGAGAAAATTTTTACATTCATCAACAGGTCCAAATGGGTGCACAGCAGGGTCCATAGAATTTCAGTCCCAGTGTTTTATCTCCAGCCAATAATGCTGCCATCTGATTGCTGCAAGACTATTGTTTCACGTCACATCTGCTCATCAGTGACCTTCAGATTGCACTGTACACTTAAGTTCTCAAGGGTATCTCAGGAGAGACACACTTAGCCGTGTTCCCACTTCAAATAGTTCAGAGTTCCAAAGTCTGGTCTCGTTGTAAAGGCAGGACTCCAAACCCAAGAGACAGTAGCACTACAGATCCTTCAGCCACACCGCAGTTTCACACGCTGCCCGATGTAAAACCTTTAGCACTAGCATTACCATTCATCTGAAGGAGAGAAGGACAAAGAAACCGTCTTGTAGCAGCAGTCTTTCATGGCTTATAGTAGCAGCAAAGAGTCCTGTGGCACCTTATAGACTAACAGACCAATTGGAGCATTAGCTTTCGTGGGTGAATACCCACTTCGTCGGATGCATCTGTTAGTCTATAAGGTGCCACAGGACTTTTTGCTGCTTTTACAGATCCAGACTAACACGGCTACCCCTCTGATACATGGCTTATAGTGTTCATGATGAACAGATTAATACACATTCTGTTTTCTTCCAGATGCCAAATATGGTGAGTACTCAGTCTAAATAAATAGCCCTTTTTCAGAACAGACGGGGTTTCTTTTGTCATGGGTTTGCTGGCAACTACGACAGGATGGGGGCACTAGTGTTAGGTGCTACCTAGGGCAGACTGAATATTTGGGGGACAAGCCTTACAGTGTTTATGTTCCATCTCAAACTGTTTAGTTTGAGGGTAGAAATTTCTTTGCTTCTGAGATCCAACACAGTGTCAAACAAACAAAAGGTGAGATGTGCAGCTGTGGTTCAGGAGCTTCAGGAGACGCAAGGTCTACAGACAGCTGTGTTTGAAAGCTGCATTAACACACAACTCAACACAGCTTCCCCCCTCTCCCAAGCTGGTTTAAACACAGTTGGCCCATTGCAGGGAGACCAGGGCAAATTGTGCTCAGAACTAGTGTCAGATAGTGAACGAGACCAGTGAGGATCTAAAAGCAGGAAAGAACACCAAGGCTGGTGCCCAAGAGAACAGCTAGCCACGGATCCAGCTGACATTCTTTGCACACCTTTGTCTGCTACCATTACAAAGCGCACCCCTCCCCACAAGGGGGAACACATGGGACATGAATCTCTGAAGAGAGACTCAGCAACAGGTTTGGGAACCTCTGCCATAGCAGAAGCTTGCATCCAGAGAAGCAAAGACACCATTTTAAAACCTGGAGCTTTCCATCAGCTTTGAGCAGGGGGTTGGACTAGATGACCTCCTGAGGTCCCTTCCAACCCTGACATTATATGATCAAGTGATGTGTAGCCAGAACAACAAAAATAAAGGATACTTCCTATAACTGGGAGTTCTTGGAGATGTGTGGTCCCTATCTGTATTCCATGCATGGGCAGGCATCTGCGCCATGCACCCAAGTCCACAGATTTTAACAAGTAGTGTCAGCTGGCCCCCCCACACACAGTAGATCTCCTTATGCTCCCGAGCAAGGGTACAAGAGGCAGTGTGGGTCCATGCCTCCTCAGTTCCTCTTCCTGAGAATTTAACCAGATGTGAAAGCAAAGGGGACGGAGAGCGGGTCGTGGAATACATCTCAAAGAACTTCCCATTACAGTCAGCAACCTCCATTTCTTCTTCTTCGAGCTGGTCCCTACATGTATTCCACGCGTGGGTGATTGGCAAGAAGTGCTCAGACTGGAGGTGGAGACAAGGAAGCCAGCAACAAAGATGTGTGCACTACTGCAGATCCCACTGCTGCATCTGCAGCAGAGGCCTGGACTAGTGCGCAATATACAGCAAATGTGTGTCTGGAGCTCCAAGTCGCTGCTCTGCATATGTCCTGTGTTGAGACTTCCTGCAGGGATGCTATCATGGTGGCCTCTGCTCTTGGGTAATGTGCTATTATGCCTCCAGGAGGCGGAATGTGAGCGAGCATGTAGCACTTGATAATGCAGCCAGAAACCTACTTAGAAACCCTTTGAGGCGACATAGCTGTGACATTCTACACCTTGGGGGAGTGTGCTTTAACCCCCATATTCCTCATTTTTATATAATCGTGATCTTACATGTAAAGCAGGCCATGTGAGGTATCAGGGGAAAGGTTATGATCTGCTGAAAGTCATTTCTCTACCTACATATGTGTATCATCACTGCATGTGAAGTTATGAGAATTGTGTTGTACGGTGATCACTAAAACATGCTGTAAGTTGGGGAATCAGTAAGATATTAGCTCCTCAGAGACAACAGCATGGAAAATAACCAATGCCTGGGCAGGTGTCAAACAACCATCAACAGCCATTGTCCAGCAAGGGAGATACAATTCAATGACTCCCCTGCATAAGGCTCAACCTTGCTTGGAGACTCAGCAATGCCTCCAGACATGCCTGGACTTGTGTTTTCCAAGCACAAGGACTGAGGGTATAAAACAGACAGAAGGGCCACATGTTTGGCCTCTTCTCCTGCCCCCACCTATGCTGCAAGCAACTGAGACACTGAGAAGACAAGACTCCAACAGAGGATATTGGCCCAGGTTTAAGGAACAAACCTGTATATTAAGGACTGCAATATCCAGTGGGGTGAGAAAACCGCTTAATCTAGATGTTTTCCAGTCGAATAGGTTGAGAGTTTAGACTGTGCGCTTATATTTCATTTCTTTTGGTAACTAACTCTGACTTTTCCCCCTATCACTTATAATCACTTAAAAAAATCTCTCTTTTGTAGTCAATAAATTTGTTTTAAGTGTTTATCTTTACCAGTGAGGTTGTATGAAGTGTGTGGCAATTCTGCTCAGGTTTGACAGAGGTACGTCCACTTTCCACTGATGAAATGGTGAACCAATTAATACATTTGCATTGCTCATCTTGCGCAGTGCAAGACGGTACATTCCTGGGGTACAGTGCTGGGAGCTGGGGGAATCTGGCTGGTGCCTTTCCCTGTGTGATTCAGGAGTGGCTCGGGAGCATTCATGCAATCCAGCTGGGCGTGGGGCTCCACATGCTGTTGTGCTGAGTGATAACAGCACCTGGAGGGGTTGCTGCTGGTCATTAGCAAGACACTGTGAGAGACAGCTCAGGCTGGAGAGAGTTCAGGGGGCAAAGTGGTCCCACCAGTCCCAGGCTGCACCCCAGGGATCCTGTCACAATAGACTGACCTTGGGATTTCTCAGGTATCATGATAGAGTGTCTTGGTGACTTTCTGATGAGTTTGGTTCTTTGCGGGTAAAAAGCCAGCGAATGCTGGACGTCAAGAGAATGAAGTCTCTTCTCTTTGGGAGAAGTGTGCGGTTTGGGAAAAGAGACAGGTAAGTGAATACGCTGGTTAAGGTAAACTTCAGAGACTAGCCTGGGAAGAAATTCAGGGTGAAAGCAAAGGGATACCTTGTGTTTCTGAAATACCATAAAAGGGAGGATCTGCCAAGAGGGCTCCCAGTTTGTTGACCCTCCTGGCTGAAGCAATGGCCAAAACACCGCTTTCATGGATGGTGACATAGGGAGGGGGGAGTAGAGAAGGGTCCTTTTTAGGTTTCGACCATCAAACAAAGGAGGCATGATCCTAGTGGGAACCTTGGAGTCGATGTGGTCCTTGTTGGGTGAGTTGACTGAGTTGAGCCAGGCCTGTAGGCAACACAGATGAAGTCTGGCAAAGTGTGTCACATTAGTACATGCTGCCACATGGCCTAGCAGTGATATGCACATTCTCACTGTAGCCTTTGGTCTGCGGGAAATCAAATAAATCAGGTTGCACGTCATTTGAAACCTTTCTGCAGGGAGGAAGACTCTTGCAGAAAGAGTCCATTGTTGCCCCAATAAATTTTGTCAGCTTCATGAGGGATAAAGTAGATTTTTCTCTATTCATGCAAACCCCCAGTGCTGTGAGTAACTGAATGAGGAATTGAATAGCTGATGCGATCTCCCATCGAGAGGGTCCTAACAGGAGCTAGTCATCCAGATACAGAAAAACTGTATGGCCCTGACATCTCATCAGTGCTGCCACCACAGAAAAAACTTTTGTAAATGCTTTGGGTGCTACCACTAGTCCAAAAGGGAGGACTCGGAATTAGAAGTGCTCCTGACCCACCATGAACTGTATGAGCCCCCTGTGGAAAGGGTGAATGTCTATATGAAAATATGCATCCATGTTGAAAGCTGCGACCCATATTACCTCTTCAGGAGGAGACTATTGATGCCAATGTAACCATCCTGAATTTTGACTTTCAAATGAAGATGCTGAGGTGCTAAAGATCCAGATTGGGTCTCCATCCTCTGTGTTTTTGGGGACTAGGAAAAATGGACACTAGAACCCTCTTCCTTGATACTGAGGCAGGACGTGTTCTGTTGCCCATTGGTATAATATGGATTCTACTTCCTGTTGAAGGGTCATCTAGTGAGACTGGTCCCCAAAGAGGGACCGGGAAGGGGAGGAACACTATGGAGTATCCCTTATGGATAATCTCCAAGACCCAACCAACTATCATGATTACCTCCCAGTTCCAGGCAAAAAGAGTAAGATGGCCACCAAAGGTGATGGAAAAAAGGATAGGAGGAATCAGAGATCACAGAATATCAGGGTTGGAAGGGACCTCAGGAGGTCATCTAGTCCAACCCCCTGCTCAAAGCAAGGCCAATCCCCAGACAGATTTTTGCCCCAGATCCCTAAATGGCCCCCTCAAGGACTGAACTCTCAACCCTAGGTTTAGCAGGCCAATGCTCAAACCACTGAGCTATCCCTCCCCCAATGGCATGTGGGTCTCGACTAAGATGCAAAAGTGGCTCCTAGCAGTGGGCTGGGAATGAGTTGTGGTTGAGGTGCTAGAGGGGGCTTAAAAGCAGGGCCTCTCAGTCTTTTGTTGCTTGCATGGAGGTTCAGCAGGATGCTGGTAGTAGAAAGCATGAGGAGGAGGAGGAAGTGGTCTTGTTTTACAGGTCTGCCTCTAGTGCTTCCTTCTCGGGGCTAGTGGGCAGATCCCCAAGGAGCAAAGGTTGGACATCAAGTCCTTTAACAAATAAAGAGTCATTAATTTTCTCATTGAAGAGGTTCAGCTTGTCAAAGGGAAGATCTTGGATAGTATTCTGCACTTCCCTGGGAAATTCTGAGGATTGCAGCCAAGAATCCCTCCTCACAACAATACCAGTGGCCAAGCTTACTGATGCTCTATCCACTGCATCAACTGCAGCCTGAACAGCCACTTTTGGCACCAACTTGTCCTCCTCTAGTAAGGAGAGGAATTGGGCTCTGTCATTAGTGGAAAGTTTGTCCTGAAAGGCCACCAGCCTAGAGTAGTTGTTGAAGTTGTACTTTGCTGATGCGGAATTGCAAGTCCACAAAGACAACCTTTCTCCCCAGGAGGTCCAGTCTCCTGAATCCTTTGCCTGACAGGATGGTCCTTATGTATAGGACCTACTCCTCTCTGTAGCAACCTGTACCACCAGAGAGTCTGGAGCAGGGTGGAAGAATAAAAATTTGGCTACCTTTGGTGGGACCAAAATGCACCTGTTGGTCCTCAGAGGTGTGGGAGTACAGGATGATGGGGTGTGCCAATCTTACTAGTTCCAATATGGCCTCATTAACTGGGAGAACCACCTTACTTGGGCCCTGAGGCTGCAAAATGTCCAACCAGTTGGTGTGGGCCTTGGGTTTCCTCCAGAGGTATCTAGAGACAATTAGCCACTCTTTGCACAAGTCATGGTATTGCTGATGATTGTCCAGTGGGGATGGAGAAGAGGAGGAGATTCCCATCGGGACTGTCTGTACCTGTGGTTCTGGTTTGACATCCTCCTCCTCCTCATACACCAATGAATCTGGTTGTGGGTGAGAAGGAGAAGAGTGGAAAGTCTCCTGGGTGAGTCCCAGGCATCTGCTATCAGGATCCTACAGTCCCCAATAAGGCCTGAAAGGGGTCAACTGTTTGAGGGGGACCCCATGACATGGGAAACCGTCAGTCCCTAAGAAAGTCATGACTATAAAGGTAGCAACTGTAAGTCCTGGATTGCCTGTTTGGGCTTGGCTCTCTCTGGAGGCGGATGAAGGAGGAGCCAGCTCATCAGATTCATCTGAATCTGAAAATTGCTCCTGTTGGAATGGCTAGGCTGGCAGCAGCTGTCAGTGATGCCTGATGGCTGTAAGTGAGATGGCTCCTGGTGTAGTAATGTCCCTCAGGAGGGCTGGGCCAGAGAAGAGGAGAGAATGTGGATAGGGGAGAAAAGTATCCTCTGGTGCCTTATAGGTCTGAATATGTCCTAATGCACAGGAGGTTCGCATGGTTGGCGCTGATGGTATGGGTGCATTCCTGGCGTGATGAGTTCTTTGGGCAGGTAAGTCAGTACCAAAGAGTCTGGACTGTTGCGGACAGGACCAGCACACGGCTGTCTTTATGCTTCAGTGCCAGAATCACCAGTGCAATCTTCTTCCTACGTGCTTTACCCTCAAGCCAGGGTTGTGTGTGGTTTGGGTTTTTTTTTTTGTTTTTTTGTTTAAATTGTTGTGGGTTTTTGTCAGAACTAGTTCTTTAGGACATGTAAGAGTTTGCTTGACCTCACTGGACCCGGGGAAGGAGCACATCTCTTATGGACAGTCATTGATGGGGGTCTGTCCTCACACTGATGAGTGCCCCTTACTTTCGTGGGAAGTCCTGGAGGGTTCCACTCCTAAGCATGTGCTCATAAGGGCGCTGCTCATTTGTTGAGGCTGAAGTACATGTGTGTCTCCCTGGCTGGACTGGAGAGGGGCCTTCTTCATCAAGCATTCCTAAGGCAAAGCTGACGGGCTTTGTGATTTCTCAGTGGAAACAAGAGACAAAATATGCATGTCACCCAAACAGTAGAGGCAGTATTGCTATTCGTCACTGATGGAAAAGGATCTAGGGCGGGAGATGCAATTCTTGAAGCATGGGACTCTGGGCATAGTCCCAGACCATGGGGAAGAAGTCCTTGGTCCAGGGAAATAAACTACACTAGAACTATAACGTACTAAGCTAAAAAGAATAATTATTCACCAGCCATTTTATTTACAGGTTTTCTGAAAAGCTGAAGGAGAGGACACTGGATTCTGACACTGGCCATGTGGTGGTTAGAAGGAACTGAGGTCGTGTCTACCCACACTGCCTCTGATACCCTCAGCTTGGGAACATGAGGAGATCTACTGCACCAACAGACACTGCTTGTTAAATTCTCTGGGCACGGGAGCACGGTGTGCATGTGTACCCACACATGGAATATGCACACGGACCAGCACTCAAAGAAGAATCACCAGTTAGTCAAACATTTCTTTCATTCAGCAAAACAAACTGAGGAGGATTTTGCTTTACTGTACCTTTATTCTGAGAAGGGGATGTCCACATCCCACTAATAATTAGAACAGTCCTTGGGCTCTGTGGCGGCTAGTTTTCAAAAATGCTTAGCAAGGGCTTGTCTTCTGTAGGGTTTTTGGCATGTACTGAAATTGGGGGTCCGTGCGTCTCTCAGAGCTCACTTGGAACAAGGGCTGATGACTGTCGGGGTTGGAGGATAAATCAATGCGACATTGACTCTCTCGCTGCCATTTCTGGGGCAGATTATTTCCATCACTCCCTCTGGTCTAGGCTGACTCAGCAATTCTCCTGAGAGAGAGAGAGAGAGAGAGAGAGACACTGAGCATCACAGCCATAGTCACAACACAGCTCATTTCACAAAGACCCATAAGGGAGACATCTAAAACCAATGTCATAAAATGTTCTATAAGGAATTTTATTTTTCAACCCAACAGAATTCTCATCTGCATAACCATGATGGTGATTATAGCTGGAAGAATGTAGCTCCAGACAAAGGCAACATCTGCCATTACTCCCGGCTCCCCTAACCTGCATCACCACAGACTGACTCAAAAGATCTTTAGCTAGACACTGCAAATTGAAGTCAGTCTCTAGAGTCTAATGAGGCAAGGACTGCAGAGTAGGTGTTCCTAATTAGGGTTCAAGGGCAGATGGGATCTGAAATTCACCTTCCAACAAAGCTTTGCATACACAATATGAATTACAGGTGTCAGTAAGGCAGCTGGCAGATCAGTGGAGACAGCTATAGAAATCCCCCTATTATTTGTGTCTATGTAGTACAGTGATTCGCACCCTACCCCCCTCCCCCGCCCCTCGGAGAGATTATCCTACCATGGAATAAGTCAGTACAAATCTAGCTAGAGGGATTCTATGACTACCCAGTGGAGACTCTATTCCTTTGCATTAACCAGAAGTGGCCAAATTTGAGCATCATTAAAAATTTAATAGGAGTACTTGTGGCACCATAGGAACTAATAAATTTATTTGAGCATAAGCTTTTGTGGGCTACAGCCCACTTCATTGGATGCATGCAGTGGAAAATACAGTAGGAAGATAGATATCTACATACACACAGAGAACATGAAACAATGGGTGTTACCATTGGTGTTACCACTGTTTCATGTTCTCTCTCTCTCTGTGTGTGTGTATACACACACACACACATATATATACACACACACACACACACACACACACACACACACACACACACACATATATATACACACACACACACACCCCTTCCTACTGTATTTTCCACTACATGCATCCGATGAAGTGGGTTGTAGCCCATGAAAGCTTATGCTCAAATAAATGTGTTAGTCTCTAAGGTGCCACAAGTAATCCTGTTCTTTTTGTGGATACAGACTAACACAGCTGCTACTCTGAAACCTGTCATTAAAAATTTAGATTCTGGGATGCAACTTTCCCAGGGGTTGCTGCTCTCTAGCTCAGAGATCACGCTGCACCAGGCTGCTAGCTCTCTGTTTGCTCGCTGGAGTATGTGTCCTATGCTCCCATTTAGAGCAAAATGCTTTGTGTCTAATCCTGCTCTCGGAAGCTCCTGCACAACCCTCCACGCAGTCAATGGGAGTTCCAGAGGTGCACTCCATGGCAGAACGTTGGCCTCTTATTTTGACCTTTTGCACAGCATGTCCATCTTCTGCATTGGCCCTTATGGAATTAAGCATAGTAAAAAAGAGAGCATTCTGCAGCTGCCTGCTGAGTGGCAGTGGTGGTGAATTTCTACAGCTGACCCATATGCCAGGGCTCACTACAGCAACTATGCCATGAGTCAGGCAAGTTCACTTGTTCGATAAAAAGCTACTCTGATTAGCCAGTTACTGACACCCAAAATCACACGGGGTCAAGGTAGGGCTCTGCGTCAACTACAGTCATGTGAAGAGGACATAAGTGAAGAGACAAACGGACCGGCCCTGAATGTTTGATCCTGGAATAAAGAGCTGTGGTAGCAACGTCCCTTTACCCTCAGGTCTACACTACAGGGTTAGGTCAAATTTAGCCATGTTAGGTCGATTTAAAAATGACTGCATCCACACAACCAACCCCATTCCGTCGACCTAAAGGGCTCTTAAAATCGACTTCTGTACTCCTCTCTGGCATGGGGAGTAGCGTTAAAATTGACTTTCCTGGGTTGAATTTGGGGTAGTACAGATGCAAATCGACGATATTGGCCTCCAGGAGCTATCCCAGAGTGCTCCATTGTGACTGCTCTGGACAGCACTTTGAACTCCGATGCACTAGCCAGGTAAACAGGAAAACTTTTGAATTTCGTTTCCTGTCTGGTCAGCACGGCAAACTCAGCAGCACAGGTGACCATGCAGTCCCCCCAGAATCGTAGAGCGTAAAATGTTTCTACATTCCCCTTACCATCTCCGTCCCTGAGGTTATTGCAGATTAGAAGGCAAAAAAAACCACACTCGCGATGACATGTATTTCCAAGTTTAAGTAAATGGGGGAGGGGAGGGGAGAGACAGGAAGGCTAAATCAGAAATCGAATAAAAAGTCAAATCTCTGGAGGTTTCCCCAGCTCCATTAAGAGAGAACTCTTACTTATTTTCTAAGCCTGACCTTAGTCTTTAGCTTGTGCAAGTAGCCTTCCCACAGCACAGCTCTCATTGTAATCTCTCTAGCTTCTCTAAACGAGGAGTGATAGCTGAGTCATTACTTATTTTCTAAGCCTGACCTTAGTCTTTAGCTTGTGCAAGTAGCCTTCCCACAGCACAGCTCTCATTGTAATCTCTCTAGCTTCTCTAAACGAGGAGTGATAGCTGAGTCATTCCAAGTCTAAAAGTTCACATCATGCCATCCTACTGTAGCGTTCTCGTCCTGGGCATTCCTCCTGACCAACAAAAGTCTGATTCCCAGCCCAGGGTAAAACTTGGCATTAAACTATTTCAGAATAGTCATGACTAATTCAGGTTTCTTTCACCCAGTAATGATTATCACACCTTGCAGGCCACAGATTCAATACACCATTAACAGCTGCACAGTAATGAGAGATGTTAGACAGAGTGCTAGAGAGATATCGTGCAGACATCTGCAGTGCAAGTACCCATCCCACTTGACAACGTCTCCACTATGATGTGGAGGAACACTTTGCCTGTTTGCTTAGACTGCCAACAAAGATGCCAGCTGTCCCAATGCTGAGAGAGAGAGGGGTGTGTGTGTGTGCGCGTGTGTGCGCACGCACACACACAACAGGACTGGGATTACCAGCTCATTTTACAAGGCAACCCATCAGACTGTAACAAGCAAGTTACTACTGACCTAGATCAGATCTGAAGTATTGACGGACCAGGGTGGCAATTTCCTGCCACATCCTGGACAAACCCAACTGAATTAAGTTCAAGTATCTTAGGAGTTCTTTTATTAAAAATGTCAGTGTTTTTATGTATTATTATGGGTCTGTACATAACAGGGGTGGCCAAACTTACTGACCCTCTAAGCCACATATGACAATCTTCAGAAGTTCGAGAGCCAGAACACCCGTGCCAGGGCTTGGGGCTTCAGCTTTAGCTTTGTGGGAAGGACGGTCTTGGGACTGAAGTCCCGAGACACCTCTCCCTGCTGGGCAGAAGTCATCCCTAGCCCCACCACCTCACTGCAGGGAGGAAACCGTGAGCTCTTCCTTCCCCCTCTGGTAGGCAGAGAATGGGAGGGAGGGGCCCTCAGCGAGCTGCACTTTAACTGTAAAAGAGCCACATGCGGCTCACGAGCCTGGCCACCCTGGCATATAACATCTCTAGGGAGACATGACATAAACCCTGGGAAACATTAAGAGCATCAAAGGGTGACTTGAAACAAAAGGCCAAGCTAGAAGGCACTTTGAAAGTGAAGTGACATCTCTAGGGAGAGGTATATGCACACAGACCCTTTCTTACTATGCAAGAACTCAGCCTTCTGAATCTTCGCCCTTAGGAAGGGTCCATTGGCTGCTGATCAGCTGTTACACGAGGACAAGATCAAAGGTTCAAATGGTATAAAGAAGTGACCCTCAGATTCCTGGGGTGCTTGTTCTGAGTCAAGTGGTTAGGTGCTTGTAACCACAGACTCCTTTTGGTGGAGTCTGAGGGGCTAATCACCAGCCAGAACCCTGGCTGGACTTCAGGGAGATCTCTCTCAGCTTGTTGAGTATTTTGGCTTGAATATGTGTTGTGTGCAACGCGTGTGACCCTCAGAGCCGCTCAATGCCAGCTGGCAGAGGGCCCACCATACTGTAACTCATGTCAGGCCCAACGCACTCACTATCCCCAACTATCTGTTGTCATGTCAGGTATCCCATGTAAACTGGTGACACATTGGTCCCAGAAGTCACTGCGTGAGGTATGTACAGGTGGTTTTCAAGAGCTTGTGGGTGGGCTGGAAACACATCCTTAGAATATGTTTGGGAGGCAGTGTGTATACCAAGCCTGACAAAGGAGTCTGGATTCACCTCTCTGACTGGCGTGACCTGAGGAAAAGACAGTTACCTTTTCCATAACTGGTGTTCTTCAAGATGTGTTGCTCATGTCTATTCCACAATAGGTGTGCGTGCTCGCCACATGCCAGAAGTTTTTACCTGAGCAGTACTTGTAGGGGAGCGCCCCAGCGACCCCTGGAGTGGCACCTTCATGACATGCTATAAGGGGAGCTGCATGCTCCCCCTACCCTCAGTTCCTTCTTGCCAGACAACTCCGACAAAGGAGAAGGAGGGTGGGATGTGAAATAGACATGAGCAACACATCTTGAAAAACACCAGTTACGGAAGATTCCACAATAGGGGATTCCAAGCTAGATCTGTTGGAGATGGGAAGGAGTTCGCAAACTCTCAGGATGGAGCACAGCCCTGCCAAACCTGGCATCCTCCCTGGTCTGGAAGATAATCACATAATGCGAGGTGAACATGTGAACTGAAGACCACGTGGCAGCCTTACAAATGTCCTGAATGGGGACATGGACCAAAAAGGCAGCCGACTGATGAGGCCTGCATCTTAGTCGAATGTGCCTTCACAATAGGTGGCAGAGGGATTCCCGCTAGGTCATAACAGGTACGGATGCACAAAGTGATCCAGCTGGAGAGCCGATGAGTGGAGATCGGCCAATCTTTCATGCGCTCAGTCAAGGCGATGAACAGTTGCAAGGACTTTCTGAACGGCCTAGTCGCTCCAGGTAAAAAGCCAGAGCCCATCTTGCATCCAGTTGTGGAGGCGGCACTCCTCACTGGATGCTTGGGGCAGAGGACCAGCAGAAAAATGTCTTGACCCATTTGATAGGCAGAGACCACCTTCGGGAGGAACAAAGGGTGTGGGCGGAGCTGGACCTTATCTTTATGAAACACTGTGTACAGGGGCTCAGAGGTCAGGGCCCTGAGTTCCAAAACCCGCCTAGCTGACGTGATCGCCACCAGGAAGGCCACCTTCCAGGAGAAGTGTGACCAGGAGCATGTGGCTAGTGGTTCAAACAGGAGACCTGTGAGACAGGCCAACACCAGGTTTAGGTCCCACTGTGGGACTGGGGGCCTAACATACAGGAAGAGACGATCCAACTCCTTAAGGAATTGGCCAATCATAGTATGGGAGAATACCGTGTGGCCCTGTACCAGTGATGGAAGGCCAATATGCTGCCATGTGCCCCTTGACTGACAAAGGTGCGAGACCCTGGACTCTAAGGTGGAGGAGATAGTCCAGAATAAGATGGATTGGGGTGGCCACCCATCTGGAAAATGACCCACTTGTCCGCCCACCTGGAAAACCAAGACCACTTTGCCAAGTAGGCTTGGCGCGTGGAGGGCCGCCTGCTTTCTAAGAGGACGTGCTGAACCCCTTGACCGGGAGCGGGCGGGCGGACCTGTGACGGCGAGACGCTGGTGATCGACGCTCGGGGCTGCAGAGATGGTGCTGTGGTGGGGTCCTGGAGTGGGACGACAAACTGGAACAACGTCAACATTTGTGCTGTGACCAGCTGCAATAGCCCCTCCAAGACAAGGACCTTTACCATCATCTGCCTTGGTCCCGTCGGTGTTCGCTCCTCAAGGCGGACCGTTGCTGAGAGTCTCAGTCAGATGGAACCCAGCCTGGTAGGTGTCGAGGGCAATCCACGTGGACTTTGCCCTGAATGGATGCTGAGCGGCAAACGACGTCGGGAACATTCCCTCAACCGAGACCGGTACTGAGCCGGGGGTGACTGCGGAGATCCTGGTAGCAGCTTCCTTCTGGAGCGTGGGGCCGACATTGGTGGTGCTCCTGGTACCAGCATGGACATAACATCCCAGGCAGCCTGAAGTGTGGAGGGCATCCTGACATCCAGGGAGGCCTGCTCCAAACAGGCTGGGCTACTCTGCTCGACTTGAGTCAAATGCCTAGAGGCCAGTGGGGATCAAGAACTGCCCAACATAGGTCTAGCCTCTTTCCCAGGTTTACTCTGGAGCGGTGGTGAAGAAGGCCTCTTCCTAGCATTCTTGGCATGCCCCGTGGATGGGGAGTGGTGCTGACTAGTTGATGGCGCCAAACAGTCGCCGCATATCAACACCGCGATGCCTAGTGCTGACTCGGAGCGGCGTGCCAGAGCCAGGGTCAGCGCCGACATCAGAATAGCTCGGAGCCTAATGTCTTTCTCTCTCGGTCCGAGGCTTAAATGACTTGCAAATCTTGCAGTGATCGCTGAGATGGATTTCCCCCAATCAGCATAAACAGTCCGCATGCGGATCACTCACTGGCACAGATCGCCTACAAGTGTAGCACAACTTAAAACCTGGGGCACAAGGCATGCCCCAGCCCAGGCGCTCTAGCTAAACTAAACAACTAACTAACTACAGGTACTGTACACAGAACGAACAAGCAGTTTTGGGGATGAGCTACAGCAAAGCTGGAGCAGGGCAGTTCTGAAGCACCTTCACTGGCAGCAAGAAGGAACTGAGGGTGAGGGGAGCGTGCAGCACCCCTTATACCACACCATGGAGGCGCCACTCTAGGGGTTGGTAAGGGCGCTCCCCTACGGGTACTGCTAGGGGGAAATCTTCCAGCACTGGTGCATGCAGCAAGCACGCACACCTATTGTGGAATACACAAGAGCAATCACTTGAAGAGCTCTGTGTAGCTTGAACGCTTGCTTCTTTCACCAACAGAAATTGGTCCAATAAAAAAATATTACCTCACCCATCTTGGCTTAGTTATTGGCAGAGAACAATGAAAGTATATTTACATATATGTAAACAAAGCCAACAAGCTATCAGGCTGGGGGTCAGAGTGTTCCTCAAAAGTTACTCATTGCTTAGGGAACAAAGGGAACAGCAACCTCTGATTCTGTGAGCACTGAATCCTCTGACCTGGAGGGCTGGAGATGCTGGTAACATTAGGTAAATAAGAAAAGTGCTCAGCTAAAGATTGTAACTTGCTAAGATTAAGTTTCAGTCACTAGAACGCTGGTTTGGTGTTTGTAACCAGACCTGTCTCTTCCTCTTGCTTAATATTACTTAAATCTCTGTTCCTTGTTAATAAATGTATTCGTTTTATTACCAAACCATCTCAGTACTGCTAATCTGAATGAAAGCCTGAGTCATCAGCTAACCTAACAGGCTGATGTGTGCTCTGTTTCCTTGGAGGCAGCAAACAATTTCTGTGACTGTCCAGTGAAAGGGACACTGCAAGGAGACATCTGAAGGACTTGAGAACTGGGATTTGCTGATGGCTACCTGCAAGACAAGGTTTAGACTGGCTAAGGCCCAGGAAGTTTACTGACGAGGCAGACAGGCTGTTGTGTCCAGACAGAACCTCACAGTGGTGGAGTTGGTAGGATGACTCATCATTTGAAAGCTCTGAGATATGCAAAAAGCCTATACAGACTGAGAAGGCAGAAATAACGGCTGTGCTGCAAAGCAACAAACAGGTATTTTCTAATATGCCAGGGATTAGTCCATTTTCATTTTAAGAATTAATGTGCTTCCTTAGAAAGAGCTGTGTTGTAACTTAACTGTGGGCAATTATGCCTTTGATAGCCTGTGAGGAGAAACCAGAGCAGGCTTGCTTAGGCAATCTGACTTGCTGGAGAACTGGCAGTGCAGCCTGGAAAAACCCCAGTCCAGACGCAGAAAGAGGCAGGTCTCTGTGCAAGAGAGGTGATAGCAGGAGAGCAGGATGGATTGATTTAAATCAAGGTGATTTATGTACCCAAGTGGAAAGCCTCAATTTAAATCATTGACGTTAATCAATTTTCCATTTGTACTTCAGTTTCTTAAAAAACACAGTGCATTCTCATTACTTGATCTAGCCATTAAAACATGCTGATTTACAACTAAACAGAGCCTTTACACCAGATTTCATACATCTTTTTGCTACCTAGGAGGGTCCACTACAACTATATACATTTATTTAAGCAATTATATAGCTTCATATTTTCAGTTTCTTACTAATCATCCATTTTAGTATGTTAGAAAACAGTGAATTATATATTGTTTATTTACCAGATAATTAACTGTTTGCTCATGATTTGGGTCAAGCTGCAGTAGCATGGTAACTGAAATTTTAATTATACACACAAAACAGAGTACTACATTTATTTTTACTAAAAAAAGCCATTGACACAGTATCACACAACATGATATATTGTGCCATATTTATAAAGCTTAACCACAAAAGTCAGATTTTTTTCTGATTCTTTATATAGACAAGTGGCCTTTAAGTCAAAGATTTTGACAGAAACTCAAGGATCCAGCAGTTTTTTTTTATTTAAATGTTTTAAGAGATTATAAGTAGTTTAGGCCTTAACAAATTTTGTATTAAATTCAGCTTTTATTTCAAAACAAGTTAAAAACAAATAATTTAAATAAAAACACAAGCATTGATTGAGGAGTCAGGAGCCTAGAGCAGGTGCCTGGTGTGACCACCAAGGGGGAATACAGGCGCAGTTGCTCTGAACTGTGACACTGACATTGTCCACATGATGTTATGAACTATTCTCATTGCCAAGCAGTAACCATGTGCTGACATGTTCCCATTACCAACCCCAAGCTGTCTGGTCCCCAGAATAAGTTTATTCAAAGCATTCTGCGGATAAACCTTGCTGTTAAGTTTTTAAAAAATCATATTACAAAAGATTACCCCCCCAGCCCCCCAAAGCCAAACAGAACAACTGCACTGGTAGTGACCCCACAATAAGCACTGTGAAATTTAGCGCTGTAATTTCAGGAGTATCCAAATACCACATTTTTTTTTCCTGTTGTGGTTATCTTCTCCATTTTTGTGAACAAGGAGATGTATAAAATACTTGGTCTTTAAAAACAACCAAAGCAGGATTCTTGTAAATTTCAGTTCATTGCTTGAAAAAAGCAGCATGGCCAGCAGAGTGCAGCAGAAAATGCACAAGTGCACCCTGAGTTTGATATGATCTATTGGGACTCTTCCCTTCTCTTCTATCATCCTAATAAATAGCTGGTAGTTCAAATGTTTCCCTAATAGTCTGTATAGTGACCAGCTAAATTCGAGTTAATACAGTATTTACTTAAGTCTCTCACCCATATTTTATCTTCAAAAATATTAGTTGCTTTTAAAGCCCACCCACTTCCCTGGAATAGAAGAATATTATTTGTATTTGAAATTAGAAGTTAATTCTAAAAATGTGCCGTCAATTACATGAAAAGTCCCAGGTTAACCAGGATATAAACTAGAACAACATACTAAAGTGCATCTACACTAAACAATTCCAGACCCATTTCCAGCACCAGGGCAGCTGCAATGCTGTTAGCAGTGGTACAAGCTCTAACACAGAATGGAGATGTTCTCAAAGCCATCAGGAAATCAGGTCAGGTATTGAGCAGGGGTTCTCAACCTTTTTCTCTCAAAAGACCCCCTTGACATGCTATAAAAACTCCAGGGCCCAGCGGGGAGGGGGCATAGCATAGTTTGACTTCTGTTTTGGAGGGGCATGGGCCAGCGGGGCTCAAGTCATCCAGGGAGGGAGCACCAAATCCACCCCTGACTTGCCTCAGCAGGTCACTCAGCCTGTCTGGGTTGGGGGAAGGGGGGACTGCAACCAAAAATTATAACTGAAAAGGGAGGTTTAGCTCAAAAAAAGTTTGAAAACAGCCAGGTAGCTAGGGGCTGTGTGCAGGCAGGGAGGCAGGTCAGGGTGCAGGGAGAGGAGTAGCTGGGGCTGTATGTGGACGAGGGTAGCTCAGGGTGAAGGGAGAGGAGTAGCTGGGGCTGTGTGTGGACAGGGGTAGCTCAGGGTGAAGGGAGAGCAGTACTAGGGGCTGCTAGGAGCAGTGTGCAGGCACGGGGTAGGTTAGGATGCAGGCACGGGGTAGCTAGGGGTTATGTGTAGGTAGGGGTGTAGCTCAGGGTGCAGGGAGGGAGTAGCTAGGGGCTGTGTGGGTGGGGGGTAGCTCAGGGTACAGGGAGGGGGTAGCTAGTGGCTGTGTGCAGGGAGGGGGCTAGCTCAGGGCGCAGGGAGGGGGTAGTTCAGGGTGCAGGGAGAGGGTAGCTAGGGGCTATGTGCAGGCAGGGGATAGCTCAGGATGCAAGGAGGGGGTAGTTAGGGCCTGTGTGCAGGCAGGGTGTAGCTCAGGGTGCAGGGAGAGGGGTAGCTGGGGCTGTGTGTGGGCGGGGGGCAGGTCAGGGTGCAGGGAGGGGGCAGCCAGGGGCTGTGTGCGGGCAGCTCAGGCCACATCTGCACACAGTATTCAAGATGTGGGCGTACCATTCGATTTACTGGAGTACAGTATATACTGTGTATCAGGGGGATCGGAGGAAAGGCGTAGAGCAGACTGACCCCCCAAGACTGGAGGAAGGCGTCCGACAGAGACCTCCGACTGCGGCCCAGGAGGGAGCAGAATCATTGGCACTTTTTGTTTTCCCTCGAGGCGAACAAGTCTAACTAGGGAAAGCCCCAGAGCTGGAAGATTGAGCGTACCACGTCCCGTCGGAGGCACCACTCGTGACCCCGGAACAAGCGGCTGAGGGTGTCTGCCAGGCCGTTCTGCTCCCCCGGAAGGTAGAACGCCATCAGGTCGGTAGCATTGTGGACGCAAAAATCCCACAACGAGAGGGCTTCCCTGCACAGGGGAGAGGAGCGTGCACCCCCGTTTGTTGATATAAAAGACTGCCAATGTGTTGTCCGAGAGGACTGAAACACATCTGCCGGCCAGGTGGGACCAGAAGGTCAAGCAAGCCAGGCGAACTGCTCTCAGCTCCCTGACACTGATATGCAACTCTAGGTCCTCCCGCGATCACAAGCCCTGTGTCCTGAGATTTGCCAGGTGCGCTCCCCAACCCCGATTCGAGGCATCCGTTACCAGGGAGAGGGAGGGTTGAGGGGCAGCGAAGGGGATGCCCATGCATACTTTCTGTGGGTCGTGCCACCACCGTAGCGAGCTTAGCACCAAGTGGGGAACGGACACCACTGAGTCCACGGGGTTCCTGGCTGGGCGGTATTCTGTCACTAACCAGGACTGTAGCAGGCGAAGCCAGAGTCTGGCATGGTTCACCACATAGCTGCATGCTGCCATGTGACCCAACAGCCGGAGGCAGATCCATGCCATGGTAATCGGGGTGCGGTGCAGAGCGAGGATGAGCTCGGAAATAGCACGGAACCTGGATTCCAGAAGGTATGCTCTGGCGTGGGTGAAGTCCAGAACCGCCCCTATGAACTCTATTAGCTGTGCAGGAGACAGGATGGACTTGGCTTCGTTCAAGAGGAGGCCGAGACTGAGAAAGGTCCGCCTTATGAACAACACCTGGGCCTCCATCTGCTCCTTGAGCGACCCTTTATGAGCCAATCATCCAGGCAGGGGAATATCTGGATGCCCCACCTGCGCAGGAAGGCCGTCACGACTGCCATGCACTTTGTGAAGACCCTTGGGGCAGCTGACAGGCCAAATGGAAGCACCATGAACTGCAGATGGGCGTCGGCCACGATGCACCTGAGGTACCGACATTATGGAATTATGGCGATGTGGAAATAAGTGTCCTTTAAGTGGAGGGCGGAGTACCAATCTCCTGGATCCAGGGAGGGGGTGACTGAGAACAGGGAGGCCATGCGGAACTTGAGCGTCCGTACAAACTTGTTCAGCCACCACATGTCGAGGATGGGTCTCAGGCCCCCTTTGGCCTTCGGTATTAGGAAATACCGGGAGTAGAAGCCTTTGCCCCTAAGCTCTCGTGGGACTTCCTCCACCGCCCCTGCCTCCGTGAGGGACAGCACTTCTTGAATTAGAAGTTGCTCGTGAGAGGGGTCCCTGAAGAGGGACGGGGAGGGGGGCTGGTGGGGCAGGAGGGAGGAAAACTGGATAGAATATCCCCTCTCTACCGTGCGGAGCACCCAGCTGTCCGACGTGATTCGGGACCAGGCACGATAGAAGGGGGACAGATGTGACCCAAAGGTAGGGGTAGAAGAATCCAGAGTCTCGATAGGTAGGCTGCCCTCGACCGTACCATCAAATAGGGGGCCTAGGCCCCCATGGCAGTCTCAATTGACTGGACACCTGGACGGAGGGGTGGCGTTGGTGATGCCTCCTTCCATTTCTGCCCCACCTGCACCCCAGCTCCTGGCGAGTCTGAGGCTGGTAGGGGCGTGGGGCCATCTGTGGCCTAAACTGCCTGCGCTGGGTCGCAGGAGTATGCAAGCCCAGCGAGTGAAGCGTGGCCCTCGAGTCCTTTAGGCTATGCAGACGCTTGTCCGTCTTTTCTGAAAACGGCATCTGCCTCTCGAAGGGGAGGTCTTGAATGGTCTGCTGGATCTCATAGGGAAGGCCCGAGACCTGGAGCCAGCCTCCCCACCTCATGACCAGGCTCGTGGCCAGGGTGCGCAAGGCTGAGTCCACTGCATCTAGGGCAGCCTGGAGAGAGGCTCGGGAGATCAGTTTCCCCTCTTCCACTAAGGCCAAAAACTCTGACCTTGAGTCCTGGGGAAGGAGCTCCGTAAACTTTGACACGGCTGAACATGTGTTATGACCATATCAGCTTACGATTGCCTGTTGGCTGGCAATACAGTGTTGTAGGCCTGCCGTGGAGTACACCTTTCTACCAAAGAGGTTGAGTCTTTTAGCGTCCCTGCTCTTTGGTGTTGACCCCTGAAATCCTTGATGCTCCCGTTGGTTGGTTGCATCCACCACCAGGGAGTCCAGGGGGTGGGGTGTACAAGTGTTTGTGCCCTTTAGAGGGGACGAAGTACTGCCGCTCCGTTCTCTTGGCAGTAGGGGCCAGTAAGGCTGGTGTTTGCCATAGGGTGCGGGACGTATCCGCTATGGTTTTGATCAATGGGAGAGCCACCCTGGATGGCCCTGAGGGAGCCAGGATGTCTACTACCGGATCCGCGTCCACCTCGATTTCCTCAGCCTGGATTGCAAGGCTCTGAGCTGCTCACCAGAGTAGTTGTTGGAGAATCCGAGTGTCCTCCAAGGCCGGTGCCACAGCCGTGCCCGAGACCGCTTCGTCTGGGGAGGAAGATGAGGAAATTACTTGGATCGGCCCTTCCTCAGGTGCATGCAGCCCTTTGGGATCTTGCAGCACACGGTACTGTGGTTGCGGGGCCGGTTCCAATTCTAAATGCAGCACCGCGTCCGGTACTGGGGTCGCCAGTGAACGGCTTGGCGTTATCTGGCAGTGCCTGTTGAGCCCGAACTGTAGACGCTGCCAGTGCCGCTGCCCAGCTAGGGGGTGCTGAATTGAATATGGCACACGCCTGCCCGGCGACGGTGCCGGTGGAGGAGGCAGCTACGCCGGGGCCACCGACGTCGAGGAGACTGAGGCCGACCTTGATCGAGGACCAAACGCCCAGTCTACCGACTGTTGGACCCCCTGGGCCTACCATAACAGCCACTGCGAGGGCGGATGGCATTGCTGCTGCCACTGTGGGTAACGCTGGTGGCTCACCCCCCGAAACCGATCTCCTGCTCGGCAACTGGCTGGAGCAGTAGGAGTCTGCCTCTGAATCTGAAATTTCTGAGTAGGAGGACTTGGGGGGAGCAGCACCTGGTGCCATTGGAGAGCGATGCAGAGGCAGCGGGGAGCCTCTTATCGAGTCCAGTGCCGCCCTAGCGGTGCGGTGCAGGGAGGGAGACGACAGCATGGCCCGCTTGTCCCTTGATTGTACTGGGGGACAGGCCGTGGTAGGCAACTCCCTCTTACGGTGCAGGGAGGCCTGCGCCGGGAGTCCCATCAAGTCTGAGGCCGCTTCGAATGCCTCCGGTGTCGAAGGGAGGTGCAAGTCTCCGCTGAGGTCCAGGGATATAGGGCGGTCTGGACTCGACTGCCCTTTCTGCGGTGCGGAAGTTGACGGAGCAGCTGAGGGCTGTAGCCCAGCCTGTCTGCTTGCACCCGCGGATGGCATCGGCCTCTGGGGGTCCTGGTGGGGTGACCGTTCCCTCACCGGCTTCCTCCTCTTAGCGGGCACTGGAGACAGTGAGCGATGCTGCACTGAGGCTGACTTCCTATGACCTGACTCCGTCCGGTGCCAAGTTTTAGATGACTTGGGCTGGGCCCTACAGTTCTGATACCGGTGCCAGTGTGCTCCGCACCGAGGAAGACGTGCTGGGCACCGCCTTGGCCAGTTCCGGGTCTGAGGGTGGCCGCAGGGCAGCCTCCATGAGGAGGACTCTAAGTCTTTGAGCTCTGTCTTTGAGAGTTCTCGGGCGGAAGCCCCTGCAGATAGAGCACTGGTCCTTTTGGTGGTTCTCTCCGAGGCACCTCAAACAACCAGAGTATGGGTCACTCTTAGGCATGAATTTCCCGCAGTCCTTGCAAAGTTTAAACCCTGGGGACTTGGGCATGCCGCAACGGGCGACGAAAATGTGGGGGGGACCCCCCAACTACCAAGAGCTATATACAAATGACTAAGTAAACTAACTATGTACAAGGACTATACACGAGGATAGGACACTGCTAACTTGCTACGCACAAGAGAAGTTCCAGCTAGCCGTCACCAGCGGTAAGAAGGAACTGAGGTGGTGGAGGGTCGTCGGGCCCCTTTATAGGGTGCCGTAGTGGCGCCACTCCAGGGGGCGCCAGGGCTGACCCTACGGACGCTGCTAGGGGAAAATCTTCAGGCTGGCATGCATGCGGCACGCACACACCTGCTTGGAATGGACATGAACAACCACTCAAAGAAGAACTTTGTCTTTATGGAATGTGGTGAAACGCCCCTAGTTTGCCAACCCTTCTTGCAGAGGTAATAGCTCCCGGGAAAGTGACCTTAACGGAGAGAAGAGAAAGGGAGCAGGAAGCCAGGGACTCGAAGGGTGACCTCATTAATGCTGTGAGAACGAGAAGTTGAATGGGAGGATATGTCCGCATAAGGCCCTTCCAGAATGGAACAGTCAACGGGTGAGTGAAAACTGAGTGCCCCTCCAAATAAGAGTGGAAAGCGCTCGTGGCCATTAAATACACCTTGATGGAGTTCAGAGCAAGCCCCAACTCTTTCAGAGACAAAAGACAGTCCAAGAAAATAAGGACTTATGGCCTATGGAGAAGGCCCTTCTCTTGGTCCCAGGAGGTGAAACATTTCCAGTTGCCTTGATAGAATCGCCTCATGGTTCCTTCCTGTTACTCGAGAAAACATCTAACACTGCAGACAAGCATTCCCGCATTAGCAAAGAAGCCCATGGAGACCTCACCTCATCCAGGGCAAACAGTTTGAGTCCATGAAACAATTCACGAGGTTCAGGGGCAGATGCATGTCAATGGCACACGCATGTCAATGGCACACGGTCCATTGAGGGAACCAGAATGGTAAGCTGCCTCAGAACTGACGATTCACAGGACTCCAGGTGAACTGGTGCAAAACGGGTATGCTGCTCAGGAGCCAGGGCCAGCAGATCCGGGATGTGGTGCGACTTTTTGTCGTGTTTCTGGGCCTTGGATCGCACCACTTCCTCATGGATTATGCGTCATCTTTCTTGGGCCTTGAGGAAGACTTACTGCCATGCTTATGCACATGCTTCCTTGCCTCATGTCTAGACCTAGCACAGAGTACCTAGTGCTGGTACCAGCAGAACTGGACTGGAGCTCCGTGATAGGAGGCGCACTCCTGGATTGCTTAAGCTGATGTACATGGGGGTTCCTGGCCAGGATCCATGATGTGCTTCTCAAGGTGGAGAGTCCTACTTCCTGGTACAAGAGGCAGATACTGCACTGGGACACAACGTGGGCTTCCCCCAAGCAGTACAGACAGTGCTGATGCTCACTGCTGATCAAAAACGAGTGAGGGCAGGACGCAGAGATTGTGAACCCCAGTATCTTCAGCATAATCCACTATCCAGATGTGGGTACTGGGAGTCAGTTGGGGGGGGGGGGGGAGAACCACCAAAGTGACATCCAGAAGTCTTTAAATCCTAAGAATACTACTACTAACATGAAAAACTACTACAAAAACAATAAAATGCTAACTACTTACAGGAATAAAGCAGCCTTTTTTTGCTAAGTTTGGAAAGTGTGTCACAAGGGACAAGAGAACAGAAGCTGCGATTCAGTCCATGCGGCAGGGAGAAGGAACTGACGGCGTGGTTCATTCACCCCACCTTTTGTCCCCTCCGTCAAAACTATAAGGCAGTACAAGGGCGCATGCGTGGCATGGACACTTCTACTTGGAAAAGCTCCAGCTTTGGGCGCATGTGCATAACCTTCTATGGAATACAATTGAGGCCGTCACGCGAAGCAGCACAGAATGACGCTCCCTGTGCTTGAGCTTCAGGACCAATTTTCAACCTGTTAGTTAGAAAAGTAACTCTCCCATATTAACAACCCTTAAGGATGAACTTTCTGAATGGAGAGTACTGTTAGGTAAAAATTGGTACCTACACTGACTCCCTTAGCACCTCTGGGAAACATAATTCTCTTTAAACAATTGTCTTCAATGTCTTTTCTCATTGGAACTGACACACAATGACACCAAAACTGTGTTTTGTACCAGCACAAACTGCAACAGATTGAGTTCACAGCCAGAGCACTAGAAAACTGTGTCAAGCAGGAATATTTGCATTAAAAATACAAATACCTATTACAGCAGAAAAAGAGACACCATTCTAAGTAAAGTGCCTGTACTCCACAGTCACAAACCTCACTGACCTGAATGAATTAATGTTAGTGTTAATAAAAGGCGTAAGTGCCTTTTTAATTCTTGCCAGAGGAAGTCTGTCCTTAAGAATAAAAGCCTTGCATTATCAGCCCCTTCCTGCCCCACACCCAGCTCCATACAAGAGAGCCCACAAAACCTCTGCTGCAATCCCAGAGGGGGATGGACTCTGTAATTTAACAGCAAGACATATTAAGCCTCTCTTTGATTATACTTAGGCTATGTCTACACTGGCAAATTTTTTTCACCAAAAGTTATACCACTTTTATGAAAGTGCTTTAATTCACCTTCTGTTGCATGTCCACCCTGTGCTCTTGTTGCTGGAGTGCATCCACACTAACAGCTCTTGTATCAACAGAGAGCAGTGCACTGTGGTAGGTATCCCACTGTGCAACTGGCTCTGGGGTGATTTGGGGTTTGCAATGCCTTGTGGGGCAGGTACAGTGTCACATGATGCAGGTCTCTCAATCCCATTGTTCTATGGGCATCCTACAAGATTGCCAGCCACTTTTCAACTGAAGTGTGAGAGACAGAGCGCATGCATGGGGGGCGGGGTAGAGTGTGTCTGCATGCTACCTTGTAAGTTCAGACAGTTGCCCTGCCAGAAGCAACCAGTCCTGAGGCAGGGGAAACCCTGACATCAGACACCACCACCACCACGCCTCCTTCTCTGGCTCTGCACAGCAGAGAGGCGCTCTCTCTCTCACACACATCCACCCACGTTAATGTTTTGTTTCCCATTGCAGAGCAGCACAGTACACTGGCTATCAGAACAGAGTTTTGAAAGAGGAGGGGTGCATGCCTGCTGAGTTAAAAACAATGAGCAGAGTGATCATTGCAGGTATTGTGGGACACCTCCGGAGGCAAACTGCAGCGATAAAAGCAATCAAGGGGTTTACACTGGCACTATGGCACTAAAGCCATAGCGCAAAAAGCCTGACCTTATCGTCAAGGTGGTTTTACTACAGCGCTGAAATTGAGAGGTTTCATCACAAAAAGTGGCTTTGCAATGGGTACACCTCTGCTGTTTCAGCGCCAAAAGCTGCCTTTTGGCAAAAAAAAACTTGGCAGTGTAGACCAGACCTTGGCCTGGTCTACGCTACGCTTTTATACCGAATTTAGCAGCGTTAAACCGATTTAACCCTGCACCCGTCCACACAACGAGGCCCTTTATATCGATAGAATGGGATCTTTAAACCGGTTTCTGTACTCCTCCCGATGAGAGGAGTAGCGCTGAAATCGGTATTGCCATGTCGGATTAGGGTTAGTGTGGCCGCAACTCGACGGTATTGGCCTCCGGGCGGTATCCCACAGTGCACCATTGTGACCGCTCTGGAAAGCCATCTGAACTCAGATGCACTGGCCAGGTAGACAGGAAAAGCCCCGTGAACTTCTGAATTTCATTTCCTGTTTGCCCAGCGTGGAGCTCTGATCAGCACGGGTGGTGATGCAGTCCCAAATCCAAAAAGAGCTCCAGCATGGACCGTATGGGAGATACTGGATCTGGGGAGACAAATCTGTATGTATGGGGAGACAAATCTGTTCTATAACAGCTCCGTTACAGAAGACGAAATGACAAAGCATTTGAAAAAATCTCCAGGCTATGATAGACAGAGGCCACAGCACAGTGCTGTGTGACAAGCGTAACAGAAAGCCAAAGAATCAAAGGGACGCTCATGGAGGGAGGGAGGGGGTACGAAGGACTCCAGCTATCCCACAGTCTCCGCAGTCTCTGAAAAGCATTTGCATTCTTGGCTGAGCTCCCAATGCCTGAAGGGTCAAAAACATTGTCCGGGGTGGTTCAGGGTACATCTCGTCAATTTACCACCCCTCCCCCACCCGTTAAAGAAAAGGGAAAAACATCGTTTCTTGTCATTTTTCAGTGTCACCGTATATCTACTGCATGCTCCTGGGAGATGCAGTGCTGCAGCGCTGAACAGCAGCATCCCCTCCACTTCCTTTCCTGATGGTAGACAGTACAAAATGGTGGAAAACCGTCATCATCCCATGAGTGCTCCTGGCTGGCCTCGGTGAGGTCGGTCGGGGGCGCCTGGGTAAAAATGGGAATGACTCCCTGTCATTCCTGGCAGACGATGCAAAATGCTGGGTAACCGTCATCATCATCGCAGCTGGAGCCTGAGCTCCATCAGCCCCCACTCCCTTTCATGTCTAAAGAAAAGATTCTGTACTCCCTGGACTATCATAGCAGCTGGAGAATGCCTCTCCCTCATTTTATCTTGCTAAAAAGTCAGTGTTTCTTATTCCTGCATTCTTTATTACTTCATCACACAAATGGAGGGACACTGCCACGGTAGCCCAGGACGGGTGTGGGAGGAGGGAAGCAACGGGTGGGGTTGTTGCAGGGGCACCCCCTAGAATGGCATGCAGCTCATCATTTCTGCAGGATCTCTGGGGCTCTGACACAGAGCGGCTGTGCTCTCTGGTTCTCTAGTAGACTTCCCATATTCTAGGCAGGACTGACTCTATTTTTAGACGAAACATAAAGAAGGGAATGACCCGGGAAGTCATTCCCATTTTTGTTCATGCGCCCCCAGCCGACCTCAGCAAAGCCAGCCAGGAGCATCCATGACAGCAGCAGATGGTACAAAATGATTGATAACGGTCATCTCATCGCCAACTTACAATGGCAGACGGTGCAATAGGGATGGTAACCATCTCTGCTACCTTGCAAAGGCAAATGAATGCTGCTGTGTAGCACTGCAGTACCACCTCTGTCAGCAGCATCCAGTACACACACGGTGACAGTGACAAAAGGCAAAACAGGTTCCATGGTTGCCATGCTATGGCGTCTGCCAGGGCAATCCAGGGAAAAAGGGCGTGAAATGATTGTCTGCCGTTGCTTTCATGGAGGAAGGAATGAGTGACGACATTTACCCAGAATCACCCGCGACACTGTTTTTGCACCATCAGGCATTGGGATCTCAACCCAGAATTCCAATGGGCGGGGGAGACTGCAGGAACTATGGGATAGCTACGGGATAGCTACCCACAGTGCAACACTCTGGAAATCGACGCTAGCCTCGGACCATGGACGCACACCACCGAATTAATGTGCTTAGTGTGGCCGCGTGCACTCGATTTTATACAATCTGTTTTACAAAACTGGTTTATGTAAAATCGGAATAATCCCGTAGTGTAGACATACCTCTTAGATTGAAGTATGAATCACAGTTATATCTCATACAGCAGGCTAGGACTCTACCAGTCACAGGGAAAACAGACAAAAACCAGTTACATACTTTTTCATAATCGTTGTTCTTAGAGATGTGTTGCTCATGTCCATTCTATTGTAGGTGTGAGCACGCCCACGTGCAGTCAGAGATTTCTGCCTTAGCAGTACACGTAGGGCCGGCTGTGGCACCCTCTGAAGCGGTGTGCTCATGCACCGGTATATCAGGTGCCACCAGCCTTACACCCTCTCAGTTCCTTCTTGCCCGCAACTCCGACTGAGGGGCAGGAGGCCTGGTCATGGAATGGACATGAGCAACACATCTCAAAGAACAACAGTTACGAAAAGCTAGGTAACCATTTTTTCTTCAAGTACTTGCTCATGTCATTTCCATTCTAGGTGACTCACAAGCAGTATACACGGAGCTCAGAGTTCACAGCTTAGTGGCTTGCAGTACTGGCCTACCGAAGTCAACATCATCCCCTGCCTGTTGGATAAGTGCATAGTGGGATGTAGAGGTATGGACGGATAACCAAGTGGCTGCTCTACAGATGTCCTGGATAGGCACTTGGGCCATAAAGGCTGCCGAAGAGGCTTGCGCCCTTGTAGAGTGGGCGGTGATGATCGCACCTTTGCTTGATCATAGCAGAAGCGAATGCAGGCAGTGATCCAGGAGGAAATCCTTTGAGCAGACACAGAGCAACCCTTCATCCTGTTGGCCACAGAGACAAACAATTGTGTCGACTCACGGCATGGCTTGGTCCTGTTGATGTAGAAGGCCAGAGCCCTCCTGACATCCATGGCATGCAGCCTGTGCTTCCCTTCTGACTTGTGCAGCTCTGGAAAGAAGACTGATAAGTAAAATGTCCTGGCTCGAATGAAACAGACTACCTTGGGAAGGAACGCCGGGTGTGGTCTGAGCGGGACCATGTCCTTGTAAAAGACTGTGAAAGGCGGTTCTGAGGTGAGCACCTGAATCTTAGATACTCAGTGGGCTGATGTCACTGTGACCAGGAATGTGACCTTCCAGGAGAGGAGGAGAAGAGAGCAAGAAGCCAGAGGCTTGAAGGTTGGGACCCATGAGTTGTGACAGCACCAGATTCAAGTCCCACAGAGGAACCAGATCCTTGACATGCGGGTAGAGGTGCTCCAGGCCCTTGAGGAATCTGGCAGTGATATCCTGGGTAAAAACCAACCTTTCCTCAAAAGGTGTGTGGAAGACTGAGATGGCCACTGAACGAACATTGATTGATGAGAGGGACAAGTCCTGGAGCTTGAGATGCAGGAAGTAGTGTAGACTGAGCTGCAGCAAAGCTCACTCGGGATGACACCTGTATCCATGGTCCAGTAGGTGAACTGCATCCATTTGACCAGGTAGGTCACTCTGGTGGAGGGCTTTCTACTTCCCAACAGGACTTGCTGGACCTCAGCCAAGCACTGCTGCTCCTGCACGTTTAGCCATGCAGCAGCCAAGCCATCAAATGAAGGGCTGCCAAGTTCAGATGCAGAAGACTTCCATGGTTCTGGGACAACAGGTCTGCCCTGAGCGACAGCTGGAATGGGGTCGCCACCAAGAGGCCCAGCAGGGTGCTGAACCACTGCTGGCGTGGCCAAGACGGCGCTATGAGGATGACCTTCTCTCTGTCCTGTTTGATCTTCATGAGGACCCTGGGCAGCAAGGGCAACAGAGGAAAAGCATAAATCAGAGCCCCCAACCATGGGAGTAGGAAGACATCCGACAGCGATTCTCTGTCCATGCCCTGGATAGAGTAGAAAGTGTGGCATTTCCTGTTCTGCCTAGATGCAAATAGGCCGACCCGGGGAGTTCCTCACTTGTGGAAGATGGAACTGACCACCTCCAAGCGAAGGGACCATTCGTGGCGAGAAGAGAATGTCCTGCTGAGGCAGTCCGCCAAAGCATTCCTGGCCCCTGGTGGGTGAGTGATCACGAGATGGATGTCATGCTGCAGACGGACGTTCCAGAGCTGGAAGACTTCCTGGCAGAAGGCAGACGACCTGGCTCCGCCCTGCCTGTTGATATAGAAGACTATGGCTGTGTTGCCCATCAGGACCTGAACCACCATGACTTGTATGTGAGGCAGAAAGGCTTGGCAGGTAGGCAAACCGCCATGAACTCCCTGATGTTGATGTGCAGAGACCGATCTTGACTGGATCAATGACCTTGAGTACTGAGATCACCTAGGCGGGCTCCCCAACCCAGGCCCGAAGCATCAGAGATGAGAGTCACCGAAGAGACTGGGGCCGCGAATGGGATTCCCTCCAGCACCGAGGTGGGATCTTGCCACCAGGTGAGAGATGACAGTATGCTGTCTGGAATCATGACCACCTGGTCCATGCTGTGCCGATTGGGGACATAGACCGACGCCAGCCATGCATGCCGGACCACGCAAGTGCATGCCACCATGTGGCCCAACAGCCTCAGGCACGTGTGGGTGCTGGTGAGCGAGTAGGCTCGCAGACATGAAATGAAGCCCACCATGGCTTGGAATGGAGTCTTGGGGAGGAAGGCCCTGGCCCGAGTGGAGTCAAGTACTGCCCCAAGAAACTATGCATTACACTGGAGTTAGGATTGACTTTTTCTCGTTTATTATAAGCCCCAGGTCGCGGAAGGTAGAACAGACCAGTTCAAGATGCCTCTGTAACTGATCTGGGGATCAGTTCCTTATCACCTAGTGATCGAGGTACAGGTAGATTTGGACTCCCTGATGTCGTAGGTAAGCGGCCACTGGCACTATACACTTTGTGAATACTCTTGGGGCCGACGAGAGACCAAAGGGCATTGCCATGAACTGGAAGTGGTGCTGACCCAACATAGAACAGAGTAAACATCAGTGCCTCGGGAATATGGAAATGCACGTCACTTAGATTGAGGGAGGCATACTAGTTTGCCAGATCAAGGGATGGAATGATGGAGGCCAGGGAGACCATGTGAAACTTCAACCTCCTGAGAGACTTGTTGAGGCGATGCAGGTCTAGCATAGGTCTGAGGCCTCTTTTGCCTTCAGAATTAGGAAGTAGCAGGAGTAGAATCCTCTTCCTTCCACGTTCTGAGGAACATCTTCCACTGCCCCCAGCCGCAAGAGGTTTTTGAACTCCTAGACAAGGAGCTGCTAGTGAGAAGGGTCCCTGAAGAGGAATAGGGAAGGAGAGTGGAAGGGCTGGTCGGCTATAAATTGCAGGATATAGCCCAAAACTGTGTCAAGCACCCAGCAGTCAGAGGTGATATGGGACCAGGCCGACCGGAAAGGGAGGAGGCGGTGGCTGAGGAAGACGGGGAGCAGATTTGGTGAATTGACTGGGGTGTCGTCCTCGGGCACACCCTCAATTTGCCTGCTTCGAGTGGCCTTGGTCCTTGGAAGGAACAGGCTGGGCTGGGGGGATGAGATGACGACTGGTGGCGCTGCTTAAAATCCTTGTCTCTTTCCTTTTTGTAGGAATCGGACCAAGGGGCACCCCAAGACCGCAATGAAGATGGAGAAGCAGTGGGCGGAACGGCTTTCTGGCCTGCTGAGTATGGAGACCCAAGGTGTGGAGGGTGGCCTGGGACTCCTTATGGGCATGGAGCCTTGCATCAGTGAGCTCTGACTCGAAAGGGAGGCCCTGGAGTAGAGGTGGGGAACTATGGCCTGTGGGCCACATCCAGCCTGTGGGACCGTCCTGCCCAGCCCCCAAGCTCCTGGCCTGGGAGGCTAGCCCCCGGCCCCTCCCCTGCTGCCACCCCTCCCCTGCCGCCTCAGCTCACTCGCTCTGCCGCCATGCAATGCTCTGGGTGGCAGGGCTGCGAGCTCCTGAGGCAGCGCAGCTGCAGAGCTGGGCCTGACCTGGTCTCTGTGTTGCGTGGTGGTGGCGGCGTGGCCCGGCTCCAGCCAGCTGGTGCAGCTGCAGCACTGCCAGACACCAGTGCTCCAGGCAGCATGGTAGGAGGGCAGAGAGCGGGCGGGGGGGGGGTGAATAGAGGGCAAGGGAGTTTGGGGTGGTGGTCAGGGGGTGCGGGTGTGGATAGGGGTGGCGTGGGGGGGTACAGGGGGTTGAATGGAGGAGGGGTGCCGGGGGGAAGTCAGGAAGGAGGAGGGGTTGGATGGGCCAGCAGGGGGCAGTCAGGGGCCAGGAAGAAGGGGTGGTTTGATGGGGAAGGGGTCCCAGGGGGGCCATCAGGAATTAGAGTGGGGGTTGGATGGGCTGGCAGAGGTCCAGGGGCAGTCAGGGAACAGGGAGCGGTGGTGTGGATGGGGCAGGATTCCCGGGGGGGCAAGCCACGACCCCTTCCCCTAACCGGCCTCCCATACAATTTACAAAACCCGATGCGGCCCTCAGGCCAAAAAGCTTGCCTGCCCTTGTCCTGGAGAGTGGACCGCATCTCCAGGGACAGCCCAGAGGTCTGTAACCAGGAGCTGCACCTCATGGTTATTGCAGAGGTGACCATCCTGGACGCAGAGTCCATGGCATCCCAGGCCATCTGGAGGGCACCTCTGGCCACAGCCTTGCCCTCTTCCACCTCCTGCGCCCGATCCTGTGGGATGTTCTCCTTGAACTTGCTGATGGAGTCCCAGAGGTTTAAATTGTACCTGCCAAGGAGGGCCTGATGGTTAGAGACCCTAAATTGGAGGCTGGCTGTTGAATATATCTTTCTGCCAAGTAAGTCCAGACTCTTGGCATCTTTATTTTTGGGACTACCACTCACCTGTACCTCTCATTGATGGTGGACATGACCAGGGACCCTGCAGGAGGGTGCACGTACAGGTATTCAAACCGTTTTGCAGGGATGTAGTACTTCTTTTCCAACTTCTTAGATGTGGATGGAATGGAAGATGGCGTCTGACATACAGACTTGGCGATCTTTAGGACCCCTGGGTGGACGGAACATGCAACCTGGGCTGGGGCGGAGGAGGGGATGACGTTGAAGCTGTCATTGGACTCCTCAGCTAGCTCCTCGACCTCCAAATTCAGGCTGGTAGCCACCCTCTTGAGCAGGGCTTGGTGTTCACTGAAGTCGTTGGGGGGCCATTGGTTTGTGAGGGCCCCGTCACCGCCTCATCCAAGGACGATGAGAATATCTGCACCACTGGAGGATGGGGAGCACCCCTTGCTCAATTGGGGACTGCTCTGCGGTCACCAGAGACTGCTGCAAAGCTCCCGCATTGGACTTGGCACCACGCTCCGACTCCAGTTCCAGCTGCACTGGCAGTAGGTTGTCCGATGCAGCCTGGGAGGCGCGATGGGAGTACAGTGCCGGCATAACAGGTACTCCCCATGGCAGGATCCAGCCCATGGGACTGCCATCCCCATGGAGCAGTGGGCCCCGCGCCACTCCCAGAAGTGGCCAGCACCATGTCCCTGTGGCCCCGGGGGGAGAGGGAACAGAAGGCTCCGCACTGCTCTTGCCTGTGGGTACCTCCCCTGAAGCTCCCATTGACTGGGAATAGGTGTGGGGGAAAATTATGAGTTTAGGCTTTTCTGCTTGGCCTGGGCCCGCCCGGCGACTGACAGGCCCAAAACCCGAGCTGAGTTATGTATTGTGCTCCCTGACAAAGGTGGTCAGGGGTTGTGACGCGGGGAGGGGGGGCCAGAGAGCAAGCGACGGAAAGCCCCAAAACCAGGACCAATTCATAATATGTGCCTACTGCTGTTAAAATATAATAGCCGCTTATGTGAAGCAATAAGGTGACCTATAACTGTGAATCAATCATAGACCATACCTCCCCCTACTCCATTTGTGTAACCATGTCACCCCCTACCCCATTTGTGTAACTACCCCATTATGTAACTGGACCCCATAAAAGGGCAATTGTGCAATAAGCACCCAATAAAACCCAAAGGACCGTAACTCAAATTGCACCCATACTGGGGGGAGGTGGCAAAAGAACGATGGAAAGTACCAAGAGACCCTAACTCTCTAATTCCTAATAAGGTTGTTATCTACATGTGTATAACTTAATTCCTAATACGGACAATTATTACTTAACTGTGTGTAATTTGTTTGCGGTTTTAAGGTCTAAAAGGCTGCTGCGCGCTTATCATCAGGGGAGCAGTTCCAATACTGCTACCCTCAACGCGTTGGTGTGTTATCAATGGGCCTCAGGCTTGAGTCTCTCAACTAAAAGTGATGCGTGGGTGAATTTTCCACAACATGGGGAACCATGGCCAACGGGAGCTTCAGGGGAGGTACTCACAGGTAAGAGTGGCATGCAGAGCCCTCTGCCCCTCCCTGCCCTAGGGACCACAGGGACCTGGTGCCAGCCAGTTCCTGGAGCGGCGCGGGGCTGGGGGCCTGTCCTGGCCCCGGTGCATGCCACTGCCACCCCGGAGCTGCTACAGGTAAGCGGTGCAGGGTCAGAGCCCAAACCCCTCCTACACCCTGCCCCTCAACTCCCTTCCCTGAGCCCCCTCCTGCACCCCAAGTCACCACCCTGAGCCTCCTGCTGCACCCCACATTCCACCCTGCACCCCTGCTGCACCCCACACCCCTCCTGCACCCAAACCCCCTGCTGCACCTCGCACCCCTCCCTGCACCAGTGCCCTGAGCTTCCTCCCACACTGTGCATCCCTTCTGCATCCCGACCCCCCCTTCCCTGAGCCCCCCATACACCCTGCACTCTTTCTGCACCCCTACCCTCTTCTGAGCCCCCCTCGCACACCTTGCCCCTCTCCTCTGCCCCAATTCCTTGCCCTGAGCCCCTTCCTGCACACCACACCCCCTCTCACACCCTGCACTCTCTCCTGCACCCCAATCCCCTGCCCCAGCCCTACGTTCATAGCGCTGCATACAATTTCTCCACCCAGATGTGGCCCTCGGGCCAAAAAGTTTGCCCACCCCTGTCTCACAGGTTCCAGTATTGCCACTGGGTGGGCCATTGCCCTTGACCCCATGCCGGTGCCGTAGGAATTTGACAAGTTCCCAACTGGGAGGCAATTCGCCTTTTACTGGGGAAGGGCTGAACTGGCCCTCCGACCCTGACCACTGCCCTTCTGGTGACCAAGGCAGGGCCGTCGAAACCTGAGTCTGTCGACTGACCCTCCTCGGCAACTGGTGTAGAGAAGGCAAGGACCAGCACCTGCCTGCACAACGGTACCAGGGCCCTGGTGACTGGTGACATGACCAGGAGTGGTTCCATACTGTAGGGGATCGAAGCCTGGGAGACTTGTGAGGTGATGGTGACTGGCGTCTTGGCGATCTCGGGTGGGAGGATTGACGGTACCATGCATATGGGGATCGGCGTTGTGACTCTGCAGCCCCGTGTCTTGTTGGTGGGGGTCGTGGAGTCAGAGACCTGGGCCTCCTAACTGGAGACTGAGACTGCGGTGCTGGAGTCCTGGGCTGCGGTGAAGGGGAACGATGCCCTGCCACCCTCCCGAGTTGGAGTTGGGTCCCTGGCTTGGCTAGGGGGTCTGACCACAGCAGTACCCTGGAGAGCCTCCGTGGCGGACACAAGGTCTAACATAGGTCCTTTGCCCAAAGTTCCCTTCTTGTGTGGTACTACAAACCAGTCAACTTAGACCGCTTCTTCGGTACCGGTGAGGGGAAATGGTGCCGGGCAGATTCCAGTGCCGGCAGTCCACTGCAAGCCGAAGCACCAGGCGCGGAGTCTGAGTGCAAGGGCTCCACTGCCGGTCGCAGAGCAGCCTCCATCAGGAGGGCTTTCAATCAAATGTCCTGCACTTTTTGAGTCCAGGGATGAAAGTTTTTGCAGATCTGGCACTTGTCTTTTCTATGGGATTCCCCCAGACACTTGAAACAGCTCTCGTGAGGGTCACTGATAGGCATCGGCCAGCTGCACTCAGAAGATGGTTTGAAGCCTGGGGAACGGGGCATGCCCCGCTCTGGAACAAAGTACTGAACTACTACTACTAAAACACTTAACAGCTAAGTAACCACTGACTAAATACCGAAGGACAACAATCTGAACCGCGAAGAACCACTAATACTCTTGCAATGCAAGACCAGGCACTCCAGCCGTCACAGGCAATAAAAAGGAACTGAGAGGGCATAGGGCTGGCGACGCTTGATATATCACCACATGAGTGCATCGCTCCAGAGGGCGCCACAGCCAGCCCTACGGATACCATTAAGGCAGAAATCTCCAACTGTGCATGTGGGCACACTCATCTAAAATGCAGTGGACATGAGCAAGCACTCAAAGAAGTAGTTACCGTCTCCAGCACTTGTGACCAATGGCTATTGTGTGATTTCAGCAGCAGCATAGCAGTTATGTTCATTATTGCGTACGCAAAACATCACCCTTACACAGTGCTCCCATCAGCAGCGATTCTCTCTTCCTTCACACATGCACACGCTCATTTTTTAAAGACTACACACCTATACTATTAACTAATTTGTAGTTTATTTTTTCCCCATATCCCCCCATACCGACTGGACACACACATTCGACAGCATACTTTGCTGCTTTTCCACCAAAGCACTGCTTTCCTTTTTGTTTTTATGTCTGTCCGATGAGAGCCCGTCTCTGTTGAGAGAAAGACTGCTTGTGTTGAACCAAAATGGAAGTTTATGTCATACCAAAATGGGAGGCTTGACACAAAATTTTTTCTGACAAAGAACTTTTGAAGTCTATTTAATGTTAAAATAATTTCAGGGCACCACTCGAGTGTAACTCTTCAGTATTTCAATTCCTTACCATTTCTGTTTAGAGTTACTTTGTGGTGTTCTCTAAGTTGGAGAAAATACTGACATCTTTCTGTAGGAAGCAGGACTGGTGGGATGGGATGAAGTAACTTTCTATTCAGTAAAACCAGACCACTGGCATGCACATTTATTTGGGGGGGTTTAATCATAAAATCCTACACAGTCTGAGCAGCCCCCTCTTCCTGGAGGGATTATTCTGTTGTCGTTCGTTTCCATGAGGGTTTTCCCCCTCTCCCTCGTTCTAGTTCCGAGTCCGCCACTTGACTAGTTGTTTGGTGCCAAGGAGTTATAGAAATATAAATCCACTTAAAGGAAAATACTCCATCTTCCTGTTCTGTGGCATAAATTTTCTGTCACTTGGCGACAGATTAGACATGCTTCCTGAGGCAGCACTGTCAGGAGAGGGTCACTTGGAGTGAACGTGCCCCTCCTCTCTCAAAGCACAAGAAACAAGAAAACCCAGGCTTTTGCTGGCTGAAATGTTTAGCCAATCACTCTGTATTTTGATGGTGCATTCTTTCAGCAGCATGTCACACACTCTTTACTGGAAACTTCCCCTACTACCCCTCCAAGAGTCATACTGCAACCAGCACATACATAAAACACTCACCAAAATATGTTTCTATTCTCAGAACAGCTTTCCTCTTAAAATTAATATACAGAGATCATTGACCCTAAAAACTGTTGAGTAAAATGCTGTCTTTAACAGTGAGGATTAATTAGATTCTTTATTAAAATGATCAATTTCTAGGAATTAATTTAATTTCTTAACAGGAGCAGAGGTAACAGGAGATTTAGGTACCATTTTCAAAAGCACATAAGTGACTTCGAAGCTTACATCCCATCTTAAAATGCAACTTGGGCATTTAGGAGCTTAAGTCTCACTGAAAGCCAAAATCGCTTTTGCAAATGGAACTTAGGTGCTTTTGAAAATGTTCCTCTTCGCAAACAGAAAATGGGTAACACACAAGCACATAATACACAAGGCTACCATCACAGAACTCTGCTAACACACCTGAACTTTGCCATGCATTATCACTGCTGTCCTGGCCCCAAGCCTCTCAAGCAGAAACTGAATCACAAACACCTGCACAGCAGTGTCTGTGATATAAATGAAAACTGACAATGAAACCACTGAACTCATTTTCAGCTTTGACATAAGACATACAGGAATCCATGCATTCACTGCTTTAGCTTACTATTGCACTAGACCCTGCATTTCTGCAAATAGAAAAGATTTCAATTTTACATTTCCAAGAAAGAGTTTCATTTTCATTTATAATTAGTAGGGCTGTCAAGCAATTAAAAAAATTATTTGCGATCAATTGCACTGTTAAACAATAATAGAATACCATTTAAATATTTTTGGATGTTTTCTATTTTCAAATATATTTATTTCAATTACAACATAGAATACAAAGTGTACAGTGCTCACTTTATATTTATGTTTTAATACAAGTATTTGCACTAAAAAACAAAAGAAATAGTATTTTTCAATTCACTTAATACAAGTACTGTAGTGCAATCTCTTCATGAAAGTTGAACTTACAAATGTAGAATTATGTACAAAAAAACCTGAATTCAAAAATAAAACAATGTAAAAATATAGAGCCTGCAAGTCCACCCAGTCCTACTTCTTGTTCAGCCAATCGCTCAGACAAGTCTGTTTACATTTGCAGAAGATAATGTTGCTCACTTCTTGTTTACATCATCTCCCGAACGTGACAACAGGCGTTCGCATGGCACTGTTGTAGCTGGCATTGCAAGATATTTATATTTCTTTTGTTTATCATTTTTACAATGTAAATATTTGTAATCAAAAATACACACTTTGATTTCAGTTACAACACAGAATACAATATCTATGAAAATGTAGAAAAAATCCAAAACATTTAAATAATTTTCCATTTGTATTCTATTTAACAGTGCAATTAAAACTGCAATTAATCATGATTAATGTTTTTAATCACGATTAATTTTTTTCAGTTAATCACGTGAGTTAATTGCTATTAATCGACAGGCCGGATAAGTAGTACACTGCTTGGCATTTCCTTACCACCCTCAGCATATTGTAGAAGCAGCAGATATCTATCTGGGAGAGGTCTGAGTGGGTTCTGCTGAGTTGATGTGGTACAAAGAATGGTTACTTGCTTTACTGCAACTGTAGTTCTTTGAGCTGTTTTGCCCGTGGGGATCCCACTCAATGTGCATGTGCGCCTCCAGTGTGCAAGTCCCTTGGACTTACAAGATGCATGCACACCATGAGCAGGATCCAAACAAAACATCTCAAAGCACAATTTTCTGTCCCAACTCCTTTAAAATGAAGACCCACAGATGGACCGGAAACCACCGAGAAAGCTAGTGAGCCATCACACTGAAGGTCGAAAGTCACACGTTCCTAGCACTGAACGCAGCCCTAGAAGTGCTTTAATCTCTATTACTGCTATTTAGGTGACTGAACGAGTGTAGCACTTCAAAGCCATGCCTACGATGTGCAGGGCTTCACACCCCGTACTGTTGTTTTGGAAGCATTAATGAAATGAGCCTTCTTATTGTTTTACATTTCACAGATGGGACACTGAGGCACAGAGAGGTTATCACACTGCAATCCTAAGGCAGCCCTGGAGACAGAACCCATACCTTCTGCCCTTTAGCACTCTAACCTCAGTCATCTCCTTGACCCACCTCCATCTGACGCTCTCCTTACATCTCCCTGTGCCTGGAACAGCCTCTGGAACAACAGCCACTAACAGCCCTCCAACTCACCTTTCAGGAAACTTCTAAAAACGCAACCATTCCTGCACGCACATTAACACAGCCATACCCCCTTTGTGCATGGCCTGTACTGTCTTTGCTTGTGCTTTTAGACTGTCAGCCCTTCTGGTCAGGGCACTGACCTTCCCCCTGTGCAGCCCTGTGCACAGCATAAACAATTGCTAGGAACAGACCGCACTGAGGAGATTCTCGCAGTAAGTAATACACACAACAAAGGAGCAGGAGAAAGGGAGACATTTTAAATGCTATTAATGTGATTCTGATGGTTACAAATTTAGGTATACAGCTTTAATACCCTGCATAATAAGGCCTATGACTCCCATTGTCATTAGTATGCCTCATGCAGCTGAATCCCTAAGATTCCTGTTGAGTGTGTATGCCCCAGAAATAACTCCCACTGCAACTGTTTTCTCTGTTCATGCGAAGGCTGGTGGGAGACTGCAGTCCTATATACTGCAGGCCCTAGAACCATTTGTATAGGTGGCAGCCTGGAAAATACTAGCGCTCTATGGGTTAAAAGATGTTGCTTGTTACAGATTTAGCCCATTACCTGATGCACTGGAACTACAGTGTAGGATGTTAAATTTTAATTGCTGAAGTTGATGCTATTCAGTTTGACAAGCAATAAAGTGGCATGTCATAAATTTAACATGTTTGCTCTGCTGTCTTACAGAGCTAAGAATTTTTGGTCTTGGTGAATGGCCTGACAAAAAGCTTGCAGGCAAGCACCATTCCTTTATTTCACTCAGGATTGTATACCTGTAACTTAGAATCATAGAATCTTAGATCTGGAAGGGACCTTGAGAGGGCATCTAGTCCAGTCTCCTGCACTCCTGGCAGGACTAAGTATTATCTAGATCGGGGTGGGCGAACTACGGCCCACGGGTCACATCCGGCCCTCGAGTTCCCGGTGGGGAGCACCCGGGGTCTGGGCATGGCCCCACTCCGGTGCTCCAGCCAGGGAGCAGGGGCTGCTCCATGTGGCCCCCGGAAGCAGCAGCCTGGCCCTTCTCCAGCTCCTACGCATAGGGACAGCTGGGGGGCTCCACTCTGCAAGCTGCCCCCGCCCCAAGCGCTGCACCCGCAGCTCCCATTGGCCAGAAACTGCAGCCAATAGGAGCTGCAAGGGTGGTGCTAGCGGATGGGGCAGCATGTGGGGCAGCGTGCGGAGCCACCTGGCCACACTTCTGCATAGGCGTCAGAGAAGGGATATGCTGCTGCTTCCATGAGTAGCTTGAGGTAAGTGCCGCCTGCACCCAAGCCTCCCCCCGCACCCAAACGCCAGTCCTGATCCCCCCTCCCACCCTCTAAACCTCTCGATCCCAGCCCGGAGCACCCTCCTACACCACAAACCTCTCATTCCCAGCCCCACCCACAGAGCCTCCACCCCTTCCCGCATTCCAGCCCCTTGCTCCAGCCCTGATCCCCTTTCTACCCTCTGAATCACTTGGTCTCAGCCCAGAGCATCCTCCTACATCCCAAACTCCTCATCCCCAGCCAGAGCCCCCACCCCTCCCTGGCCCAGCCTAGAACTCCCTCTCTCACCCTCAATTCCTCATTTCTGGTCCCACCCCTGAGCCCGCACCCCCAATCAGAGCCCTCACCCTCTCCCGCATCCCAATCCCAATTTTGTGAGCATTCACAGCCTGCCATACAATTTCTATTCCCAGATGTGGCCCTCAGGCCAAAAAGTTTGTCCACCCCTGATCTAGACTATTCCTGACAGGTGTTTGTCTAACCCATTCTTAAAAATCTCCAATGACAGAGATTCCACAACCTCCCTAGGCAATTTATTCCAGTGCTTAACCACCCTGACAGTTAGAATGTTTTTCCTAATTCCCAGCCTAAACCTCCCTTGCTACAATCTAAGCCCATTGCTTCTTGTCCTATCCTCAGAGGTTAAGAAAAACTATTTTTCTCCTTCCTCCTTGTAACACTTTTTACATACTTGAAAACTGTTATAGCTCCTCTCAGTCTTCCTTTTTCCAGACTAAACAAACCCATTTTTTTCAATCTTCCCTTACAGATCATGTTTTCTAGTTTTGCTGCTTTTCTCTGGACACAATACTCCATTTGAGGCCTATTCAGAGCAGAGTAGAGCAGAAGAATGACTTCTCATATCTTATTTACAACACTCCTCCTAACACATCCCAGAATTATGTTCGCTTTTTTTGCAACAGTGTTACACTTTTGACTCATATTTAGCTTGTGATTCACTATGACCCCCAGATCCCTTTCCACAGTTCTCCTTCCTAGGCAATCATTTCCCATTTGGTATGCGTGCAACTGATTGTTCCTTCCTAAGTGGAGTACTTTGCATTTGTCCTTATTGAATTTCATCCTATTTACTTCAGACCATTTCTCCAGTTTGTCCAGATCATTTTGAATTTTAATCCTATCCTCCAAAGCACCTGCAACCTCTCCCAGCTTGGTAACGTCCACAAACTTTATAAGTGTACTCTCTATCCCATTATCTAAATCATTGATGAAGATACTGAACTGAACTGGACCCAGAACTGATCTCTGCAGGACCCCACTCGATATGCCCTTCCAGCATGACTGTGAACTACTGATAAATACTCTCTAGGAACCATTTTCCAACGAGTTTTGCATCCACCTTATAGTAGCTCCATCTAGGATGCATTTCCCTAGTTTGTTTATGAGAAGGTCATGCCAGACAGCATCAAATGATTTACAAAATCATAGAATATTAGGGTTGGAAGTGACCTCAGGAGGTCATTTACTCCAACCCCCTGCTCAAAGCAGGACCAACACCAACTAAATCATCCCAGCCAAGGCTTTGTCAAGTCGGGCCTTAGAAACCTCTAAGGACAGAGATTCCATCACCTCCCTAGGTAACCCATTCCAGCTTAGTGACATCTGCGAACTTGCTGAGGGTGCAATCCATCCCATCATCTAGATCATTAATGAAGATGTTGAACAAAACCAGCCCCAGGACCGACTCACCACTGGGGTACTCCGTTTGCTACTGGCTGCCAACTAGATACTGAACTGTTGATCACTACCCATTGAGCCCGACAATCTAGCCAGTTTTCTATCCACCTTATAGTCCATTGATCCAGTCCATTGATCCAGTCCATACTTCTTTAACTTGCTGGCAAGAATTATAGAATATCAGGGTTAGAAGTGACCTCAGGAGGTCATCTAGTCCAACTCCCCACCCAAAGCAGGACCAATCCCCAGGCAGATTTTTGCCCCAGATCCCTAAATGGCCCCCTCAAGGATTGAACTCACAACCCTGGGTTTAGCAGGCCAATGCTCAAACTACTGAGCTATCCCTGTGGAATACCATGGGAGATAGTATCAAAAGCTTTGCTAAAGTTAAGATCTATCATGTCTACCACTTTCCCCATATCCACAGAGCCAGTTATATCATCATAGAAGGCAATCAGGTTGGTCAGGCATGACTTGCCCTTGGTGAATCCATGCTGACTGTTCCTCATCTCCTTCCTCTCCTTCAAGTGCTTCAAAATGGATTCCTTGAGGACCTGCTCCATGATTTTTCCAGGGACTGAGGTGAGGCTGGCCAGTCTGTAGTTCCCCGGCTTCTCTTCTTCCCTTTTTTAAAGATGGAACACTATATTTGCCTTTTTCCAATCGTCCGGGACCTCCCCCGATTGCCACAAGTTTTCAAAGATAATGGCCAATGGCTCTGCAATCACATCAGCCAACTCTCTCAGCACCCTTGGATGCATTAGATCTGGACCCACAGACTTGTACATGCCCAGCTTTTCTAAATAGTCCTTAACCTGTTCTTTCACCAGTGAGGGCTGCTCACCACCTCCTTAAAGGCAAGATATACCACGTCTACTGCTTCCCCCTTTCCACAAGGCTTGCTACCCTCTCAAAGAAAGCTGTTCTTTCACCAGTGAGGGCTGCTCACCACCTCCTTAAAGGCAAGATATACCACGTCTACTGCTTCCCCCTTTCCACAAGGCTTGCTACCCTCTCAAAGAAAGCTATCTTCCAACTTAAGGGAAAGAATGAAAAACAAAAAAGGATGGACCCATTGTAACAGCTTCTGTAACCCGTTGGAACCCATCCTTCTGCAGAGTGCGTATCACAGAGCCAAATAAGATACCCATAAAATGCCACATAAACCTCTGAATGGCCAAGGCTAAGAGGAAAACATGTTGCAACAATGAACATTTTGTATTGACAAGAACATTACTGCATCCTGGCAAGTGAGCCAGCCAGAAGCCTCCATTTGGCAGTCTCTATTGGGGTGCCTAAATATGGATTCAGGAACCTACATTTAGGTACCCAGGGTGGAAAAATTTGACCTCAGAAAATGGCTTGCCTTAAAACCTGTACTACGCAGTGGTAGCTTTGTTTAGAACACATAGGAAAACAGAAGCCCTTATTTCTAACTATTATCTTGACTCTTCTGAAGTCGGAATTCAGATCACACTTTGACAGCTGGCTTGCAAACAGCTAACGTCCAGCATCCTACACAAGGATCAAACCACCACTACACACTTATAGTATAAGGCTGTGCTAATTTTGCGATAGCAGATAAGCCACGGTAAGATGCTGCCCTTTACAGGATATTCTTCTACCACCATTAAATGGCTTAAAGAAGTTGGTAGTTTTAAAGCCTTTACTCTTCAGCACCATCAACACTATCCTAATCAACAGTTTTCAAAGGATTTCATGGCAAATGCATGCTGCACTCGAAACTCCAGTTCTTCTGCCTTCAACCTAAGGAGAGAGGGCAGCCCACAAAGCACAGAGGGAGACCCACTGCCTAAGCCTATGGGGACACACTGGTTCTTTTGCCAGGACAGCTCAGACTCCTTTCTTCACTCCATACAGCGTTCTGCAGCTAGAGGAGTGTCATGCACACGTCAATACTCCCCCAAAACAGCATGAAATTCCACCTCATCCCTACTTACTGTTCTGCACAGCTCTGCCTGCCTATATCCCATCTCTCCCTCTGCCCACTGCTCTCCTGCTCCTCCACCCACAGTCAGCTTTGTGCTTTGTACATGCTGATCCCTAGGTCTGGAACAACCCCCCTTTGCCTGTACTCCTAGGCTCCACACTCCTCTCCCCTCTTCTGCCTTGCCTCGTTGGGGCATGCTACCCTCATCCCACCTTAAACTGCAGCTCTTCAAATATCAGAACTCAGGAGCATTTTTTACAGTATAATGCAGCCCCTGCTACCTTTGCTTGTTCCAACTCTTGTGTTCCCCCCCTTTCCTCCATGCCCTCCCCCACCATTACCTGTTCTTGATTTCTGTGTCTGGCACAGACTGCAAGATCTGCAGCGCTGGCATCACATCTCATTTTCTTTCTTTCTCTCCCTCTCTCTCTCAAGCCGTGCAAGGAGATGGCACTAGAGAAGCACTTTTCCTCCCATTCTGAGCTCTCCATTTATAAATTACATACCTCATTAAGGCTTGGACCCCAAGAACAGCCACAGAGAAGGGGATGCACTGGAGAGGCCAGGTCCCAGAATCCTTAGAGTGGCTGTTCCTAGCTAAAGACAATGAACATGACACAGGAGGTAAGCACTGGAGTCACCACACCAATGACCAGACACGTCCTGATATCATGCCAGCATGCGGAAACTTCCTGTGAGATTTGCACCAGATCAAGTAAAGCAATAAACATGGAAATAGTCCTATATTTGGAGAATAACCTAAAGAGCTAAGATGAGTAATTTTATACACCCTAGCAGCTTATATTGTTCTTTATGCTTTTCTGAGCAGGTTAAAGTGGCTGTGAAAAGAGGCTGTTTAACTGCACAGTGTAAAGAAAAAAAATCTTATAAAAGCCACACAAAAAAATAAAGTTGGTGATTTCATGTTTGTTTCTTTTTTAATCTATGCAAATAGAAAGAGACAGCCAGGAGAAAGTGGGTAAGGATTGTCTGTCTGTGGATTTGCATCTTGATAACTCAACCAGTTCACTTTTAAAGCTCAGACCAGGGATAGGCAAACTTTTTGGCCCGAGGGCCACATCTGGGTATGGAAATTGTATGGTGGGCCATGAATGCTCACAAAAATGGGGGTTGGAGTGTGTGTGGGGGGGGTGAGGGCTCCGGCTGGGGATGCAGGCTCTGGAATGGGGATCACAGCTGGGGCAGGTGGTTGGGGCATGGGAAGGAGTCAGAGGTGCAGGCTCTGGCCAGGCGGCTCTGCACGCTGCCCTGTCTGCAGGCACCGCCCCTGCAGCTCCCATTGGTCATTGTTCCTGGCCAATGGGAGCTGCGGGGGTGGTGCATGGGGCAGGGGCAGCATACAGTGCCCCCTGGCTGCCCCTACGCATAGGCGCCGGAGGAGGGACATGCCACTGATTCCAGGAGCCATGGCAAACACGGAGCAGGGCAAGCCCCCAATCCTGTACCCTGGTGGGAGCTTCAGGGACAGATGAAAACTTCTGAAGGGCCGGATGCAGCCCTTGGTCATAGTTTGCCCACCCCGGCTTAGACTGTGTATTTAGTGTAGTCGCTAATGAGGGCAAGGTCCAAGTGCTTTGAAGAAGCCCTTAAAGAGTTCTAAGTGACTGAAAACAAAGCCATGACCATGCACACCACTTCACTGAGATCACTGTTCTTGAACACAGAATTCCCTCCCTTCCCCATGCTTTTGCATCTTGCAAATAAGTGTTGGGTTGGGGAGAAGCCACTTGTGCTGTTCAGCTGTAAGCCCTCGCTACAGCATGGCGTGCAGTGGCTTTGGACCTACCTCTGTGCTGCAGAGATCTGTCACTGTACAAGGGGGCTGCTCTTTGAAAGAAGCATCAGCTTGAATGCAAGCAGCTGCCAGATGTAAACAGAATGCATTCTGCAGTAGGGTTAAAGGACTTCAGTGTAAAGCTTACTCAGTACTTTTGAGACCTCCCTAGGAAAAGGTCAAAGGCTCTTCAGGAGGTGCGAGTGGGGAGGTAAGAGTGATTCATGCTCACAATCAGACTACTTGAATCTTAGGTTTCATCACAGCAGAGATCATGGAAGGCTAACATGACAGGTGCTGCTTATAAAAGACTTGCCCCTCAGGGCTAGTCTACGCTAGAAACGCTATAGCAGTGCAGCTCCACCGTCATCACAATAAACCCATCTCTGCGAATAGCATCAGCTAGGTAGTTGGAGAGCTCTCCTGCTGACATAGCGCTGTCCACACCAGCAGGTAGGTCGGTGCAATGTACCTCACACCCGTCAGCAAAGTACGTTATACTGACATAAGCCCTCAGCCTATGTCTACCCTGTAGTAAAAGACCATGGCTGACCCAGGTCAGCTGGTTCGGGCTTGGGGAGCTAAACACTGCAGTGTAGACATTGAGGCTCATGCTGGAGCATGGGCTCTGAAACCCAGCAAGGGGAGGGAGGGGTCTCAGGGCCTGGGCGCCAGACCCAGTGTTTACCCTGCAAATTTTAGCCTCGCAGTCCAAGCCTCACAAGCCCAAATCAACTGACTCGAGCTCGGAGACTCTGTGCCTCAGGTTTTTCATTGCAATGCAGACATACGCTTAATGACTGTCTCTGTGCAGGCAAGCTTGTTCCTCCAAACATCCCATGGGAGAACTCCCTTTGCGCTGGTGATTAATACACTCCTCACAATGCTGTGCACAAGACTGAGACTTACATAGATTCTACCCAAGAAAGCCAATGCCTCCTGCTCTTCCCTTGAGTACAAAAGAACATAAGAACGGCCGTACTGGGCCAGACCAAAGGTCCATCCAGCCCAGTATCCTGTCTACTGACAGTGGCCAATGCCAGGTGCCCCAGAGGGAGTGAAGCTAACAGGCAATGATCAAGTGATCTCTCCCCTGCCATCCATCTCCACCCTCCGACAAACAGAGGCTAGGGACACCATTCCTTACCCATCCTGGCTAATAGCCATTAATTGACTTAACCAGTCCATTAGAATTTATCTAGTTCTCTTTTAAACCCTGTTATAGTTCGAGCCTTCACAACCTTCTCAGGTAAGGAGTTCCACAAGTTGACTCTGTGCTGTGTGAAGAAGAACTTCCTTTTATTTGTTTTAAACCTGCTGCCCATTAATTTCATTTGGTGGCCCCTAGTTCTTATATTATGGGAACAAGTAAATAACTTTTCCTTATTCACTTTCTCCCACACCACTCATGATTTTATATACCTCTATCATATCCCCCCCTTAGTCTCCTCTTTTCCAAGCTGAAGAGGCCTAGCCTCTTTAATCTTTCCTCATATGGTACCCTCTCCAAACCCCTAATCACTTTAGTTGCCCTTCTCTGAACCTTTTCTAATGCCAGTATATCTTTTTTGAGATGAGGAGACCACATCTATACGCACTATTCAAGATGTGGGCATACCACAGATGTATATAAGGGCAGTAAGATATTCTCCGTCTTATTGTCTAGCCCCTTTTTAATGATTCCTAACATCCTGTTTGCTTTTTTGACTGCCTCTGCACACTGCTTGGATGTAGAGTAACCAGATGTCACTATTTTATAGGGACAGTTCCAATATTTGGGGCTTTTTCTTCCATAGGCGCCTATTACCCCCTATCCCCATCCCGATTTTTCACACTTGCTGTCTGGTCACCCTAAGTGGATGTCTTCATAGAACTATCCATGATGACTCCAAGATCTCTTGCCTGATCAGTTGTAGCTAAATTAGCCCCCATCATATTGTATGTATAGTTGGGGTTATTGTTTTCTAGCATGCATTACTTTACATTTATCCACATTACATGGATGCCATTTTGTTGCCAAATCACTTAGTTTTGTGAGATCTTTTTGAAGTTTTTCACAGTCTGCTTTGGTCTTAACTATCTTGAGCAGTTTAGTATCATCTGCAAACTTTGCCACCTCACTTTTTACCCCTTTCTACAGATCATTTATGTAATATTTGGTTGTGAATAAACATTGAAAATACTGAACTGAAGGATTTTTTCTTCAATGAGTAAAAATCAGTTTTTGTAAAATTTCATTGGTTACCAAAGCATTTGTGTGGCATGGATCTGAATCTTGCTTTTAGGGCATCAGCACTCTAGGAGTAAAGGAGATAAGCCATCACTTATCCTTTAGACTCAACCACCAACTGGGGTTGTATAAATCAATAAGTAATCAATCTATCTAACTTCAGGCACCTTATAGCCAGGTTAGCAAAGCACTCAGCACTAAAGCCAGACCACTGGTTCCTGTTGTGAGTGACAACTCTGATGAGGTCATATCAATCAAATTCTGGCAATGCATGGAGGCAGTCAATGAACTCCTCCTAACACAGAGGTCTCTTCCCAGCAAAACTGTACAGTTTTCTAGAGCTGGCATCATTTCATAGGATGTAAAATATTTGCAGAATTGCACAATAGTGCCCTCCATCTACTCCCTGCAGCCAAAGTTCTGCCAGAACTTGGTGACTGATGTGCGACATAGCACAGTGCATCCCAAGATATTAATCAGAGCAGGGCCCAGAGAACCAGAGTGGGGCAGGACGTGGTAGGAATGCACATAAAAGTTGTTTTAAGCTAAAAATCTGTGGAATGCCTTTCTCATCTTGGCAACTTGAGGAGTACTTCTGAACTCCTCCTCACAGCAAATACCCTAGATTTTAACTCCACTTAACCCGGTTTAATCTCTATAGCTATGTATGTGGAGAGGATGTGGGACATGCTCACGTCGGTCAAAGACAGCTATTCTACACAAGTAGTTTCATGTAAATTTATGTTTTCTTATTGTCAGTTGTAGGAGCGTGCCTACAAGAGTTGTTTTTTACAGCCCCGCCCCCCAAATATGCAAGATCAACTTCCATGTGTTAACAGAAATTACAGCATGCACCAAACACAGAGCATCTCCTCACTGCAGAGCATTATAACCATGCAAACATAAGCACTGGAGGAGGTAAAGATAAAATAAGAACTGTTCTATTCAGAGACAAACCTCCCACTAGTAGAAAAATCCACCTCATGCTAGCCAATTATTTCAATTAGTTTATCATCGGAAAAGGCAGTCGGCTGCTAAAAATTAAACAGAAATGATGAGTGTTCCCAGTCCCAGAGTTAGAGATGTGAGCAGCATGCTGAAAACAAATCAGTAAGTCATTAAGGCCTTCCACATCAGAGCCATGCCTGCCTGCTCCAGCTCCAACCCACAGAGTGATATCATGCATAATAGATGGGCTGAGAGTTCACAAACAGCTGTTCTACTTTCAGGTGAATTTCTGTGGCAGAAAGAAAAAATATGAAGTCAAATAAAATCGCAGACATTTAGTTTCCATATAGAACAAAATGGCATCTGAAAGCAATGAAACTCAGGAGTTTACAGTGAGACTGTTTTTAAAACACATTTTTCAGCCACATAGATTTATATTATATATCACATACACACAGCCCACCCCCCACAATGTTATGCACCTGCATACAGTATACTGCATGGAAACTGCACATAGAACTGGCTATAACTGCTAATTCTGCCACTTGTTCTGAAACCAAAACCCACAAATAGGCTAGCAAGCCATTAGTTGAAAGATTTTGTAATCAGACATCAACTTATCAGGCATTAGTAGCCTCTTTAGAGAAACAATCATTTCATTCCCTTAGGAATAAGTCTAATTCAGGCACTTCTTTCTTAAGCATATTCTGCTGTCAAACGCTCTCTCCTAAGTGCTGTTAAGTATTCCATACATGGAACACCACACTTTGATACAGTACACTATTACATTTACATATGGCAGTTTATAATGTGATTACTTTTGGCGGTATTTCCATTACTAAAACTGGACCTTTTCTTGTTACTATTCTATACATGGTGCAGCACAAGCTGTCAGCTCAAATGCAATTGCATTTAGCATTTAACAGAAATGATCCTTGACATATCTTGCCTCTTTTTGATTTAGAACACTGAAGATGGCAAGAAGGTCATAAATTTGTAGAAATCAATTTCTGTAACCACTGAAATCCTTAAAAGGGGTTAATTACCTTGCCTTTGCTTCTTCCTACTGGTCTCTAATCAATGCAAGCCCCCTCCTCCCCCATCACTCTCTTTTCCTATTTCCCACATCCACACCTCTTCCAGATCCTTCCAGGTTACCCAGAATTCCCCCCTTTTTGCCCCACAGAAAATACTTTGCCATGTCTGTCTATGCCTCAGTGATCCCATTTGCAAAATGGGATATACAGACTGCCTTCCTCTTATCTAATGCTAGTCTTGTTCATTGAGGCCCCAGTCCTGCAGACACGAGTAATCTCATTGACCTCAATGACAGGTTTCAGAGTAGCAGCCGTGTTAGTCTGTATCCGCAAAAAGAACAAGAGTACTTGTGGCACCTTAAATAAATTTGTTAGTCTCTAAGGTGCCACAAGTACTATTGACCTCAATGAGCACCGCTGGATGCTTAGCACTTCTGAAAAGCAGGTCAGTTATTTGCACTTCAGAGCATGACTATAGAATTGCAGACAATTTTAAAAACTTTCCATAATGGGAACCTAGACACTTGTCCTTTTTAAAAAGGGGGGGGGAGAGGTTCAGACAGCAGTGACTTCGTGCTCACAGTTACACTATTTAACGATCCCTGCGAATCTTGAGGAGTACCCAGTGGACCATCGGGATCAGTGGGAAAGCGAAAAGCAGGCTACCCTCCCACGAGAGGAGGAAGGTATCCGTGAGTGACCCCAGACTGTGCCCCATTGACACTTCCTGCTGTCCCGGGAGCCCCCGAGACGGAAGATTGAATGTCCACATCCCCGAGGAGCGCCCACTCGTGAAACGATGGACTGAAGGTGTCCGCTAGGCCGTTCTGCATCCCGGGAAGATAAGACGCCAACGTGTGAATTGCATGCTCTATGCAAAAATCCCATAGTGCAAGGGCTTTCCGGTACAGAGGAGAGGAGCGTGCACCCCCATTTGTTGATAGACAACATCGATGAGGTATTGCGGTTATCACAGACAACACATCCGCTTGCCAAGCAGGATTTGAAAGTCTGGCAGGCAAGATGCACCGCGTGCAGCTCCCTGACGTTGATGTGCAAGGTGAGGTCCTCCGAGGACCAAAGGTGTGCCCCCCACCTCGGGTCAGACGTGTTGGTTACCAGGATAGGGAGGGCTGAGAGCTGGCGAAGGGCACTCCCAAACAAACCTCCCGTGGGTCGAGCCACCACCGGAGGAAGTCTAGCACCGCATGGGGTAGCGTCACCAGAGAGTCCAGCGCATCCCTGGTTGGTCAGTACACGGTTGCCAACCAGGACTGGAGAGGGCGCAGTCTGAGCCTGGCGTGACTCACCACACAGGTGCTCACAGCCATGTGCCCCAGTAATTTCAGGCAGTTCCTTCCTATAGTGGTTGGAAAACGCCTGAGACCGAGAATGTCGTCGGACACATGAACCGGAACCTGGACTCTGTGAGGTATGCTCTGGCTTGAGTCAAGTCCAGGACTGCCCCTATGAACTCTATCCACTGGACGGGGACAGGGTAGACTTGGCCTCATTTAGCAGGAGACTGAGCTCGAGGAAGATCTGTCTGATAAATACCACCTGAGCCTCCACCTGTACCTTGGAGCGGCCCTTGATGAGCCAGTCGTCAAGGTAGAGAAACACCTGAACTTGGTGCTTGTGCAGAAAGGCCGCCACAACTGCCATGCACTTTGTGAAGACCCTCAGGGCCGTTGATAGACCAAACAGCAGGACTGCAAACTGAAGATGGGTGTTGCCCACCACGAATCTGAGGTATCATCTGTGTTGAGGTATTATCACAATATGGAAGTACACATCCTTCAAGTCGAGGGCAGCATACCAGTCTCCTGGATCCATTGAGGGAATGATGGAAGACAGACAGACCATAGGGAACTTGAGTTTCTTCACAAATTTGTTCAGATGCTGCAAGTCCAGAATGGGTCTGAGCCCCCTTTCGCCTTCGGCATTAGGAAATTCCCTGACTAGAACCTCTTGCCCCGTCAGTCTATAAGGTGACAGAGGACTCTGCTGCTTTCCCTGCCCCTGAGTTCCTGAGAAACTTCCCCCACTGCCCCTGCAGCAAGGAGGGACTGCACTTCCTGAATTAGAAAAGTTGCTCATGAGAGGGGTCTCCGAAGAGGGATGGGGAGGGGGGCTGGTGGGGCAGTAAGGAGAACTGGATAGAATATCTCCTCTCTACCGTGCAGAGCACCCAGCGGTCCGACGTGCTTCAGGACCAAGCACGGTAGAAGGGGGATAGATAGGATAAGAAGGTAAGGTTGGTAGGATCCAAGGTCCTGACTGGTAGGTCATCCTCAACAGCACCATCAAATTTGGGGTCTAGGCCTCGACGGAGGCCTTGGTTGACCCAAAGACTGTCCAGCAGACAGATATTGCCTGCCCCTGCCACTCCTATTCCTTCTGCATGGGGCCTGTGGGAGGTTCTGGGGCTGATATGGCTGTGAGGCTGGCTGCGGCCTAAACTGTGTGCGCTGAGTGGCCGGAGTGTGCAGGCTGAGCGAGTGTAAAGTAGCCTGGGGTCCTTTAGGCTATGGAGCCGCTTATCCATTTTCTCAGAAAATAACGTGGGCCACTCAAAGGGAAGGTCATGGATGGTCTGCTGGATACAGTGGGGAAGGCCAGAATCCTGAAGCCAGGACCCTCGCCGCATCACCACCCTGGCTAGGTGGATTTAGTTGGTGTTGGTCCTGCTTTGAGCAGGATGTTGGACTAGATACCTTGTGAGCTCTCTTCCAACCCTAATCTTCTATGATTCTATGAAATATGGAGGGAAATTTCATGAAATGGAAAATTGCAGTAACATCAATAATTTATCACACACAGGCCTTTTTTGAACAAAAGCTTTCAATACAAAATTCCCAACTCTGTTAAGAGCCCCTATTTTATTATTTATCCCCCTCACTGCTCTCCGTACCACTAGGCACTGCAGCACTACCCCGGCGCCAACAATACAGAGCTCTGGCTAGTCCTGCTTTCCCAGTGCCAGAGGAACAGGAAGAGCAGCACAGCTGGTTCATGTGCATTCATCACTAAGCTCGAAGCTGCCATCTCCAGAGCAAGCACACGCAGCACCATGTTAGTGCTGAACGCCAGCATCGTGGTGCCTACTCTGGAAAGATGTGCATCCTACACTTCCCTTTGCAGTTTCCACAGCACGTGCCGCTATTAAATCAGATGATGCTAATCCAGGGTCACAATAACTCAAAACCAGACACATGACCATCTGTGAAACGAGGCACAGAACACTCTCCGGTTGAGAGCAGACATGCCAAATGCCAGCCTGAAAGAATCAGCTTGCCTATGTAATGCCAGAACAAGTAGTAATCCTACATTTCCACCCTGTGTCTTCATAGTTGGTCCTTGCAATCCCTCACTCATCACACACTCCCTGCAGCCCAAATTACTCTTCTTGCTCTTCTCAGAATTCCCTCCAATTTGTCTCTGGGTAAAGTTCTCAAATGCCTGTGTTTTAAGGGCCAAGGTCACATTAAAAGGCACTGACCGTTCGGCTCTCCAGTCGTCTTAGAGATGGGACTTCTGAAAATTTTACCTGACATCTTTCTTAGCCACCTGGGGAAGGACTATTACCTCCTTGCTCTAGGATAAGATGAAACCACTGCATCATTGCGCAAAGAGGTGATACAGTTTGAATACTGCATGGCTGGAATGCCAGCATGAACAGTACTTTTCTAGAATGTCTGGAGAACTGCCAGAAGCTAAGAGAAGAACATTGAGGATTTTTCCATTCTTACCACAGATGCCCTCTTCACAAGATGCAAGTCTGAAAGTGTGTTTCTTTCATGGATCGGAAACTATACATGCCTGAAAGAGAACTATTCTTTTTGGACCTAAAATGGTTCTCACTTTTCCTAACACACAACAGACTGATTTAACTGCAGCCCATGATGCCAAACTACCCCCAACTCTCTGGAACAAAAACACCCCTCAAAATGTAAGAATGTGACCAGCCCATAATAGCTAAAAGAAGCTGGATGATGTTATTTATTAAGTGTTGACAAGTTTGGGGTCCGTTTTCTAGCAAGCTGTATAATTGATTTTACAGGTATTCCTGACTGATACAATCACTTCTTGGATTTTCCCTAATATTTTTAGTTTGTAGGCAGTACAGTGGTCTCTCCTTTATACAGTGCCTTCCATTCAAAATGATTCCAAAGCACTTTGGGTGGACTGATTTCAATCACCAAGTGAAAAGCCTCAATTTAAAATCAACTTCTCCACTTGTATTTCAGTTATTTTCTAAAGGATGGTGCATTGTCATTAGTTGATCTAATCATTAAAACATGCTGATTTACAACTAAATAAAGCCTTTACACGAGATTTGATACATCTTTTTGCTACCTAGGAGAGTCCACTACAACTATATACATTTACTTAAGCAATTATATAGCTTAACATTTTCAGATTCTTATTAACTGCACATTTTTAGTATGTCAGAAAATGGTGAATGATGGGTGGAGTCATAAAAATTCATAATTTCAGAACTGAGAAAATCAGATCTCAGGTGGGGAGAAGCTATAAAACAGCGCTTTCCCTGCTGCGGTTTCCGAGGGCCGATTAACTCCCAGTGCTCTACATCTGCAAGTGTAGCCATGTCCCTAGATGCCAAGAACAAAGTTTAACTCTCCACCTCAGCACTCTATGTTCTCTGCCATGCTGACAAAGCCCTCCCCCTGTCCTTCATTCAGAAAATATGCATCCTTCCCCCACTCACCTCCTTGGGGTGGGCTGAGTGCATAGCCCCTGTTGCTGCTGAGTAAATTAAAGGCCTTTCCATTCTTGCTTGGAATTAGACATCCCCCCTTCCCTACTTTCAGTGGGCTGCAAAGATAATGGCTCCAATCCTGAAATCACTGATCTCACTCTATCCCCCTTATTTCCAGATCCAGCGGTTTGCATGCAATCCCTTGTGCTTTGGTGGATTATGCATTCCTCACAGCTGTAAATGCAGGTTTTTTCCAGTCTCCTGAAGAGCAATGGAACACAAACATTGAACTGGAGAAATCTCAGGCACAATGCTGAGCATCCCTAAGCTGCATTATTTGGGACAGTCCATGCTCCCTCCTTACACTAAGGAAATTCAGAAAAATGTGCATGACTGTATGTTAGAATCAGTTGCTGAAACTGATGCCAAAATAATCAGCTGAAATAGAGAAAATGTTTAAAATACTAATTCTGATCTTAGGTCTCATCTACTAATTTTCATGAACAAAATTTGATGAGTAAACATCTAATGAAAGCTATGTGATAAGAAGCCACCTATTTAAAGGTAACTAGGAGAACCATATGTTCACGCAAAATGCAGTGGTTAATTCTTTATCTGTTTCTATGGCATACAGAGATGCTATTAGTCCTGACTCTCAGTGTGATTTTTTTTTTAAATGCACTCCATAAACTCTGTATTCTCTTATTGTTTAATTACAGAGAAAGCTCTCCATTATTCACACATGCAAAGCACGGTGGAAAGTCCTCCAAACAACCACAACAGCAATCTCTCAGGGCTTGTCTACACTGGCAATTTACAGCACTGCAACTTTCTCACTCAGGGGTGTGAAAAAGCACACCCCCTGTGCACAGCAAGTTTCTGCACTGTAAAGCACCAGTGTAAATAGTGCACCAGTGCTGGAAGCCGCTCTCTCGTGGAGGTGGGTTGTTTTAGAGCCGCAGCAGCACTTTAGTGTTGCCAGTGTAGACGAGCCCTCAAATTGCGCCCAGAACTCAGAGCAAACCCTGTCATAACTTTGCTATTACAGGGGAAAGCATTCTGCATACTTGGCTTAGATGTTCTCATTTGAATCCAAATTTTAATTAAGTTATAACAAACCATGTCTTTATCTGGACAGTAATTTACCTTCCTTCAGGAGAGGTTAGGATGATGAAAGAGAAATTCTTCTCTATCTTCCAGTAACAAAACAAGAAAATGACAGAAAAGAAAAGCAGTCTTCCTCTAACTGGAGCTGGTATCGGGTGCTTATGTTATGCAGTGCAGTGTGGGCATAGCTTTAGCTGCCCAGCTCTGAGTAATGAGCAATGCAGACAAAAATGCTTTCTCAGTGAGACAATTTTCACTTTTAAGACAACATTTAAAAATATTTCCCAAGCCATGCATTGAGCTATTAATTTAGGTCAGCGCAAAGAAACCCCAAAAGGTTGCAGTGCTCTCCACACCCTATTCATGAGTCATTTGAGCTGCCAGTTCTGCACTCGAGGCCTCTCCTCCTCACATGGCACTCAGACTTTCAACTCAATCTGGGCAAAACAAGCCTTCGCCATTCTGCACTGTCCCCAGACCACTTCACTCACGATAATAACGAAGGAAGAGATACCGTGGTGGTAATAAAGGTCTAAGTTACCTGTGCATAACGTGACCAGTACCAGCCAAACCTGATATTTCTCTGTATGACCCATTTGTTTCATGAACTGTAACAGAGCCGACTTAATTTCTTTGTACTAACCCAAGTGCAGCTATCTGCACTGCCAGTAGGTTTACTTTGCCATTTCACATTTATGTGCTGTCCCCAGACTCAGCAGTTCACTCTCCAGAGTTCTCTGGTGAAGGGGAAGGGGTTGTGATCATCCCCAATTGAGGGGGAGGGGGGCGAGGGAGGAAACAAAAAACCTGTCCCATCCCCCAAGACAAAAAAAAGGAGGTAAAAACCTGAAAAAGCAACAGGAATGTTTATGAAATGCAACACACACACAAATATATGTAATTGGCTCGTAAGAATATTTTTCACACATGAAAGGGAAACAGACTGTCCATAATGAAAACTAACTATTTTGATTGTAAAACTCAAGAGTCTACCCACCTGAACTTTACCATTAGCTGATGCCCTGGGATGCCAATACAGTCTCCCAGTGTTCAGGTTCACTAACAGCCCCTCTAAGAGTCGTATCAGAGCACGTGTGGTTTCCACAGACCCACTACTTTACACAAAATTACAGGACCATATCTGTACTGGGGGTCTTCAAATCATGCAACTTTCCTTACCTCACTCTCTGTTGCTGGACTGCCCCCCACCCCGAATAGTCTGGATCCCACCCTCAACAGACACTGTCTCCAGATTAAGATTGCAAAGGCAAAAACATGCTATTTTCACACAGTCAGTATCAGCCATGGCTGCTTTCGAAATTCCTAGGGCAAGACCCTCCCTCACGAAGGGAGTTCTGATGTAGACGCCGGGGTTAGTCTAGAAATCTGTGATACTCCAGCCAGTACTCTCTCCTAGCACCTCTTCACTAAAACCCAGTCTATTAAAGTCAATCCCTTAAACAGGCCTGCTGGTGTGTGGAAATAGCTAAATCAAGAGCACACACCTCTCCAACACATACTGCAAGTCTCCATTCCATGATCCACATTCATTCCTTCCAATCACACAGACCGACCAGAGATGAGAACTGCCCCCAACTTCAGTGAAAATCCAGGAGTTCCAACTCCTTTGCAGGGCAGCTGAGAACAGTTTTAGCTCAGCCGTTTTTTATGCATAGACGGCTCAGTGAGCCACAAGAGCTTGTGTTAGTTTCTAGGAGATTTAATGAATATTAAACCTGTGTCTTTTTAAGATACCTCTAGCAGGCTGGCAGAATCATGCAATTCCGGCTCATTCCAACACCCCGTGGGACAGCTCCCTGTGTGCTTCCCTCCCACTGCTGTAGGCAAGCACAGACTGCAGGGCTCCCTGCTGGGGCACTACTATGCTAGGATAGTGCCCCCAAGCCACCTGCATGAACTGTTCTTCTGAGCGAGGCAGCCCACACCCAAAGGCTGCAGTGGCTCTTTGGGTCTCCTAGCGCAATAGAGTTGGTCCTTAGGCCTCTCCTCCATCCTGCAGGCCTCTCAACCTTTGCCTATCTCCCCCTTGTATTCACCTCCTTCCCACGCAGGGCAGCTCCTGCAGAACCTCCCACTCTGAAGAAGAGCAAGTCGACAGGCACAAGGCAATGCATAACTGAGGTAACCAGATTCGGGGGTGAAAGACTGAAGGGAACTGGGGGGGGGGGGATGACTGGAGAGGAAGAAGCACCCAGCATAAGGTGGCAGGGGAGTTAAACAGATGGAAAAATCAGGAGAGCTGAAAATCCCACAGGTGCCCGATGGAAAGAGGCAAGCAGAGACCGGAGGAAAGAGAAAGGGGAGTGAGTGCACGAGGGGCAGAAGGCCAGTCACGGAGGGTGAAGCAGTAAGTTCAATATACTTACACTGGCATCAGTCTATGAAACCAGGTGTTACAGTAAATGACACACTATCCCTTGGAGTACACAACTGTGTCAGAGAGATGACTGGGAGACCTGGCTGTACTGAATACACCAGTAGGGTCCAAACTTTTCCTTTCAGCCCCCCCGCCCCCCCTGCTCACCACCACCAATGGAATCTGTCCATCCCCCCGCTCCACTACTGCACAGAGGCACTTGGGCTGAAGGCGGAGCTGGGGGTGGGGAAGGAGCGGGGGTTAGAGGCAGAGCTGGCCTGGGGACGGAGAGGGAATGAGGGTGGAGCTGACCTGAGGGCAGAGGAAGGATAGGTGGCACTTCCTCCCTGTCCCTTGGGGGGGCTGGCCTGGGACCCACCACACACCCCTACAGTTTAGAGACCACTGGAAGAGACGGATTTTAAGCTCTTCAGGGCAGGGATCATATTTCTGCTCCATCTGTGCAGCACCTAGTGCAGGGGTAGGCAACCTATGGCATGCGTGCCAAAGGCAGCACGCGAGCTGATTTTCAGTGGCACTCACACTGCCTGGGTCCTGGCCACCGGTCCGGGGGACTCTGCATTTTAGTTTAATTTTAAAAGAAACTTCTTAAACATTTTAAAAACCTTATTTACTTTATATACAACAACAGTTTACTTATATATTATAGACATAGAAACAGACCTTCTAAAAACGTTAAAATGTATTACCAGCATGTGAAACCTTAAATCAGAGTGAATGAAGACTCCGCACACCACTTCTGAAAGGTTGCTGACCCCTGCCCTAGTGCAATGGGATCCTGGGTCCATGCCTGGGGCTCCTAGGTGCTACAGCAATACAAATAATAATGGATGGTGCTTTTCTGGGGGGATGGGGAGTTAAGCCTTTGAGTGCTCCAGGTGTGTTACATACTCTAACTTTACCAACAGCAGAATCCCTCCAGATGTGGCTTATTACGTTACGCCCCCAAAGTCACTAGAGACCTTGCAAGCTGCTCAGATGTTGTGCAGGCTTCCTGTACCAACCAGTCCAGCCGTGAACAGATCCCTGCAGCTGGCATAGTGGAGAGTGCTGCATTACAATCCATTTTTCATCACTTGGTTGTGTAGTAATGTAATTCATTAACATTTTAGAACCATGTTAACTGAAGTTAAACAGGCACTGAAGAGGCATTAAAAACAGTCTAAGCTAGCAGGCTCAGTGAAAACAACCATCCCCAAACAGAAACAGGTAAGAACAGAGTAACCTTGCCTAGAATCTGCATTTTGGTTATTTCCCTACCCTAGACATGATTAGCTCTGAGTCTGCCAAGACAAAATCAGAACCAAGACCAACCCACAAGAATGAGCTGACAGACTCACACGACACTGCTACTTAGTCACCCACCAAAGACAAAACACACACCCTCCATCTGCATGCTGGACAATTCTGCATGCAGCCAATCCAAATACTTAACTTATGTTAAACTATGAATCCAGATTTTCCAAACAATGCATAATCCCCGGACAATGCACTCTCCAGGTCTTAGCGCATGTACCTAGCCTTTCGTTAGGACGGTAGGAATGCTGCAAGAGTTACCTTGGTAGAAAATGGTCTGTGATAGAAAATGTTACTGTATTATGATGAGTTGAATTTACCAAACACAATGTGCCATGGTCTAGGCAGAAGGATTAGTCAGGGTCAGCAGCTCACCATCTAACTTGACTCTTGGCAACTGGATTTGGACACAATATTTTGTACCATACAGAAGCCACTATGGCAGCAACAACGCACCAAGCATTCTGACACAAAGAGAACCCACAAGAGCTGGGTTAAGAAACTGTTTCAAAGCATCCCTCGAGTCCCCAGTGACTAAGAATCCAATGGACTTCTACCCTTACACAATAAATGGGCACAGCCAAGGTTGTATCCCTACCTCTTCTAAACTGAGAACAGTGATGCAAACTCCTGAGACATTTCTTCTGTGAAACTTACGGAAAGTTTTAATGAACGACGGCGTTACATGCTAGACACAAGATCAATCACTAACAAGAAGCATTCAGGTATAATCTGAATAGTTACAATGTCCAATATATGACTGTGATGCTGGCAGAAGAGGTGCCAACTCAGGCCAAAATCTCAGGCCTCAATGAATGTTACAAATGCACAGCTAGGAGGCAGGCCAATTCCCTTCTGTACTAGCATAGATCAAAGCAATTCCTAAATGTACAAGAATGTAGCTGATGTTTAAACTTCATGAAAACTAATGAGACTCTGCAAGCATTGTTTTCACTTATCTGTACCCTGTTATAAAGTAATAGCAAACATTTACATTTTATATACCCCTGTAAATAAAATAAACCATCAAATGAGAAAGAAGCCTTGTGTAATACAAATGATCTTTAACTGGAATGTGCTATTTTTTGCACATTTGAAGGCCTGTGGTCATTGTGCGTGATGATCAGAGATCAAAGACTAAATGTGCTCCTCTCTCCCTCCTTCCAAGAAAGAGCCAAGGTGGGTAGTGACCCTGTCAGTTTGGTGGTTGTGACAAACAGCTGTAAGTATGGACTAGGGCTGTCATGTGATTAAAAAAAATTAATCTTGATTAATCGCATTGTTAAACAATAATAGAATAGCATTTATTTAAATATTTGTGGATGTTGTCTACATTTTCAGATATATTGATTTTCATTTACAGTAACTCCTCACTTGATGTTGTCCCAGTTAATGTTGTCATGTTACTGATCTATTAGGGAACAAGCTCATGTAAAGTTGCACAATGCTCCCTCATAACGTTGTTTGGCAGCTGCCTGCTTCGTCCACTGCTTGCAGGATTCTCTGGAAGAGCAGTCCCTCCTTGTGGGGATTAGAATCGGGGGAGCCAGCTGCAGCCCCGCCCCCCCATCAGCTCCCCTAAATTCCTAAAAATACCAGTGTAGATGAGGAGGCAAGGCTTGGGCGAGTGGAGAGTCCTGTGGATACTTACTTGGGTACATACCCACAGGCTCAGGAGCATCTTTACTTGCCTAAGCAGTGCCTCACCACCTACACTGCTATGTATACTTGGGGGAGGGGGGAGAGAATGATGTAATATATGTACTATACATTCATGGGCGGCGAGTATAATAGGCCAGGGGAGGCTCTGCCTCCCCCAGTGCTGCCGCCAGACCCCCAGTTGCAGGGTTTGGCAGTGAAGTTTTGGCTTTATTACAGCCCATGCAGGTTCCGGGGCAGCTGAGGAGGCGGTGTGCATTTCCTCAGCTGCCCTACAACCTGCATGGGGCATATCAAAAGCATCTTCTGACAGACATTCTTCTCCTGGGTGCATTGGGTTCGGGGAGGGGAGGCGCAGCACGGCTTTGCCCAGCGGGGGGAGGCTTGGGCTCCTCAGGGGAGGGGGAGCAGGGGGAGGCAAGCTCAGGGCTGAGGCTGATCCGGGCCTCCTCCAGACAAAGGTGGGATTGCTCTTCCAGGCAGGTGCGGGGGGGGGGAAGCCTCGGGGCTTCACCAGCCTGTTGCTCCTGCAGTCGGGGGGGTAGGGGTCTCAGGGCTCTGGGCATGGGCAGAAGGGGTGGAGCCGGTGGCTAGCCTCCCCAAAGGGGAGCTCCACCTGCTGCCCATGTCTACATGCCTCTGAAAAGAGTGCACAGTATAGACATAACCTAACCTAAGCTGCTCACTCTTACACTGATGGGCCAGCAGAGAATCAGAGAGGTGAATCTTGCTCCCTGTGTCCCTTCTAAACTCCTGTACGAAGCTTATGTCAAGCCTAGAGTCTCTCCTGCACTTTCTTCCTATGTCACTTTCTCGTTTCTATATGGAAGCTGGTTCTGAAGAACACATGATGCTGTTCTCAACTTGACACAAGCTAGGCACTGCATACACATCTGCAGTACCCCTTTACACACACAGCACTTTGTGGAATGTATTCTGTTGGACTGTACAACGCTCCCAAGAACAGGCAACTATCACCATCCCATTTTGTGACTGTGGAAATTGAGACATCCACCCACATTCTCCTCTCAGTGACATGGTTGTCAGTGCAGAGTATAACCACTGAAATACATGGGGTTACACTAGATGTATCACATCATGATGCAGGACAGGATTTAGTCCAGATGGGGCAACTCTCCTGTTCACACCAGTGAGATTCCACTGGGGTGAGCAGCCCTGCTCCCCACACAGACAGGTTAAGATGGCAGATTTCCACAAGAGCTCAGTACCAGGCAGTTCCCAGACAGAGTAGTTCTTTTTAAAATCTGGCCTGGTATCTTTTGTTTAAAAGCATTTCCTTCTTTTACTTGTTGCCTTTTAATTTTATAAACAAGCCGCTGGTCATGTATTGAAAGAAAGGGTAAATAGCTTCATTCCATTAGTTCTCTAATACTAGCATTTATTTAAAAAAGCTTACAAAATATCTCCTCCTATTTGTCCCCTTTCTAAAAGGGAACAGACCTAATCTTTTAAGTCCCTTTTTGTGCTGAATCCCTAAACCTCAATGTTTCCAATCAATTCATTGTCCTGCTCTAGACATTTCCATTTATGTCTCTTTTAAGATGAGGTGACTAAAACCAAGCTCTATAGTCAGGCCAATGATGTAGCAGTCATTTAGAATGGCATTTCCATATCTCCTGCATTATTCTTTATTACCTTGACGTTACAAGGTAACATCTTACTCACTTTTGACTGATTAAAAAAAAAACCAAAACCTAAAAGTTATGGCCACTTTTCAGTCCTGAGACAGAAGCTGTTTTTAAATCAATAAGTTATATAATTTTAGACAGTAGCTAAGCTACTTTGCTCTTTAGTTCCTCCAGAATTAATTCTCAGATAAAGGCCATCTGTGCTGGGTCACTTAATACAATTTTTTTTTTTTTTTTTTTTTTTTTTTGCTTTAAGATCTCTGTCTCCTACCTCATTACCAGAAGAATAACCTTGAGAGCAGTAAATAATTCATCAGCCTCCAAGGCTGGTGAAATCTGATGCCAAAAAATCATTTCGTTCCTTATCTTCTGACTGTGCCCCTTCCAACCTCCTGGCTTAAGGGTCCCCATCTATTCTGTGGGATTCTTGGATTTATTCAAAACTTAGCTTGTCTTTATAGCTCTATGATTTGTTCTTCAAACTGTCTCTTAACCCCTATTTACATTTTGCCTGTCTGTTTTATTAGCTCATTTAGACAGGAGATCCATTTTTAGAGAGACATTTTTGTAGCTAAATAAAGTCATGCACTTTCATTCAGGCATGTTTGGATTTGCTTCTTTAACCCATTCCCCTTTAGCACTAACACAGTATTCTTAAGACGCCTCCCTGATGACTGTATGGCTTTTTGCTTGCCAACTTTTCCCTTCAAGCTGTTTCTATCTTCCTAATTTTAGAAGTCTCCCCCTCCTTTAAGGTTTAGCGTCCAAGTGCCAGGGCAGAGGACTATTACCCTGGGAAGGTGATAAGCAGCTGAATTATTCAGAGACAGTGTTATGTAGTGGATCAATCATATAGACTTTCAGAACTCACTCCTGTTGGCTATTCGGAACTAAATCAAAGAGTCTCTCCTCTTACGCTGCTGAATTCCTTACTCGTTAAATCAGTGGTTCTCAAACTTTTGTACTGGTGACCCTTTCCACACAGCAAGCCTCGGACTGCAACCCCTCCATATAACTTAAAAACATTTTTTTATATATTTAAAACACCATTATGTGCGTGCTGGATGCAAAGTGGGGTTTGGGGTGGAGGCTGACAGCTCGCAACCCCCTGAGGGGTCCGACCCCCAGTTTGAGAACCCCTGCATTATGTCTCTCTGTCGCAGCCCAGAGAGTAAATACAACAGTCCTGCCAGCAGGTGGAAATGGAAGAGAACACAATGCTCAAATGAAGTTACCGGGATAAAATGGGCTGCCTAGCTGGCAAGAGCCAGTGCACTGTACCGGGGTGGACTGGCTTCCCTTGGTGGCTATTTAAAGGGACCAGAGGGCCTGCCACAGCTACCGCCCTGGGCCCTTTAAATCATCCCCGGAGCCCTGGAGTAGCAGCGGCGGGGCTCCAGCGATGATTTAAAGGGCTGGGCCCTTTAAATCACACCCGAGCCCCCGGCTGCCGCTGCTACCCCAGGGCTCCGGCAGCTCAGATGGCGATTTAAAAGGCCCGGGGTTCCCACTGCCACTATCCTCCGGGGCCCATTAAATTGACACCCAAGCCCCAGAGCTGGAGCCCTGGGGTAGTGGCTGCAGGGTTCTGGTGGTGATTTAAAGGGCCAGGGGCTCCCGGCTGCCACTACTGCAGCGAAGCCCGGGGCCCTTTAAAGATCCGCCAGAGGCGAAGGCCCCCTCCGATGAGGATTTAAAATGCCCGGGAATTTAAAAGCCCACCTCTTCTGGTAGAGACCACGACTCTTCTGGTTGAGGCCCCAACCCCCTCCTGAGGACTCCGAAGTACTACTAAGTCCTTTAAATTACTTTCGCCCCTGACTAGAGCCCATAACTGTGCCACGAGCAGAGAACAGAAGAGACCAAGGTGTCATCAATGCCTGAAGCCCCCACAACGGCAGGGAAAAGATTAAATGAGATATACCCAAATCATCCTGGCAAGTGACAATACATGCTGCAGAGGAAGGTGAACACTCCCCCCCCCCCGATCACTGCCAATATGACCGGGGGGGGGAGGACAGAAATTCCTTCCCAACCAGACATGTGGAAGTCAATCAGAATTACACAGTTAGGTTCTTCCTTTCTCCTTTCACACACATCATCATTAAAATCCACACACAGGGCTAAATCATGAAACTCCCAGTTTATTGACTGGGTATTAGAGACATAAAACTTTAGAAAGCAGGATGTGAATTCAGAAACAGAAAAAAGGTCAAACCACCTAGGCCTGGTCTACACTACGCATTTATACCAAATTTAGCAGCGTTAAACCGAATTAACCCTGCACCCGTCCACACAACGAAGCCCTTTATATCGATATAAAGGGCTCTTAATACCGATATCTGTAATCCTCCCCAACAAGGGGAGCAGTGCTGAAATCGGTATTGCCATGTTGGATTAGGGTTAGTGTGGCCACAATTCAACGGAATTGGCCTCCGGGTACTATCCCATCCCACAGTGCACCATTGTGACCGCTCTGGACAGCAATCTGAACTCGAACTTTTGAATTTCATTTCCTGTTTGCCCAGCGTGGAGAGCTGATCAGCACAGGTAACTATGCAGTCTGAGAAACTAAAAAGAGCTCCAGCATGGACCGCACGGGAGGTACTGGATCTGATCGCTATATGGGGAGATGATTGCGTGCTAACAGAACTCCGTTCCAAAAGACGAAATGAAAAAACATTCCAAAAAATCTCCAAGGTCATGATGGAGACAGGCCACACCAGGGACTCAGTACAGTGCCGCGTGAAAGTTAAGGAGCTCAGACAAGCCTACCAGGAAACCAAAGAAGCAAACGGAAGGTCCGGGGCAGGGCTGAAAACATGCCGCTTCTACGCTGAGCTGCATGCAATTCTAGGGGGGTCCGCCACTACTACCCCACCCTACTGCGGATTCCAACGCAGGGGTAATCTTAGCCATGCCTGAGGATTCTGAGGACGGGGAAGATGAGGAGGAGGACGACGACAAGCTTGCGGAGAGCACGCAGCACTCCGTTCTCCCCAATGGCCAGGGATTTTTCTCAGCCGGACGGAATTACCCTCTGAGCACTTCCATGCCACTATCCCACACAATGAAGCCATGGAAGAGACCTCTGGTGAGTGTACCTTTGTAAATATAAAACATGGTTTAAAAGCAAGCGTTTTTTAATGATTAATTTGCCCTGAGGACTTGGGATGCATTTGCGGCCAGTACAGTTACTGGAAAAGTCTGTTAACATGCCTGGGGATGGAGCGGAAATCCTCCAGGGACATCTAATTGAAGCTCTCCTGGAGGTACTCCAAAAGCCTTTCCAGAAGGTTTCTGAGCAGCGCAGCCTTATTCCGTCCTCCATGGTAGGACATTTGACCACGCCATGCTAGTAGCAAGTAATCTGGTGTCATTGCATGACAAAGCCTAGCAGAGTATGGTCCCGGTGTTTGCTGGCATTCAAGCAACATCCGTTCTTTATCTCGCTGTGTTATCCTCGGGAGAGTGATATCATCATGGTAACCTGGTTGGAATACGGGAATTTAATTAAGGGGACAGAGGTGGCCATTCCTACTGGGCTGTTTGCCTGTGGCTGAAAAAAAAAATCCTTCTCTGCAGTTAGCCAAGCAGAGGGGAGGATTGGAGCTGAGCGTTTTTGCATTTGGCTAGCAGGTATCTTCCCTGATACCAGCTGCACGGGGGCCGGGGGGAGGGGGGGGAGAGCGATCATCCCAGAGAATTGGATGGGGGAGGGGATTTGGTTTCTGCTGCTGCACGTTAACAGGAAAGCTGCAGCACTCAATGGGCTTTGCTTGATATGTGGGAAAGGAGGGCGCTGGATATATGAAGGCTGCAGAAACCGAAAGACAATGGCTTACCATAGTCACATGCAAGCCAAATTGTGTTGCCCGGACCTGCATGTGTGATCTCTAACACCAAAGCCGCAGGCACTCAATATTAAGATGCAAAATGCGACCTTGTACTGAAATCACATGTGCAATGTAATGTGAATAGTGTTGTTCACTGTCAAAGAGTACAACTATTGTTCTATAAAATGTATCTTTTTAATACTTCTCTCCCTTTTTTCCCTCCCTCCTGCAGCTGCAAATTTTTCAAGCCTCCCTACTCCATCCCGAAGGCTATCTCAGAGAAGGGGGTGGGAAAAAAAGACACGAGACGAAATGTTCTCGGAAACCATGGAAGTGACTCGCAATGAAAGAGCTCATCTGAATGAGTGGAAGGACGTGGTATCAAAGTACAGTGAATCTGAGAACAGGAGGGACGAACGTGAGGAGAGGAGAGATGCTCAAGATGAGAGGTGGTGGTAAGAAGATCAGAGGAGGCATGATGCAATGCTGGGGCTGCTGCGTGATCAAACTGACATGCTTCGGCGTCTGGTGGAGCTTCAGGAATGGCAGCAGGATCACAGAGTGCCACTGCAGTCCCTGTATAACTGCCCTCCCCAATTTCCATAGCCTCTTCACCCAGACTTGTAAGAACGCGTGGGGGGAGGCTCCGTGCACCTCCCCACTCCACCCCCGTGGACAGCTCAACCAAAAGGCTGTCATTATTTTGAACTTTTCTAGTGGCCTTTTCCTTCCCTCCTATCCTCCTCCCAAACCCCACCCGGGCTACCTTTCAGTTTTCTCCCTCTTTTTATAATCAATTAATAAAGAATACATGATTTTTAAACAATAATGACTTTATTTCCTTAGAAAGCAAGCTGTAACTGAAGGGAAGGGTGGGTTACTTACAGGGAATGAGTCAATCAAGGGGGCGGGTTTTCATCAAGGAGAAACAAACAACAGTCACACTGTACCCTGGCCAGTGATGAAACTGGTTTTCAAAGCTTCTCTGATGCGCACCGCATCATGGTGTGCTCTTCTAATCGCCCTGGTGTCTGACTGCGCATAATCAGAGGCCAGGTGATTTGTCTCAGTCTTCCACCCCGCCATAAAAGTCTCCCCCTTACTCTCACAGAGACTGTGGAGCACACAGCAAGCAGCAATAACAATGGGTATATTGGTTTGGCTGAGGTCTGAGCGAGTCAGTAATGTGCGCCAGCGTCCCTTTAAACGGCCAAATGCACATTCTACCACCATCCTGCACTTGCTCAGCCTGTAGTTGAACAGCTCCTGACTACTGTCCAGGCTGCCTGTGTGTGGCTTCATGAGCCATGGCATCAAGGGGTAGGCTGGGTCACCCAGGATAACTACAGGTATTTCAACATCCCCAACTGTTATTTTCTGGGCTAGGAACTAATTCCCTTGCTGCAGCCATTTAAACAGAGTAGTGTTCCTGGAGCGTCATGAATCTTTCCCAGCCATCCCACGTGGATGTTGGTGAAACGTCCCTCGTGATCCACCAGTGCTTGCAGCACCATGGAAAAATACCCCTTGCGGTTTATGTACTGGGTGCTCTGGTGCCAAGATAGGGATATGGGTTCCATCTATCGCCCCACCACAGTTACGGAATCCCATTACCGCAAAGCCATCCACTATGACCTGCACATTTCCCAGAGTCACTACCTTTCGTAGCAGCAGCTTAGTGATTGCTTTGGCTACTTGCTACACAGTAGCCCCCACAGTAGATTTGCCCACTCCAAATTGATTCCCAACTGACTGGTAGCTGACTGGCGTTGCAAGCTTCCAGAGGGCTAACGCCACTCGCTTCTCAACTGTGAGGGCTGCTCTGATCTTGGTATTCTGGAGTTTCAGGGCAGGGGAAAGCAAGTCACAAAGTTCCATGAAAGTGCCCTTACGCATGCGAAAGTTTCTCAGCCACTGGGAATTGTCCCACACTTGCAACACTATGCGGTCCCACCAGTCTGTGCTTGTTTCCTGGGCCCAAAATCAGCGTTCAATAGCTAGAACCTGTCCCATTACCAGCATGATTTCCAACGAGCCGGGGCCCGCCGTTTGAGAGAATTCTGTGTTCGTGTCCTCATCACTCGTCACCACTCTGCCGTAGCCGCCGCCTCCTCAGCTGGTTTTGCAGATCCTGGTTCAGCGTAGACTGCACAAGAATACGAGAGGTGTTTACAATGTACACGATTGCTGTCTTGAGCTGAGCAGGCTCCATGCTTGCCGTGGTATGGCGCCTGCACAGTTCACCCAGGAAAAAAGGCGCAAAGCGGTTGCCTGCCACTGCTTTCGCAGAGGGAGGGGTGAGTCTGTACCCAGAACAACCAGTAACAATGTTTTTTGCCCCATCAGGCACTGGGATCTCAACCCAGAATTCCAATTGGCAAGGGAGATTGCGGGAGCTATGGGATAGCTACCCACAGTGCAATGCTCCAGAAATCGACGCTAGCCTTGGTACATGGACGTACACCGCCGAATTAATGTGCTTAGTGTGGTCGCGTGCACTCGACTTTATACAATCTGTTTCAAAAAACTGGTTTCTGTAAAACCAGAATAATCCCAAAGTGTAGACATACCCCTAGTGTCAGACATTAGATTCAGCACTGAGGCTCCCTAAGCATGCGGGGATCAAGTCCCAGAAGGTATGCACACTCTAAGCAAAGAGAAAAAACTGAAAGGCAAGGGAAAAACCCTAATAGCATTAAATGGTTAGAATCAAAAGATTATGACACAAACACAAATCCTCCAGAAACTAGAAATCCAGAACAAATTAAGTCAAGAAGAAAAAAAAGCCTTAGCAAAGGCAGGTAAAATGTCAGATGGAAAATAGGAGACTCAGAGTTTGAAGAGCCAAGAGCCAAAGGCATAAAAATGAACAAGCAATGCTATCAGAGTATCAGAAGCAGGAGCCTGTGAAAGAACTGGTGGGCCTGCTGGACCATTGCAGAGTGACAGGAGCAGTTGAGGGGATCTGGCCACTGCAAAGAGGCTGAATGAGATCTCTGAATCTGTCTTCACCACAGGAAAGGTTACAGACATACCAACCCTGGGCCAACTCTTTGCAAGCAGTATTGATAAAATACTGCCAGACTGACACGTAGAGAGGGGATTGAACAAGCTGATTAATTGCCACCCGGTCCTGGGGAGTCTGTTCAAAGAATTCTGAACAATCTTAAAGGGGCTAAGCTACCAACAAAAATATGCAGGAAGGGACAACATTTGCTATCTGTGTAGGAGACACTGTGGATGACCATAGGAATTTTAGGCCATTTAATCTTACTTCATGATCCAGTAAATCAGTGGAAATAATCAAATTAAAATGATAAAACAGCTTGATGACAGGCTAGGACAGGGTCTAACCAGCCAGCCACTGCAAAGGAAAGCAGTACCACGACTAGAAACCAAGCAGTCATGGGCTAAGAGGCAAAGTAACGTCACTGAACAGAAACAGCCCCAGGGAGAAAATTGGAAGTAGGAATAAGTGATCAAATGGTCAACTGGAATCATTTAATACAGTAATCAGCTTAAAAAGAGGTGTAAGCAGGGATGCGACAAAGTTCGTAGATGACAATTACCTAGGTTAGTAAGACTGCAAAGAATTTCAGAGGGCCCTAATCACAGCACGTGAACAGCCAGCACGTCAGATGGAATTCAGTGTTGCCAAACCCATGGGAACGCCCACGGGAAGGAATTCATGAGACTATCCATGTTATTTTAGACAGGATTTTAATAAACAGAGATATAAGTCCTTGTGCTTCAGAGCATGAGCGAGCCATGACCTGACCATAGGTGGCAGGTTATGTCTGTTTGCGGTGCTCGGGCACCAGGAATATTCAGGACTGGTGGCCCTGCTCCAGCAATATTTGGAACTGGGTCTCTCCTCCGGTCCCCGCGGGTGTCCCCCACCCCCCTCGCCCCGCCACATGCCTGCCTGGAGCAGGTCCCAGCCCCCGCCTGCCACCCCTCCCCCTGCGTGTCCCCCCCCCGCCGCGCCACGTCCCTGCCTGATAGAAAGCAGCACATGCCTCTCCCCTGCCTGCTTCTGCTCCCGGGGTAGAACAGCTCCCAGAAGAACTGCTGTCTGCTGCCCCAGGGTCCTAGCGCCTGCCGTCCACTAATGGCAAGGCAGGCTGCCCTTACCCTGCCCTTCTGCCCTAGCCCTGAGCCTCTCCAACAACCCAAACCCCTCAGCCCCAGCCAGAGCCCTCATCCCCCTGCACCCTGATCCTCTGCCTCAGACCCGAGCCCCCCCCCCCCCGCAGCATGAACCCCTCATCCTCCGCCCCAGCCCTCATTCCCCAGCACCCTGATCCTCTGCCCCAGCCCCGAGCCCCCCCTCCGGAGCATGAACCCCTCATCCTCAGCCCCACAGCCCTCACGCCACACCCCAACCCTCTGCCCTAGCCCTGAGACCCCTCCTGCATCATGAATCTCTCATCCTCAGCCCTACAGCGCTCACCCCTGCACTTCCTCCTATCCACAAACTCCCTCCCAGAGCATGCACTCCCTCCCCTTTCCCACACACCCACTCCCAGCCCAGAGGCCGCACCCAAACTCCATCCCAAAGCCTGCACCCCTCACCCCCTCCTGCACACCCACCTCCTCCCCAGCACGGAGCCTACACCCAGCACCTAAATTCCATCCCAAAGCCTGCACCCCTCCTGCACTCTAATCTCCAAGCCCAGGACCTGCACCCCAGACCATCTCCCTCCAAACCCCTTCCAGAGCCTTAGGCAGGTGGGGGCGGAGTTTGGGAGGGTGGAGTTGGGGGGGCAGGTGCTGGCCACCACCAAAATTTCTACAAACTTGCCATCCATGGACCTGACTGATTAGGAATAACTCTCCCCTTCCTATGGGCAGGTTATTAAGGGGAAGATTTTGAAAAGTCAAGACACCTAACTCCCACATGCATTGACAGGTCCTTTGCACCCTTCTTTGACACGTTTGGCCCGTTAGATACAGGACTAGATGGCCTTCAGATCTGATTTGGGATGGCAATGCCTTGCTAATAATGAATTTTGTAACTACATCACTGCTTGCCCAGGTACTAAGCTTAGTAACCTTTTCCCCAGTGATCTCACTCTGCCACATCTGCCTCTGCCTGCCAGCCTATGCTCTGTTTAACTATGTGACTGAGAGGGCAGTGTTCCAAGACAGACAAGCTTTTATTTTTTAAAAATAATTTCTGATTACAGGAGTTTTAAATCTTTTGGCGCTGATGAGTAGACTAACGGACTCAGGCATTACACAACTAAGGATACAGGAGAACAGAGACTAAAACAAAAAAAAAAATCACAAGTTCATGTTTTCTCAGATATCTAATAGCCACAATTTTTCAGCCAATTCTCAATCCAAGTGTCTACATGAAAGCTCAGAAGGGGATTCTGTGTGCTAGTGTGTTCCAAAGAGCAGACCCACATACAACCAGTACTCTGGTACAGTGCAGCTAGACCCTTTACAGCCTATGCGTATGTCTACACTACAAACAAACCATTGCACCGAGTCTACAGGCCTAAAACTACCAGTTTTCACTCAGGCTGGAGCCTGGGCTCTGAAACCCAGAGGAGGGGAAAAGTTTCAGAGCCCAGGCTTCAGCCCGAGCCAGAACTTCTACACCACTGTTTTTAGCCCTATACTGTGAGATCTGCGAGCCCAAGTAAGCCCAGGCTCTGAGACTCACCGCCGCAGGTGGTTTGCAGTTTTTTTTGCTGGGTGACCATACCCCTAGATAGATTCTAGATCCCTCCTCTTTTTTAAGAGTCTAAAAACTGTAGTGAAGAATGTGACCTAGGTGCCACACAGGAGCAGTGGGTGGTCCAGCATATTGGTAATGGATTACTACCAGAACGTCAGCGTAGTTACCCAAGTTAGTAATGACCTTGCTGCCACCATCCATGGCCGCACCCCGGAAGCGGCCAGCAGCAGGTCCGTCTCCGAGGTGATGGCACGCAAGTGGCTCTGCGCAGCTCTCACCCGCAGGCACTGACCCCCTCAGCTCCGGCCATTGGGGGTGCGGAACCGGTGCTCAGGGTGGGAGCAGCGTGCGGAGCCCTGTGGACCCCCCAGCCTAGGAGCTGGATCTATTGGCCGTTTCAGAACAGGTAAGGACGAACTGCCTTAGCTCTGCAGCACCGCCAACGGGACTTTTAATGGCCCGGTCAGTGGTGCTGACCAGAGCTGCCACGACCCAGTGCCTTACATTCCTGCAGTTTGAAAAACACTGCTCTAGACTGTAAACTCGCAGGCACAGGATCATGTGTGTAGAGGGCCTGGTACAACAGGACCACAAACCTGGTGGGGACCACTCCAGTTCAGCATGAAGTTATTGGGCTGGGTGCAGGAATCCCTGGGTAGGATTCTCTGGCCTGTGAACATCTATGAAGCTATGGCACTAATATAACGCACATAATAACAGGCTCTAGAGAGAGTTCTTCCACATCAGAAGTAAGCACCTTGGTGCAGGAGGAAGGGAACGCTTGTAGTACTGCTGCTGCCAGATTCGCATGTACTGGGGAGAGAGGCCTGACATTCCCAGTGTTGTCAGCCTGCCATCCATCATCAGGGGTGAGAGTGAGGGTATTTTAAAAGTGGGAGAAATTGTAATGTACAGACAACTCCACTTCACCTTTACCACAGTAAGTAAAGCTTTTCAAAGACAATGCTCCAGTCCTCAACAGTGCTATGCCGAACACTTGAGTTCTGCAAAGAGATAACGTTCTGTCCCAACATTGATTTATTCCATTAAAAGGACAAATAGACAACACTCAATCAAAGATCACATGAACAACAAAAGCAGCAAATGTCTGCTCTGACCAAAGGCTGTTTATTCAACATTACTTCTTCAGCCTAAAGACCTTTATCACAGTGCTGTGTTTCCATTTCCAACACTTGCACAATCTTGCCTTGTTTGGCAAAATGTTCTTAATGTTAGATATATCCCAAGTGTCTGCAGAGAAACTAAACATAATGCATTAGGCTCTCCAGAAGGCAGCCTTCTGCTGGGGGAGGAACAAGTAGTTTACTTTATAAAGGACAAAGAAAAAGTTAAGAATAACAGGCACCTTCAAAAGAAGAAAGGGATCTAGGTAGATTTCTGGAAGAAAAAGAAAAAAAATGTACTTTTAATTCTCCCACAGGAAGACTTCCACATTTTAGTTAAACAAATATACAAAATAATTCAGGGCCAAAGCCAAAACCTTCAGTGAATATCTGGGCACAGCGCCCTTTGAAGTCCATACCAGCAGCAATGGACCACATATGCAATGAATGTTTTGCCCACACAAGCACAGCTTCCCTAACGCAGTTAGTTAAGAGAACAAGTACAAATAAGGATAATGTTTGCAAAACATCCGTTTTTATAAAGACATGAAAGCTAATTTCAGCCCATCAGCAGATTAAGTCAGAAATTAATTTGACCCAATAGGCTTTAGAATGGCCACGTCTTGCATTACTATTTTCCCTTTTTATATGGTTGTTGCGAAAAAGCGAAAGTAACTGCTAGAAGAGAAGCAGCATGAAGGAGCTGAGACAGTTCTTTATTGTAAATGACTATGTTTCTGTATCTACCTGTGTTTTCTGTAACAATTACTGATCTAAAGGAATCGTTCCCTCACTCCTGAGTTTTCTCCTTTTCTTTCCCCTTTTTTCATCAGCGATTGCTCGGCACCTTAGCAACCGCTCTACAACTTGCATTGCAAGGCAGTACCTAAGGCACAGCCTGCAGTACTGAGCCACTCTAGCTACAAGTTCTTTCACTTCAGCCATGCACAGAGCCAGGTTTTGGTGTGGGGGGAGGGGCGGGGGAGGAAGAGGAGGTCAGGCAAAGATGCTCATCAAGAATCTCCCTTTTCTGGAACACTAAGGCTCAGAATCTCCCTCCAGTCACATCTACGCTGATTTTCCAAACAGTCTCAGCACTTAGGCCTGGTCTACACTATACGTTTAAACCGAATTTAGCAGCATTAAACAGAATTAACCCTGCACCCGTCCACACAACAAGGCCCTTAATATCGATATAAAGGGTTTTAAACCGGTTTTTGTACTCCTCTCCGACGAGAGGAGTAGTGCTGAAATCAGTATTGCCATCTCGGATTAGGGTTACTGTGGCCACAAATCGATGGTATTGGCCTCCACGCGGTATCCCACAGTGCACCACTGTGACCGCTCTGGAAAGCAATCTGAACTTGGATGCACTGGCCAGGTAGACAGGAAAAGCCTCGCGAACTTTTGAATTGCATTTCCTGTTTGCCCAGTGTGGAGCTCTGATCAGCACGGGTGGTGATGCAGTCCCAAATCCAAAAAGAGCTCCAGTATGGGCTGTACAGGAGATACTGGATCTGATCGCTGTATGGGGAAACAAATCTGTTCTCTCACAGCTCCGTTACAGAAGACGAAGTGACAAAGCATTTGAAAAAATCTCCAGGCTATGACAGAGGCCACACCACAGTGCTGTGTGACAAGCGTAATGGAAAGCCAAAGAATCAAAGGGACGCTCATGGAGGGAGGGAGGGGGTACTGAGGACTCCAGCTATCCCACAGTCCCTGCAGCCTCCAAAAAGTATTTGCATTCTTGGCTGAGCTCCCAATGCCTGTAGGGTCAAACACATTGTCCGGGGTGGTTCAGGGTATCTCTCATAAATTTATCCCCTCTACCCCCGGGAATGAAAAGGGAAAAAAATCGTTTCTTGACTTTTTTCAATGTTACCCTATATCTACTGCATGCTGCTGGTAGATGCGGTGCTGCGGCACTGAACAGCAGCATCCTCTCCCCTCCCCTCCCCTTCCCGGTGGCAGATGGTACAGTACAAAAGGACTGATAGCCGTCCTCGTCATCATCCCATGAGTGCTCCTGGCTGGCCTCAGGTAAAGACGGCCGGGGGCGCCTGGGTAAAAATAGGAATGACTCCCGGTCATTCCTGGCAGATGGTACAGAACGGCTGGTAACTGTCCTCATCATAGCAACTGGGGGCTGAGTTCCATCAGCCCCCCCCCCGCTTTCATGTCTAAAGAAAAGATTCTGTACAGCCTGGACTATCATAGCAGCGGGAGGCTGGGCTCCTCTCCCCCCACCGTTTAATGTCCTGCCTGGACTATTATAGCAGCTGGAAGCTTCCTCCCCCTCATTTTATCTCACTAAAAAGTTAGTGTTTCTTATTCCTGCATTCTTTATTACTTCATCACACAAATGGGGGGACACTGCCACGGTAGCCCAGGGGGGTTGAAGGAGAAGGGAAGCAACGGGTGGGGTTGTTGCAGGGGCACCCCCTAGAATGGCATGCAGCTCATCATTTCTGCGGGATCTGACACAGAGCAGCTGTGCTCTCTGGTTCTCTGATACACTGGGTCTCTAGTACACTTGTCTCATATTCTAGGCAGGACTGACTATTTTTAGATAAAACATAAAGGAGGGAATGACCCAGGGAGCCATTCCCATTTTTGTCTTTGCACCCCCGGCCGACCTCAGTGAAGGCCTGCCAGAAGCACCCATGACAGCAGCAGACGGTACAGAACGACTGGTAACCATCTCTGCTACCCTGCAAAGGCAAATGAATGCTGCTGTGTAGCACTGCAGTACCACCTCTGTCAGCAGCATCTAGTACACATACAGTGAGAGTGACAAAAGGCAAAACGGGCTCCATGGTTGCCATGCTATGGTGTCTGCCAGGGCAATCCAGGGAAAAAGGGCGCGAAATGATTGTCTGCCGTTGCTTTCACAGAGGAAGGAATGAGTGACGACATTTACCCAGAATCACCCGTGACACTGTTTTTGCACCATCATGCATTGGGAACTCAACCCAGAATTCCAATGGGAGGGGGAGACTGTGGGAACTGTGGGATAGCTACGGGATAGCTACCCACAGTGCAATGCTCCAGAAATCGACGCTAGCCTCAGTACATGGACACACATCGTCGAATTATTGTGCTTTGTGTGGCCACGTGCACTCGACTTTATACAATCTGTTTTACAAAACCGGTCTATGTAAAATCGGAATAATCCTGTAGTGTAGACGTACCCTTAGGAAACACACAGTTCTTGCCACAAAGTTCTAGCATAGTCCGAATATGCTAAGTCAATGAGAGCATTCAACAAGTTTGCAAATTCTTGATCTAGGACTTGATTGAAATTCTCTGGTGAGAATATCTGCAGCATCTAACATACCCATGTCACCAGATACACTGCAATATACACAAATTACCTAGCCGCAAGGATATAGTAGTGATGAATCACCATTACAACACAAATGCAGTGCTCCTCATGCACTGCTATAGTCAGAAAATAGGCTAAAAAACTAAATCATAAGGTTGAAAAGTCAACTCCCTGGAGCTCAATACACAATCCTATTTCAGAACTGGAAATCAAGGGCCCCCTGAACTACATTTTTATCATACACTGATTATTTCTGCATGGTGTTCCAAGGTTTCACCAAAGTAAGATCATCCGTCAGCCTAGAAGTGGTTCAGCTTGGCATACTGGATCAGAACTCCAACTGCTGATCTTCCATGCAAGGCAAGGAAGAGGCGGCGTTTGGAAACAAGTGAGGCCGCTATAGGGAGAGACAGATCAGAACTGATGAACTGGTCTGAAAGAGGTTTGTATTTGCCTCATTCACAAGATTCAAACAATCCCTCCTCACCCATCCAGAAAATAAGCGCACAAATCATTCCCTTTAAACTCTGCTACCACTGCAGCTCAGAGACTGGCAGCACACTGTGTCCTCACAAAGCCAAAACAGACACCCAGGAGTTCAGGAGGTAGGAAAAGAAACTCCTGGCTACTCTGGTCCATACTTCTGTCCTTCATACCTCCCTGTCTTTCTCCCTTTGCAACTTTGTCCATTTCCTTCCCTCTCTCAGCTCTGTCTCTCTCAATCCCTTTGCCTGCTCCCCACAACTGCAAAGGAACCACAAATGAGGCACACCCTGAGCCATTAGTTACCTCTCCCCCACTCCTCCCAGCAATAGCTGCTGTGAGCAAGAACAGCTAAAACTACTCCAGCTCCTGAAAGGTTTGCTCTATTCTCATCAGTACCCAGATGACCAAAGCACCCATCTGAACAAGTTCTTCAGACAGACCCAGCACAGGAGTAGAGAGAGAACTACCAACACTAAGGAATCCACAATGTAACTCTTAAACTATGAGACTGAAGAAGCCTGTATTCGCAAGTGCTTCCATTAATCACAAGCATTAAAACACTGAGAACCCAAGTCACTCCCAGATGAACACTATGTCTGGGCCAAGTGCTTTCCTGACTCTCAGATGGATCATAGCCAATCTTGCATAATAGAATAATTCACATAATGTTCATACATTAAATGAAGTAATTAGTGGACTGGAGCCTGGACTGGTCCTTGAGTGTTCCTATTGTACTAAAACAAGGCCGTTTGATTTTATACAGTATTTTACTACTTCCGTGTATCTCCTCAGGTTTCCCAGGAGTTTGAGTCTGGCAGCAAGAGGTAACGTGAAGGCAAATAGTTGCTATTCTGCCTTCACTCAGTATGAATGCTCCCAGAACCTTGGACCTGTGATACTGGAAAATGAATTGTTGGCAAAGGCACCAGGGGATTTATTTTTTTAAATAATCCTTAAATTCCCTTGGTGGGAGGCAGGGTACACTTTAGTTTAATGATTCTTTGAATGCCAGCATTCTAAAAGTACAGCAGCACTGCAACACAACTCAGTACCATGCTAACGCAATCACTGGTATAAGCTGAAGCCCTCGTACCCCCTATCCCCATACACATTGACAGAAATTAGTTACTGCTTGCTACTAGAGGATGTTGCTATCTTTTAGTGTTTTCCCAAACCACATTCAGCTGCCAAGTGTCAAAATCCTGCACCCATCAGAATACACAATCTCAGAAGCAGCAATGTGGTTTTGTTCTTGTACATCATTTTCCTACTGTAGTCACCTGTATCCCAATGGACTGGGTTTATCTAGGTGTTTTCTGTGGCTAGAATACACCTCTACTCCGATATAACACGACCCAATATAACATGAATTTGGATATAACGCAATAAAGCAACGCTTTCGGTGGGTGGGGCTGCGCACTCCGGCAGATCAAAGCAAGTTCGATATAACGCGGTTTCACCTATAACGCAATAGGATTTTTTGGCTCCCGAGGACAGTGTTATATCGGGGTATTCTGCTTTTGAAACGAGTCTCAAATCTCTCTCAGCTGGACAACTTCAGTTTGTGCTAAAGGAAAACAGATTTGCAATAAAAAAAAAAAAAGACATGAAAATCTGTCCACTTATAAAACATTTTTTAACCAGGCCTGGTGCTTTCTGCAGCCTCCTGTCTTTGGATATTTGCCACCGAATGCCATGGTTCAGTACTTCAGCTTTGACTGCTGCTCTGCTCTAAAAATCCATCACTGTAAAATGGATAAAACAACAATGCAGCTTGGAGAGGGAATTCAAATGGAACATTACACTCTTGCTTCCTGCTGTAACACACAAACTTCTCCAGACAACTATTTCATCCTTCAAGCTACTCCAGGTTGAACCAGTTATCTTTCATACCCAATTAGAAGCTTTCCTGGAACAGTATATTTAATCTAAAGGCAACAAAGCTCACCAGAGTATGCAAGTACAATACCACTTCATCTGAAGTCACTGAAATTTCCCACACATCATTCTGTACTTCCTATAAAAATCTAGGTTCTCCAGACCGTGATCTCTTTGTGCAGTAGTGATCACCTGACTCTTATCTTTGACTGATCACTCAATACATTAGAGAATATCCTAGAGACACACCAACATGGAAGCATTCACAAGAGACAATGGCATTCTCATAGGGTTTAGTACTTGCCCCGGGGCACCTCCGTGTGACTCATCTGAGGATTAGCTCTCCCCAAATTATGGGGATTATGTCCCCCTCCTTTGGTTGCTCGCCCTGTGGTCCGTCTCTATGCACGCAGGTTACTCTCTCTTTGTGACACTGCCTTCTAGCCAGGTCACTACAGCCCCTCATTCCAGGATAACAGACCCACTGGCCAAGCACTATCTGCAGACTCGGACAGTTTTCCAACCCACTGGTCAGCCTGTGCCACTTTCCCAGGCCCACTCATTTCTCCAGGTTCCAGCCCAGGAACCCTAAACCCAGAAACCACGGTCTGCTCAAGCTCTAACCTTGTTGCTGTTTCCCTGGACTCTTTCCTGCCTTCCTTCTCTATCTTCTGGGCCTCCCTGCAGGTCATCACTGGAGCTTCCTCTGCTCCCGGTGACTCCTTCACCCCACTCAGGTTCTTGTCAGAGTCTACAGTACAAAGTAGGATCTCAGGGGTTACTCTCCCCAGACCTCCTTGTATCTAGCTGACTCCCTGCTCTCTGTGGAAGGACTGCAGATCTCCTCCCTGCAGCCCCAGCTTACTCTACACTTCCGGGTTTTATACTTGCTCTGCCTGCCCCTGCCCTGCTGGGTTTCATCATCCACTAGGTCTTCTGCTCCCGGGGCAACCCGTCACAGAGTTAATTGGCCCTTTTTCCACTCAGGCCTTGTGTGGGATAGGAACCAGACCTCAGGCACACAGTAAGGAGGGAGAACAAGAGGACTCTGTCACAGGTTAGGGCAACTGGGCCTGTACTCCCACTCCATGGTCCACCAGGGGAACCCACTCTAGCCTCCCAGTTCCCAGCCAACACCTCTGCTGTGCGGAGACTCGCATCTCTCCCCCTCCCCACTGAGGGTTTTAAGGCTGCACAGCCCTGATCTACACTGATAACCCCAGCAAGTCAGACTGCCTAAACCAGGGGTCTCAAACTCAATTTACCTTAGATCCAGTGCCAGTCCTCAAATCCTCCCAGCAGCCCATTGTCACTCATGCCGCCCAGAACCCGCCCCCCAAAAAACTCCACTCCTCACCTGCCTAAGGCTCTTGGATGGAGCCTGGGTGGGGGAGGAGGTCTGGGGTAGGAGGTCTGGGGTAGGGGATTGGGGTGCACACTCTGGGAGGGAGTTTGGGTGCAGAAGGGGTGAGAGGTTGGGCTCTGGGAGGGGGTCTAGGGTGCAGGCTCTGGGATGGAGTTTGGGGCTGTGGGGTGTGTGGGGAGAGGGTGCAGGTTCTGGGAGGGAGTTTGGGGGCAGAAGGGGGTTTGTGGAAAGGAGAAGGGGCTGCAGGCTCTGGGAGGGGAGTTGGGGGTGCGGCGCTTATCTGGGACTCCAAGGTGGGGTGGGCTGGGGGGCCTCCGAGCACTTCTTCCCCCAGGAACTGCCCCCACAGCATCCCATTGGCCACAGGGGCAATCAGGGTAGGGGCAGCGCACAGAGGCACAATCCCTCCCCACCCCTTGGCCACAGGGAGGAGCCGGCAGCCACCAGAGCAAGCAGACAGACTCTGCTCAGCTCTGCTGCACCGCCAGTGCCCCTGAGGGGGGAGCGCCCGGGGGCAGCAGGTGGGGCCAACGGAGAGACCTGACCCCAAAACTGTTGGGAGCCCCACAGGCCACATTGGGGAGGCTCAAGGGCCGCAGATGGCCTGCGGGCCAGGAGTTTGAGACCCCTGGCCTAAACAAACTAGGTTTCCCTGGGAGGACCGTAAACAGTGTATTGCCTGCAGTTAAAAGTTACTGCACAGCTCCTTCTGAGCAAGCACACATATTCTTAAGGTGAAAACATTACATAGAAAACACATTTTAATTGTAAAAAAACCTACATGCATGCTAAAAAGCTTACCAGAGGTCACACTCAACTGAAACCTACCAGTGCCCTACGTTATAGTCTCTCACAACCATAAGTGGGTTTTCCCCGTGGTTACAAAGTTCACATCCATCTGTGAACCAGAACCAGAACCGAGGCTGGGCAGAACAGCCGTTTGTTTATGCTCCTTGGGCAATTTGATCTTGGCATTGTGTAACAAGTGATCAGAAGAAAATGGCTCTCTCCTCAGAGCAGAGCTTCAAAAGGCTTGGTTTTTACATAATCAGAGAATTTGCATTAACTTTCCTGGGGAATCCCTATGGAGAATCCTCTTAACACTTATTGTCCCAAAGTCCATACTCGTCTGGCACATTTTCAATATGGTCATTTGTCACATCTCTCCCTTAGAGAAGTTACATACAATCCAGGCCCACAATAATATATAAACTTAGCACAACAGGGTCTTTCAAGAACACTGAAGGAAGCTGCCATATTTGTCAGACTCCTTTCATATTTCAACAGCTTAAGGCTCTCCACAGTATGACACCAATTAACCACCATGCAATCTGTCATGGCTGTAAACATGTACAACAATCACTCTGAATTACCAGCGTTCAGGGTCTGGGTTGGTGGTAGGCATCTGGGTGCAGAATCTTTCTGCCACACACAGCTCCAAAAGGCTGCACCATGGACACACCAGGACAGAAGAGTTGGTTCTCACATGGCGAATTGCCTCCCCCATTACCATTCACCTAAGCCCAGTTACATTCTCCTAAATTTGTTAGTCTCTAAGGTGACACATTCTTTTTACTGATACAGACTAACATGGCTACCACTCTGAAACCAGTCTCCTAGTGTGCTCACTCAGGTCAGCTGTGACGGGACAGCAGGAAGATTTCCCCACTTATCTGTATCTCCGGGCCCCCTCGTGCTAGGCAGTGTTAGTATATAGGCTTGTTTGTCAGCTTGAGATAGACTTTTGGGTTTGACTTTTTGATACTCTTATCTCTTATACTAATATGTGTAAACAAGAGACAGACACTGTGTGTTACACCTGTCCACAAGAAAATGGGAGAAGAGAGTTAAGAGATGGAACTGAAGTGTTACAGGGTATGGTAGGAATTTAATATCTGAGAGTACACTGGAAGGCTGCCTGGCTCTTCTCTCGAGGCAACATCAAGCAACCAGTTGGCAGGGACAATGGCGGATTGGTGGGGAAGATATAAAACACTAAAAAGCCAAAGAAACGTCTGTCCCTGAATATAGCACAACCGCACTCCTCATCCTTCCCACAGAATACAAAAGAGGTGGAACGAAGACCCTAGGCTCACGACCCTCCAAAATAGAACACGACCATAAGTTGTAAGGGGTGGGACTGAGGGCATGAATTGCAGGTATATCTGGGCCTACTAAGGAGGAGGGAATGGGGAGGGGAGAATGGAGACACAGAGCAAGGCAGAGCTGGGACAGACTTGTAAGGTGCTCTAATGAGGTTCATAACATAGGAGTGAATACAAGCTTTATAGATAACTAGCATAACTAATCCATTGGCCAGTACTTTACTTTTGCTTAGACTAAAATGAGATTTTAAAATTTCCATTTGGGAAATGGCACCAGCCTCTCATCCTGGTCGATATGAACACCTTGCTGTTATCAATGTTTTGCCCTGGAGAAACCTCCCTTAAAAAAAAAAAAAAAAAAAAAAATCACACCACAAACTGGCAACAGCCACGCAGGTTTACACAAAATGTCCTAAAGACACTGACTTTATGGCAATCTCCCCATTCTCCCACAGCCACAGAGAACCACTGTTGACTTATCGAAATCTGAAAATGCTGGGAGTGAGAGAGACTGCCCACAGTGCTGCAAGAAATAATGGGATGAAGCTTGGAAAAAGAGCATCTCTGCTGAATGTAATCCAAGCTCTCTCTCTCCAGTCTGGAACGGGAAAGGATTATTCAAGTGATAGGGGTCCTTCTTACTGCAAAGAACAACCTTGCACTGGCCAGGGGTATGGAAAGACCTAATCTGTCTTGTCACTAATTCTGAAGAGATGCAGTATAAACAGTTCTAGTTCTCATTGTGGAAGGCCAAATGGGCTTCTGCATAATTCTGTAAAAAATACTTGAAAACTAGGTATATGTTACAGTAGTGCTTGCAGCTCACCTTTGGGTTTAGATCAGTTTGTAGATTGATAAAATATGTAAGTTAGGATGGGTGTGGAGGTGTGCCTTAAAAAAAAATATCCAGTTTTAAAAGTATACTGAAAGACTTCTCATCATAGTAATATATATAGACATATATATTGGAATTGGAAAAGGTTCAGGAAAGGGCAACAACAAAAATGACTAGGAGTATGGAAACAGCTTCTGTACGAGGAGATTAATAAGACTAAGGGGATGGGAAGGGGAATATGATGGAGGTCTATAAAACCACGACTGGTATGGAGAAAGTAATTAAGTGTTGTTTACTCCTTCTCATAACACAAGAACTAGGGGTCACCAAATGAAATTAATAGGCAGCAGGTTTAAAACAAACACAAGGAAATATTTCTTCACATAACGTGCAGTCAACCTGTTGAACTCTGATAGAGGGTGCTGTGAAGACCAAGACCGTAACAGAGTTAAAAAAAGAACTAGATAAGTTCATGGAGGATAGGTCCATCAATGGCTATTAGCCAGGATGGGCAGGGATAGTGTCAGTAGCCTGTTTGCCAGAAGCTGGGAATGGGCAACAGGGGATGGATCACTCGATTACCTGTTGTGTTCATTCCCTCTGGAGCACCTGACATTGGCCACTGTTGGAAGACAGGATACTGGGCTAGATGGATCTTTGGTCTGACCCAGTTTGGTCGTTCTTATGTTTTATGTTAACATCAGAGTTATGGGACACATGCTTGCTGGAAACTAACCCCAATAAACATTGCACTTCACACTTCCGGTCTTCTGCTTTCTGTCTCCGTGACATGAACCAGGGGAGGGAGTGAAAGGAAAGTCCTCTAACAGGTGGTGCACAACACATGGATGCCAACAGGCAGGGGAGCACAAGGTAACCATGAAATGACCTACAGCAGCCATCCCAATGCCCCTTCACTCATAAGTGTACTGTTTTCCTTGCTATTCAGACCTTCATTTACAAAAAAATACATTACATTAGGGCTCTAAACATTTTCTGATCTGAAGTGTAATAACCCCATTTAGCACACAGCATCTGTGCTACTGTACACTTATGTCTAGTGGCAATGCACAAAAGGAGGTGGGTGCCTAAACCCCAGTCTAGGGTCCATTGTGATGCATACAACTCTTGCTGAATCCTGTATGCACTTAAACTCATTTGGCACTTAAGTTTCTGCAGTAAAAGTCTCCTTAGCACCCACGTTTCTGCCTCCGGGAATGCGCACTGCTGCCTCCATCTAGGCGCTTGTGTGGTTATTTCCCACCTAAACCCCAGAACAATTCACAAATTCTCTGGTCCAAATTATTCTTTAAAAGACAGAACACACAGCCATAAGAATGACTCCGCAGCCTAGGGATTGCAGCACTCACCTGGCAGGTGGGAGCCCCAGGATCCAGTGCCCCTGCTCCAATCACTCTGATTATTTATCCACAGTGCAACAGCTTCAATAGGAGAGACCGAGGGAGCCCCACAACTCTATCCCATGGTTCGAGCCCGCCCCTGAGAGGAGGCAGATCCCTGTTCTGGCAGCGAAGGACTAGAAATGGGGCTCTCCCACATTCTAGTTGAGTGCCCTACGCACTGCCCCAAAAGTTCTGCAGGACCTCTTCCTCCGCCCAGCTTCTTGCCAACAGGGTAGGCGCCTACCACCAAGGGAGAGTTTGCAGCTGAGAATCTCAAGCAGAGGGATGTGCCTAAGGCACCTAACACCAACAGAGGGGCAGGGTTTAGCGCACACACCCTCGTTGCCATCTCTCACTGGCTACCTTAAGCAGCTCCCCACCCAGCTGCTGTCTTTTGTCACTCTGAATCTAAGACACCTCTTCCCCTCTTTCACTGTATAGGGGTTTATGCACCTAACTCATCCTTTGTGAACTGCAGTGATTTTCTAGGCATTATGACACTGCCAATCACAATGCCTACCTCCTTTTGTTTGCAGTGGTGTTGTAGCCATGCGGGCCCCAAGATATTAGAGAAACAAGGTGGTGGAGGCAACAGCTTTAACTGAACCATCTTGTCTCTCTCACTAACAGAAGTTGGTCCAATAAAAGATACTACCTCACCCATCTTGTCTCTCTAACTCTGATCATACATTCAAGCTTCAGGGACTATTCACTGCTCTGAAACACGCTGAACTAGATAACTGCCAAAAATGGGAACTTTGCCATTTTTTAAACTGCTGAAGCTGAGTGAGACCTAATCTTTGCTTCCATGAGGGATCTTCACACTGCACAGAAAGTTACCAGTGAAATAACCAAGTAAGTTAGAACACTCCTTTTTGGTCCATGCCAGTCCTTAAGATAAATGCGGCTGTGAAAACCATGGCTGGTACATTTTTAATGAAACACATTAACATGAGCAGCTTTATGGCAGCACAATTTGTGTCACATTGCAGTCTAATGCTTACTAAGTGGTACTAATAACAGACATCTGTCACCACAACACAGAGCACACTGAGACACAGGATGCGTACCTGATGGAACGGCAAGATACAAAAACCTGTAGGAGAACATTTCAACCTCCCTGGCCACACTATAGCAGACCTTAAGGTGGCCATCCTGCAGCAAAAAAACTTCAGGACCAGACTTCAAAGAGAAACTGCTGAGCTTCAGTTCATCTGCAAATTTGACACCATCAGCTCAGGATTAAACAAAGACTGTGAATGGCTTGCCAACTACAAAACCAGTTTCTCCTCCCTTGGTTTTCACACCTCAACTGCTAGAACAGGGCCTCATCCTCCCTGATTGAACTAACCTCGTTATCTCTAGCTTGCTTGCATATATATACCTGCCCCTGGAAATTTCCACTACATGCATCCCACGAAGTGGGTATTCACCCACGAAAGCTCATGCTCCAAAACGTCTGTTAATCTATAAGGTGCCACAGGATTGTTTGCTGCTTTTACAGATCCAGACTAACACGGCTACCCCTCTGACACTTGACACCATGCAAGGCACTGCATTTAGCCGTATGGAGTGGAAATCCATCAGCCTCATGGAGAAACTTGCACAAATACAGACAGATATCATCTTCCTTTCCAAATGCAAATGGATGGACATCATACCAAATGGACTAAAGGTAAAAAATCCCACTGCTACCTACATACTACATAGAGTATGGCATAATCTCTCACTGTGGTCTATCAAAGAAACTGAGGAACCACCTGATCAGCATCCTATACAGCAAACAGGAAAACATCAAGAGAGCTCTCCAACCTGGAGACTCATTAATAACCAAACTTTCATACAAACGGACTTCACTAAAATAAGACAGGAGATCTACATTACTCACTTCACCTCTCTACAAAGGAAAAAGGACTGTAAGCTGTCTAAACTCCTACCTGCCTCATGGGGCCACAACCGTGGTACCCTCAACCCACCCAGCAATATCGTCAATCTATCCAACTACACACTCAGCCCAGAAGAAAAGTCTGTCCTATCTCGAGGACTCTCTCTCTGCCCTGCCACCTCACCAACATGATACAGTTCTGCGGCGATCTGGAAGCCTACTTTCACCATCTCCGACTCAAAGAATACATTCAGGACAACACTGAACAGCACACTGATACACAGGTACCCTCCCACCAACAGCACAAGAAGAAGAACTCCACATGGACTTCTCCTGAGGGTCGAAATGACAGTCTGGACCTATACACTGAATGCTTCCACCGACGTGCACAGGCAGAAATTGTGGAAAAACAACAGCGCTTGCCTCATAACCTAAGTCGTGCAGAACGCAATGCCATCCACATCCTCAGAAATCACCATGACATTATCATCAAAGAGGCTGATAAAGGAGGTGCTGTTGTCATCATGAACAGGTCCAAAAGGAGGCCGCCAGACAACTCTCCAATACCAAATTCTACAGGCCACTTCCCTCAGATCCCACTGAGGAATACACTAAGAAACTGCACCATCTACTCAGGACACTCCCTACACTAACACCGGAACAAATCAACATACCCTGAGAGCCCCGACCAGGGTTATTCTATCTACTGCCCAAGATCCACAAACCCGGAAATCCTGGACGCCCCATCATCTCGGGCATTGGCACTCTCACTGAAGGACTGTCTGGATATGTGGACTCTCTACTCAGACTCTATGCCACCAGCACTCCCAGCTATCTCCGTGACACCACTGATTTCCTGAGGAGACTACAATACATTGGTGACCTTCCAGAAAACACCATCCTAGCCACCATATATGTAGAGGCTCTCTACACAAATATCCCACACGCAGAGGGAATACAAGCTGTCAGGAACAGTATCCCTGATGATGCCACAGCACAACTGGCTGCTGAGCTCTGTGCCTTTATCCTCACACACAACTATTTCAAATTTGATGACAATATCTCTCTTCAAGTCAGTGGCACCAATATGGGCACCCGCATGGCCCCACAATATGCCAATATCTTTATGGCCGACCTGGAACAACCCTTCTTCAGCTCTTGTCCACTCACGCCCCTTCTCTACCTAAGCTACATTGATGACATCTTCATTATCTGGACCCATGGGAAGGAGACTCTGGAAAAATTCCACCACGATTTCAACAGCTTCCACCCCACCATCAACCTCAGCCTGGACCAATCTACACGGGAGGTCCACTTCTTAGACACCACGGTGCAAATAAGTGATGGTCACATGAACACCATCCTATATCGAAAACCTACCAACCGCTATGCCTACCTTCAGGCATCCAGCTTCCATCCCGGGCACATCACATGATCCATTGTCTACAGCCAAGCACTGAGGTACAATCACATCTGCTCTAACCCCTCAGACAGAGACCAACACCTAAAAAATCTCCACCAAGCATTCTCAAAACTACAGTACCTGCACAAGGAAATAAGGAAACAGATCAACAGAGCCAGACGTGTACCCAGAAGCCTCCTACTGCAACACAAACCCAAGAAAGAAACCAACAGGACTCCACTGGCCATCAAATACAGTCCCCAGCTAAAACCCCTCCAACGCATCATCAGGGATCTAAAACCCATGCTGGACAATGATCCCTCACTTTCACAGGCCCTGGGTGGCAGGCCAGTCCGTGCCCACAGACAACCTGCCAACTTGAAACATATTCTCACCAGTAACTACACACCGCACCATAGTAACTCTAGCTCAGGACCTAAACCATGCAACAAACCTCGATGCCAACTCTGCCCACATATCTACACCAGCGACATCATCACAGGACCTAACCAGATCAGCCACACCATCACCGGTTCATTCACCTGCACGTCCACCAATGTAATATACGCCATCAATGCCCTTCTGCTATGTACATTGGCCAAACTGGACAGTCTCTACGGAAAAGGATAAATGGACACAAATCAGATATTAGGAATGGCAATATACAAAAACCTGTAGGAGAACATTTCAACCTCCCTGGCCATACTATAGCAGACCTTAAGGTGGCCATCCTGCAGCAAAAAAACTTCAGGACCAGACTTCAAAGAGAAACTGCTGAGCTTCAGTTCATCTGCAAATTTGACACCATCAGCTCAGGATTAAACAAAGACTGTGAATGGCTTGTCAACTATGAAACCAGTTTCTCCTCCCTTGGTTTTCACACCTCAACTGCTAGAACAGGGCCTCATCCTCCCTGAATGAACTAACCTTGTTATCTTTAGCTTGCTTGCATATATGTGTGTGTGTGTGTGTGTGTGTGTGTGTGTACACACACACACACACCTGCCCCTGGAAATTTCCATTACACGCATCCGACGAAGTGGGTATTCACCCACGAACGCTCATGCTCCAAAAGTCTATAAGGTGCCACAGGATTCTTTGCCGATGGAAAAACGTTTCCTTTAATAGTCAGACACTTGCCAGATACACAGTGAAAGTCCAAAAGGGAAATTGTATAAGACTAATGCTCACATTAGGTGCCTCAATGTCAAGTTTGTGTTAGTTACATTTGGCATGAATTTTATAATCAAAGCAATTTTTATATTCCTAGAATTTCCCCTTGGCTCCCTCCCACCATGGTGGTTCTTGATAATTATTTCCTTCCTATTACACAGTTTAGTTGGTGGGAATCTTGAAACCTCTTAATAAAATAAGAAAGGAAAAAAGTCAGGATAGCTTTGGGTCCCTCATCTGTTGCACTGTCATTTAGTTATAACAGGCAGCAACTCAGAAAGTGCCATCATGTGAATGGTACCAAGAAGTGACATGATGGTAATTACAAAGCAAGTTTAGACAGATGTACTATAATAGGGTGAGTTAATAGTGAAATCCCATTAAGTAGAGCTTTGTCAAAGCACTGCATTATCTGAACTGAACAATTTACTTCCAACTAAATCAACAGTGCCAAGTTTTCTGAATTAATGAACACTGTGAGTCCGGCATTACATCCAAATGGCTGCAAGCTGAAGCTAGACAAATTGAAACTGACTTGTTTGTTTTCCACAGTGAGAGTAATTAACCATTGGAACAATCTACCAAAGATGTGGCGAATTCTCTATCACTTAAGACCTCTAAATCAAGTTTGGTTGCTTTTTCAGAAAGAAACTCTGTAGCTCACAGGAGTTATTGGCCTTGATGCAGAAGTCACTAAGTGAAACTCCATGCCTTGTGCTATGCAGAAGGTCAGACCAGATGATCATAATGGCCTCCTAGCATCAAATCTATGAAGCCTCATCACTTCACAATGAGAAGATGTTCACACTTGCACTATTAGCTCACTGGTGTGCATAGTGAGAGCTTACTTAAGAAAAGAAAAAGTTCCAAACAGACGTAGTAACACAACATATGAAGTCTGCTTCCAGACCAAAAGAAACACCTCACCAAACTCACAGCCTGAACTCCAACTTAATTATCATCATTTACTTAAGTCTTGAGCTCTCAGACTTTCAGCTTTGTAACAGTTGTCTGAAGGTTACACTTATACCCTTAGACTTACAAAGTCTAGAAATGTGCAGAATACCATCTTAACAACCTTGGGGCTCTGCCACTCTCTGGCCAGCCTTGCGTACCAATCGTAGTCTGCAATTTAAAAGCAGTGCATCTGATGGGCTTTAGGTAGCATTTCCAGAGCTGTGATCCTAAGTTTACTGCACTTTCACAGTTGGCCTGTGGAGTCTAGGAATTATGAAGTCCAAGGTTTTGGGGTCTATATCTTTATATGACACACAGCTGAGGTGCCCCCATCACCCCACACCCCTGAAATGTAAGCTACATAACATTTTAGTCCAGTCCTCAAAAAGCAAGCACCAGATGCACTAGGTATGTGCCAATACTAGGTCTTAGTGGCACTTCAAGGTAGTCCTTTGAAGGATGCCAAGTCTCCTCATGTTCACAGACAGACATTTTAGAAATTCACAGTAAACAAACAGGTGTGGAAGTCTGAACAAGCCTTTCATTCCAAGAGCATGTCCCCACTACAGTCTCATCACGAATCTGAGACACAAATACAAGAAAAGGTTTGCACTCCTGGCACAATGTAGAATTACCATGCAACGGAAACTCAGCCAGCCACACTCGGAGTCTGATTGGACATAACCCCACTGGAGAGAGACTACTGCTCAGCTACAGAAAATAAAATCCAATTCACACAGGTGGTAGCACTGTATGCTCAAGGACCCACCTGTATTCCCACAGTTCTTGCCTTCATCTTGATCAGCCTAAAGCATCATGGCGATTGCACTCTGATTTGCATGCCCTACCTTTAACAACTTCAGGAGTCCTTCTGAAGGCAGGACATGAGTTGTCTCCCATATCCCATTTCCAAATGCCCATTCTGTTAGAAATTCTCTTTGTTGTAAAGCTAAAGACTATGTTTTGGATCATTAATTTCTTACTGGAAGCATTAACCAGGAATCAGATCTGTTTTATTTAAATCTCTTTATTCTCCTCTAAATCAAAGAAGGATCATTGGCAAATTTACATTAATCTGCCACATTACAATCCCATCAAATTTCAAAGACTGACTCTTTCCTTACATTAAAATCAGGTTCTTTGTTTATAGTGAAGTGCACTATAATCTGGAGTGCTTCAAACCACTCAGATCATTTTCTTAAAAAGAGAAATATTCATACCTACCTGCAAACTCCAAGGTACCACAGTGGTTGGTTTGCTTGTACATTTACATGATATTTAAGAATCCATTAAGGTTTTTGTCAGGGTGGATTTGATTTAAATCACTAATCAGGAAGCCTCAATTTAATCATGGTTTTCTACATAAAAGTGCATTCTTGTTGGTTGTTATAACCTTACTGCATATTCTTTACAACTCAGAGATAGATGTATGTTTCATTTTTAGGAAGTATACACTATACATTTAAGTGATTTATTCTGAAAACTTTTCAGATTAGTTTTACAGCTATATCGGAAAATGAATGAGAATTTGGTTATTTCATTTACCAAAGGTAACTGAAGCAGATATTTACGAAGTCATTGGGAGACGAACTGTCATTAATTAGAGGATTTTCTTGCCATGCTGTATTAGGAGGAGAACATCACTAGACAGATATTTAAATTGTTTTACTTAACTAAAAACAACAATGTTATGTATTCTGGATTTTTTTCTTCAATGGCAAACATAATATTTTAACAAAACAAGCATATGAATTTTTGAATTTAATTAAACATTCAAGTTCTTTTAAAATCAGATTTGTTTTTGTTAAAATTGTTTTTAACTAAAATAGTTAAATGAAATTTAAATAAATAAATAAATCGACTGTCAGCCAGGTCAACATGAGAAACTTAAAATATTGGCTTCTGCACCTAACTCAGTCGTCTTTAACCTTCATTTTCCTGTGTGTTCATAATCTGGAAAAGAAAAACAAGTTTTCCTGCTTTTTCAGGTCACAAACCATTTCTCAATTTGGAATGAATTAGTCCAAAGGAAGAAAATATTCTTTCTACACCAGCAGAAGAAGCTACTGCTGTTAAAAATGAGATCATCACTTCAACAGTCCCTGAATCCAAGTGCTTAAGTGACTTCCACCAGTTCACTGCTGTGAAATTCTTTAAAACATCATCATTAAACATATTTCTTGAATGGTTCTTATTCCCAAACTGGGTCTCTTGAATGGCCTGCTGCCATTATAGGTTTCCCTTCTAGTGCAAGAATGGTATGGTAGATCTCAAATCAATGAAGGCTACACTCCGAAAGACCTCAAGACTTCTGGAATATGCTGCTTAAACAGTTACACTTTTGCTTCTACTGCCTGTCCCGCTCTTCTTACATTTATCTCCAGATGACTTCTCCTTGTCCATATCTATTCTGCCCCCAACAATATTCTATTCATTGAACTTTTTGAACTTTTCTCTTTTAGAAAGGGGTAAGGGATTGACTCCGTGTACACAAATTTGCAGAGGGATAATAAGGTTGAGGTCTGTTATTTCTCATCTCTATATATTATTTATTTTAAAACATTTTTGTTGTTAACAAGCATGTTATCTCTGGAAACATAAATCCACAATTTGAGAACTGCAAAACTAAGCATCTCTGATGGTATCTTCTAGACTGAGCAAGATTAACCTACAGAATCTATACAGAAGTCCCTGAAACCCCATAAAATTGGGTCCCCAATCCATAAACTATTGGAACTCATTTACAAAACTTTTCTTAAACATTACATGAATATATTGTCTCAAACTATAGAATTAGAATTTATAATCTCTATTCCATGATGAGTTAACTTTGAGCTATAATGTATGAATTAAAACTATCTTTAGATAAAATGTTTTTGAGGGAAAAAAACCTATCCAAAAATCCACTTTTTTTTAAATCACTGATTTTTATCCACTCTGCTTTTTGTAGGATCTCTCTCCCCTTTCTGTAATCAGATGACAAAGACAGACTGAAAATAGCATAGCCCTTAATCAGCGTCCTGTAAGATCACCTGGGCCAACAGCGCCATTCAAATGGCTATTTGACTTCAGCTAGTTCTCTTAATTCTCTCGGGGGGGGGGGGGAGAGAACAAGTAATTTTCTTACATTTAATCCAAAAAGCTATTTTCATTAGACAAATGGAGTTTTTTCCTGCATTCAGACTCCAATCGTAACAGAAAAATCAAACAAAAAAATCCTACTTTAGTGATTTTCTAGCCTTCGAACATGACCAAGAACTTGTTTCACTGAATACTCTCTCTCAATTTTTCCCAGCAATCAGCCTGCCAGAAGGAAGTAAGTGAGAGCCAGTTAGTCTGTGCTGTCATTAACCAGAGTCCCTTACTAGAGTACAGGCCAAGCTACCGTAAGCAGATACCTGCTTAATACTCCAGCATCAAGGAGACTGCAGAGCATAAGACACTGCCTGAAGGTTAGACCTGTATTGTCCATACCAGGGGTCTCAAACACGCGGCCCATGGGGCTCCTGCATGTGGCCCGCCAAGCTCTCCCCACCCTCCACCCACCCCTGCCCCTCTGCCTACCCACGGGATTGCTCCCTGTGGCGCTGCGAGCCCTGCACCGCACTCTGAAGCAGCGGGCAGCATGCCCCTTCGGTCCGGGGGGGGGGGGGAGAGGAGGCAGAGGGCTCCTGCATTGCCTCCTTCCAGGCACCGCCCCCCACAGCTCCCATTGGCTGGGAAAAGGGAACTGCGGCCAACGGGAGCTTCCTGGGAGGTACCTGGAGGAGCGGCAAGAGCAGCAGATGCCTGGAACCCTTAGCCCCTCCCCTTCCCCCAGGGGCTGCAGGGACACGGTTCCAGCTGCTTCCTGGAACGGTGCTGAGCAGCACAGGGCCGGGGGCCAGGGCAGGCAAGCAGCGCCGGGCTGGAGCTCGCATCCTGCACCCCAGCTCCCTGCCCTGAGCCCCCTGCTGCATCCTGCACCCCTCCTGCACTCTCTGCCCTGAGCCACCTGCTGCACCCTGCACCCTGAACCCATAACACACCCCTCACCCTCTTGCACCCCACACACCAACTCCCTGCCTTGAGCCCCCTGCTACATCCTGCGCCCCTCCTGCACTCTCTGCCCTGAGCCACCTGCTGCACCCTGCGCCCATAACACACTCCTCACCCTCTTGCACCCCACACACCAACTCCCTGTCCTGAGCCCCCTGCTGCATCCTGCACCCCTCCTGCACTCTCTGCCCTGAGCCACCTGCTGCACCCTGCACCCTGAACCCGTAACACACTCCTCACCCTCTTGCACCCCACACACCAACTCCCTGCCCTGAGTCCTCCGCTGCATCCTGCGCCCCTCCTGCACTCTCTGCCCTGAGCCACCTGCTGCACCCTGCGCCCATAACACATCCCTCACCCTCTTGCACCCCACACACCAACTCCCTGCCCTGAGCTCTCACTGCACTCTGCACCCCTCCTGCACCCCAGTTGCAGCACTGAGGTGGGGACTTTGGGGCAGGGAAGGAGTGGGAAGAGGCGGCCCTAATGGAAGGGGTGCAGTGGGGGCGGGGCCAAGGGCAGCAGGGGTGTGTGTGTCAGTGATGCGGCCCTCTGGTCAATGCACTAGCCCTCATGTGGCCCTCGTGGTCATCTGAGTTTGAGAGCCCTGGTCCATACTGTCGCACAGCTGTTTACATTTGCAACGCACCATACAAACATGCATTAGATTATCCTCCAGGGAGATAGGTAAGAATGATCATGCCCACTTTACAGATGGGGAATCAGACACAGAGGAAGGCTACATATCTCTGGCAGATTAGCACTTGAGAGCATCCAATGCCCAACCTGGTGCTCAAATCCACAAAGGCACACTGCTTAAGTGGCATTTCAACATCTTTCTACGCTCAGATCTGACAAACAGCAGAAAGTGGAAGAGAACAGCTGCGTCTGCAGTGCTACAGCTCAGATCAGTTCCCAGTGCATCTTGGCTTAGGTAGTGAGAATTGGATTTCCAGTACCAATGAGTCACTGCCATATGAGGTCATTTGACCAACTGTCTGTTCCTCAGGTCACCTCACCACACTCTTCACTCTCTCTAGTCCTCTTTTTCCTCTCACGCTGCCTCACACTTCTCCCTCTCCTTTTGCTCCCACTATTTTAAGTAACACTCCGCAATGATTCTGATCACTAGATAGCCTATTAACAGTATTTTCCCGCTGTAAGAGATACATATAGGGTTATCATCTTTAATGCTAAAAACAAACATCTCTTCAAAGAATTTTTCACAAAACCAGTGATTTTTAAAGAAATTTGAACCTTTTCTCTCTAGCTTACTTTACAAGTTACTCTTGCTCTGCATGAGAGATGATTCATAGATTCCATGGCCAGAAGGGACCATTGTGACCTCCCGTATAAACACAGGGTACACACCTTTCCCAAAATAAGTCCTACAGCAGATCCTTTTAGAAAAAACATCCAGTCTTAAATGCAAATTCCACTCATATTGCTGTCAATGGCACGCATATTTAAGACATCAGATTCTAATTACACTAAGGCCATGGCTACACTGGCGCTTTACAGCGCTGCAACTTTCTCGCTCAGGGGAGTGAAAAAACCACCCCCCAGAGCACTGCAAGATACAGCGCTGTAAAGCCTCAGTGTAAACAGTGCCCCAGCGCTGGGAGCGCGGCTCCCAGTGCTGCAAGCTACACCCGTAGAGGATGTGGAGTACGTGCAGCGCTGGGAGACATCTCTCCCAGCGCTGGCACTGCGACCACACTCACACTTCAAAGCGCTGCCATGGCAGTGCTCCTGCGGCAGCGCTTTGAAGTTTCGAGAGTAGCCATACCCTTTGCCTACTGAACTGTACCTAACAATGTAAGTTAACGACACTAGAACTACAAGTTATCAAGTTTTTAAACGAAGCAAACAATACAAGATTCTGATACACCTGGTCAGAGATGGAGATCACTATAGAACAGTATCTCCAGCCAGTTCACAAGACTCATTAGCAGAGGTGATGAAACACAGCAGAAACGATTCTTAATATGAATGCAGTCAATATAATCCATAAAGCAAAAATCTACATAAGCTTTACATCAACAAAATAAACAAACTCAGAAAAGTGACTGTTAATTAACATTTATATAATACAAAACAAAGAGCAATTCAAAGCAGTGCATCCCATTTACAGGTCACTTCCTACACAAACAAATTTCAGCAAGTCTAAAAAGTAATGCAATAAAGGCACAGAATTCTGTTTTGCTTCACTAGCCAAACTGAAAGATCCATTCAACTGAACACAGTATTACACTATTGTTGCTGAGCTGGGGAATCATCATAAGGGCCTACAGCAAGAGATGACTGCCTTCAAGCAATGTGCTGCCACATTGGCACCAAGACACCAGCTGATTAAGATTAAGGGAAACTTTGCTGAATTAATAAACCCATTTTATACTGTTTGCCCAGGATTCCTTAAAGTATAATAACTGTAATCTTTCCTTATTGTTTAAAAACTGTTTTTTTTCCTATATTTATAATATAGTCCCTTGACAATTTGCTTTCATTGCACGCAGACATGCTGACTACTTAATGGAGTGTTATTTATGAGTTTGGGGCTACCCAAACGTTTTAAGAAAAGGGGCAGGAGGGAGGAAAGGGAAATAAGGGTTTTACAGCATTTATTTTTAAAAAATAAACAAAATCAAGTGTTATTTGCATTAAAAAGGTACAGACTCTGCGCCAACATGAAAAAGGATAGGCCACATTTCCAGCCTACCAATCTTCTTTCCTTTAAAGAAAAGTTTTATTGAACTACTGCTTTTCTACACAGTTACAGAATTTTTACCCAATCAATAATCAACATTAGTATATAGTAGTAAGCTTATCAGAAACTCCAGACAGCTTAAATATGTAATAATTGTTGCACTGGGAACTTCTAATATGTTGGCAAGTTTCCTACTGCTTTGGTTACCTACCTTTTGGTAACGGTTGTTCTTCGAGATGTGTTGCTCATGTCCATTCCATGTTAGGTGTGCGCTCGCCCACATGCATAGCAGCAGGAGGTTTTTCCCTTAGCAATATCCATAGGGCTGGCTCTGGCGCCCTCTGGAGTCCCACACTCATGTGCCAGTATATGGGTTGCCATTGGCCCCACACCCTCTCAGTTTCTTCTTGCTCCAACAGCAGGGACGGAGGGCACGTCAAACAACAGATAACTCTAACTATTCAGCTATTTACAAGAAAACAACTGAGAGTCGAGAAAAAATGCTAATGGCACTTGCAAGAGCAAAGAGTGTTCCAGCCACCATCACTGGTGGTAAGAAGGAACTGAAAGGGCGCGGGGCCGGCAGCATCCCATATACCAGCGCATGAGCACAGGACTCCAGAGGGCACCAGAGCCAGGCCTACCAATATTGCTAAGGGAAAAATCTCCAGCCACCGTACACATGAGTGTTCGCACACCTAGCATGGGATAGACATGAGCAAGCACTCAAAGAAGAAAAAAACAATACAGTAAAACAATGGTGGGCCACCTGCAGCCCATCAGGGTAATCTGCTGGCAGGCCGCAAGACAGTTTGTTTACATTGACCGTCCACAGGCACGGCCACCCGTAGCTCCTAGTACCACGGTTCGCCATTCCCTGCCAATGGGAGCTGCAGAAACCAGCAGCCAGCATGTCCCTGCAGCCCATGCCACTTCCCGTAGCTCCTATTGGCCAGGAACTGTGAATCACAGACAGTGGGAGCTGCGGGCAGCCATGCCTGTGGACAGTCAATGTAAACAAACTGTCTCGCGGCCCGCCAGCAAAATACCCTGATGGGCCACAGGCTGCCCACTACTACAATAGAATCTCAGAGTTACGGACACCAGAGTTACAAACTGAGAAGTCAGCCACATCCTTCATTTGGAATTGGTAGTATGCAGTCAGCAGCAGAATCAAATTAAAAAATAAGTACTGTGTGAAATATAAACTACTAAAAAAAATAAAGGGAAAGTTTTTTTAAAAAAGGAAAAGGTATGGAAACTGTTTCTGTGCTTATTTAATTTAAATAACAATGGTTAAAAAAAGCATTTTTCTTCTGCATAGGGACGTTCCAAAGCTGTATTAAGTCAATGATCGGTTGTATACATTTGAAAGAACACCTATAACGTTTTGTTCAGAGTTACGAACATTTCAGAGCTATAAACAACCTCCATTCCCGAAGTGTTCGGAACTCAGAGGTCCCACTGTATCAAGGAATCAATTATGTGCTTTAGCCCACAGGTCACTTTCTAAAAAGTATCAGTATTTTTACAAAAAACTTGTAAATTTCTGCCAACATGTGCAGCAAGTTTGTCTGCATTTTCCAATCCCTGTGGTGGCAGCTTAACAGAGACGCCTTTAACGTGGATAATTTGGTCCTCAATCCTGAAAAGAGGTGGCAAATGGTAGTTTTTCTTCCCAGTGACTTTCAGTGCAAGTTGTCAGGGTGAACAAATACTGATTTTTTTTAAAACTAAAGAAAATCTGATTTCAATCAAAAATCCAATTTTTTAATTTAAAGAGATTTTTTTAATAAATTTATTTCAGATTTGAAATTATGACAATCTATACTAATGCCTAAATTTATTGTAACCTCTTAAAATAAATTAAATACAAAAATAATATTAACGTTTGCTGTCCAGTGTTAAAGAAAGTCAGACCACTGAACTGGTGGAAGTCTCTGGCTAAGCACCTGGAACCAGAGCTTGCTGAAGTGCTAAACCAGCTTTTGACAGCAGTAGCCTCTTCTGCAGGTGCAGAGAGAGTATTTGCTGTACTTCAGCTTATTCAGCTAAAGTTCAGTTCAATGACGACTAGCTCATTCAAAGTTAAGAAACCAACCTGGAGTTGAAAAAGCAGGAAATCTGAATAAACTATAGGAGGTTAAATTCTACTAGCTCTAAAATCTTAAAAGACATGTGGATCAGAAAAAATTAGTTTAATTCATTAGCTACAGATATTTCCCTTGCTTAATAAATCAGTTAGTTTTAAATGCAAAAATATGTTTTGATCAAGCTTTTTCCCTCATGTATCTAGCACTTTGGAGTAGCTTTATTTAACAAAAAAATAAAATGCTAGTTGTGTATTTTTAATTGAATTTTATTTTCCATCCAAGAAGGGCTTGACAAACTATAAATAAAAAAATTAATCTAGTAAATAAGAAATGCATTGTTCACCATTTTCTAACACAAAAATATAAACATTAAGATGAATCACAGTAAGTTAAGCTATTTAATTGCATAAATAAACGTGGATAGATATAACATATCCTCCTGATCAGCAAAAAGAACCACCAAATGTAGTGTACAGATTATATTCAGTTGCAGATAACATGTTTTAATGGTAACCAAAGAGAATCAACCTTTCTTTAGAAAAAAAACTAAAATGTACGAAATGCAAAACATGATTAAAATCAATTATCTAAATCAAGCCTTTCTGCTTGCTGATTTAGATCAATCCACCCTGCAAAAGCTGGGGACCTAACTGATCTCTGTGTTTCTGACAATCTCTCCCATAGAGTAGAGGTGGGCTTGCCCAATTTTCTCCTGGTAATCTTTCATTTAGATTTATTAAATATAGAACGAAAATACATCAGCCATCCCAGGTGCTGGGCATCCTCAACAAAACATGAAATTCATAGTATGTATGTACAGTTTGAGGTTGGCATTTTGGCCTTTTTCCGGTAGATCTGATTGAAGTCTTGGGGGAAACAGAGTAGTTTGTATCCCATTATTTATAGCAAACTACATTATCCAAACCCAACGTTCAATAGTAGGGAAAACCTGGACACATTAACGAACAGCGCAAGGGTTTTACAGTTTACAGCTAATCTTCTATCCTCTTAACCCAACTCAACAGAACTGATTCAGCTTGATCTGTGACTTTCCACAGTCTAACCTTTAAACACCCAGTGGTTATATAAAAACTAAGCCTTGCCCCACAGATTTAAATGAGATTGACCTCTTGCTCCAATAAGACAAACAACATCCTTTAGAAGAATGCAAAGTCTAGGACAAAACAGCTAAAGCAGCTATCTTTAAAATAAGGAAACCCAGCTCCCATGGCAGGCTATGTAAATGCTGCCAGATGCTAGACTCAATCTCTACTACATGACATGGTGCTACACAGCAATTGGGCCTATGAAAAACAGCAGTCTAGAATTTACATTATAAATAAAGGAGAGCACGCTGACACCTGATATTGTGGTTTCATTCAGAACCAACTCCAATTTTCGAAGTTAACTTCAACAGGAGTCAGCTGGTGCTAAATCTTCAGAAGAACTCAGTGTCCAGCAGCACCCACTGAGAACAACGTTCTCCCCTTCACCCGAAAACAGCAGGAGCTCCTAACCTAGGCGTCGGCAACTTTTTAGAAGTGCTGTGCCGAGTCTTCATTTATTCACTCAAACTTAAGGTTTCGCATGCCAGTAATACATTAACATTTTTAGAAGTCTATAATATACAACTAAACTATTGTTGTATGTAAAGCAAAATAAGGTTTTTAAAATGTTTAAGAAGCTTCATTTAAAATTAAATTAAAATGCAGAGCTCCCCGGACCGGTGGCCAGGACCCGGGCAGTGTGATTGCCACTGAAAAACAGCTCACACGTGCCATAGGTTGCCTACTCTTGTCCTAGCCACTTAGCACCTTAGAAAACATGGGTCTCATCCAGCCTGGCAATTCCAAATGACTTCAGGTGGCAGTGAGCTCACAGATTGCATGAAAAACTATTTCCTTTTTGTCAGTTGTGAATTTCTCACCTTTTAATCTCATGGCACGTCCCCTTGTGATAGGAGACAGGAAGAGCAGAAGTTCCTGATCTACCTTTTCTAGAAGACAATTCATTATTGTAGGTACATTTATCCTATCCCCTTCTCATTCATTTACTTTCTAAGAACAATCCCAGTCTTTCAATCTCTTCCTAGGAAAGTTTTTCCAGGCCCTTATTCATTCTCACTCCTCTTCTCTGAGCTCTTCCAGTTCTACAATAGCCTTTTCAAGATTAGGTGACCAATACTGCACACAGTATTCAGAAGAAGCCTCTGCTTACCTTTGGCCATGATGAAAATTGACCATTTCATCCTATTCTTTGCTTTCTGTATCCTAGCTAGGTTTTTTCCTCCTCCATGAAAATTTGACCACTTCTGTCCCACCACTGCCATGTTTGACCAGTTCTCTGCACCTCATATAACTGCCAATCTGAGACAGTCTTGGGCCATATTAATGTGGACTTGAAACGTCAGCTCAATATGTACCACAGACTGCTTTCCAGTAGTGAAACTTAGAGATTCCCCATAGGCTCCTCAATGCCACTTAAACCCTCATTAAAGGTTTGGAAACTCACCCCAAAATATGTAGACGTATCCGACATAAACTGCAACTGGGATGAATGCTAGCTGGCTGAGATTCAACCGAGACCAGCAAAGACTTCCCCACTTTGATTTAACATCTTATTTCTGATTTGGTTTTGTGAGACTGTCTGAGAACAATGGAACAAGTACTCTCCAAAAGTAAACAGATTGTTTTACTTCTCTGATGTCTGACAAAGGTTAACAAAGTAACCCACCCCCCTAAATGACACAAACTAAGGCTTGGTCTCCACTACAGCTTACTTTGGTATAACTCACACCCCCGAGAGATGCAAGTTACACCAATCTAAGCACTGGTGTAGAAAGTGCTGTGTCAGCAGGAGAGCTTCTCCGACCAACACAGCTACTGCATCCCATGGAGCCAGAGTTTATGCCAATGGGAGAGCTCTCTCCCACTGCACAGTGTCTTCACCAGATGCATTGCAGCAATGCAGCTGACTTTGATTAAAACAATACTTGAATTTTGTCTTCAGCACAATCGTAAGAAAAGAAGAACATTTCAACCTCTTTAGTAAAATGCAGAGACCAACTTTAAAAAGTAGAAGCTTTGAGTCAACAGGACCTGCTGGGTGCACAGCCTTTTTGAAAATCAGATAACCCTGGATCCTGACTTCGGGCAATTTTGAAAAACTGGAGACAGCGTTTTCTTGGGTGTCCAAAATTACACTTTAACCTACAGAGTGTATAAAACTCTTTTGCCTTGTAATAATTCTTAACTGAACAACAAAATGACACACCTCACAGTCTTTATGGTTAATAGGATACAAATTTCAAATATTTTTAATCTATTTCAAAATGAAGACCGATTCTGTTAAAGTTGTCAAAGAAGTAGAAAGTATTCCAATTACAATATCTAATCCAGTGCTTCTCACAGGCGATCCGCCACTTGTTCAGGGAAAGCCCCTGGTGGCCCAGGCCGGTTTGTTTACCTGCCGCATCTGCAGGTTCGACTGATCGCAGCTCCCACGGGCCGCGGTTCGCGGGCCAAAGGATGTGCTGGCCGTCGCTTCCTGCCACCCCCGTTGGCGTAGAGCAGCGAACCACAGCCAGTGGGAGCTGCAATCAGCCGAACCGGCGGACGCAGCAGGTAAACAAACCAGCCCAGACTGCCAAGGGCTTTCCCTGAACAAGCAGCGGCTCAACTTTGAGAAGCACTCGTCTAATCTTCTTAGAGATGCAACAGATTCTATGAACATATAGGAGCCATTTCAAGCATCCTTTTAACTAGTCAAAGGATTCACACAAAAGAGTACCACACACAATTTATCAGTACTACTGATGGGAATTGCTTGCATACACATACAGATTCCAACTGAGATTTCAATTCATGTATTCTTTCACACAACTACCAAAAAAAAGAAGTCAGGAAACATCAGAGCGCAATAATTTCAGGGGACTAAACATAAAGAGGAAAAGGGATTTTTTAGGTCTGAGTGGCAGTTTTGTTATGCCTCTCACTCAGGTTAGTAGAACAGCTTTTGCCAATTCTGAATGAGAGAGATTTTCCTTTGTACTTGATTTTTAGATGCATTTAGTTCACCTGATAAGTGCTGGAAGTGGAGTTCTCCATTTATCAACATTACAGTTACAGCCCAGGAATTATCACTGCTGGCCGATAGAATCATAGAATATCAGGGTTGGAAGGGACCTCAAGAGGCCAGACAGATTTTTGCCCCTAATGGTCCCCTCAAGGATTGACCTCACAACCCTGGGTTTAGCAGGCCAATGCTCAAACCACTGAGCTATCCCTCCTCTCAATCAGTGACAAGGATGGATCAGGGGGGAGGGAGGGGTTAGCGAACACTCACCAGACACAGATGCAGGCACATGCGGCGCTTACTGCTGTTATTTGTGCATTTTACTTAATTTCTTTGCAGTTAATTTTTTTGCTTTGCTTTGCTTTTAATTAATTCCATTTAGCGTAAACACCAGATTGGTCAGCAGTCAAGGAAAACTGTATTGCGTGTTCACAAAAGAGAAGTCCAGGTCTGCACCTCAAAGTTTAATAGCAACCAATGGCTCACAGAAATGCAAGCTCATACTCTCTCTTCAATCACTTATATAACTTAATACAATGAGGGGGAGATGTTATGACTGAGCCAGGACATAGCTGCTAGTTGTGCCCCAGCCTCTCTGCTTGAAAGAGCTTAAGAAATGTTTAAATTATCCACATTATACCACATGAGCTGAACCAGGAACCCTACTATCCTCAGTTTAAGTACTACTCCACCTCCTTTCCAATTAAAAATCTTTATAAATAAAATATATTTCAAAGTACTTTCGGGGGGAGGGGCTAGAAAGCTCAGAGCATTGCTTAAGGTCAAGAGTTTTTTGATTTTATGCCAACATAGGCACTGATTGCTAACGCATCCTTTTCTAGTTCTCTTTGAGGCTGTAGCAGCAAAAGTGGCAACAGTTTTACAAAATGAGAAGCAGCATCTGCAGACATACTAAAAGGAACAGAATCCAAGCCAGAGGCCATCGGAAAGTTTCCATTACCTAAATATGTACCATTGGGATTAAAACCGGTGTTTGAAAGAGATGGTATGTGAAACTTCACATATACTTAAATTTTCATAAATGCTTTGTTTTAAAAAATGTTTCAGAGTTATTCTCCAAACAATGGCTCTCAAACTGAGGTGTGACACTCACTTCTAGGTGGTCTGCAGAGCTATTTAACAAGGATAAATATATGGAGATATATCTATCTCACAGAACTGGAACAGACCCTGGAAGGTCGAGTCCAGCCCCCTGCCTTCATTAGCAGGACCAAGCACTGATTTTGCCCCAGATCCCTAGGTGCCCCCCTCAAGGATTGAACTCACAGCCCTGGGTTTAGCAGGCCAATGCTCAAACCACCACCACCCTCCTTCAGTATTCAGGATCTAGATCTAGACAGGAATTTGAGGTTTTCTGAAACAGAAAAAATAAAAACCTTTTTTTGCATTCAGAGTAGCTGCTTCATAGCTTTCCTTTTTTGTGTTTTTGAGTAAGCAATACAATGTGAACAGAAAAATGCAGAGTGGGGAGCACTGTCAACTTGGGGGTTAAGTCTTACTCTATGGGAAGACCCTACCCTGAGGGACAAAAATAGACCACACAGCTAGAAAAGGGGGGACAAAGGCAAATATGACCATGCAGCAGATTATGTTTATTTTGATCCTGTCTCCTTCAGGCCATACTAATGTTCTCTCATGTAACTATGTACTGTAGTTGTAGGGAAGGGATGGACTTCGGCTGGGAAGAGAATTATCCCCAAAAAAGTTACCCACAAAACAAAAAACAGCTTTGAAAACCAGTGCTCTGGAAGAATGAGTGATATTTAAAGCATGTAAAGGCTACTAAAGCCAAGCTGAATCACACCTTACCTGGAAAAGCGTATGGGTTCAGCGATCCCCTTTTAAGGCACTTGGAGCAGAGGATGTGCACAGTGTAGTACAGACCTGGCCACTCTTGAAGCAGTACATTCAGTTCTTCCACTAAGGGAGTAATAGCTTGCCAGGCTGTCCATATATTTGGTAGAGATGCGTGACTAGCAATAGACAGAGTATCTGGTTGCAGAGTGCTCCGAGCAGGCCTGTAACTCACCACCACAGGTACTTTCCCCCTGTAGGCATAAATCTGGTATTTGCCATCAGACCGCTGAACCACATGACTGTTAATCTGGACACTGTAGCGTGCAAATAACCCAGGAGGGAAAATGAAGGGGAAGGTGTATTCAATCTGCAACTGTTCAATGACAAGAGACTGTCCACTCAGGTTTGTACCATTAATCCACGCCTCTGCATGGGGCACTTCATTCTTCACATAGCAGGGGAACTTGTACCAGGCAGTGGCCCCATTGAGGGGCTTGCATTTGGGCTTATTGATGCAGTAGCAGAGCCCCATTTTCTCCAGCAGCTCCAGGATAAGCTGCAGGTCCTCCCGGCTCTGAATATGGGGCTTAAGAAGCAGGCGGATAACGTGGGCAGGAAGGAGCCCATGCAGCAGGAATCCTTCCACGTAGTGGTGGAGCTGGGTGGTTCTCAGTTCATCTACATGGGTGTCACTGAGCAGTTTCTGGAGCAGCACCGTGGTGTCCTGCTGGCAGAAGACATTGAGGATGTCAATGAGCCTGGGCAGATTGTGGAATACATACTCCCGCAGAGTCAAATGCTCCTCAAAGTACAGCAGCTTGCCACTTTCATGCAGATAGGACAGGGCGCTCTGGAGTCGGTCCTCGGTCAGGCCCGCCTGCAAGCCCAGCCGTGCCGAATCCCACCAGCTGAGCCACAGTTGCTGAGCCTGCGGCTGGAAGTGCAGCTCTTCCAGCACCTGCCAGGACTTGGGTAGCACCCGATGCAGGTTTGGGAAGATGTCCCGGTGCTCAGCTACTGACAGAAGCTTGTCCCGCAGGCGGCGCACCTGGTAGTGGTCCTGGCAGCTGATGGCGAGCACCGGCGAGAGGATCTGCGGCCGGTGGTTGAGCAGATACTGGAACTGGGCCTTCTTGCGCCGCAGGTTCTTGTCTGAAACCCCATAGAAGACAGCGTGGGGGCTGGAGCAACGCAGGTCAAAGTCCTGTCCCAGGGCATCGTCCACCTGCTGGGCCAAACTCTGGAGTCCCTCTGCATCCCGCTTCTCCTGCAGGGCAATTTGGTGGTGGATGTCCAGGCACTTTTCCTCCAATTCCCGCTCAGCACACAGGTCAGCATGGGTGCCCACCATGCACACTACAGCATGGGGCACTTTGGCACCTAGCCAGTGCAGGAAGTAGCCCACTGCAGAGTAGAAGCAACGTGGCGTGTAGGCACTCAGGTTCACCACCAGCACATACAGGGCTCCCGGCGAAAGGAAGAAGGATTGGATCACATCATAGCTAGGGTCACCTGCTAGCTCATATACGATGAAGGTCAGACCCCTCTCTACATCTGCTGTCCAGTCTGTCACCTCGATGCCCTGGCTGGTGCCTGGAAGTCCTGCTACCAATGGTGTCAAGGGGGCGTCTCGCTCCAGCAGCATGGAGAAGTGTCCTATCTGGGCTTCCCCATTAACTTTTGGGGATGGAAACAGGCAGACATCCTGGTGCTCTAACTTGATTTTCCCAGCAACTTTAAGGGACGGAGACAGCAGCGAGTCCTGCTGCTCAATGGAGGCATATCCTAGAGAGGAGCCTTTTGAAGACAAAGCATCTCGGGGCTCAGTAATGGGGCTATGTCCTAGCTGTATTTTCCCAATATCTTCGGGAGTTGGGACCAGGGTGATGTCTTGTTGCTGCTGGGTTCTCCCAGCATCTTTGCCAGCTGCAGCCAGGGAAGAGTCTCTCTGCCTCTCCTCCTCCATCAGGCACCTTCTCAGCAAGGTCTTGCCAGCATCCTTCAGGCCCATGAGGACCAGCTTGAGCCGGGGCCTGAGAGCAGGCTGGGAGTGCGCCAACTCCTGCTGGTAAGCGGCAATGTAGGGGATGCCCTTCATGCAAACCTCGTAAGGGGGCTGGATGAGCGGGTTGTCCTTGATCTTCCAGAGTGTGACCCGGGAGAGCTGCCCAAAGCCCTCGGGCAGGATGGCGATCTGGTTGCCCTGCAGCACGAGTTCCTCCAGGCTGTGGAGCTGAACGACAGAGTCGGGCAGGTAGCGGATGCGGTTGTTGTCCAGCCAGAGGGTACGGAGCTGGTGCAGCTGGCAGAGCCGGGCAGGCAGCAGGGTGAGCTGGTTGCGGCTCAGGTAGAGCTCCTCCAGGCTGGGCAGGGCAAGCACAGCCTCGGGGAACTCGCCCAGCAGGTTGGAGGAGAGGTTCAGCATCTTGAGGCGCTGAAGGCGGCCGAAGCCGGGGGGCAGCACCCGCAGTTGGTTCCCATCCAGCATGAGGCTTTCCAGGGCGCCCAGCTGGCACAGCCCCTCGGGCAGGCTGCCCAGCCCCGTGCCACTCAGCCACAGGATCTTAAGGCAGCGCAAGGCAGCAATGCCCTCGGGCAGGACGCGCAGCTGCCGGTTGCCAGAGCAGTCCAGCTCCTCCAGCGCGCCCAGCTCCAGCAGCGGCGCCGGGAAGGCGGGCAGCTCGTTGTGGTCCACGTCCAGCGAGCGCAGCCGCTGCAGGCGGCCCAGCGCCTCGGGCAGGCGGCGCAGGCGGTTGAAGCTCAGGTCCAGCTCCTCCAGCTGCCGCAGCGCGCCCAGCCGCCCGGGCAGCGCCGCGCCCTCCGCGCCCAGCTGGTTGTGGCTCAGGCTCAGCTTGCGCAGCTCCCGCAGCGGCGCCAGCGCCTCGCCGTCCCCCAGGCCGCCCAGCCGGTTGTGGCTGAGGTCGAGCTCGGCCAGGCGGCCCAGGTGGCGCAGCGCGGCGGGAAGCCGGGCCAGGCGGTTCCTGCGCAGGCTGAGGACGCGCAGGCCGCCCAGCGCGGCGCCCAGCCCCTCGGGCAGCTCCTCCAGGCCGCGCCCGCTCAGGCTCAGCGCCGCCGGCTCGCCCGGCCCAGCGGGCAGCGGCGGGCGGCGAAGCGCGGGCGGCCCGGCGGGCTCCGGCTCCTCGCGGGGGCCCAGGCTCAGCTGCCGCAGGTTGCTCCGCAGCTTCCGTGCGCGCAGGGCGGCGTCTCGCCAGCGCCGGGCCGCCGCGGGGGGCTCGGGCTCGGCCATAGCCCGCGGGGAGTGGGGCTGCCCTAGGGGCCGGGCCTGGCCGCGGAGCGCTGGGCGCAGCCCCCTCTAGCCGCCAGGCCGGGACCTCCCCAGCCCGCCGGCGCCCCGGCAGCCGCCAGCCCCATGCTCCGCGCCGGGCCGGCTCCGGAGAGAGGAGCGCCGCGCCGCGCTGGTCCGCCTCCGTGCGTGGCCGGCCGGCCCCCCGGCCAGGGGTGGGACACAGCCCGGCCGCCAGGCTCCGCCCCCAGCGCCGGGGACGCCGCCCTCCCGGCTTCCTTCAGCCCTGCCTGGGCTCCGCGCCCCGCGCCCCGCCGATCCCTTCGCCCCAGTGCCTGGGAGCGCCGCCCCCGGTCCCCGACAGCCCGGCTGCCCCGGATCTGGCGCCCGCCCGCCCCCCGGAGTGACGGGTCCGCCTGTAGAACAGCGCCGCCTGCTGCTGTGTCCTCACCCCGGCGGGGTCTGCAGCCGCCCGGTGCGGCTCACAGCGCAGCAGGGTCCCCTTGAGTTACAGGTGTCAGCGGTGCTGCTCTGGAGCTGCTCCCAATGAAGCCAGTCCGGACTCCGGTTTAGCATGGCTCTGAGCACACTGTCTTCAGGGCAGGAGCCGATCCAGCTTCAGCCTCCCTGGGTCTGACCTCAGAGCAGGGCTGTCAGCCGCCTGGGGAGCACTAGCTCTGGGGGCACTGCTCTGCTGGGAGCCCGACAGATGGGAAGCAGTGCAGCATGTAAGAGCAGGGCTGCTGGGTCCTAGAGAGCACCAAATGCAGCACAGTCTGAGGGACGGATTGGCTGTTGGGGTCTCTGGGATGGGGTGGGGAAGCGAACTCACCTGTAGGGTGACCAGATGTCTAGATTTTACAGGGACCATCCTGAGTTTTTGGTCTTTTTTATATATAGGCTCCTATTCCCCACCCCCACCCCCATCCAGATTTTTTCACATTTGCTGTCTGGTCACCCTGGGTGGGGGTAATTGGTACCTCTATAAGACAAAGCCCCAAATATTGGGACTGGCTCTATAAAATCAGGACATCTGGATCTGGTCACCCTGGCTGGGGAGTGCGTCTCTCCCCCAGGCTGGCAGCAATCCATCTCATCTGGAGGGAACTGCACAGGGCAGGATGAGCTGCTGTGGCTCCATGAGTGCCCCGTCCCTGAGACCAGATGTTGTGCTAACTTCACCATGGTCCGTTGGGCTGGCGGTGGTGCCCATTGGTGTGTGATCGGACCTGAGGGTTTCTGCTGTTGCCACTCTGCACCCCAAAAGGTGGATTTGGGGGTCCTGCAGTTTTCCACCTATCTCCTCCTCTGCTGCAGCTGTTGGACCAGCAGGCTTGGGGATTGTCATTTAACAAATTTGTTCGCCAAAAATGCTTTCTAACAATCCTGAATTCAATTTCAATATTTAACAGAGTGCAGGAACCTAGAGCAGTGGTCCCCAACGACACGGCAGCAAGTGGTGTCATCCAGAGGTATCGCCACTGAAATGCTGCCGAATTTCGGTGGCATTTCCGCAGATGCTCATCCACCAGCCAGTACGCAGGTGCGCTGAGAGGCCCCTGTGGGCACCATGGCACCCACAGGCACCGCTTTGGGAACCCCTGACCTAGAGAGCTTCCTGAAGCACAGATGATCATTTTGATTTAAATGGACTTGAACTGTTTCAAGAATTGAGTACACTGTCATCAATGTTGCCACATACAAAATCGATGATGGACATTGTACAGTTTACTCATACCAGCAAACTTGTTGACATATCCTATGTGTACATTGCCACTCGTATTCTACTGACAATTCCTGTAACAGTGGCATCAGGAGAACGGAGTTTCTCAAAACTAAAGCTCATTAAAAACTATCTCCGCTCTACAATGAGTTAGGAACACTTGATTGGTCTTGCTATTCTTGCACTCAAACAAGACATCACTTTGTCTTTGTATACAATGACATTATTCCTGATTTTGCAGCCCAAAAAGCCAGAAAGATTGCTTTTAAATTAAAAACAAATCCTTGTTTCAATACCTCTTCATAGAAATTTCCAATAAAATGTTGACAAATTAAAAACATTATATTATTTGCATCATTCTGTCAAATCAGAATTTTTTCTATAGTGCTACTTCTTCAGTGCTAGTCCATCAGCATTACAGTGTGCTTCATTAAGTTAAACTGGTTTTCATAACATTCATGTGGCAAGTTTTCCAATATTGTAGGCCTATGTTTGTGTTAATAAGAGCAAGACAGGCACAGGGGCAGCAGTTTAATAATCCCACCTAGGGCACCATAAATCCTAAGGACGGCCCTGCCTCAGAGCATTCAGTATCCCTGTTTCACTATGTGCTTCCCGCAGCGAGTCCGCCTGGGCTGGGCAGGGCTTCTGAGGAAGCCAAAGGACCCTGCACCCCAACTCCACAGTCAGCCATGACTCTGAGCCAGTGAGTAAAACAGAAGGTTTATTGGTCCACGGGAACACAACATAGCACAGAACTTATTAGCACAGAAATCAGTGATTTTTCAGCCAAGTCCATATTAGGAGAACCTCAGACGCCCTGGACTCCCCCCTCCTTGAGCCCCGCATGGCAGACTGCCCTGAACTCTGCTGCCTGGCCTCTGACACGCCTGTTGCTCTTCCTCTGGTCTTTGTCCTCCTTCCCAGGCAAAGTGTCACCTGGTTGCATCCCGCTCCTGCTTCTCAGGTTATGAAGGCCACCGGCCATAGCTTACATACAGACAGCTGGAGCAGTCTCATCTGCCCCAAGGGCCTCAGCAATGGTGACACACCCAATTCCCACCACCGAGGCATTGGTGTAACGCACAGGGAAACTGAGGTACAGTGTTCATACAGGACAGTAAGACACATACAACATAACAAGGGGGAAAACCCCACTTTGTCACATGGGGTTGTGAAATCAGACTGTCACTTTCTCTGCACCCCAACTGCTGGTGGTGGGGGAGTGTCTTTTGCCAATAGTGACACACATTTGCTAGACAACAGTAGAATATTGGGTAGAACAGTAGAATATTGCTAATGTAGGGCTATCCCTAGCCATTTGTGGAGGGCTTTGTGGGGCCCCAGGCCTCCCCCCCAAGGTCTGGGAGGCAGGAGCTGTGGGGGGCCACTTATGGGGGCGCCACAGGCCCAGAGTGGCCCAGGGGATTAACGGAGGTCCAGGAGCAGTCTGCTCCGCTTCCCTCACCCCGGCACCAGCCGTGTCGCTTGGGAGAGGGTGCTTGGGGGAAGGGATCCCCCCCACCGTCAGCAGCGGGAAACGGAACAGCCTGGCCCTAGCCCACTCTACTCCACCAGCTTCCAGCTGCAGCGCTCTGCTTCCTCTTGCCAGTGAGAGCCGGGGGCATGCTTTCCCCAACCCAGGCGACATGCCTGGGGCCAGGGCAAGGGAAGTGGAGTGGGCTGGGGCCGTGTCTCTCTGCTTTCCGCTGCTGGTGAGTGTGGGTTACTCCACTTCCCGCTGCTGCCAGTGAGTGCGGGGTTGCTGGGGGAAGAAGTGGAATGGGGGCGGGCCAGGGGTGGAGCAGCGGGGAAGGGTAAGAGGGAGTTGTCCTGGGCCTGACACTCCCCTAGGGACGGCCCTGCTCCTTGAAAGGGGGACAGCCAAGGGATAGGGCTGGTCGCCAGGGCTGGTGCTGCCACTTATGCAGCATGCAGCTGCCTAGGGCACCATGAAATTTGGGGCAATTTGGTGCTCCAAATTTCATGGTGCCCTAGGCAGCTGCGTGTGCTGCATATGCCTAAGGACGGCCCTGGGTATTGGGATTTCTGGGTTCTGTGCCTGGTCCTGCGAGGGGAATTTGGTCTAGTGGTTGCAGACCAGCCTTTCTGAAAGGCAGCATGACTGAGAGTTGATCCACCCTTTCAGAGATCTGTGTTCTAGCTCTGCCAGAAGCAATGTTTATGAAGGAAGGGAATGGTGCTTGCTGGCCTTCTACAGATGACTATGAACAAGACCTCAGAAAGAAGAGTTGTACAACAGACTGAAATAATAGCTGCTGGTGAATGAGCGAGCACTAGAACTCAAGAGCTCCTGGCTTCTCACTCTGCCCATCTTTCCCAGGGTACTTTGGGCAAGAGGATTTTTCACATTTGCCCCACATGCCACCTTGGATTTCCAACAACAACCTGGAATCCATGTTGGGTACCCTTCTTCCCCACCCCTTTGGGTTTTGATGCTTTTTTCCGCCCAAAGGCAGGAAACTGGTAGGTCACTTGACTGAGAGTCTGCCCAGCAACTGGGACAGTATATAAAGCCAGTTCACCAGTCAGGTGGGGCTGCCCATCCTGGAGGCAGAGTGTGCTGCTGTTCTAAGAAATAGCTAGTGCTGCTGTCTACTTGATAGGTAGGCCTAGTACCACATCAGGGTTGCAGGAGGGTTTCTTACCTTGCACGCATAGGATGGCCCATCATCTGCTGTTCTGATTGTTCAACTGACATCCACCCTCAATGACACACAAAAAGAAAATCTACGAGAAGAAGACAGAGTGGTCATTTCACTGTCCTGAGGTCCTATTTCTAGTACCTGCCAGTCTCACCTGGATCGGGAGTCCAGCCAGTTGTATTGGTGTGAGCTACCTATCAAGCTGCAAGAGTATGGTAAAGGAGCAACATATGTCCGTATGCTAGCCTAATCTGGGGGTCAATCTTGGGTCAGGGCTTTAAGCCCTCTATTCTGTTATAGCCTTCCTAGGCTTGTGTTTAGCCCCTTTCCTGTTACATTTGGGAGTCCTTTAGTGTTTATTTGATATGCTTACATGTGTTCACTTATCTGTGTTTTACCTACTTGCTTAACTGTTGACCTGTTAATAAATATGTTCCCTGTTTTGTGCTTTATCCTTTGTCTGTTTTCTTTGGGAAGAACAAACCTGTTGATAGACATGGGGTGGGGAGATGAACCTCAGACTGGTTCCCCTGGCCAAGGTATACAATCCAGTCAACAGAGGGTCTCTCTTTTTCTAGAGCTGAGCTCTCCTTGGTAGTGGGACACTATCTTGAATACAGGGACTATTGTAGAAAAAAAATCAGGACAGGTGGCAACTCTGTCCTAGTGCCCACCTCTGCTTTTCTAACTACCCACCGAACTGCTGCTGCACTTACCATCTCAGCTTCCTGTCTGCTCCATTTGTGTTGCCGCAAACTACTCCCATCTCTGTCACAGGGTCACCCCAAGACTTATCTTGTAGGTCTTTCGGGGCAGGAAGATGGACTCTCCCCATAGTCTTCTCAAAGTGACAGCTGGCCTGGGCAAGCACTTTAGCACTCCATCTTCTGTCTTGCAAGGTGTGCCAAGGAGCCACACTGCGAACCAAATATTCTGGGGGAAATCCCCTTCCCTTTCCCCACTGCGGAGCCAGCCAGACCAGCTCCCAAATGAAGCTGGCTGAACCCATGGCCTACTTTTCAAAGGTAGTGCCCTGGAGAAGTCCTGTTTCCTCTTCTGATGGGAATCCTACCACAGATGGGAAAAGATCAAACATGGGAGTAGTGCGCAGTTCCCTTTCCTCCATCAGATTGGGTCCAGAGAGATCCCTTCTCCCACACTTCTGCCCTTAGGCCTGGGCAAGGGAGTGCTAAGCCCCTTTTCCACACACCACCACACCAAGGGACCCACTATTGAATACCGCACTGTAGACAGAACTCACAGATTTTTTCCATCACATCATCTAAAGACTTCTCTACACTACAGCTTCCATCACTGTGTCATTGTGAAGGACTGAACCTGATTCTAGTTTGCTACTGTCGATTAGGCCCAGGAGGGAGTGACGGGACAGATGCTGCAGAAGGAGTAATAGAGGAGGGAGGTACAGACAGAGACGGGAAGGGGCACACTGGGAGGCAATATTAGGCAGAAGACAAAACTAGTGGAGAAGGAAGGGAGTATTGGGTCTGTTACTAGAAATAGGAGGACAAGTGGGGGAATACTTTCAGAGAAGAAGGATGGTCCAGTGGTTGTGGTGCTAGCCAATGACTCTGGAGACCTGCATTTGTTTCTCTGCTCTCCCATAGATCCCTGCATGGCCTTGCACAAGTCTGTGCCTCAGTTCCCCTAGCTGCCTCATGGGGACAATAGCACTACTCTGACTCAAAGGGATGTAGGAGGGTAAATATATTAAAGGTTGTGAGGTGGTCAAACACTACCATAAAGGGGGCTACCGCAATACCTAAGATAGGTGGAAATGAAGGGGAAAGCAGAGCAGTAGATTGGCAGAGAGAAACACAAGTAGGCTAAAGGAAAGGTGCTATAAAGATGCAGAAAGGAGTAGAGAAACTGACAATGCCAGGAGCCAAATAAGACAAGGGGCTTTGAAGGTGGAGAAATGTGGACCTTGAAAAATAATGATGAAAAGCTGTGTGGCGATACAGCAATACACAAAGAGTATTGATGAGATCACAAATAATGCTAATGATAACTGTGTTGACAGAATATAAGTACACTTCTGTAAGGCATATGACTTTCTGCTGCATGTATGCACTGTAGTTGGAATCATGTCGGTCCCAGGATATTAGAGCGAGAAGGTGAGTGATCTTTTATTGGACCAACTTCTGTTGATGAGAGAGACAAGCCACACAGAGCTCTGCTTCAGGTCTGGGAAAGGTATTCCCAGCATGACAGCTAAATAAAAGGTGGGAGTTCGGGAAAGATTTCTTTCTGGATGGGTTTCTCATCAAGTATACTGTGAGTGAAAGCTCTGATTGAACACACCTAGTTGTCACTTGCCACCCCATACTGGAACCCATATGGCATACCGTCAAACAACTACAACTCATACAGTGAGGACCAGAAATCTTTCCTGAAACCCCTCTTATGCCCTTCAAGCAACCCCCCAACTTCTCCAAGCTCATCATCAGAGCAAGCTCCCAACAGACCAGGACACACCAACTCAAAGTGGCACCAGACCCTGTCACAACAACAGATGCAAAACCTGCAGACACATCTCCACTGCTACAATAATCAACAACCCCGACAACGCACTGTGACATACTATACCTTGGGGAAGCATCCTGTAACCCCCATATTCCTCATCTGTGTATAATGGTGATATTGCATATAAAACATGCCATCAGGGGAACGGTTATGGTCTGCTGAAAGTCATTTCTCTGTCCATATATGTATGTCATTAATGCATATGAAGTTATGAGAATATGTTGTATGGTGGTCACTAAACATGCTGTAAATTGAGGAATCAACCAGATATTAGGTCCCCAGAGGCAACAGCACGGAAAATAACCAACGCCTGGGCGGGTGTCAAACAACCCATCAACAGCCATTGGTCAGCATGGGAGCTACAATGCAGTGACTCACCTGCATGAGGCCACACCGGGCGAATTGCTCAATCTTGCCTGGAGACTCAGCAATGCCCCAGACATGCCTGGACTTGTGTGTTCCCCAAGCACATGTGATTGAGGGTATAAAACAGAACAGAGCAGGCCCATGAGTCACCTTTCTCCTTCACCCACCTACGCTGCAAGCATCAAGGACACTCTGAAGACTCCAACTGAGGGGACTGGCCCAGGTTTCAAGGGTGAAATCTGTGTACTATGAACTGCAATATCCAGTAGGTTGAGAAAAACCAGTTAATCTAGATGTTGCCCAGTTTAACAGGATTGAGAGTTTAGACTGTGTGCTTATATTTTATTTTATCTTGTTTTATTTTGGTAACTAACACTGACTTTTTCCTACCACATAATAATTTTAAATCTTTCTTTTATAGTCCATAAATTTGTTTTACCGTTTATCTTTACCAGTCAGCTTGCCTGAAGTGTTTGGTAATCTGCTCAGGTTTGCAAAGGCTGGCGTATATCCACTTTCCACTGATGAAGTGGTCAACATTCCTGGGGTACCGTGCTGAGAGCTGGGGCTATTTGGCTGGTGCCTTTTCCTGTGTGATTCAGGAGTGGGTCTGGGAGCATCCATGCAATCTAGCTGGGTGTGGGGCTCCACATGCAGTTGTGCTGAGTCATGACAGCTCCTGGAGGGGTTGCTGCTGGTCATTAGCAAGGCATTGTGAGAGACAGCTCAGGCTAGTGAGACTTCAGGGGGACACAGCAGTCCCACAGTCTCAGGCTGCACCCCGAGGATCCCGTAACACAAACCTTTCAAGATCCATGAATCAAACAAGCCAGTCACAACATGTGGTGTACCTCAGCCAGTGCACTAAATGCCACAATAACAACTATTTGGGTGAAACCAGACACTAGGCTCTCGAATGAACTCAAAATGATAAACGCCCTATCACCTGTGCGTGAACACTTTTCACAGAGCTATCACTCTATATCTGACCTCTCAGTCCTCATCCTCAAAGGAAACCTGCACAACACTTTCAAAAGATGAGCCTGGGAGCTTAAATTCTCCTCCTTTAATGACTCAAACACTAAAAATCATGGACTGAACAGAAACACTGGATTTATGGTTTTTTACAACAATCTGTAACTCTCTTTTTGTCCTATGATGGCAGAGGTGTTAATGCATATGTGTTAACTACTTATGCTGAACAATCTTTTCCACTTTGCATTTAGCTGTGATGCTAGCATGTACCTTTCCCAGACTTGAAGAAGAGCTCTGTGTGGCTCCAAAGCTTCTCTCTCACCAACAAAAGTTGATCCAATAAAAGATATTACCGCACCCATCTTGTTTTACTGCTGCATGACACTCTAAAAAACTATACAAAACCAATGTGGCCCACATTAAATGGACTAAAATTTGGCTAAGTGATAGATCTCCAAAAATAATTGTAAATGGGGAATAGCCATCTAATGGAACCATTTCCAGTGAGATCCACAGGGATCTGTTTTCGCCCCAATTCTATTTAATGTCTTTATCATGGATTGTCAAGTTTCCTTCCCCATTCTGAACTTTAGGGTACAGATGTGGGGGACCTGCATGAGAAGCTCTAAGCTCAATTAACAGCTTAGATCTGGTCTGGCTGCCACCACCCCCAAGCACTCCCTTCCCTGGGTAGCGTGGAGAGACTTCACCAATTTCCTGGTAAACACAGATCCAAACCCCTTGGATCTTAAAACAAGAAGAAATTAGTCATCCCCCCTCCTTTCTCCCACCAACTCCTGGTGGATCCAGATCCAACTGCCTTGGATCTAAAAACAAGGAAAAATCAATCAGGTTACTTTAAAAAAAGGCTGTTAATTAAAGAAAAGAAAGGTAAAAGAAAACCGTCTGGGAGAGATTAGCATACCAGCTACTCTCACACAGGGCCGGTGCTACCATTTAGGCAGCCTAGGCAATCATCTAGGGCGCCAGGATTATTGAGGGGGCGGCATTTTGCCGGGGGGGGCAGGCGGCTCCGGTTGATCTGCTGCAGTAGTGCCTGAGGAGGGTCTGTTGGTCCGCGGCTCCGGTGGAGCTGCCGCAGTCATGCCTGCAGATGATTGGCTGCTCCCATGGCTCCGGTGGACCTCCTGCAGACATGCCTGCGGCAGCTCCGCCAGACCCAAGGACCAACAGACTCTCCGCAGGAATGACTGCGGCAGCTCCACCGGAGCAGCGGGATCAGCGCGGGGGGCAGCGAAATGGCCGTGCGCCTAGGATGCGAGAGACCCTGGCGCCGGTCCTGCTCTCACAGACAACAGATTCAAAATACAGAGGATGTTCCCCTGGGCAAAACTTAATTACACCAATGAAAATACCCAAATATTCAATTTGATTCTTCCTCTAATTGCACAAGACAGGTTACAAAGAAATAAACATAAACCTATTTATCCCTTTCTAAAACTTACTACTCTAGTAAGAGGCTGGTTCCTTGAGCTTTTTCACTCTGGCTGAAACTGAAACTCTGACTAAACAAAGGAAACTTCCCTCCTTCCTTTTGAAACATCTTGTTCCCCCATTGGTTCCTCTGGTCAGGTGTCAGCTAGGCTAGGTGAACTTCTTAACCCTTTACAGGTAAAAGAGGCATTAACCCTTAACTATCTGTTTATGACACGAATCTACAGTGTTGCCAACTTAGCAATTTTTTCACTAGATTTAGTGACTTTTTTATTTCCCTAGTGAGGAAATAAGTGTCAAAGGGACCAGTAACAAATCTAGCGACTTTCACTGCTGATTACAGTGACAGAGAAAGAAGTCGCCAATTTATATAGTCACAAAAATCATTCCCAAGCAGCACAATAGTGTTAATAAAATCCATGCCATGCTCTTCTTACTGCGTTCTGTAGCGCACCAAGTCACTGTCATTACGTCTCACTTGGGCATGTCCTTGGAAGGACGCACATTCCAGGGCTTGGGCTGAGAGGCTGGGAACAAGAGGAAGGGTTTAACTCAAGCTCCTGGTGGCAGAATAAATGCTTAGCACATAACTGGGTATTAACTTTGATTCCTTGGTGGCGGGGAGGGGGTGAAAAGCCAGATCTAATGAGGAGGGGAGGCTGGAAGAGGGGAGGATACAACTGTCCCTCAGGGGAAAAGTTATGATCGTCTGCTTAGTAAAAAACATTAGAGACCAGGGCAGGCACCACTTCCTGGGTAAGGGTGATTGTAGACGGGCCAGACTCACCCCTGCAGCGCCTCCTGCTGGTGACTTCGGAAATTAGCTCAATTTCCAGCCTGGAGCGCCCTCTGCAAGCCGGTGATCAGCCTGTTCTCTGGCCTCGAGTCCCTCCCTGGACCCTGGTGCCTCTTTCAGCTGGGTCTCCCACTCCCAGGGGAATTCCCACCCCACTATCCCCACTTTGCCTCAGTGTTGGCTACTGCCCAGTCTCCATCTAGCCCCCGTTCCCTGAAGCAGACTGCAGTATAAGCCACTCATCTTCGGCAAAGGGGTTTGGACCTGTTGCCTTTGCCTACCCCTGGGCTGCCCCCTGCAACCCCCAGTACCTCTTGGTCTAATGCTGGGGCGCAGCCTGGGGCTTTCCAGGCAGGAGCTCCTCAGCTCCTCTGCCTTTCCCCAGCCCTGTTCCACTCTAGATACCTTGTCTAGCTCCCTGCAGCCAGGCCCTCCTTCCTCTATAGGCAAAGGGAGAGTTGAGCTCCTGGCTCCCAGCCTCTTTATAGGGCCAGCTGTGGCCTAATTGGGATGTGGCCCAGCTGTGGCCACTTCCCCAATCAGCCCAGCTCTTTCCTTCCACAGTCCCAGCCCTCTGCAGGTCTGGCTTTAACCCCTCAGGGCAGGAGCTGGTAACCACCCTGCTACAGTGATACAGTCCCTCCGTCTCATGCCCACCAACAAATCTCCGAGCATGGACGGGCTGATCGTGGAGTTCTACCATGTGTTCTGGGACATCCTCGGCCCAGACCTGGTCACCGTCTGGTCTGAGTCCTTGAAGAGAAGGGTCCTCCCTCTCTCGTGCCGGCGAGCCATGCTCGCCTTGTTGCCGAAGAAGGGAGACCGCCACGACTTACGGAATTGGCGTCCCGTCTCGCTCTTCAGCACGGACTACAAAATCGTAGCCAAGGCCATCTCACTGAGGCTGGGGGCCGTGCTGGAGGACGTGATCCACCCAGACCAGACCTACACCGTCCCGGGCCGTAGCATCTTCGATAACCTCTATCTGGTCCGGGATCTCTTAGAGCTTGGGTGCAGGGATGGTCTGTCGTTCGCCCTCCTGTCCCTGGATCAGGAGAAGGCGTTCGACAGGGTGGACCACGGGTACCTCCTGGGCACTCTGCGAGCGTTGGGCTTCGGGTCCCAGTTTGTGGGTTTTCTCCAGGTGCTGTACGCTTCTGCAGAGTGTCTGGTCAGGCTCAACTGGACCCTGACCGAACCGGTCGGCTTCGGGCGGGGAGTGCGGCAGGGGTGCCCCCTCTCGGGCCAGCTGTACGCTCTGGCCATCGAGCCCTTCCTCTGTCTCCTCCGTAGGAGGTTGACGGGGTTGGTGCTTCGGGAGCCGGAGCTGCGGCTGGTCCTGTCGGCGTACGCCGACGATGTGCTCCTCATGGTCCAGGACCCGGGCGACTTGGCGCAGGTGGAGGCTTGCCAGGCTGTGTACTCGGCGGCCTCCTCCGACCGGGTCAACTGGGTCAAGAGCTCTGGCCTGGTGGTCGGGGACGGGTGGCAGGCAGGCCCCCTCCCACCCGCGCTCCAGGCCATCCGGTGGAGCGCGGGTCCGCTGCTCTATCTCGGCGTTTACCTTTCCGCCACACATCCGTCTCCGCCGGAGAACTGGCACAGTTTGCAGGTCAGGGTGACGGAGCGGCTCCGGAAATGGACAGGACTCCTCCGGTGCCTTTCCCTTCGAGGGAGGGCACTGGTGCTCAACCAACTGGTCCTGTCCATGCTCTGGTACCGGCTCAACACCCTGGTCCCAGCCCCGGGTCTCCTGGCTGACCTCCGGAAGGTGGTTCTGGAGTTCTTTTGGCCAGGACTGCACTGGGTCCCTGCAGGGGTACTCCACCTGCCCCTGGAGGAGGGAGGGCAGGGCCTGAAGTGCCTGCGCACTCAGGTCCACGTCTTCCGCCTCCAGGCACTGCAGAGGCTCCTTTATGGTGCGGGTAGTCCAGCGTGGAGAGCCCTGGCGCACGCCTTCCTGCGCCGCTTCCGAGGGCTCCGATACGACCGGCAGCTCCTTTATCTCGAACCGAGGGGTCTTCCACGAGACCTCTCCGGGCTGCCGGTCTTCTACCAGGACCTCCTCCGGACCTGGAAGCTGTTCTCTGCGACCAGGTCCGTGGCGGCCACCGAGGGGGCTGACCTCCTCGCGGAGTCCCTGCTACACAATCCCCAGCTTCGTGTGCAGGTGGCGGAGTCCCCCGCGGTGCGCCAGAGGCTGGTCCTGGCGGAAGCCACCAGGGTCGGAGACCTCCTGGACTACGACCGAAGAGGCTGGCTGGATCCCCTGACGCTCGCTCACCGCATGGGGCTCTCCAGACCTTGCACTCCCCGGCGCGTACTCCAGGAGGTGGAGGCCGCTTTGCCGCCCGCTGCTCGGGCCTACCTCGACCGGGTCCTGCAGGAGGGCACGCCCCGCCCACCCCCCCACCCCAAGCCCTCCGGACCTTTTCATCGGGCCTCTGCCCCGTAGGCCCGACCAGCCCCCCCGTCCCTTCTCCGCAAGCCGGCTGCACGACCTGCAGCCGGTCCGTTTCCGAACCGCGCCGAGGAAACAGCTCTACACGCTCGTGCTCTACACCCTTCACTTCTTCACCCTCGTGTCCCGCCCTGATACGAAGTGGCGGGACCTCTTGCCACCTCTGGAGGTTGAGGAGCCCCGGTGGGTCAGCCTCTATTCCACCCTGGTCCCAAGGCCCACTGGGGATATCAGTTGGCGGCTCCTCCATGGGGCCGTGAGCACGGGCGTGTACTTGGCGCGGTTTACCCCTGTCCCGGACACCTGCCCCTTCTGCGGCGTGAGGGAGACCCTGGCGCACGTTTACTTAGAGTGTGCCAGGTTGCAGCCCCTTCACCGGCTCCTCACAGCCATCCTCTTACGTTTCTGGTTACACTTTTCCCCTCACCTCCTTTTGTATGCTCTCCCTATCCGTGGCCCCACGAAGTCCTGGGACCTCCTGGTCAACCTCCTCCTCGCCCTGGTGAAAAAGGCCATCCACGCGACCAGGGAGGGGAGGTTGGCCGATGGAGACTCCGGTGACTGTGGGGCTTGCTTCCGCTCCATGGTCCGAACACGCATCCGGGCGGAGTTCCTCTGGGCGGCCTCCACTGGCTCCCTTGACGCCTTCGAGGAGCAGTGGGCGCTGTCCGGGGTTCTCTGCTCGGTGTCCCCATTAGGTTCCCTCCTTCTGACCCTTTGACCTCACTCCTGTCCCTGTTCTTTTATTAGTTGTCCCCCGCACTCAGTGGGTTCTGTGGCCCTGTGGTTCCTCCCCTTAGGCTGGGGGAGGATCCTTTAGCAGTGGGTGGGCTTCACCCGCCCACTTCCCAGACACCCAATAGGTACAGTGATACAGTCCCTCCGTCTCATGCCCACCAACAAATCTCCGAGCATGGACGGGCTGATCGTGGAGTTCTACCGTGTGTTCTGGGACATCCTCAGCCCAGACCTGGTCACCGTCTGGTCTGAGTCCTTGAAGAGAAGGGTCCTCCCTCTCTCGTGCCGGCGAGCCATGCTCGCCTTGTTGCCGAAGAAGGGAGACCGCCACGACTTACGGAATTGGCGTCCCGTCTCGCTCTTCAGCACGGACTACAAAATCGTAGCCAAGGCCATCTCGCTGAGGCTGGGGGCCGTGCTGGAGGACGTGATCCACCCAGACCAGACCTACACCATCCCGGGCTGTAACATCTTTGATAACCTGTATCTGGTCGGGGATCTCCTGGAGCTTGGGTGCAGGGATGGTCTGTTGTTCACCTTCCTGTCCCTGGATCAGGGGAAGGCGTTCGAAAGGGTGGACCACGGGTATCTCCTGGGCACTCTGCAAGCATTAGGCTTCGGATCCCAGTTTGTGGGTTTTCTCCAGGTGCTGTACGCTTCCTCAGAGTGTCTGGTCAGGCTCAACTGGACCCTGACTGAACCGGTCAGCTTTGGATGGGGAGTTCAGCAGGGGTGCCCCCTCTTGGGCCAGCTGTACGCTCTAGGGATCAAGCCCTTCCTCTGTCTCCTCCGTAGGAGGTTGACGGGGTTGGTGCTTCGGGAGCCGGAGCTGCGGCTGGTCCTGTCGGCGTACGCCGACGATGTGCTCCTCATGGTCCAGGACCCGGGCGACTTGGCGCGGGTGGAGGATTGCCAGGCGGTGTACTCGGCGGCCTCCTCCGCCCGGGTCAACTGGGTCAAGAGCTCCGGCCTGGTGGTCGGGGACGGGTGGCAGGCAGGCTCCCTCCCACCCGCGCTCCAGGCCATCCGGTGGAGCGCGGGTCCGCTGCTCTATCTCGGCGTTTACCTTTCCGCCACACATCCGTCTCCGCCGGAGAACTGGCACAGTTTGCAGGGCAGGGTGGCGGAGCGGCTCCGGAAATGGACAGGACTCCTCCGGTGCCTTTCCCTTCGAGGGAGGGCACTGGTGCTCAACCAACTGGTCCTGTCCATGCTCTGGTACCGGCTCAACACCCTGGTCCCGGCCCCGGGTCTCCTGGCCGACCTCCGGAAGGTGGTTCTGGAGTTCTTTTGGCCAGGACTGCACTGGGTCCCTGCAGGGGTACTCCACCTGCCCCTGGAGGAGGGAGGGCAGGGCCTGAAGTGCCTGCGCACTCAGGTCCACGTCTTCCGCCTCCAGGCACTGCAGAGGCTCCTTTATGGTGCGGGTAGTCCGGCATGGAGAGCCCTGGCGCACGCCTTCCTGTGCCGCTTCTGAGGGCTCCGATACGACCGGCAGCTCCTTTATCTCGAACCGAGGGGTCTTCCACGAGACCTCTCCGGGCTGCCGGTCTTCTACCAGGACCTCCTCCGGACCTGGAAGCTGTTCTCTGCGACCAGGTCCGTGGCGGCCACCGAGGGGGCTGACCTCCTCGCGGAGCCCCTGCTACACAATCCCCAGCTTCGTGTGCAGGTGGCGGAGTCCCCCACGGTGCGCCAGAGGCTGGTCCTGGCGGGAGCCACCAGAGTCGGAGATCTCCTGGACTATGACCGGGGAGGCTGGCTGGATCCCCTGACGCTCGCTCACCGCATGGGGCTCTCCAGACCTTGCACTCCCCGGCGCGTACTCCAGGAGGTGGAGGCCGCTTTGCCGCCCACTGCTCGGGCCTACCTCGACCGGGTCCTGCGAGAGGGCACACCCTGCCCACCCACCACCCCGAGCCCTCTGGACCTTTTCATCGGGTCCCTGCCCCTTGGACCTGACCGGCCCCCACCCTCGTCCTCCATAAGCCGGCTGCATGACCTGCAGCCGATCCGCTTCCAAACCACTCCAAGGAAGCATCTCTACACGCTCGTGCTCCACACCCTTCACTTCCTCACCCTGGTGTCCTGCCCTGACACAAAGTGGCGGGACCTCCTGCCACCTCTGGAGGGTGAGGAGCCCCGGTGGGTCAGCCTCTACTCTACTCTGGTCCTGAAGCCCGCTGGGGATATCAGTTGGCAGCTCCTTCATGGAGCCGTGAGCACGGGTGTGTACTTGGCGCGGTTTACCCCTGTCCTGGACACCTGCCCCTTCTGCGGCTTGAGGGAGACCCTGGCGCACGTTTACTTAGAGTGCGCCAGGTTGCAGCCCCTATACCGGCTCCTCACCAATGTCCTGTTGCATTTCTGGCTGCACTTTTCCCCTCACCTCCTTCTTTATGCACTCTCTATCCATGGCCCCACAAAGTCGTGGGACCTCCTGGTCAACCTCATCCTGACCCTAGCTAAAATGGCCATCTACACAACCAGGGAGAGGAGGTTGGCCAATGGAGACTCCTGTGACTGTGGGGCTTGTTTCTGATCCTCTGTCCATTCACGCATCCAGGCAGAGTTCCTCTGGGCGGCATCCACTGGCTCCCTTGACACCTTCGAGGAGCAGTGGGCGCTGTCCGGGGTTCTCTGCTCGGTGTACCCGTCAGGCTCCCTTCTTATGACCCTTTGACCTTACTCCTGTCCCTGTTCTTTTATTAGTTGTCCCCCGAAATCAGTTGGGATTTTGAGGTCCTGTAGATCATCCCCTTAGGCTGGGGGTGGATCCTTTAGCCGTGGGCGGGCTTCTGCCAGCCCAGTTCCCAGAAACCCAATAGGTACAGTGATGCAGGAAAAAACATTAGGAGCTAGCAAACAGGAGCGTCTAACAGGGGAGTTTTGTGAGGGAGTTCTCTAGGGGGAGTGTCGGGGGGCTACATACACTTAATATTCAGTAAACTTAAGCCAAAAAACACCCCCTGATAAAAACAACAACGAAGGAACCAACTGCAGGAGTAAAAAGAGAATTCAGCCAGAAGTCCAGCAACAGAGTGAGAGTTACCCATTTTATTGCACCCAATGCAGTATGTATGATTACCTGCCCTATGGGCAGGTGGTGTATGTGTGTATTCGGTGCAAGGAGCACCTAGACCTCCGAGACCATGTACGGGCTTTGGAGACAGGGGCTGCTCTAGCTTTTTTTCTGCCCCAAGCACGGCAGGCAGGCTGCTTTCCGCGGCATATCTTCGGGAGGTCCTCCGGTCCCGTGGCTTCGTACCTGCTGCCGAATTGCTGCTGAATCCATGGAACTGGTGGACCTCTCACAGCCTTTTTGCTGAAGGCTGCCTGACTGCAGCCCTCACAGGGATCACCAGGCCGCCCCCTTGGAGTGCTGGTGCCTGGAGCTGCTGAGCTGGAGGAGCTAAGGGAGCCAGAGAGGTACATACATGAGACTTTCCAGGATACAGTAGAACAGCCCCACTCCCGGTCTGGCAACCTCTGTGCTGGTGAGGAGGATGAAAGCCTCAGGGAAGGAGAACACAGGGCTGCCCAGAGGGGGCGGCAAGTGGGGCAATTTGCCCCAGGCCCCGGGCCCCACAGGGGCCCTCACGAGAATATAGTATTCGATAGTATTGGAACTTTTTTTATGGAAGGAACCCCCAAAATTGCTTTGCCCCAGGCCCCCTGAATCCTCTGGGTGGCCCTGGGAGAACATCCAATTGAAGCAGAGGGAAATGGTACCCCAGATGATGTTGTGGTAGCCTCTCGCACTGAGGAAACCTCTCTAGGAGATGGAACTCCAGCAATTAGAAAGAGACAGGTATTAGTAATGGTTAATTCGATCATTAGAAACATAGATAGCTGGGTTTGCGATGACGGGAGAAGTGCATGGTGACTTGCCTGCCTGGTGCAAAGGTTGCGGATCTCTCAAGACATCTAGATAGACATATGTGTAGTGCTGAGGAGGAGCTGGTGGTTGTGGTACATGTAGGTATCAGTGACATAGGAGAGAGGTCCTGGAGGCTAAATTTAGGCTGCAAGGTAAGAGATTGAAGTCCAAGACCTCCATGGCAGCATTCTCTGAAATGCTTCCAGTTCCACGCCAGAGCCAGTTAGACAGGCAGAACTGCAGGGTCTCAATGTGTGGATGAGACAATGGTGTAGGGGGTTTAGATTTATTAGAAACTGGGGAAATGTTTGGGAAAGGGAGAGCCTATACAGGAAGGATGGGCTCCACCTAAATCAAAATGGAATCAGATTGCTGGCACCTAAAATTAAAAAGGTCATAGAGCAGTTTTTAAACTCGGGGCTGGGGAAAGCCGACAGGTGCAGGGGAGCACATGATTCAGACAGAGACATCCTTTAGGGAGGATCTACTAACGGAGATTGTCTATATCCTAGTAAGGAGGTGATGATGGAAGATGATAAAATACAGGTAGGATCTGATGAGAAACAGTCAAATGAATAAACGTCTCATTCAATTACATCATGTAATGGGAGACAGCAAAAAAGTAACACTTTTTAAAGTGCTTATATATCAGTGCTAGAAGTCTAAATAATAAGATGAACAAACTAGAGTGCCTCATATTAAATGAGGATATTGATATAATTGGTATCACAGAAACTTGGTGGAATGAGGATAATCAATGGGACACAGTAATACCAGGGTACAAAATATATCAGAAGGACAGAACAGGTCGTGCTGGTGGGGGAGTGGCACTATACTTGAGAGAAAGCATGGTCTCAAATGAAGTAAAAATCTTAAATGAACCAAACTGTAACAAAGAATCTCTAGGATAGTAATTCCATGCTCTAATAATAAGAATATAGCAGTAGGGATGTACTGCTGACCACCTGACCAGGATGGTAATAGTGACTGCGAAATGCTCAGGGAGCTTAAACTCAATAATAATGGGGGATTTCAACTATCCCCATATTGACTGTATATATCACTTCAGGACAGGATGCAGAGATAAAGTTTCTTGATACCTTAAGTATCAGAGGGGTAGCCGTGTTAGTCTGGATCTGTAAAAGCAGCAAAGAGTCCTGTGGTACCTTATAGACTAACAGACATTTTGGAGCATGAGCTTTCATGGGTGAATGCCCACGTTGGATGCATTCAAAACGTCTGTTTGTCTATAAGGAGCCACAGGACTCTTTGCTGCTTTTTGATACCTTAAATGACTGCTTCTTGGAGCAGCTAGTCCTGGAACCCACAAAAGGAGAGGGAATTCTTGATTTAGTCCCAAGTGGAGCACAGAGTCAGGTCCACAAGGTGAATGTAGCTGGATTGCTTGGTAATAGTGACCGTAATATAATTAAATTTAACATCCCTGTGGCGGGAAAAACAACACAGTAACCCAACACTGCAGCATTTAATTTCAGAAAGGGGAACTACACAAAACTGAGGAGGTTAGAGAAACAGAAATTAAAAGGTATGGTGCCAAAAGCAAAATCCCTGCAAACTGCATGGAAACTTTTTAAAGACACCATAATAGAGGCTCAACTTAAATGTATACCCCAAATTAAAAAACATAGTAAGCAAACCAAAAAAGAGTCACCGTGGCTAAACAACAAAGTAAGAGAAGCAGTGAGAGGCAGAAAGGCATCCTTTAAAAAGTGGAAGTTAAATCTTACTGAAGAAAAATGAAAGGAGCATACACTCTAGCAAATGAAATATAAAAACATAATTAGGAAGGCCAAAAAAGAATTAGAAGAACAGCTAGCCAAAGACTCAAAGAGTAATAGCAAACATTTTTTTACGTACATCAGAAGCAGGAAGCCTGCTAAACAACCAATGGGGCCACTGGACAATCAAGATATTAAAGGACAATAAGGCCATCGCAGAGAAACTAAATGAATTCTTTGCATCGGTCTTCACAGTTGAGGATGTGAGGGAGATTCCCAAACCTGAGCCATTCTTTTTAGGTGATAAATCTGAGGAACAGTCCCAGATTGAGGTGTCATTAGAGGACGTTTTGGAACAAACTGATAAACTAAACAGTAATAAGTCACCAGGACCAGATGGTATCACCCAAGAGTTCTGAAGAAACTCAAATGTGAAATTGCAGAACTACTAACTGTAGTCTGTAACCTATAATTTAAATCAGCTTCTGTACGAGATAACTGGAGGACAGCTAATGTGAAGCCAATTTTTAAAAAGGGCTCCAGAGGTGATGCTGGCAGTTGTAGGCTGATAAGCCTGACTTCTGTACCAGGCAAACTGGCTGAAGCTATAGTAAAGAACAAAACTGTCAGATACATAGATGAACATAATTTGTTGGGAAATAGTCAACATGGTTTTTGTAAAGGGAAATCATGCCTCACCAATCTACTAGAAATCTTTGACGGGGTCAACAAGCATGTGGACAAGGAGGATCCAGTGGATATAGTGTACTTAGATTTTCAGAAAGCTTTGACAAGGTCCCTCACCTAGAAAAAGGGGTAAACAGTGAGGTGGCAAAATTTGCAGATGGTACAAAACTAATCACAATAGTTAAATCCCAGGCAGACTGCAAAAAAGCTACAAAAGGATCTCTCAAAACTGGGTGACTGGGCAACAAAATAATAGATGAAATTCAGTGTTGATAAATGCAAAGTAATGCACACTGGAAAACATAATCTCTACTATACATATGATGGGGTCTAAATTAGCTGTTACCACTCAAGAAAGAGATCTTGGAGTCACTGTAGGTAGTTCTCTGAAAATATCCACTCAATGTGCAGCGGCAGTCAAAAGAGTGAACAGAATGTTGGTAATCATTAAGAAAGGGATAGATAATAAGACATAAAATATCATATTCGCGCTATATAAATCCATGGCATGCTCACATCTTGAATACTGCGTGCAGTTGCGGTTGCCCCATCTCTAAAAAGATCTATAGGAATTGGAAAAGGTTCAGAAAAGGTCAACAAAAATGATTAGGGATATGGAATGGCTTCCATTTGAGGCGAGATTAATAGGACTGGGACTTTTCAGCTTGGAAAAGAGATGACTAAAGGAGGATATGCTAGATGGCTATAAAATCATGACTGGTGTGGAGAAAGTAAATAAATTACTCCTCATAACACAAGAACTAGGGGTTACCAAATGAAGCTAATAGGCAGCAAGTTTAAAACAAACAAAAGGAAGTATTTCTACACAACACACAGTGAACCTGTGGAACTCCTGGCCAGAGGATGTTGTGAAGGCCAAGACTATAAGAGGTTTCAAAGAAGAACTAGACAAATTCATGGAGGATAGGTCCATCAATGGCAATTAGGCGGGATGGGCAGGGATGGTGTCCCTAGCCTCCGTTTGTGAGAAGCTGGGGATGGGCGACAGGGGATGGATCACTTGATGATTACCTGTTCTGTTCATTCCCTCTGGGGCACTTGGCATTGACCACTGTTGGAAGACAGAATACTGGGCTAGATGGACCTATGGTCTGACACAAAGTATGGCTGTTCTTTTGTTCTTATTTGTCAACAGATCTTTGAGCCTTTGTCCACTGAAACGTTAACTGATCAAAATCCCTCTCCAAGGAGAATCTGGTTTGGGAGTGAGTCCTTGGGACTGTCATAAACATACAGCTAAGGGTAGCATAAAATCCCTCTTTACCCTGTAAAGGGTTAATTCCTCTTTTATCTGTAAAGGGTTAAGAAGCTCAGATAACCTGGGTGACACCTGACCAAAAGGACCAATAAGGGTAGAAGATACTGTGGGGGAAGATTTTGGTCTGTGTCTCTTGGAGCCAGCCAAGAAACCAGGCAGGGAAATTAATAGCAGAAAAGAAATGCATTAGAGTACTTTTTCTTTTAGCTTGTGAATTTTCCCTGTGCTAAGAGGGAGGTTAATCCCTGTTTTTGTAACTTTAAGTTTCGCCTAGAGGAAAAATCCTCTGTGTCTTTTGTTATTCTGTAAAGTACTTACTATCCTGATTTTACGGAGGTGATTCTTTTATCTTTTCTTTAATTAAAATTTGATTGATTTTTCATTGTTCTTAAGATCCAAGGGTTTGGGTCTGTGTTCACCTGTACCAACTGGTGAGGGTATTATTCTCAAGCCTCCCCAGGAAAGGGGATGTAAGGGCTTGCGGGGATATTTCATAGAATCATAGAATATCAGGGTTGGAAGGGACCTCAGGAGGTATCTAGTCCAACCCCTTGCTCAAAGCAGGACCCAAGCCCAACTAAATCATCCCAGCCAGGGCTTTGTCAAGCCTGACCTTAAAAACCTCTAAGGAAGGCATTTCCACCACCTCCCTATTTAACCCATTCCAGTGCTTCACCACCCTTCTAGTGAAAAAGTTTTTCCTAATATCCAACCTAAACCTCCCCAACTGCAACTTGAGACCATTACTCCTTGTTCTGTCACCAGGTACCACTTAGAACAGTCTAGATCCATCCTCTCTGGAACCTCCTTTCAGGTAGTTGAAAGCAGTTATCAAATCCCCCCTCATTCTTCTCTTCTGCAGACTAAACAATCCCAGTTCCCTCAGCCTCTCCTCATAAGTCATGTGCTTCAGCCCCCTAAAGATTTCTGTTGCCCTCCGCTGGACTCTTTCCAATTTTTCCACATCCTTCTTGTAGTGTGGGGCCCAAAACTGGACACAGTACTCCAGATGAGACCTCACCAATGTCGAATAGAGGGGAATGATCACGTCCCTCGATCTGCTGGCAATGCCCCTACTTATACAGCCCAAAATGCCATTAGCCTTCTTGGCAACAAGGGCACACTGCTGACTCACATCCAGCTTCTCATCCACTGTAATTCCCAGGTCCTTTTCAGCAGAACTGCCACTTAGCCAGTCAGTCCCCAGCCTGTAGCAGTGCATGGGATTTTTCTGTCCTAAGTGCAGGACTCTGCACTTGTCCTTGTTGAACCTCATCAGGTTTCTTTTGGCCCAATTTCCGGACAGATTTTTACCCTAGTTCCCTAAATGGCCCCCTCAAGGGTTGAACTCACAGGCAGGGCTCCCAGTGGCCCTCCCTAAATGTTTATTTAAACCACTTGGTGGTGGAAGCGATACTAAGGCTAGAAAGGAATTTGTGCCTTGGGGAAGTTTTAACCTAAGCTTGTAAAAATAAGCTTAGTGGGTTTTTCATGTGGGTCCCCCAATCTGCACCCCAGAGTTCAGAGTGAGGAAGGAACCCTGACAGGGAATCTGTTGAACCTGCCCCTATTACTATCTCCTGTGCTCACCCAGCAAGAGGACACTCCCAGCTGCTGAGCGGAAAGCAGCAGCAGCAGCAATGCTGGGCTCTGTCTCTCTGGCTGGATAGTCTAGGCAGCTGAGTTTATTGTTATCATTGACTGACTTTATTGGCATCTCTTGGCTGGTAGGGGGCTGGCAAGGGGTATCTGGCTGTTACTGGTTACACGGGGCAGGACTGTCATTTGGCTGCCCCTCCAGCCCTTCCTTCAGGGCTCGGTTCCTGGGGGCATATCCCAGATTCCCTTAGCCCCTGTAGGGATGAGCTGTCCCAGGAAAAGCGAACCTGAGCAGAGCAGCCATTGCCTGGAAAAAAGGCTCCCGTGGAACGCATTCCATGCTGCCCAAGAGGAGCAGTTTGGTCTAGGGGAATCTAGGCTGCGCCTCCAGGGAGCAGAGCCCCAAAGGCAGAACTGGAGGCCAGCATGGGCGGCGGGTATCGTAGGCACAGGAAGGCGTTGCCTGACATTCTCTGGGGCAGGCAGGATGGGGGCCAGGGTGTGCCCTGGGGGCTGCGCCAAGCAGCTCATCCTCCTGGCGCTAGGGCTGGAGGCACTCTGGCCAAGCTGCTTGCCTGCCCACCCACCAAGTGTTGGGGCTGGCAGCTCGGCCCAGGGGCTCCTTAAGGGTGGGGGTGAGGGGCAGCTGTCTGGGGGTGAGGCCGGGCAGCAGGGCTCAGGAAGGCTGGGGCCATGGTGCCCAGCTCTCTGGCACTCTGGAACCAGGGGGTGCTAACCTGGAGCAGGGGCCAGCAGCCACAGTGGGTGTGGGGGCTGAGGGCACTGAGCAGAGGCCAGCTGCCACATTGGCGGCTGGGCTCCAGTGGGTGCAGAAGGGGCGGGGCCTTGAATGCAAGGGGCGGGGCTGTAACGCTAGCCACCTCCCCATGCTAGGAGTTTGCCCATGCAGTCCAGTGCCAGGTTAAGAAGTAAGGAGGACCCCAGCCCTGCTCCATATAACCAGGACAGACAGAAACCTCCTATCAGCCAAGAGACACCAACAGAGCCAGTCAGTGATGATAAAATAAACTCAGCTGCCTGGACTATCCAGTCACAGAGGGAGCGCCTAGCATTGCTGCTGCTTTCTGCTCAGCAGCTGGGAACGTCCTCTCTCCGAGTTTCAGGTAGATATAGACCTAGAACTCTCCACTGAATTCTGTGGAAGTTTTGTTTAGTGACAGTTTTGATGCCTTTTGAATGCTTAACCAGCAACGTCTAGTGACTTTCCAGGGCTTCTCTGGCGACTTCCTGTCATGAAGAGTTGGCACCAATGATCTGGAAGAATATATAAAATAATTTCTGGGAAAGTTAGGAGCTATAACATACATTGATAGAGTGGTAAATAGTGATAAGGACAGATCAGTCATACAGAGAAATCTGGATCATATGGTAAGGTGGGCTAACTGTAAGGTCATACATCTAAGAATCAAGAATGTAGGTCATGGAAGGAGGACTGCATTCTGGAAAGTAGTGGCTCAGAAGAGGACTTAGGGGTAATGATGGAAAGCAACTGATGATGAATTCCCCATGTGGTGCTGTAACTAAGCCTTGATCTACACTATGAGTTTAGGTTGAATTTAGCAGCATTAGATTGATTTAACCCTACACTCGTCCACACGAGGAAGCCATTTTTATCGACTTAAAGGGCTCTTAAAATCGATTTCTGTACTCCTCCCCGACGAGAGGATTAATGCTGAAATCCACCTTGCTGTGTCGATTGTGGATACAATTTGACAGAGTTGGCCGCCAGGAGCTATCCCAGAGTGCTCCATTGTGACCACTCTGGAGAGCACTCTCAGTTCAGATGCACTGGCCAGGTAGACAGGAAAAGCCCCGCAAACTTTTGAATTTGATTTCCTGTTTGGCCAGCATGGTGAGCTCAGAGGTGACTGTGCAGATCTCATCATCAGAAGTGACGATGGAGTCCCAGAATAGCAAGAGCTCCAGCATGGACCGAAAGGGGTCTGATCACTGTATGGGGAGAGGAATCCATGCTATCAGAACTCCGTTCCAAAAGACGAAATGCCCAAATATTTGAAAAAATCTCCAAGGGTATGAAGGACAGAGGCTATAACGGAGACCCGCAGTATTGCCGAGTAAAACTTAAAGAGCTCAGGCAAGCCTACCAAAGAACCAGAGAGGCAAACAGCCGCTCTGGATCAGAGTCCCAGACATTCTGCTTCTTTGATGAGCTGCATTCCATTCTAGGGTGTGCCCCTACAACTACCCTGTGCATGGACTCAGTCAATGGATTCTCAGGCAACAGGGATGCGGATTTTGGGGATGAGGAAGATGATGAAGAGGAGGAGGTGGAAGATAGCACACAGCAAGCAAGAAGAGACACCATTTTCCCTGACAGCCAGGAACTGTTTATCACCCTGGAGCGAGTACCCTCCCAATCCACCCAAGGTGGGCTCCTGGACCTGGAAGGCGAAGAAAGGACCTCTGATGAGTGTACCTTTGTAAATATAATACATTGTTTAAAAGCAAGCATGTTTAATGATTAATTTGCCCTGAAGACTTTGGGATGCATTCGAGGCCAGTACAGCTACTGGAAAAGTCTGTTAACGTGTACTCCCAAAGCCATTGCAAAAGGTTTCTGGGCAGTGCAGCCTTATTCCGTCCTCCGTGGTAGGACACTTTACCATGCCAGGCCAGTAGCATGTAGTCTGGAATCATTGCAGCGTATGGTCCCGGTGTTCGCTGGCATTCAAGCAACATCCATTCTTTTCTCTTTATCCTCAGGAGAGTGATATCATTCATGGTCACCTGGTTGAAATAGGGGAATTTTATTAAGGGGACATTCAGAGGTGCCTGTTCCTGCTGGGCTGTTTGCCTGTGACTGAACAGAAACCATCCCCGCTTTTAGCCACACGGTGGCGGGGGAGGGGTGAAGTGATCATCCCGGAGAATTGGTCCAGGGGCGTTTAGTTGGGTTTGTGCTGCACATTAACCTGAAAACTGCAGCCCCTCCTTTTAAATGGCTAACCCATTTTAAATGGCCAACCCAACGAGTGCTTGGTATGGGAAATGAGAGTGCTGCTGTTTGAAACCATTCACACATGTTATGAAGGTTAAAGAAGCCAAAAGACTGTGGCTTACCATGGCTGCCTGCAAGCTGAATTCTGTTGCCCGCAGGCAGGGCCGGCTTTAGGCCAATTTGCCCGATTCCTCCGAATCAGGCTCCGAGCCTGAAGGGGCCCCGCGCTCGCTGTCTCCTGGAAGCAAAGTTCTGCGTCTCCTGGAAGCAGCAGCTGTCATTGCTAGGCAACGAGAGACGCTGGCCAGCACGGGGCTGAGCAGAGGCAGCCACGTGGGTGTTGCAGGTCAGGAGGGGGGTGGAGGGAGAAGGCACACGTGTTTTGCAGCCTTCCTTCCCCTCCCCTCCCCCCGGCACTCACCTGGAGGAGACGCCGAGGGAGCTTCTGGTCCGGTGGGAGACAGGAATCTCTGCAGTGGACCTCACTCACCTGAACAGCTGCTGGGGCTTCCAACGGTGAGTGTCTGACCCTGTCATTCCCCACAGGTTTGTAACATTGGGTTGGTGTTGTGGTTTTCTGGTGTTGCTGTTTGAGAGTGAGTTTGTGCCTGCCTGTGTCTGTTTCAGAACTAAAGTTGGGATCATGTCATGTAACCCAGGAAAAAAGCCCCGAGCTGGTACTTAGTGCTGTGAACTCCAGGTGAGAGGGAGAGGGAGGTTTGGAGGAGGAAATCAAATACAGCAAGAGAGGAGAATGCGAAAGGTCTGCAACATGGCACGACAGGCTGAGACTTTTATCTCCCCTCCCACTCCACAGCACAAGGGGAAACTGAGGCACAGTGTGATCTGATTCCCCCTCCAAATTATTTTGCAAAGGAAGGGGACTAGGGCTCCTATCCAAACCAGTTCCCTTCCCATCAACTCTGCTTTCGCTGCTGCAAGACCACTGTAGGGGCTGAATATTTCCATTAAACTATGGCTTCCTTCATTTGCCCTGCAACAATAAAATAGACAGGCTTTTTTTGGGGGGGGCAAATAGCCCCCCCCCACTCCAAAGCTGTGTGGATATTAAGGTTTTTTTTGAGGAGGGGCATGATAATATTCTAGATCAATCAAATGCCCAGCTCAGCTTTCTAGCCATCCAGCAGCTCTAGGGCAGGGAAGGAAGGTGCTCTTGGTGCAGAGTGGTTGCAAAACAGGGGTGAATTTAGTGGGAGGTTGGGGGGGGTCTGCTTGAAATCCCACCAGATGCAGCCACACAGAATCACTGGCAGTGCTGGGAGAGGCCAGGAGTGGAAGCAGGTGGCCTGGGGGTGAGGGGACATTTGCTCTCAGTCCAGGGCTCTGGGATGGACTAGGCGGGGTGGTGGGTTCCGTCTAGTCTTCCAGCCTGTTGCTCTCACTGGAGTTTGTGGTTTTCATCTGGCTCCACCGAAAAGATCAAACAAGCCCAATAGAAAAGGAGAGTGAGAGAGGCAGGAAGGAGTTTGTAAGGGGTTTAAGTGACCCATCAGCAAAAGAGTTTGACTGGGTTTCCCCCCAGCCACCACTCCTGCAAACACTGGGGAAGGGGCAGCTCCATCCCCCACTGAGGCTATGGTGAGGGGAAGCCACATGGCAGTCCCTTCCCCTCAGCACCTCCCTCCAGCCCCCAAACTCTGTCCCAAAGCCTGCACCCAACCCTCCACACTCCCTCCCAGAGCCTGCACCCCTCCACCCTTCCTGCACCCCACCCCGGGCCCCAGCCCAGAGCCTGCACCCAGCACCCAAATTCCATCCCACTCAGCCCTGGGCAAAGCTCCTTAGTCTGGCTCCCAGCCCCTCTCCAAGGGTTGCAGCTGTCTGGAGGTGCCTGCCTTCCACACCTTCCTCATTCACACCTCATTCATTCAATAGGGCAATTGATTACAAAGTGGAGGAAAGATCTTATTCTACTTCTAGCAAAAGGACATTTTTCTTTTACCTTAATTATACTACCTTGGGGCCCACTATAACATATTACCAAGTTTCAATACAAAGTCATGTAAAAGTTATACAAAAACGCATAATGCAGAGATTTATCTACAACTGCATTGACTGCAGTGTGCAGTAATATAGTGACCCCTGGGTCTCTGAATGAGGCTATATACTCGGGGAAAGGGGGGGCGGTGCAGCGGCGAGTTGGGGGCGAGCGGGTGGGCAAGTGGCAGGTGGGCAAAGAGGCAAGCAGTGAGCCAGCAGGGGTTCTAGGGGCAGACATGGGGGTTTCTGGCAGGGGAGGAAGAAAGTGAAAGGAGGCAAGTGGTGGGTGGGGCACTGACTAGGAGGAACGCAGCAAGTCAGTGGGAGACTAGGGGGTGAAGAGGGGTATGATGGTGGGGCCGAGTGGGGAGGGGGTGGGTCCTATTTTACTGCTGTGATCTGGTCACCCTGTGTGTGCCAGGTTTCAGAGTAGCAGCCGTGTTAGTCTGTATCTGCAAAAAGAACAGGAGCATTTGTGGCACCTTAGAGACTAACAAATTTATTTCAACATAAGCTTTCATGGGCTACAGCCCGCTTCTTCGGATGAATAGAATGGAATACTTCTTTTTGTCTATGTGTGCCATTTCTCTCCCCTCCCCCAAACCTTCCTCTTTGGCCCACAGCTGTTTTGACATTTGGCGCTGAGGAAGGAGGGTTTGTTTCTGCGAGGCAGGCAGTGCTGGGGGGAAAGAGGGGGTATAAAATAAACAGTATTGAAGAAAATCAGTTGTACAACTATCGAAACATAAATTATTTTCCTAATATGAAAGTGAAAATCTATAATTAATATGCTTTTAGAATGTAGTGACTTCTATCAATATGGGCAAGAGATCAAGAGATATTGGTAGAAAGTACCCAAGTGGGAGTAAGAAAAGAGCCATATACAATATGATGTAATGTATGTAATATATAATTTTGTTGTTATGTATACAGTCATGGAAAGTAAATAATACATGGAAGAAATGAAAGGTGGTGTTTTTTTTTTAGTCATCCCTGCCGGTGCCCCATCAAAATGGCTCGAATTGGGCCCCGCACTTGCTAAAGCCGGCCCTGCCCACTGGCCCTGTGTGTGTGATCTCTCACACCAAACCGGCAGGCCCTCAATATAAGAGGCAAAATGCAACCTTGTACCGAAAGCACATATGCTATCTAATGTTAACTGCTTGGTTCACCGTGAAAGAGTCTACCCATTGTCCTCTAAAATGTGTCTTTTTAAATACTACTCTCCCTTCTTTTCCTCCTACAGCTGCAAATGTTTCAACACTCCCCCTATCACCTCCATCCCAGAGGCAAGCGAAGATTAGAAGATGAAAAAAATGCACTCACGATGAAATGTTCTCTGAGCTCCCACACTGAAAGAGCCCAGCAGAATGTGCGGAGGCAGACAATGTCAGAGTACAGAAAAGTACAAAATGAACACAAGGACAAGAGGGATGTGCAAGACGACAGGTGGCGAGATCAAGATGATAGGTGGCATCAGCATGATGAAAAGAGGGAGGAAGCAATGCTGAGACTAATGGAAGATCAAACTGATATGTTCCAGCGTATGTTTGAGGTGCAGGAAAGCACAGACCACCACTGTAGCTGCTGTGTAACCACCTGCCCTCCTCTCCAAGTTCAACAGCCTCCTCACCCAGACACCCAAGAAAGCAGTGAGGGGGACTTTGGGCACCCAACCACTCCACCCCAGAGGACTGCCCAGGCAAAAGGTTGGCATTCAATATCTTTTGAAATGCAGTGTGGCCTTGTCCTTCCCTCCTACCCTCATCCACCACCCCTCCCCGGGCTACCTTGGCAGTTATCCCCCCATTTGTGTGACAAATTATTAAAGAATGTATGTGTTTGAAACAACAATGACTTTATTGCCTCTGTAAGTGGTGATCAAAGGAGGGTGGGGAGTGCGGTTCACTTACAGGGAAGTAGAGTGAACCAAGGGGACGGGTTTTCATCAGGGAGAAACAAACACAACAGTCACATCGTACCCTGGCCAGTCATGAAACTGGTTTTCAAAGCTTCTCTGATGCGCAGCAAGCCCTGCTGTGCTCTTCTAATCACCCTGGTGTCTGGCTGTGCGTTAGCAGCAGCCAGGCAATTTGCCTCTACTTCCCTCCCCACCATAAACATCTTCCCCTTACTCTCACAAATACTGCGGCGCACACAGCAAGCAGCAATAACAATTGGAATATTGGTTTCGCTGAGGTCTAACCGAGTCAGTAAACTGTGCCAACGCGCTTTTAAACATCCAAAGGCACATTCTACCACCATTTTGCACTTGCTCAGCCTATAGTTGAACAGCTCCTGACTACTGTCCAGGCTGCCTGTGTGTGGCATCATGAGCCATGGCATTAAGGGGTAGGCTGGGTCCCCAAGGATAACTATAGGCATTTCAACATCCCCAACGTTATTTTCTGGTCTGGAAAGTAAGTCCCTTGCTCAGGACCATCCTTAGGATTTATGGTACCCTAGGTGGAATTATTAAACTGCTGCCCCTGTGCCTGTCTTGCTCTTATTAACACAAACATAAGCTTACACTATTGGAAAACTTGCCACATGCATGTTATTAAAACCAGTTTAATGTAGTTAAGCACACTGTAATGCTGATGGATTAGCACCAAAGAAGTAGCACTATAGAAAAAATTCTGATTTGACAGAATGATGCAAATAATATAATGTTTTTAATTTGGCAACATTTTATTGGAAATTTCTATGAAGAGGTATTGAAACAAGGATTTGTTTTTTATTAAAAGCAATCTTTCTGGCTTTTTGGGCTGCAAAATCAAGAATAATGTCATTGTGTACAAAGACAAAGTGATGTCTTGTTTGAGTGCAAGAATAGCAAGACCAATCAAGTGTTCCTAACTCATTGTAGAGTGGAGATAGTTTTTAATGAGCTTTAGTTTTGAGAAACTCTGTTCTCCTGATGCTACTGTTACAGGAATTGTCAGTAGAATACGAGTGGCAATGTACACATAGGATATGTCAACAAGTTTGCTGGTATGAGTAAACTGTACAATGTCCATCATCGATTTTGTATGTGGCAACATTGATGACAGTGTACTCAATTCTTCAAACAGTTCAAGTCCATTTAAATCAAAATGATCATCTGTGCTTCGGGAGGCTCTCTAGGTCAGGGGTCCCCAACGCGGTGCCTGTGGGTGCCATGGTGCCCACAGGGGCCTCTCAGTGCACCTGCGTACTGGCTGGTGGATGAGCATCCACGGAAATGCCACTGAATTCGGCAGCATTTCGGCGGCGATGCCTCTGGATGACACCACTTGCTGCCGTGTCATTGGGGACCACTGCTCTAGGTTCTTGCACTCTGTTAAATATTGAAATTGAATTCAGGATTGTTAGAAAGCATTTTTGGTGAACAAATTTGTTAAATGACAACCCCCAGCCTTCTGGTCCAACAGCTGCAGTAGAGGAGGAGATAGGTGGAAAACTGCAGGACCCCCAAATCCACCTTTTGGGGTGCAGAGTGGCAACAGCAGCAGCAAACCCTCAGGTCCGATCACACGCCAATGGGTACCGCCGCCAGCCCAACAGACCATGTTGAAGTTAGCACAGCATCTGGTCTCAGGGACGAGGCACCCATGGAGCCACAGCAGCTCATCCTGCCCTGTGCAGCTCCCTCCAGATGAGATGGATCGCTGCCAGTCAGGGGGGAGAGATGCACTCCCCAGCTAGGGTGACCAGATCCAGATGTCCTGATTTTATAGGGCCAGTCCCGATATTTGGGGCTGTCAAGGTCTTATTGCCACTTTGAACTTTAGCGTCCAGAAAGTGGGGATCTGCATGTACCCCTCTAAACTTAATCCCTAGCTTAGATCTGATAATGCTGCCACCAACCAAAATATAGTGTTTGGTACACTTTCTGTTCCCCAAAAACCTTCCCTGGGGAACCCAAGACCCAAATCCCTTGGGTCTTAAAACAAAGAGGAATAAACCATTCCCCCTCCTTCTCCCTCCCAGATTTTCCCCTCCCTGGGTTACCTTGAGAGATAGTGTGATTCAAACTCCTTGAATCTTAACACAGAGAGGAATTCACCTTCCCCCCTCCTCCTTTCCAATCCCTAGTGAGTTCAGACCCAGTCCCCTTGGGTCTTACACAAGGAAAAAATCAATCAGGTTCTTAAAAAGAAAAGCTTTCAATTAAAGAAAGAAAAAGTAAAAATTATCTCTGTAAAATCAAGATGGAAAATGTTTACAGGGTCTCAGCTTTACATAGACCAGAGGGACTCCCTCCTCCCTAGCCTAAGTATAAGTTACAGCAACCTGAGGTAAAACATCCTTCCAGCAAAATACACATTTGCAAATAAAACAAACAAAAAGACCATTCCGCCTTCTAGCTATTACTTACTATGTTGAACATGAGAGACTGTTTCAGGAAGATTGGAGAAAACTCGTTGCACATCTGGCTCCTCTTAATCCCAAGAGAGAACAAACAACAACCCAAAAAGCACAAACAAAGACTTCCCTCCACCAAGATTTGAAAGTATCTTGTACCCCGATTGGTCCTTTGGTCAGGTGTCAGCCAGGTTCACTGATCTTGTTAACCCTTTACAGGTAAAAGAGACATTAACCCTTAACTATCTGTTTATGACAGGGGCTTTGTCTTATATAGGTACCAATTACCCCCACCTAGGGCGACCAGACAGCAAATGTGAAAAATAGGGACTGAGTGGGGGGAATAGGAGCCTATATGAGAAAAAGACCCAAAAATCAGGACCGTCCCTATAAAACCGAGACATCTGGTCACCCTACAGGTGAGTTCGTTTCCCCACCCCTTCCCAGAGACTCCGACAGCCAATCCCTCCCTCAGACTGTGCTGCATTTGGTGCTCTCTAGGACCCAGCAGCCCTGCTCTTACACACTCCACTGCTTCCCATCTGTCCGGGCTCCCAGCAGAGCGGTGCCCCCAGAGTTAGTGGTGCCCCAGGCGGCTGCCTGTTCTGCCTATGGCTAAGGACGGCCCTGCCTCTAGGCAGGGGCAGCTCTACCTTTTTTGCCGCCCAAGCTCTGCAGTCAGGCAGCCACCAGTCCTGCAGCTTCAGCGTACCCGCTGCCGAATTGCCACCGAATCCACGGGACCGGCGGACTTCCCGCAGGCAAGCCATCAAAGGCTACCTAACTGCTGCCCTCTCAGTGATCTGCAGGGCATCCCCAGTGGCTTGCCGTCCCAGGCACATGCTTGGAGTACTGGTGCCTGGAGCCGTCAGTGCCTCTAGGGCACTGCAAAAATCACACACCCTTATCTCACCACCTAGGTTCTTAAGAAATGTATAGGGGAAACTAAGGCACTCACACAGTATTCAGAGAAAACATTAAGAACATTCCCACTTCATCACAAACACTCTGAGGCATCAGAGCCAGGAGGGACATGGGGTAAACACTCTGTGGCATCAGAGCTGCGAAAGGAACACTGGGGAACAGACTCTTTCAGAATATAGAGAAGCCCGACTCGTGTGATGGGTTTCAGAATACGCGTGATTGGAAACTAACCCCAATAAACATTGCATTGTCTGCACTTTGGACTTCTGGTCTTTTGCTGCTTGCTGCCTGCGTGGCAAGAACCAAAGAAGTGGGCTGGTGAAGGGAAAGCCTCTAACATGTGCCCCAAGGGGTAGTCACACTACAAAACGGTCCTTTCTGAACTTCATTCAGAGCAGCTCCAGAGCACTGAGCCTGTACCTCATGGCAGTGGAGAAAGGACCATACCCCGTGAATGGCTGGCTGTTGAAGGCACTGGGAGTGTTCTGCCATAAGCGACTGGGACCAGTAAGACAAAGGGAAATTAGAGGAAACTGCAAAGAAATTATGTATAACCATCTCCTTAAAAAGGACATTGTAGACTTGTGCAGAGAGGGAGAGGCTTATGCATAGGAAGGTTCACCAAGGTGCAGCTGATTACACAGCTGGAGAAGGTCCTGTAGTGGCACCAAATCTTGTACAAAGGAGGTCAAGTAAGGTGTCTATGAAAAGATTGTAATTAGCTGGTTATGATTATGCTATCCATCTGCATGTATCATTTTTGTATTTAAAGTTGTAAGTATTGGCTCTATACTCTCTGTATTTCAGAGTTGTGCTATGCTTCTGGGTAACACCCCAGACAATTTGGCATCAGCACTGCCTAGCCTGCTTGATGGCCCATTAAGGATCATCAGCTATACAAATGACCCATTGAGAGAAGGCAGATACACCTTATGACTTAGCAAGGCATGCATGGACTTGCCTATGGAGAGAACTCTAAGGCTTTCAAGCCATGTTCTGGGCAGCTTGTGTTTGAAACAAAGGAAGCACAGGCCGCATGGCAAGAGACTATAAAAGGCAGCTGCATCGTCTCCATTTTGTCTCCAATCCTGCTTCTTACCTCTGGAGGAACTTTGCTACAAACAGGAAGGGATAGCTCAGTGGTTTGAGCATTGGCCTTCTAAATGCAGCATTGTGAGTTCAATCCTTAAGGGGGCTATTTAGGGCAAAAATAAATAAATAAAACAGAGATTGGTCCTGCTTTGAGCAGGGGGTTGGACTAGATGACCTCTTGAGGTCCCTTCCAACCCTGATATATTCTACAAAGGACTGAATTGCCCATTCAAATCTCTGAATGGACTCTAGAGACTTGATTTAAGCCTGCAGTTTATTCCACCACTGCTACAAGCCTGAACCAAGAACTTTCCCATTATATGTACTTGATTCCATTTAACCAATTTTAACTCTCATCTATATTTCCTTCTTTTATGAATACACCTTTAGATTTTAGATTCTAAAGGCTTGGCAACAGAGTGATTTGTGGGTAAGATTTAACTTGTATATTGACCTGGGTCTGGGGCTTGGTCCTTTGGGATGAGGAGAACACTTTTTCTTTTACTGGGGTATAGGTTTTCATAACTATTCATCCCCATAAGGAGTGGTGCTGATGGTGATACAAGGGAACTAGAGTATCTGAGGGAATTGCTTATATGACTTCTGGTTAACCAGTGGGGTAAAACTGAAGTCCTCTCTGTTTGGCTGGTTTGGTATGCCTTAGAGCTGTCACTACCCTGCCTTAAACAATTTGTCCTGAATTGATACTCTCAGTTGTGTCCCGCCAGAGGGACAAACAGGAAAAAATATAAAATGACAAATGGGAATGGGCGACAGGAGATGGATCACTTGATAATCACCTGTTCTGTTCATTCCCTCTGGGGCACCTGACATTGGCCATTGTGAGAAGAAAGGATATTAGGCTAGCTGGACCTTTGGTCCGACCCTGTATGGCCATTCTTATGTTCTTATCCAAGGCAGGTTGTATCCTATGGGCTCAGAAATGGTATGTAGATGGACCTGAACTGACATGACATTATGATGCAGGCAGAAGAAACTCATGTTTTATTCATTTTACATACTGATTAGTTATTAGTAGAAAACGTTTGCAATAACAATACTATTTTAAACATTACTCTAAAATTTCTTTTACTGCTTTCTGAGCGAAAATATTTCATATACCATTTTCTTTTCAATTTTTCCCATACCAGGCCTCAGGAAAAAACATTATAAGTTTTTTCCCAAGAAAGTTTGGGATTTTGGGGGGGCACTTATGTGTCTATAAACAGTACCCACACCCTACCCCAGAGGCATCTGCATCTCAGCACCAAGGGGATCTCTGTATAAACAGCCTTGTGCCCCACCCCAGAAGTGGCTGCAAATCTCCCCCCTTGATAGGTTCCTTTACTCCCCCTTGTTCTGCATGGAATAATAGAATTGAAGGAATTGCTAACCAAGTGACAAGATTGTTCTGGGGTTGCTCCACAAACAGAGCTCCTCTGGGGGTCCATAGAGCAGTGAGACTGCACGTTCATACCTGGATGTGGGAACATTCATCGGATAAAATCAAGGACACAAATCTGTATGTAGGGCTCATTTTAATTATTGTTTATCTTGGAACATAATTTTGGCCCCATTGTTGCTCTTCCCCAGTGTGCCTGGCATTTTAAGCACAAAATATTATTACTACTTTTAAATCTCAACTCTATTTTCTGCTTAGACTATCAGTCCTCTGGGGGTGGGGACCCTCTTTTTGTCCTCTGTCTGTACAGTGCCTGGCACAATGGAGTCCTGGGCCACAACTGGCTCTCCTTGATGCTATCACAATACAAATACTCACTAATATGCTGCTTCCATCCATAAGATGATGAAGAAGAGAACACACAGTTTTCAGCACGCTAGTTCTTCTAGTCCCATACAGAAGTTATATTTCCATTGCTTTAATCTGGCATATTGGAATGTGTCTGCTGGATGATTAAACTCTGAATGGTTTTCACTGTTTTATGGCAGAGTCAGTGTATTGTACTTTGACATTCAGTGATACATTGGCCTCCCCTTTAGCAAACATATGTGATGATGCATTATTCATCTTCATTAATAGTTCCATTTGTTTCACAAAAGTGTCTATTCTTCAATTGGAAGTGAATCTTCAGAGGGCCCTTACAAAGTGAGTAGTGTAAGTATCGGTATTGACTGTGTCATTAGAAATGGTTCTGAGCTCTGGTTGGATGATATGTTATTACACACCCTATACCAGTGTAGCTTATTCATCAAAATCTGACGTGTTTCTTTTCTCAGGAAAAGTAAACGATAGACCAGCAGTCATTCTTGGTTAGTCAGGAAAAAAAGGCTACTAGTGGATAATGTTTCAAGTTGAAATTTTTATCAAAACATTTTATCCATTTGCCACATGGTCACCTGAATTTTTCTCCACTGCTTACGCTGGGAGTAGATTTTGGTGGTATGTTATTAGGGAGATAGTAATCTACTTTGATTCTAGTGCTAATAATCCCCTTGTTCTGTCAGTAAAATGTCCTTTTCTCATTTACAGTAAGTATTTTCCACGCCTGTGGCTCACACGTTAATTGGAGCAGAGATGGCATTTTACTGAGTGTTAGTAATCTGGATGCCACCCTTCCATTCCCTCCCGGGCAGCCACCCCCATCACCTCCTCCCTTCCACCCCACCACGATCAGCTGCACACTCAGGAGAGGGGTTGGAATGGGGTGGGAAGAGGCAGGTCGGGGGTGGTGCAGGAAGAGTCGGTCAGGCTAGGGCCTTGGGGGAAGGAGCAGAGTATGGGCAGGCCTGGGGCAGAGCCGGGGGTCGAGCACCCCACGGCACATTGGAAAGTCAGTGCCTGTGTCCCCCTCCATTTCATGACTTCACAGGCCACCAGCCTGTCTACGTGTAACTCAGCATTACTAACAGTGTCCATCTTCTTGCACTATTTGCCACCTGACAGTTGGTGAACACATGACCCAAGTCTGACCTAATGGCTCAGACACCAGATGGCAAAGGAGAAGCTGCAACATTTATTATTATTTTAAATCTCATGATTTCAAGTCAAATCTTATGATTTTGAGGGGCCTGATTCATGCTTTTTAAACCCTTGCATATTAATGATCACATAATGAATGAGCTCCTCCCTCCTGTTCCAGAACCTTTTCTGGGGTAAAAGTGCCAGAGTGGCACAGTAGGACCCTAAAAGCCCTGCTTCAGGCAGGGAATTTCCCCAGCACAGGAAATGTGGAAGCCCTCCATAAGGTTGCCTTCTGAGGAACCCCTGGCATAGAGGGTGTGACAGATTTGGTCACAGAGATCCCCTTGGGACTGTCACCTGATGTGCTGAAATTACCTCTGAGCCCATTTTCCCTGCCAGCTTGGGACTTCCAGAACCCTTTCTTGTTGAGCCAGACACACTAGCCTGCTAAAGCACAGGCCCAGGGTCTGAGCCATGCCCCTCAAAGCTGCAGACTTAACTGAAAACCCCCCAGCAGGTTACCCGTCTCCAGCACCCAGATACCGATTTCCCAGTGGGATCCAAACCCCAAATAATCTTTTTTACTCTGTATAAAGTTTATAAAGGGTAAACTCATAAATTGTCTGCCCTCTATAACACTGATAGAGAGATATGAACAGCTATTTGGTCTCCCAGGTATTAATCACATAATCTGGGTTTACTAATAAACAAAAGTGATTTTATTAAGTATAAAAAGTGAGATTTAAGTGATTTCAAGTACTAACAGACAGAACAAAGTAAGTCACCAAGCAAAACAAAGCAAAAACATGCAAGTCTAAGTCTAATACAGTAAGAAACTGATTACAGATAATATCTCACCCTCTGAGATGTTCCAATAAGATTCTTTCACAGATTAGACTCCTTCCTAGTCTGGGTTCAATCCTTCCCCCTGGTGCAGTCCTCGTTAGTTCCAGCAGACATCTCAGGTGGTAAGCAGGGGTTTTCTCATGACTGGAAGCCCTGTTTGTCCCACTCCATCCCCTTTTATAGCTTGGTACAAGGCGGGAACCTTTTAGCTGTGCTTATCCTCACCCCCGCTTCATCAATAGGAAAAGTACAAGTCATCACATCACTGTTATTATTTAAACAGACATACAGTTCATCAAAAGAAGCTTTACTTTGTTCAATATTTCTAACAATGCATCAACTTATTTATTTAAAAATAGCCTAAAATGTAGCAAAAAAAACCTCCATACAATGACTCATTAGCAGAGGCTGCAAGAAATAGTTTTAGAGCAGTCAATGTTGCAAAATAAATGGCAAGAGTTTAAATTTTTTTCAAGGACTAAAAGAGATAATTGGAAATATAATAAAATGCCCAGAACTCTCTTTTTACCCTTGTAATTATGTTTTTTAGAAATAAAAAATAACATACATAAAATAGGATTTTATTTTTAGTTACTTTAGCATTTTGCAATCAGGACTGGAATCCATCCTCCAAGAAAACAAAACGGTATTGGTGTATTCGAATTACAATGGCATACATTTCTGAAAAAAAAATGCTTCAAACACAAAAACTTTAAAAATGCTCTGGAGCTTTTGTAAGCAGTCTCATTTAATGTGTACAGCCTCCATTCCCACACTATCCAGAATAGTGAATTATTCTGAGTAATCCAGAAATGAACTACAACGAGCATCGTGTGTTATAGCAGAAGGAAGGACCAAGACATTACATAAGCTGCAGTGGATAGCATGAACCAGACCTAAATTCCAGTGAAATTTCCTTTCAAGAAATTCTCCTCTTTAGATTCTTTTAAAAAGTGATTCTTGAAACATTATCATCATTTTATATCTGCCGTTTTCAGATTAAACTGAAAACTGGAATCCCTACTTACTAGAAAAATAAAATGTTACTGAGAGTCAAAGTGTTTCAATAATAATACCTTTTTAAAGTATTAGTAACGCTAGTAGATCTTTGAGTCCATTGGTTCTTACATACACTTTTAGGGATGGGATTTTCAAAATCACTCAGGATTGGCCCAACTCTGTTGTTCCCATTGATTTAAAGGGCAGTTTCTCTACTGAAGACCTGGGGTGAAATCCTGGCCCCATTTACATCAATGATAAAACAGTCACTGAAGTCAATTGAAGCAGTTAGGCCAACACTGAGCACTCTTGAACACAGACACACATAAAGTACTCCTAAATAGAGATGTACTCACCAGACTACAGTAAAAGCTGCGTTATCTGGCATTTCTGATATCTCTCACTACAGATCTTCACTCTAGTAACTGGGACTAGTATACTGCCCAGGAGGTTATGCAATTGCACATTCTGAACTCTACTTTTATGCAAAAGAGACAGAAGACAAGTAAGCAAGCTGATATGAGGGTTTTATTCAAAAAAGCAGCTTCCAGGGTGTGTCATAAGGTCAGTACCAATTCAGCCCAATCTCCTACATCTGCTACATCTACAATGATAATTCATGTTCATGATGATGACCTTGAGGCATTGCAAGATCCTGAAGTGCCTTGTGAATCAAAGAAAGATTAAATTATGTTCACTTGAGTTTTAGAATATCAGGGTTGAAAGTGACCTCAGGAGATCATCTAGTCCAGCCCCCTGCTCAAAGCAGGACCAATTCTCAATTTTTGGCCCAGATCCCTAAACGGGCCCCTCAAGGATTGAATTTATAATCCTGGGTTTAGCAGGCCAATGCTTAAACCACTGAGCTATCCCTCTCCCAAGCTAGTGTGTATTGTTAGTGACCTGTGTGTATGCCATGTGCTGCCCATAGTGCTATGTAGTGTCTTAAGATAACCTACTGTGCAGAAAACTGTACCTGTATACACCTAAATGCTTCAAGAAACCAACCACTCTGCAAAGCAGTATTACTACTGGATTGATGAGTACCTGTATACTATTTTATACTTTATCATTTTATTGTATTCTAATTCTTTGAAAATTGGTATTCCACTGGTAGGTATAACTCTTAGTTAACCAGAATGTGTGACTAACTGGCACCTCCCCATGCCCCCAAGATGCCAGCTAACAAAGCTTTTACTGTATTTTTATGAGTGCAGGGGACTGGACTATATGACCTCTTCAGGATCCCTTCCAGTTCTATGATTCTACATTGGTTCTGAAAGAAAGGAAACTTACATAATGGCTCAGATTTTTCTCTTAATTCACCCCATTGCAGCAGGCCATGCAGCTTGCATAGACATCTGTTGAAGGAGCAAAGAGTCCTGTGGCACATTATAGACTAACAGACATATTGGAGCATGAGCTTTCGTGGGTGAATACCCACTTTGTCGGCTGCATGTAGTGGAAATTTCCAGAGGCAGGTATAAATATGCAAGCAAGAATCAGGCTAGAGATAACGAGGTTAGTTCGATGAGGGAGGATGAGGCCCTCTTCTAGCAGCTGAGGTGTGAATACCAAGGGAGGAGAAACTGCTTTTGTAGTTGGCTAGAAACTAACAGAACTCCACTGGCCATCACATACAGTCCCCAGCTAAAAACCCCTCCAACGCATCATCAGGGATCTACAACCCATCCTGGACAATGATCCCACACTTTCACAGGCCTTGGGTGGCAGGCCAGTCCGCGCCCACAGACAACCCACCAACCTGAAGCATAGTCTCACTAGTAACTACACACCGCACCATAGTAACTCTAATTCAGGAACCAATCCATGCAACAAACCTCAATGCCAACTCTGCCCACATATCTACACCAGCGACATCATCACAGGACCTAACCAGATCAGCCACACCATCACCGGTTCATTCACCTGCACGTCCACCAATGTAATATATGCCATCATGTGCCAGCCATGCCCCTCTGCTATGTACATTGGCCAAACTGGACAATCCCAACGTAAACGAATAAATGGACACAAATCAGATATTAGGAATGGCAATATACGAAAAACCAGTAGGAGAACACTTCAATCTCCCTGGACACACAATAGCAGATTTAAAGTTGGCCATCCTGCAGCAAAAAAACTTCAGGACCAGACTTCAAAGAGAAACTTCTGTGCTTCAGTTCATCTGCAAATTTGACACCATCAGCTCAGGATTAAACAAAGACTGTGAATGGCTACACAACTATAAAAGCAGTTTCTCTTCCCTTGCTGTTCACATCTCAACTGATAGCAGAGGACCTCACCCTCTCTGACTGAAGAAACTTCATTATCTCCAGACTGATTCTGGCCTGCATATTTATACTTGCCTCTGAAAATTTCCACTACATGCATCCGACGAAGTGGGTATTCACCCACGAAAGCTTATGCTCCAAAACGACTGTTAGTCTATAAGGTGCCACAGGACTCTTTGCTGTTTTTATAGATCCAGACTAACATGGCTACCCCCTCTCATATCTGTTGAAGAGACACTTAGAATACAGGATAGTCTTACATTTAATAGAAGCTAAAATATCTAGGCACAACAGGTCAATTAGGACACAAAATCTAGGGCAATGGTAGTCAGAAAAAAAAAGATCTATTAGATCATTGAACCATTTCCTTGTTAGGGAAGGTATAACACTTTAATAAAGGATGTATCAACTTTTATAATACACCTTTATCTTTGCCAAATGACATCTCTGTTTCCTGGCTTTTTTTGTTTTAAGCCAGATCTCTACTCATATTTTAAAGGCAAAAGGAAAATGGTGTTTGTTTTTTTCTCTCTTCAAAACACAGGCATTGACATGAAAATCACAAATATATTTTAAAGCATGCTAGCTGAAAAATCAGTTCATCCTTGGAAGTGTTGGCACCAGAACAGGACACAGTATCCAGTACTGGTCTCATTGATGCCATATATGGTGGTAATGCCACCTCCCTGTTCCTATTCAATATTCTCCTGCTTATTCATCCAAGGATCACATTTGCTGTCTTAGGGTATGTCTACACTACGAAATTAGGTCAATTTTATAGAAGCTGATTTTTTTTAGAAATAGATTTTATACAGTTGATTGTGTGTGTTCCCACTAAGAGCATTAAGTCGGCGGAGTGCGTCCTCACTACTGTGGTTAGCATCGACTCAAGGAGCGGTGCACTGTGGGAAGCTGTCCCACAGTTCCTGCAGTCTCCGCTGCCCATTGGAATTCTGGGTTAAGCTCCCAATGCCTGATGGGGCAAAAACATTGTCATGGGGGGTTTTGGGTACATGTTGTCAGGCCTCCCCCCCACCCCCCGTGAAAGCAAGGGCAAACAATAGTTTCTCACTTTTTTTCCTAGGTTACCCCTGCAGACGACATACCACGGCAAGCATGGAGTCCGCTCAGCTCACTGTCACCATGCGTCTCCTGGGTGCTGCTGGCAGACATGGTACTGCATTACTATGCAGCAGCTTCTTGCCTTCACGGCAGCAGACGGTGCATTACGACTGCTAGCCGTCGTCATCGTCTCCTGGGCAGACATGGGTGTGACTCCAGGTCATTCTCTTCTTTAAGTTTCGTCTCATGGCAGCACCGCGCGGTCGCACCTCCCCCAGCCTACCCCCTTACTCCCATGGCTCATGAAGCCTGGACAGTAGTAAGGAGCAGTTCAACTATAGGCTGAGCAAGTGCAGAATGGTGGTAGGATGTGTCTTTGGATGTTTAAAAGCTCGCTGGCGCTGATTGCTGACTAGGCTGTTTGCGATTAGAAGAGCACCGCAAGGCATGCTGTGCATCACAGTGGCTTTGAAAACCAGTTTCAGGCCTCGGTGTGACAGTTGTGTGTGTTTGTCCTTGATGCAAACCCGCTCCCTTTGTTACTTTTAATTCCCTGTAAGCCAGCCCTGTAAGCCATGTCTTCGGTCACCCCTTCCTCTGTGAGAGCAATGGCAGATAATCGTGTCACGCCTTTTTTCCACTCAGACGCCATAGCACGGCAAGCATGCAGCCCACTCAGCTCAGCTGCCACTGTTGTGTCTTGTCTGCTGCTGGTAGCAGACAGTGCAGTAGGACTGCAAACTGTCATCATCGAACGACCGCTTCTGCTGCCACTCTGCTCTCCTGCTCTGGTAGCAGATGGTGCAGTAGGGCTGCAAACCATCGTCATCGAACAACCGCTTCCACTGCCATTCTGCTCTCCTGTAGATGCCATACCACACAAGCATGGAGCCTGCTCGGATCACCGCAGCAGTTTTGAGCACTGTAAACACCACATGCATTATCCTGCAATATGTGCAGCACCAGAAACTTCAAAAGCAGGCGAGGAAGCTACGGCAGCGCGGTGTCGAGAGTGGTGAGGACATGGACACAGACTTCTCTCAAAGCACGGGCCCTGGCAATTTGGACATCATGGTGGTAATGGGGCAGGTTCATGCCATGGAACGCCAATTCTGGGCCTGGGAAACAAGCACAGACTGGTGGGACCGCATAGCGTTGCAGGTCTCAGACAATTCCCAGTGGCTGCAAAACTTTTGCATGCGTAAGGGCATTTTCATGGAACTTTGTGACTTGCTTTCCCCTGCCCTGAAGCGCCAGAATACCAAGATGAGAGTAACCCTCACAGTTCACAAGCGAGTGGCGATAGCCCTCTGGAAACTTGCAATGCCAGACAGCTGTGGTCAGTTGGGAATCAATTTGGAGTGGGTAAATCTACTGCATGGGATGCTGTGATCCAAGTAGCCAACGCAATCACTGAGCTGCTGATATCAAGGGCAGTGACTATGGGAAATGAGCAGATCATAGTAGATGGCTTTGCTGCAATGGGATTCCCTAACTGTGGTGGGGCGATAGACGGAACCCATATCCCTATCTTGGAATGGGAGCACAAAGGCAGTCAATACATAAATCACAAGGGGTACTTTTCCATGGTGCTGCAAGCACTGCTGGATCACAAGGGACGTTTCACCAACATCAGCGTAGGATGGCCAGGAAAGGTACATGATGCTTGCATCTTTAGGAACTCTGGTCTGTGTGAACGGCTGCAGCAAGGGCACGGCCGTCATAGGCAGCATAGGCAGAACAGGGAGCCGCCTGGGGCACCACTAGCTCTTGGGGCACCGCTCTGCTGGGAGCCCGGACAGATGGGAAGCAGTGCAGCATGTAAGAGCAGGGCTGCTGGGTCCTAGAGAGCACCAAATGCAGCATAGTCTGAGGGAGGGGATTGGCTGTTGAGGTCTCTGGGAAGGGGTGGGGGAAGGAACTCACCTGTAGGGTGATCAGATGTCTCGATTATATAGGGACGGTCCTGATTTTTGGGTCTTTTTCTCATATAGGCTCTTATTCCCCCCCACCCCTGTCCTGATTTTTCACATTTGCTGTCTGGTCACCCTAGGTGGGGGTAATTGGTACCTATATAAGACAAAGCCCCAAATATTGGGACTGGCCCTATAAAATCAGGACATCTGGATCTGGTCACCCTAGCTGGGGAGTGCGTCTCTCCCCCGGCCTGGCAGCAATCCATCTCATCTCGGAGGAGCTGCACAGGGCAGAATGAGCTGCTGTAGCTCCATGGGTGCCCCGTCCCTGAGACCAGATGCTGTGCTAACTTCACCATGGTCCGTTGGGCTGGCGGTGGTGCCCATTGGCGTGTGATCGGACCTGAGGGTTTGCTGCTGCTGTTGCCACTCTGCACCCCAAAAGGTGGATTTTGCGGTCCTGCAGTTTTCCACCTATCTCCTCCTCTACTGCAGCTGTTGGACCAGCAGGCTGGGGAGTGAGCCAAGCATGAAAGCAGTGCTGTGTTACCACTTAGATCGTCATTTAACAAATTTGTTCGCCAAAAATGCTTTCTAACAATCCTGAAATCAATTTCAATATTTTTTTTTAAAATCAATATCTTAGCCAAAAACAGAAAATTAAGTTGTTGACAATTATCTGTGAGAAGTTTGGTATGGGGAAGGGAGTGGACCAATTTTCATCAGAGAAACCAAAAATGTTGATTGACTTTTCTATAGCCCTGTTACTGCTAAATAGAGCCCTCCAACAACTGCAAGATGCTCATCTCCTTACTAGTGTATGGAGCAGAGGTCAGCAAAGGTAGGCACACATGCCAAAGGTAGCACGCGAGCTGATTCTTGATGGCATGCAGCGGTGGGCTGAGCCACTCAGCCCACCGCTGCTCTGGGATTCCGGCTGCTGCCCCATTGCCACCCGGGGTCCCGGCCACTGGCCCCACTCAGCAGCCACTGCTGGCCTGGGGACCCCAAGGAACCCCAGACTGGCAGCAGGCTGAGCAAGCTGGCGGCTGAGACCCCGACTGAGCCACTCAACCCGCTGTAGGTCTGGGGTTCCATTCACTCAGCTGGCAACGGGCTGAACGGGACTAAATTCAACGAAATAGGAAAACAAGAGCAACTACTGACAGAGTTCAAGCACTGAGAGCAGTGGTCCCCAACATTTTTCGTCTGGCGGGCGCCAGATGAAGGACCATGGCAGTGGACGAGCATCCACCGAAATGCCGCCAAAATTTGGTGGCATTTCAGTGGCAACACCTCTGTATGATGCTGCTTATTGGCGGCAAGTGGTGTCATCCAGAGGCGTCGCCGCTGAAATGCTGCCGAATTTTGGTGGCATTTCGGCGGATGCTCATCCACCGGCCAGTACACAGGTGCACTGAGAGGCCCCTGTGGGCACCATAGCACCCACAGGCACCATGTTGGGGATCCCTGACCAAGAGAGCCTCCCGAAGCACAGATGATCATTTTGATTTAAATGGACTTGAACTGTTTGAAGAATTGAGTGCACTGTCATCAATGTTGCCACATATAAAATTGATGATGGACATTGTACAGTTTACTCATACTAGCAAACTTGTTGACATATCCTATGTGTACATTGCCACTCGTATTCTACTGACAATTCCTGTAACAGTAGCATCAGGAGAACGGAGTTTCTCAAAACTAAAGCTCATTAAAAACTATCTCTGTTCTACAATGAGTTAGGAACACTTGATTGGTCTTGCTATTCTTGCACTCAAACAAGACATCACTTTGTCTTTGTATACAATGACATTATTCCTGATTTTGCAGCCCAAAAAGCCAGAAAGATTGCTTTTAATAAAAAACAAATCCTTGTTTCAATACCTCTTCATAGAAATTTCCAATAAAATGTTGACAAATTAAAAACATTATATTATTTGCATCATTCTGTCAAATCAGAATTTTTTCTATAGTGCTACTTCTTTGGTGCTAATCCATCAGCATTACAGTGTGCTTAACTACGTTAAACTGGTTTTAATAACATGCATGTGGCAAGTTTTCCAATAGTGTAAGCTTATGTTTGTGTTAATAAGAGCAAGACAGGCACAGGGGCAGCAGTTTAATAATCCTGCCTAGGGCACCATAAATCCTAAGGACGGCCCTGCCTAGAGGGCAGGTGTGATGCCATCTGCACAGATAATAGCTGTCCTGGAAATGTCTCCTGGGAACTGATGGCCTGGGCCCTTCCCCTGCAAGGTGCCAAATGAAGGTGTTGGAGAACAAAGAAATCAAGTGGCCTCAGTGGCGGCTCTAGGTATTTTGCCTCCCCAAGCATGGCAGGCTGGCTGCCTTCGGCAGCTTGCCTGTGGGAGGTTCCCAGCCCCCGGATTCAGCAGCACGCCTGCGAGGTGACTGGCAGAGCATCCCCCGTGACTTGCCGCCCCAGGCATACGCTTGGCGTGCTGGTGCCTGGAGCCGCCCCTGCCTGGGTGGCCTCCTTGCCCGGGAAAGAGACAAAGGCCAGAGGAGGGGCTGGAGGAAGGGTCAGTTTGGAGCTGCCTGGAGAGATTGGGGAGGCCCAGAACCTGAGTCTGGGCTCCCCCATGCCCAGATGGACCTGACTGAGGGGTCCTGTTTTCTGTATTTACAACTTCTGTTTTGCAAGCTGTGTGTTCCTGTTGTCTAATAAACCTTTTGTTTTAGTGGCTGGCTGAGAGTCACGGTGACTCACAGGAAGTGGGGGGGTGCACGGCCCTGAGTCCCCCACACTCCATGACAGCATTTACCCCACATCCCCCTTCCCAGCTCTGATGCCACAGAGGGTTTATCCTCTGTTCCCCTTCCCAGCTATTATGCTGCAGAGTCCTGTCTGTGTCCCCGTTCCCCATTCCCCATTCCCATTCCCACCCCTTAGCAAGCCTGATTCCAATTTCCCGCCCCCCACGTCCTGTTTGCCCCCAGTTTATGTAGTGATATTCTCAGCTATACCTTAACCAATCATTTTACTGAACTGTAACTAACCAAGCCTAACATATTGTAACAGAATTCTCGAACCAATTATATCCCACTACCCTAATTAACTTACACCCAGCAAAATTAATTATACAGCAGACAGAAACCATTAGACAACCAGACAGCTTAACACTAGAAAAGTGGGAGCCATAAAGATAAAAGACTACAGAAAAGAGGGTTTCACAACCACAATCATTGATAAGTGATTTCTTGCCAGACAGGCTGCTATCAAACTAAGTGTTCTTTAACCATCTTAAGATCTGTTACTTTATCTGGTGGTGATGACCACTATCAGGACAGGATAATCTTCCTAACAGCCCAATAGCACCTTATTTCAATGTGACTGGTTTGGAATGTGGGGATGTAACCGTACGCTTCCCAGCTTATGGCTGCCCCTGCTGCTTAGCCAAAGGCCTCAGCCTAAGAACAAGGCCTCAGACTATCCAAGTGAGAGACGGCCCATACACAGGTGGACTGTGATTATGATTCTTTATTTTTAATCCCCTGTAACTAGCTAAGTTCTTATAGGCCTTTACAGGCAGGCCTGAAGCTTTCCATACTAACAGCACACTCTCTTTAGGTCAAGCCTCCCTGGCTTTGGTGCCTCCTGGGTCTGACCTTGGAGCATTCAGCACCACCTGTTTCATGCTGTGAGCACCCCGCAATGAGTCCAGCTGGGAAAGACTTCTATGCCTCCTGAAGGAGCCGTACACTGTACAGTTGGCACTGTAAAACAGTGTATTGTATGTCTGAAAAACATCAGAGAACATTGTCAGGGCCTCGAACACAGCCCTTGGTACTCCCACTCGCCTAAACCACTTGGCTCCGTTGCTAAGTTATAAAGTGTCCAGACTGTCTGGGTCCAGGCTACTAAGTGAGATCATACCTGGTCCTCTGCAACAAGAAACATCCTTTCCCACCACCTTGTTAAACATGCAGGACATAGGGGAAACTGAGGCACATATAGCACTCACACAAAAAATGAAGAAATCCTTCACTTCATCACACAGCGGATGGTGGTGGGTCAGAAGGGGCAATTGGGGCAGGTATGAGGGTGGGTCTGGTCTAGATCTGGGGGGAGAGCAGAATGAGGAGCGGGGTGGGGAAGGATGTGGAGCAGAAGAGGGAGATGGGGCAGGTGAGCTGGGCTAGAAGGCAGGGGGCAGGGCAGAAGAGGTAGTGGGGCAGGGGATGAGAGCAGGGTGGGCCTGACTGGAGCAGGGGGTGGGGTGGATGGAGAGAAATGGCAGAATGGGGACTGGGGATGGGGTGAGGCAGGGTCTGGGGCAGGGCAAGTCTGGAGAAGGAGCTGGCAGTGGAGGGGGGCAGGGGCAGAGCTGCAAACTCTGTGAAGGGACTTGGAGTGGGGGATGGAGGCAGGCTGGTGGGAGGTGGGGAGAACACAAGTAACTCTCGCCAATGACACGGAAGCAGTGGTTTCCCTACAATCCCCCGCTCCCTGGCATTTCCCTAACACACACCCCCAGTTTTGTGAATGAGTTACATGCCAATTTAGTGACTGTTTGGAAATCTGAACTGAAATTGAAATATTAATACACACTTTAAAAGCATATAGAGTGTATGATAAAATGCGTGTATCTGAAAAATTATGATAGATTTGAAAAGTATGAACATAGGCTAGCTTTCTTATACAGCTGTTGTTTTTATCACAATGTCAGTGCATTCATTTCGGTGATGTTGGTCAACTTAATAATTTGAAATGATGATTTGTAAGCAAAGTAGAAATGAGCTCTCCCTGAAAGCTAGTGATGAGCTGGGGCTGGGGGGAAAGGCTTCAGGACCAGATAGTACCTAATCTACCTAGGTGTGCAGCAAACACAGCTGTGTTGCCCAGGTGATAGATTTTGACTGGGGCTGGGTTACAAATCACTTGAATGCAGGGGGTAAAGAAATGTTGTTCTTATTGTATTAATAAATACAGTAGAACTGTATTCAGCTTGTGCTGATTGAAGGCATCAAGAGAGAGGGCGAGCACCTGTCCCTCGCCACTGTTTAAAGACAGTTGATGAGGCTCCATACATAGCCTTTTGTTCTATTCAGTGACCACTGCAGCTGAAACCACTGATAATCAGGTCTAAGTGTTTAGTCCTGCTATGGGGACAGTATTCCTGTGGGTACTCGAGAGGAAGCAACACTCACCTATGTGCCTGATGATGTTCATGCTAAAGAGTTCCTGGATCTTCCGCTGAATACACCGGGCACACAGCCTTCACTATTGTTAAACGTCAGTCTTCATTCGTGGCCAGTAGAATTGGTCTTGTACAAGCCCATAGTTCTAATCAAACCCAAGCTCCATGCTATCAGCATGTAAAGAGTGTTGTACAGCAGTGTTAAACTGCTGAGGTAATAATGAGCTGGTTTTTCTATGGGTTGCCCGGGATGGCTGATGATCCCCTTAGAAAGTCTATTCTCCAGGGTAAGTCGATCCCATTCTAGGAGAGGACTCTCAATGTGCCTGCGCTTATCCACAGCATCAGGAGTCCCTTGCTCAAGTGCCAGCCAAACTTCTCCAACACAGGCACTGTTCTGTTGCGCGTCTTGAAGCTCCAAAGCCCAATGGGGAAGAGTAATAACACTTTGATAATAGCCACTAGGAAGAGCTAATAAACTAAACCATTTGCTTCCACGGAAGCGGATAAGGACACCCCGAAACCCTGACATTGTACATTAATCTGCTACGGTGAGGTTCTTTGGAGTGCAAAAGTCTACACACATTCTGACAGCCCAATCTTCTGTCTCTCCACAACAACTGAGAAGGCGTATGATCTTCCTGACTCTACTTACTCAAGCGGGCATCATGTCATGTAAGTGTCTCCGAACAGCTGCCACATCAGCTGGAGCCAGGCGACGGGTTCGTTTGCAACAAGCTAGAGAGTCAGTCAGATTGAGCTGCTGCCGAGTACTAGTCACATAGCCCACTCATGCTGGCAGAAGACTTCATCAGCACGTTCAATATTTCTCCACAGAAGTACTGTTTCCATTCCCAGCTGGTGTAGGCTTCTCTTTTGGGGCAGTCCCAGGCAGAAACACAGGCCTGGGGCCAATTGTACGCTCAATATCGATTTGCTGGGGTACACACGGTGCGGCCAACTCAGCAGCCACTCTCACCAATAGAGACAAAGTCTGAGTGTTAGGGTCCCCACGGCCATCATAAATTCTGGTCTTCCCAAGGATTGTTACAGTTCCCAGTACTCGAGAGATTGCACCATCCTCAGTGTCTATCGGTACTTTACCACGTAGAAGGGCTCGCATTGGTATGACACCTAGGTCTTTACACCGCTTGCCTCCATGGAATCAGTTAAGGACTTCCTCAGCCCCTGGCATTGTATATTAGGCTGGTATTGTGAGTTTCTTTAGAGTGCTATACTCTACACATGTTCGGACTGCCTCAATCTTCTGTCTCAACACAACAATTGAGAAGGTATACAGGCTTCCTGACTCTACTTAGATTTACAGAAATTTTCATCATATTTGACGTGGGTACGTGGAAGGAGGCCTGAAGCTGTATCTCTTTAAGGGACCTATTATTTGGACTTCTGAGTGCCCGGTAATGTAACAAAGAAACTGTTTTATGCTCGCTTGGTAAAGCTAAGGACTGGTCTACTCTACGATTTTAGCTCGAATTTAGCAGCGTTACCTCGATTTAAGCCTGGGCCTGTCCACTTAAAGGGCTCTTTAAATCGATTTCTTTACGCCACCTCCGACGAGGGGATTTTCCACCAGCTTTATGGAAATTGTTTGACCCATTCATTACAGTTCACCATAACTGAGTGACCATAGCTGGCCTCCACTGTGACCTCGGTCTCAGTAGCATAGTCATGCTGGCTACACATTTCCAGGGGTTAATTGGTTTTTTCGATGAGGACCACACGCTTCTCACATTTATTTTTGATATTGCAGAGTTGACGGGTTAAAATCAGTTATAGTGAGTGATCCGTGATTAAGATCCTGACAGAAAATCATGAAATAATTGTGGTTACAGCCACTCCTGGGCTGTTCATGCACAGCCTCTGGCATGGAAGCTGCTACCAGGGTACGTCTACACTACGGGATTATTCCGATTTTACATAAACCGGTTTTATAAAACAGATTGTATAAAGTCGAATGCACGTGGCCACACTAAGCACATTAATTCGGCGGTGTGCGTCCATGGTCCGAGGCTAGCGTCGATTTCCAGAGCGTTGCACTGTGGGTAGCTATTCCGTATCTGTCCCATAGTTCCTGCAGTCTCCTCCGCCCCTTAGAATTCTGGGTTGAGAGGCCAGTGGCTGATGGGGCAAAAATCATTATTGCGAGTGGTTCTGGGTAAATGTCCTCACTCATTCCTTCCTCCGGGAAAGCAACGGCAGACAATCATTTCACGCCCTTTTTCCTTGGATTGCCCTGGCAGATGCCATAGCACGGCAACCATGGAGCCCATTCGGCTTTTTTTTTTACAGTCAACGTGTGTGTACTAGATGCTGCGGACAGAGGCGATACTCCAGTGCTACACAGCAGCATTCATTTGCTTTTGCATGATAGCAGAGAGGGTTACCAGTTGTTCTGTACTGTCTGCTGCCAGTGTAAATTGACAATAAGATGATGGTTATCTGTTTTTCTGTACTGTCTGCTGCTATTATGGGTGCCCCTGGCTGAGATCAGCTGGGGGTGCAAAAGCAAAACTGGGAATGATTCCCTGAGTCAATCCCTCCTTTATGGTTTCAAAAAATAGAGTCAGTCCTGCCTAGAATATGGGGCAAGTGTACTAGAGAACCAGTATATCAGAGAGCACAGCTGCTCTGTGTCAGATCCTGCAAAAATGATGAGCTACATGCTATTAATGGGGGGGGGGTGCCCCTGCAACAACCTCACCTGTTGCTTCCCTTCTCCCCCAACCTTCCTGGGCTACTGTGGCAGTGTCCCTCCCATTTGTGTCATGAAGTTATAAAGAATGCAGGAATAAGAAACTGACATGTTAGTGAGATAAAATGAGGGGGAGGTAGCCTCCACGTGCTATGACAGTCCAGGCAAGACATTAAGCGGTGTGGAGGAGAGGAGCCCAGCATCCTGCTGCTATGAGAGTCAAGGCAGTACAGAATCTTTTCTTTACACAGGAAAAGGAGGGGGCTGATGGAGCTCAGCCCCCAGTTCCTATGATGAGGACAGTTACCAGCCATTCTGTCCCATCTACTGGGAATGACCAGGAATCATTCCTATGTTTACCCAGGCACCCCCAGCCAACCTCTCCTGAGGCAAGCCAGGAGCACTCATAGGCTGATGGTGACAACAGATATCAGTCATATTGTACCATCTGCCACCAGGGAGAGAAAAGGAGCGGATACTACTCTTCACTGCTGCAGCATCGCGTCTACCAGCAGCATTCAGTAGACATAGGGTGACATTGAAAGAAGTCAAGAAACGCTTTCTTTCCCTTTTCTTTCACGTGGCGGGGGGGGGGGGGCGGGAGAGTAAATTGACGATCTATTCCCTGAACCACGCCGGACAATGTGTTTGAACCTACAGGCATTGGGAGCTCAGCCAAGAATGCAAATACTTTTCGGAGACTGCTGGGGACTGTGGGATAGCTGGAGTCCTCAGTACCCCCTCCCTCCCTCCATGAGCGTCCATTTGAGTCTCTGGCTTCCCGTTACGCTTGTCAGGCAGCGCTGTGTAGCCTGTAGATTTTTTTTTCAAACACTTTGGCATTTCGTCTTCTGTAATGGAGCTCTGATAGAACAGATTTGTTTCCCCATACAGCGATCAGATCCAGTATCTCCCGTATGGTCCATGCTGGAGCTCCTTTTGGATTTGGGACTGCATCGCCACCCGTGCTGATCAGTGCTCCACGCTGGGCAAACAGGAAATGAAAATCAAAATTTCGTGGGGCTTTTCCTGTTTACCTGGCTGGTGCATCCGAGTTCAGATTGCTGTCCAGAGTGGTCACAGTGGTGCACTGTGGGATACCGCCCGGAGGCCAATACCGTCGATTTTCGGCCACAGTAATCCTAATCCGATATGGTAATACCGATTTTAGCACTACTCCTCTCGTCGGGGAGGAGTACAGAAACCGATATAAAGAACCCTTTATATCGATATAAAGAGCCTTGTAGTGTGGACGGGTACAGAGTTAAATCGGTTTAACACAGCTAAAATCAGTTTAAACACGTTACATGCAACTGAATGACACTAGCCAATATCTTCGGTCACAGACAAAACCCTAGGAACTTCTGTCTTTTATGTCCAGTTATGCCTGCTGGACGCTGCAAGCTTATATGTTTGTCAATTTAAAAAAGAAATTGATAGGTACCAGGCTTGTTATCCTAAGAGGAGTCTCTAACACACTTCAAACCAAACACACTGCTTCAGGTAGAATATACAGCTTTATTAACTGCAAAGATAGATTTTAAGTAGTTATATGTTATATGTCAAAGCATAACAAGTCAGATTTGGTCAAATGAAATAAAGGAAAAAGCATTCTAAACTCATCATTCAGTGCCCTTACACTTCTTGTACTTCTCACCACAGGCAGGCTTCTCACCACAGGCTGGCTGGCTCAGTGCTTTAGTCGCTTAGTGGTGGGGTCTGTAGATGTAGGTGGAAGAGAGACAGACAGCATAGCAAATGTCTCTCCCTTTTATCATGTCCTTTTTTCCCTCTTGGCTTTGCCTCCTCACCTTCCAGTCAGGTGAGCTTTACTAAGGCCTGGTCTACACTACGCATTTAAACTGATATAAAGGGCTCTTTAAACCGGTTTCTGTACTCCTCCCCAACGAGAGGAGTAGCACTGAAATCGGTATTGCCATGTAGGATTAGGGTTAGTGTGGCCGCAAATCGACGGTATTGGCCTCCTGGTGGTATCCCACAGTGCACCATTGTGACCGCTCTGGAAAGCAATCTGAACTCAGATGCACCGGCCAGGTAGCCAGGAAAAGCACCACAAACTTTTGAATTTCATTTCCTGTTTGCCCAGCTTGGAGCTCTGATCAGCATGGGTGGCAATGCAGTCCCAAATCCAAAAAGAGCTCCAGCATGGACTGTACGGGAGATACTGGATCTGATTGCTGTATGGGGAGACAAATCTGTTCTATCACAGCTCCGTTACTGAAGACAAAATGACAAAGCATTTGAAAAAATCTCCAGGCTATGATAGACAGAGGCCACAGCATAGTGCTGTGTGAGAAGCATAACGGAAAGCCAAAGAATCAAATGGATGCTCATGGAGGGAGGGAGGGGGTACTGAGGACTCCAGCTATCCCACAGTCCCCGCAGTCTCCAAAAAGCATTTGCATTCTTGGCTGAGCTCCCAATGCCTGAAGGGTCAAAAACATTTTCCCTGGGTGTTTCAGGGTATATGTCGTCAATTTACACCCTTCCCCCCGCCCAAAAGAAAAGGGAAAAAAATGTTTCTCGCCTTTTTTCAATGTCACCCTATGTCTACTGCATGCTGCTGGTAGACGGGGTGCTGCAGCACTGAACACTAGCATCCCCTTCCCAGTGGCAGATGGTACAATGTGACTGCTATCCATCATCATCATCCCCTGAGTATTCTTGGCTGGCCTCGGTGAGGTTGGCTGGGGGCACCTGGGTAAAAATGGGAATGACTCCCCATCATTCCTGGCAGATGGTACAGAATGGCTGGTAACTGTCTTCATCATAGCAATTGGAAGCTGAGCTCCATCAGCCCCCCTTCATGTTTAAAGAAAAGATTCTGTACTGCCTGGACTATCATAGCAGTGGGATGCTGGGCTCTTCTCCCCCGCCACCCTTTAATGTCCTGCCTGGACTATCATAGCAGCTGGAGGCTTCCTCTCCCTCATTTTATCTCAATAAAAATTCTTTATTACTTCATCACACAAATGGGGGGACACTGCCATGGTAGCCCAGGAGGGTTGAGAGAAGCAAAGGGTGGGGTTGTTGCAGGGGCACCCCCTAGAATGGCATGCAGCTCATCATTTCTGTGGGACCTCTGGGGCTCTTACATAGAGCAGCTGTGCTCTCTGGTTCTCTAGTACACTTGCCCCATATTCTAGGCAGGACTGACTCTATTTTTAGACAAAACATAAAGAAGGGAATGACCCAGGGAGTCATTCCCATTTTTGTCCATGTGCCCCCAGCTGACCTGAGTGAGTCTAGCCAGGAGCACCTATGACAGCAGCAGATGGTATAGAATGACTGATAACTGTCATCTCATTGCCAATTTACAATAGCACAGCAGACAGTACAGAATGACTGGTAATCATCTCTGCTACCTTGCAAAGGGAAATGAATGCTGCTCTGTAGCACTGAAGTACCGCATCTGTCAGCAGCATCCAGTACACATACGGTGACAGTAACAAAAGGCAAAATGGGCTCCATGGTTGCCGTGCTATGGCGTCTGCCAGGGCAATCCAGGGAAAAAGAGCGCAAAATGATTGTCTGCCGTTGCTTTCATGGAGAAAGGATTGAGTGAAGACATTTACCCAGAATCACCTGCGACACTGTTTTTGCACTGGGATCTCAACCCAGAATTCCAATGGGTGGAGGAGACTGTGGGAACTATGGGATAGCTACGGGATAGCTACCCGCAGTGCAACGCTCTGGAAATTGACGCTAGCCTCTGTACATGGACGCACACCACCGAATTAATATGCTTAGTGTGGTCGCGTGCACTCGACTTTATACAATCTGTTTTACAAAACCGGTTTATGTAAAATCAGAATAATCCCGTAGTGTAGACAGAGTCTCTCCAAGCAAAGTTGAGCAATTCCCCTGCTGTGGTCTCATGCAGGTGAGTCATCGCATTGTTACTCCCTTGCTGGACAAGGGTTGTTGATGGTTTGATTGACATTCCTCCTGGGTGTTGGTTACTTTCCTTGCTTGTAGCCCCTGGGGAGCTAATGTCTGGCTGATTTCCCCCAACTTACAGCATGTTTAGTGACTACCACAATACACAGTTCTCCTAACTGTATATGCATTAATGATATACATTTATGGCTAGAGAAATGACTTTTAGCAGATCATACCCTTTCCCCTGATATTTTACAAGGCATGCTTTATATGCAAGATCACGATTATATGAAAATGAGGAATATAGGGGTTATAATATGCTCCCCCAAGATACATAATGTCACAGGGCCCTGCCCAGAACGCACAGCCCCCGCCTCGTGTGGTTGGTTCTGGCCACCCTGCCATTACCCATCATCTGCCTGCTGTTGCCTCCACCAGCTCTGGGGGTGTTCCGCCCGTGTCCCCCCAGAGCATATGCCCAGGTGGCTGCAACCCCTCTACATGCCACCATGTCATCCATTGCCTCCTGGTGCCTGCCTCACCCCAAGTGGAGACCTACGTGCAGGCGCTGGTGCGGGTGGTGGAGCCCACGGCCATGGTGGCGGCCTCCCAATGTATGGGAAGATCGTCATCTTCCTGGATTGGAGGCCGCTGCCCAGGAGGTGGTGGAGAAGGGCCTGGAGGTGGGGCATATATATGTACCCATTGAGTTCCTTAAGGACCTGGGCATAAGTGCGATTTTTACCTCCATCCTGCCCTTCCTGCATAACACTGACCTTTTACCCTTCCTCTCCACCCTAGGGAAGCCAATTTCCATTATCAGCTCTCTCCAACTGGCCCTCCAGCATGTCCTGTCCTTCCGCTGGCAGGGTGGCGCTCGGGCGGTCTTCTTAATGCACTGCCATGGGGCCCACTACCATGGTGCACTACTCCTCGAGGGAGGCCCGGTGTTATCTCTGCCAGGCGATGGGGCACATCGGGAGGTACTGTCCCCTGGTCTGGCACAGAGAGGTGCCTGGAAACCCCGAGACCCAGGAGGTCACTGGCCCTGCTATTGCTGGCAACCCTGGTGGCCCAGCTTCTGTAGCTGCCACTCCTTCTTCTGCCATTGATCCCACTTGGGCCCTGGGGGCAGCTCCCCATACTGCCCAGATGACCGGGTTCGCCCGATCGCCATCATGTGTAGTCTGGCAAGGCCCACGAGGGAGAGGGCAGCAGGGCCATTGCCGGGCAAGGGAGAGGGCCCACCCCAGGGGGAGGTTCCCTTTCCCCCGCTGTCCCCCACTTGCTGCCCCAGAACCATGGCCCTGGCCCCACCCCTGCTGGCCGGCCCTTTACTGCCACCTTGGAGGGCTGGGTATTGTTGCAGGGAAGTGCAGCAAAAGGAAGGCTCGGGCTCAGGCCGTCCCCCTAGATGTGGAGGGGGGAGGTCCCCCACAAGACCATGAAGGGGGCAGCTGCTGCCCAGCCTTTTGCTGTGCCCCATGATACAGGACAATAGGTGGAGCTGGCCAGGAATGCCTTTGCAGCAAAGGGGAGTGAAACCTCCCCCGTCTCGGAGTCTTTCCCAGGGGAGGCCTCGGATGGAGCCCCTCCAGCCCCTTTGTCACCTGTGTTCCCTGTTGACACCAAGGCAATTGCTGCCTCAGTTGCTGGCAAGGAGGACTCTGGAGCGGTGGGAGGTGATTTCACCTTCATCTTTGAAGAGATCGAGGCCCTGGGCCTGACCCTGATCACCCAGGAGAACGACGACTCTTTGCCAGTGGTCGTTGATCTGGGCGGCAGCTTGCTTATGCCACCCCTCCTCCTCCTCTTTCCCCCTTGCCCCAGATTGCTGTTCCCACTCTCGAACCCTGGGTTCATCCATCTGCCTGGCCGCAGATGGCACCCTGCCCATGGCTGTCGAGCCCTGGGTGGCGACAGCCGGTGCAGAGCGGCTGGGCCCCGAGCCCTTGGGTTTGCCCCTTTCTGAGGTGGGGTGGCCACATCCCCTCCTGGTTGGGGGCCCTGCTGCTGATGCCACCATGCCCAATGCCATTGTTGAGGGCACTGAGCTTGCTGAAGTGCCCAGGTCTGGCGGCAGTGAAGGCCCCTTTCCTGTCTCTGCCCCCTCGGCCCCTGAATCTGATCGAGAGATGCTGCACCTTGGTGACATAACTGTAGGGGATCCTGCTCCGACATTTGCCCCTTCCCCAGCTCCAGCTTCTGTTCATGGCCCTGCCACCAGCCCTGCCCCCAGTGATGCATTGCCTGCCTCCTTTGCCTCCCCCCATATTGCTGCTGCCCTAGGGGTTGTTTAGTTTCCGCTGTCCTTGGACAACCCTCAGGGGGGCAGTTTTTGTGTCTCCCATCCCTGCCCCTTTAGGAACTGCTCTCTTCCCTCCACTACCCTCTCCCCCACCAGAAATGGAGACAGGTTGTGTGGTGCCACTGCCACAGGCACCGCACAGGGGGCCCACCCCACTGTTTGCCCGTCTCCGTGGGCTGTGGGACCAGAGTTTTCCACAAGAATTGAAATTGGAGGGGTGTTCGAATTTACAAAAGGGAGTGTCAGGATCAATGAGATATATAAAAGAGATATGAATAAAGTAAATGTTTTGTTAGGATGATGCAAATTTAACATAAGAATAATGCAAGACACATAACAGGTCTAGATTTCTAAAAAATTATAAATTAAAAAAATATTTAATTTAAATTGACTATTGCAAAGTAAACCATCATAGGATAAGAAGGAAGTCCTCTCATAGATCAGTAACTGGTTAAAAGATGGGAAACAAAGGGTAGGAATAAATTATCAGTTTTCAGAATGGAGAGAGATAAATAGTGGTATCCCTGAGAGGTCTGTTCTGGGACCAGTTCTATTCAACATACTCATAAATGACCTGGAAAAATGGGTAAACAGTGAGATGGCACAATTTGCAGGTGATACAAAGCTATTCAAGATAGTTAAGTCCCAGGCAGGCTGTGAAGTGTTACAAAGGGATCTCACAAAACTGGGTGACTGGGCAACAAAAATGGTAGATGAAATTCAATGTTGATAAATGCAAAATAATGCACATTGGAAAACAATCTCAACTATACACACAAAATGAAGGTGTCTTGGAGTAATTATGGATAGTTCTCTGAAAACATCCACTCAATGTGTAGCGGCAGTCAATGATTCCCAACATTCTGTTTGCTTTTTTAAAAAGAACAGGAGTATTTGTGGCACCTTAGAGATTAACAAATTTATTTGAGCATAAACTTTCGTGGGCTACAGACCACTTCATCAGATGTAGCCCTGTCATAAACAGATAGCTAAGGGTTAATGTCTCTTTCACCTGTAAAGGGTTACAAGCAGGAAACTGGACACCTGACCAGAAGACCAATCAGAAGACAAGATACTTTAAATTTGGGTGGAGGGAAGTTTTTGTGAGTTCTTTGTTCTTGGTTCTTCTCTCGGAGGGTCTGAGAGAGACCAGACATTACTACAGGCTCTCTAAGTTTCTTTTCATATAGTAAGTAAAACAGGCGGTTTAGGCTTTTTAATTGTTTTACTCTATTTGCAATTATCAGAGGGTAGCCGTGTTAGTCTGGATCTGTAAAAGCAGCAAAGAATCCTGTGGCACCTTATAGACTAACAGACGTTTTTGGAGCATGAGCTTTCGTGGGTGAATACCCACTTCCTCAGATGCAATTGTGGATCTGGCTGGTTAACTTTTATATGTGTAGTTGCTGGGAATATTTTGATTTGTATTGGTACTGGGGGGAAAGTCTCTTTCTGGTGTCTGTAAGCTATAGGACCCTGTAATATTTACATCTTGAAGTTACAGAGATAATTCTTTACTTTTTCCTTTCTTTTATTAAAAGATTTCTTTTTAGAGAACGTGATTGATTGTTTTTTCTCTGTTTCCCTTGTTTTATCCCACGGGATTGGGATAACTCACCAGGACGGGTGGGGAGACGGGAGGGGGAGAGATAAAATCTCTCTCTGTTTTCCTTGAATCTGTTTGCCTCTTTGTGGAAGGGAAGGGAGATGCTTCTCTGTATGGTGATTTAAGAGGTTAGATCAGTATCTCAGGATAGCCCAGGGAGGGAAGTTCTGGGAGGGGGAAAGGTGGGGGAATGGTTTATTTCTCCTTGTTTTAAGAACCCAAGGGATCTGGGTTCTTGGGGTCCCCAGAGAAGGTTGGGGAGGTCAGAGTGCCCCAAAACACTATATTTTTGGGTGGTGGCAGCCTATCAAATCTAAGCTGGTAATTAAGCTTAGGGAAATTCATGCTAGTATCTCATTTTCTGGACTCTAAGGTTCAGATTTGAGAAGGAAAGCTAGGACAAGCCCACAAAAGCTTATGCTTAAATAAAGTTGTTAGTCTCTAAGGTGCTAGAAGTACTCCTGTTCTTTTTGTGGATACAGACTAACATGGCTGCTACTTTGAAACCTTTGCTTTTTTAAGAAAGGGATAGATAATAAGACGGAAAATACCATATTGCCTGTATATAAATCCATGATATGTGCACACCTTGAATACTGTGTGCAGATCTGGTCACATCATCCCAAAAAAGATATATTGGAAATGGAAAAGGTACAGAGATGGGCAACTAAAATGATTAGGGCTATGAAACAGGAGTAGAAATTGAAATGGCTGGGAATTTTCAGCTTAGAAAAGAGACGACTAAGGGAGGATATGATAGAGGTCTATAAAATCTTGACTGGTGTGAAGAAAGTGAATAAGGAAATGTTATTTAATCCTTTACATAATACAAGGACAAGCAGTCACCTAATGAAATGAATAGGCAGCAGGTTTTGTTTTTTTTTAAAGGAAGTACTTCTTCACACAATATAAGGTCAACCCATGGAACTCTTTGCCAGAGGATGCTGTGAAGACCAAAACTATAACAGGATTTTAAAAAGAACTAGATAGATTCCTGGAGAATAGGGCCATCTGTGGCTATTAGCCAGAATGGGGAGGGATGCAACACCACGCTCTGAGTGCCCCTAGCCTGTTTGCCAGAAGCTGGGAATGGGCAACGGGGGATGGATCACTTGATGATTTCCTGTTCTGTTCATTCCCTCTGAAGCACCTGGTCTTGACCACTGTTGGAAAACAGGATGCTGGGCTAGATGCACCATTGGTCTGACCCAGTATGACCATTCTTATGTAAAAATTAATTATAATAATAAAAAATGTTTACTACAGAAACGCCCCAACATAATGACCTCTCAAGATAGCAACAATGTGAGATAACAACCTTGGCAAATAATGAATTTTAAAAATCTTGGCCAACTAGGAAACATATTTAGGTAAGTTTCCATTCCCAGTCACAAATCTAGCATTCTGGACAAAGTCACTAAAATATAGTCCAACAAACAAATGTTTCTTTAACGTGCCCTTCACTTTTCCCTCCACCGCACCCCACTCACCGATGTTGTCCTTGGTCAGTGGAGACTCAGAGTTCAGAGGTACTTTCACGTGAGTACACCTCCCAGTGGGGAGCCAAGAAGGCACCTTGCTCATTCCTCTAGCTGCTCACCCCTCACTCTGGCCATGGCTGTTTGTTGTGCCACCTTTCACTCCACCACTCTGTTGCCAATGGCCCTGCGCAGTCACCTTCTGCTGCCACCTGCCACTGTGACCTTTGCAAGTTGGTCTTTTGAGGTTCCACTCAGATCTCAGTGATTTCAGCTGAACTCTTAGTGGGGGAACCTCACTGCTAGCGCAGTCTGGGCTGTCTTTTACACAGAAACACTCTACCCACAGGAACACTGTCCCCACAGCAGAACTACTACTTAGAACTGATTATCAGTGATTGCAGCTGCAGTGGTCACTTAGAACAAAAGACTATCTATGGAGCCTAATCAGCTCTGTCTTTAAACAGTGGAGAGCAGGGCCGGCTTTAGGAAGTGCGGGGCCCAATTAGAACATTTTCGGCGGGGCCCTGGCAGGGATGACTAAAAAAAAAAAAAACGTGTAAAAAAAGGCCTTTCATTTCTTCCATGTATTATTTACTTTCCATAACTATATAAATAATAAAATTGTATATTATGTACATTGCATCATATATGCTGTTGATTGCTTATTAATGACCGCCATTTCACATGTGTGGATCCCTGCCACTTCCTACAGGTGTGCACATGTGTGAGTCCCAGCTGCTCCCTGCCCCCCTCATTGAAGCAGATGTGCAGGGTTACTGCCCTGGGAACTGCAGGGCAGCAGTGGACATGGGGCTGGTTGAGGCAGGGCAGGGACTGACTGGAGGTAGGGTCTAGCTGCAGGCAGGGAAAGGGGTGCAGGGCTGGCTGGAGACAGGGGGTGTGGGGTGGGCTGGCTTCAGGCAGAGTCACAGGGGGATGCAGCAGGGGTTGGGAGGGCTGGAGGCAGAGGAGTGCAGAACTGGCTGGCTTCAGGCAGGGGAGTGCAATGGGGTTGGCTGGAGACAGGGCAGGGGGTTTGGGGCTGGGTGTGGGCAGGGCAGGCAGGGTGTGTAGGGCTGGTGCGGGCAGGGGTGTGTGGGGGCTGGCTGGCTTTGGGCAGGGTCATAGGGGTGTGTGGCAGGAGGTGGCTGGAGACAGAGCAGGGGGGTTGGCAGGGGCTGGCTGTGGGCACGGAGTGCAGAGCTGGCTGGGGGCAGAGCAGGGGGTGCAGCAGAGGCAGCTGGAGCCCCGGCCTTTTAAATAGCCCCCAAGCCTCCCGCTATCCCAGGGATCTGGGGGTTATTTAAAGGGCCCGGGGCTCCCCTGCTTCTACCTCGCCCTGGACCTTTTAAATAGCGGCGAGAGCCCTGGAGAATACATGGGGGCGGTGGGGTTCCGGCGGCTATTTAAAGGACGGGGTGGCAGAGGCAGCTGGTGCCCCGGCCCTTTAAATAGCCCCCAGAGCCCCCCGCTATCCCAGGGCTATGGGGGCTATTTAAAGGGCCCGGAGCTCCAGCTGGGAGAGCGGGTCTGCTTGTCATGCTCCGGCCGGGGCTCCAGCTGGGAGAGTGGAGCTGCGGGGCGGCTTGCCGCGCTCCGGCCGCTGCTCCAGCCGGGAGAGCGGGGCTGCTTGCCGCGCTCCAGCCGGGGCTCCAGCCAGGAGAGCGGGGCTGCAGGGCGGCTTGCTGCGCTCTGGCCGCAGCTCCAGCCGGGAGAGCGGGGCTGCTTGCCGCGCTCCAGCAGGGGCTCTGGCTCTCGGTGCAGGGCCCTCTTAGGCGCGGGGCCTGATTCCTGGGAATCAGCTGAATCGGCCTAAAGCCGGCCCTGGTGCAGAGGGACAGGTTCCTACCCTCTCTCGATGCCCTGAATCAGCACAAGCTAAGTACAGTTCTACTGCTCTTTATTCATACAATAAGAACAACAACATTTCATTCCCCCGCCCCACCCCCTGCATTCAAGTGACTTGTAACCCAACCCCAGCCAAAATTTACCACTTGGGCAACACAGCTCTGTTTGCTGGATACCTAGGTAGATTAGGTGTGAATGTAAATACACTTTGGTCCAGAAGACTTTCCCCCCAGCCCCCAGCTCATCATTAGCTATCAGGGAGAGCTCATTTAGACTTTGCTTACAAATCATGATTTGAAATTATTAGGTTGGCCAACATCACCAAAATGAATGCACTGACATTGTCATAAAAATCAATGGCTGTATAAGGAAGCTAGTCTATGTTCTTACTTTTCAAATCTACTATACTTTCAGATGCATGTATTTTATTATACACTATATATGTTTTTAAAGTGTGTATTAATGTTTCAATTTAAATTCAAATTTCCAAACAGTCACTAAATTGGTATGTTTCAGAGTAGCAGCCGTGTTAGTCTGTATCTGCAAAAAGAACAGGAGTATGTGTGGCACCTTAGAGACCAACAAATTTATTTGAGCATAAGCTTTCATGGGCTACAGCCCACTTCATCAGACGCATAGAATGGAACATATAGTGAGGAGATATATATACATACAGAGAACATGAAAAGGTGGGAAGTTGCCCAACCAACTCTAAGAAGCTAATTAATTAAGATGTGCTATTGTCAGCAGGAGAAAAAAAACTTTTGTAGTGATAATCAAGATAGACCATTTAAGACAGTTTGACAAGAAGGTATGAGGATACTTCACATGGGAAAATAGATTCAAAGTGTGTAATGGCTTAGCCATTCTCAGTCGCTATTTAATCCTAAATTGACAGTATCTAGTTTGCATATTAATTCAAGTTCAACAGTTTCTCGTTGGAGTCTGTTTCTGAAGATTTTCTGTTGCAAAATTGCCACCTTTAAATCTGTTACTGAATGGCCAGAGAGATTGAAGTGTTCTCCTACTGGTTTTTGAATGTTATCATTCCTGATGTCAAATTTGTGTCCATTTATTCTTTTGCATAGCGACTGTTCGGTTTGGCCAATGTACATGGCAGAGAAGCATTGCTGGCACAGGATGGCATATATCACATTGGTAGATGTGCTGGTGAACGAGCCCCTGGTGGCGTGGCTGATGTGATTAGGTCCTAAGATGTTGTCACTTGAATAGCTATGTGGACAGAGTTGGCATTGGGCTTTGTTGCAAGGATATGTTCCTGGGTTAGTGTTTTTGTTCTGTGGTGTGTGGTTGCTGGTGAGTATTTGCTTCAGGTTGTTGTGGGGGGGGCTGTCTGTAAGCGAGGACTGGTGTGTCTCCCAAGATCTGGGAGAGTGAGGTATCATCTTTCAGGATAGATTGTAGATCTTTGATGATGCACTGTAGAGGTTTTAGCTGGGGGCTGTAGTTGATAGCTAGTGGTGTTGAGTTATTTTCTTTGTTGGGCCTGTCCTGTAGTAGGTGACTTCTGGGTACTCTTCTGGCTCTGTCAATCTGTTTTTTCACTTCAGCAGGTGGGTACTGTAGTTTTAAGAATGCTTGATAGAGATCTCGTAGGTGTTTAGCTCTGTCTGAGGGATTGGAGCAAATGCAGTTGTATCTTAAAGCTTGGCTGTAGACAATGGATCGTGTGGTGTGTCCTGGATGGAAGCTGGAGGCATGTAGGTAAGTATAGCGGTCAGCAGGTTTCCGGTATAGGGTGGTGTTTATGTGACCATCGCTTATTAGCACAGTAATGTCAAAGAAATGGACCGCTTGTGTGAATTAGTCTAGGCTAAGGTTGATGGTGGGATGGAAATTGTTGAAATCCTGGTGGAATTCCTCAAGGGCTTCTTTTCCATGGGTTCAGATGATGAAGATGTCATCAATGTAGCGCAAGTAGAGTAGGGGCGTTAGGAGAGGAGAATTAAGGAAGCGTTGGTCTAAGTCAGCCATAAAAATGTTGGGATACTGTGGGGCCATGTGGGTACCCATAGCAATGACGCTGATTTGAAGGTATATATTGTCCCCAAATGTGAAATAGTTATGGTGAGGACAAAGTCACAAAGTTCAGCCACCAGGTTTGGCATGTAACTAGTTCACAAAACTGGGGGGCGGTGTTGGGGAAATTCAAGGGGGGTGTAGGGAAATCAGTGTGTGGGACTGTCACGGGCCCAGCTGGAGGATGACAGCAGGTCCATGACCCCATTCCCCCGCTGCGCTGCAGGATGAGTTGTTTCCTGTTGGAAACCAGTGGCTTCAAGGTGCAGCTCCCTCTCCAGCACTGCGGGGGACTTCCATCTCATCCTCCAGGCCATGAGGGCCATTTCGAAGGGGAGAGGCAGGACACTATGGCCTCTCAGCAGACCCACAACTTCTGTGACTCCCTGCTGGATTTTGGGGTCAGCCACGGATTATTGTGAAGCCTTCTGAGGGCCACCAACACCTCTGCCTGCAAGGATCCTTCCCAACCCTCACTATGAGACAGACCGACCATCTCTGCCACCTTGAACACTAGGCGCTGTAGGGTGGGTATCTGCAGAAGCCAGATAATCTCCTTCCTCTGGGAGGGGGGAATACACTGTGCTTTTCCTGCAGGAGACCCACATGGCTCCAGCCGTCGAGGCTAGCTGGCTGCTCGGGTGGGCGGGGGATGGGGTGTACTTTAGCCACCTTTACACTCAGGGGCGGCTTCAGGCACCAGCACGCCAAGCGTGTGCCTGGGGCGGCAAGCCGTGGGAGACGCTCTGCAGGTCGCCGGTCTGCCAGTCGCCACCTCCCGCAGGCGTGCCGCAGAATCAGTGGGACTGGGGACCTCCCGCAGGCAAGCCACTGAGGGCAGCCTGCCAGCCGTGCTTGGGGTGGCAAAATACCTAGAGCCGCCCCTGTTTGCATTCATCAGCTGAGGTGACCACCTTGTTCCCCCTACAGTCCAAGATGCTGGGGGTTGCCAAGGTTGTGCCAGGTCGCCTGCTACACGTCCGGGCTTGTATGGAGGAGCTGACGTTGAATCTAGCCCAAACGCAGGCCCAGATCAGGTGCATTCCTATCAGCAGACATCCGCCTTCCTCAGCACCTTGGATCCTCGTGAGTGCCTGGTCCTGGTCAGGGATTTTAATACCACCCTTGAGGACTGGGATCACTCAGGGCTCAACAGCAGCCAGGCCACCGCAGGTGTCCTTAGGGACATTATCGCCCATCACTCCCTGGTGGACATCTGTTGTGACTACCACCCACATGAGAATACCACCTTTAGATATGTCTGGGTGGAGGTCGATAGGTCACACCACTCCCGTTTGGACCACATTTATCTGTCACATTTCCATCTGGCACAGGCCCACTCCTCCAGCGTTCAGCCAGCCCCATTCTCAGATCACCACTTGGTGACCGTGATGGCCTCTCTCACCTTGGAGAGGCTGAGGATGGCCTACTGGCACTTTAAAGCTTGCTGGAGACTTTGTGGTGTCCTTCTGGAAGTTCTGGCTGGCGTGGCAAGGGCAGAGGTGCACCTTTCCCTCAGCATGGTGGTGATGGGATATGGAGAAGGTGTGCACCTGGCTCTTGTGCTGAAATTACACTTGGGTCCCCAACTGGTGGAGGGATATTGCAATAGAGCAGTCTCGGAGTTGGAGAGGCATCTGGCCGCCAGCCCTGGGCATCCATCCCTCGGCAGAGCATGCTGGGAGAAGCGAGAGGAGCTCTGGGGCCTGGAAGACTATCGGGCCCATGGCGCATTCTTTTGATCCCGCATCCGTCTCCTTGCGGCTCCCTCTTCTTCTATTCCCTAGAGAAAAAGGGGGGGGGCTACGAAGCACATCACCTGCCTTTGAACAGAGGATGGAACCCCCCCTCAAGGATCTGGTCAGATCAAGGGAGAAGAGGCTGGCGTAGAAGGCCCTGGCCCTTCTGTGCATCTCCTTCGGATCCTTGAGGGGGGTGCTGTCCTCTGCCCAAAGACAGGTGACGTGCTTCATAGCTCCCCTCTTTTTCTCCAGGGCACAGAAGAAGCAGGAGTCACAATAAGTTCCTCTGCGCGGCATCCACTGGCTCCCTAGACGGCTTTGAGGATCAGTGGGTGCTGTCTGGGGTTCTCTGCTGGGTGTCCTAGTTCTGAACCTATAACCCACACTTCTGTTCCTGTTATTCATTAGTTGTCCCCCAAATTCAGTTGGTTCCCAGAACCAGTGGCTCCTCCCTCATGACTGAAGGAAGAGCCTTTAGAAGCAGGAGGGGTATGTCCACCCACCTCCCAGAAATTCCAATAAGGCCTCACTAGGTTTGAATAGTATACTTTTGCAGGTACAAGTATTTTATCATACACTGTATATGTTTTTAAAGTGTGTATTAACGTTTCAATTTCAAATCAAATTTCCAGCCAATGACTAAATTGGAAACACTGCATGCATGTAACTGGGTGACCACTGGGGGGTGAGGAGGTGTAGGGAAATCCCTGATTAAAACCAGTTTAGTTGTGTTTCCCTGAAAGGTCTGTGTGGGAGCATACGTGCACACACCCATTATGCTGTCTAGAGAGAAACCTAGTGGTAAAAAAATGCCAATGAAAAATTGATCGTAGGGATGGATGGTCTTTCAAGCAATTTTGACAGTCAGATTTAATGAGTGTGCCATTATTTGCTTATTTTGCTGTGAGTGGGATACCTTGCTCAGTGAAAATCTGATCTGTTACTCAGTCACTGAAAGCAATAGCTGTATGTTTGTCTTAATTCAAATGTGTTGCTAATATAGTGTATTTTGTATTGTTTTCTTATCTATGTATGTTACTTGGGCGGAAAAAAGGCAGAAGCCTAAAATGATTTGTTTCCAGTTTATGAACCATTCTTACATCTCAATCCTGCGAACAATGACATATGAGTTTACGTGGCTATGTAGTGCCATTGAAGTCAATAAAGTTAAGCACCTGTGTAGGTGTGTGAAAGATCAGGGTCTTAATAGCGTTTTAAGTAGCATATGGTCTTAAATATCCTTCCTAATTCAGATATTTTCTGCTAAGTGCACACATATAAATATCTGCTGATCTGAATACAGCATTTACAGTTCCTTCATAAACAATGTAATGAACAGGAGTACCAACCACCTTCCTGATTAAATTACATATAACATGTTCTTAAGCAATTATAAGTACTTTATAAATGTAAATACTTTGCTACCAACATTAAATATCATTTATTATATTATTAACTGATAAAGTTTCCCAATTAGCAGTATATCTTAAAGGAAAATATTTAATTAATTAAATTCTGAAAATCAGAATAACAAAAATACAGTTTTTTTAAAAAAAATGCATGGGACAGAGTTATGGCTGTTGTCATGATGCCATAATTCTTTGTGTTCATAAGAAAAATGTTTTGTTTTAAACTTTAAAGAACCTGAAAGAAACGGATGTGACATTTATGACCTGATCCTGGAACCAAAGAACTGACACAACTCTAATCTTATTTTACAATAGAGTGGAAGCCGTTTTGTGTTACCGTAAAAGCCGAAGACATCAAAGCTTTGGTCTCCAGAGAAATATAGGCTTATATTTCAGTACTTTGAATTAAGCCAATCTAATTTTACGTGGGCAACCAGCAGATAGATATTTCTCAGCTCCTCCAACCCACGCACAGTGTAAATCACTAATAAATATGTGAACAAAGGCACTCAGAAATGTGCATATTTAAGTAGACTGAAAAGTAGTTAATAGACAACTTGGCTTTGGCTTTAAATTGTTTAATGACCTTACATTTAACCATAAATAAGACTGTCAATATGTAGCACTGGAAATTCTGACTCCTCGGATGAAAGTATTAATACCTGCATAGGGAAAGATCTGCTGAAACTGTGAGAGATCGTCACTGATGGTTTGTCTACAAAGAGTCTCTGTTGAATGCTGGAATAAATGGTTTACTGGGACACAGCCAGTTAACATCCTTGACTGTTTTAGTACATAGATAAGTGGAGGAACTCAATACTGACTGCTCTTCAAGCCAGTATTTGGCAAACAACTATGTATCAGGCTACCCGGAAAGGTATTTCAACCTTTTCTGCACAGAGGATTTGTTTAAATAAGAAACGCTGCTCACAAGGACTTTGACTTGTCAATGAGGCTTTTTAGCTCCCTTGAAACGTGAAATGGTTTCATTCTCAATGAAAAATAACAGTGTAAATGTCTGTGTCTGTGCCACCGCAGGGTATGACATGGCATGGCAAAAACCACCCAATTCTGTGTGTTAATAGTAATGTGCGCTTCTATAGCACCTCTCATCACGCCCAAAGCACTTTACAAACACTTCGGGCTAGAGCCACAAAAGGATTTAAGTGTCTAACTTCCACTTTAGGCAGCTAGATTCAAAATACAGAGCCTCACAACCCCATTCAGTTGCTGCCTAACCCTGCAGGCCTGAAGTCCCTATATAACCCACACACCTTCTGGGTATGGCGTTGTGTCCCACCTAGTGACATTTAGAGCAGATAATTTTATCTTTCTCAACAGCAGGTAGGTGGCTTTTTGCTCATGTGGTAGAAGCTCATGCACTAAGCTCCAGAGGCCCCAGGTTCAATCCCGCCTGCTGCCGACCAGGGTTTGTTGGTGTTACACCTACATTTCTGCCAACAAGTCTCCCGTCCCCAGGTGCCTAAAAATCTGCCAGTGGGCATGGATAGAGTTGCCTGACTCACACCTAAGCCCCAGCAGGATCCTCAGCTTAGACATTCCTTTGCCTGTCTCCACGGGCTAGGCCTGATCTAGCAGGTGTTCTCAGAGGCTGTCTTAAAGCACATCCGCTGAATCAGGCCCTGCATAAAAGATAGACAGAGGGGGTGCTAGCTCCTTTACAGCAAGTTTTTAAAGCACTCACCACCCAGGATGTGGGAGACCCAGGTTTTATTTCCCCCACTCTGCCTGCTTCAGAGCAAGGATCAGAGCACAGGTCTCCCAGGTAGGACTCTAATAGGGTGACCAGAAAGCAAGTGTGAAAAATAGGAACAGGGAGTGAGGGTAATAGGCACCCATAGAAGACAAAGCCTAAAATGTTGGGACTGTCCATATAAAATCAAGACATCTGGTCACCCTAGACTCTAACCACTGGGCTACAGGGTATTCTGGGGTGGGTGGATTTTCAGTCTGTCCTGTTGAAGCCATTCCACTTTGCACACATAATAAAACAGTAATTGGAACAGGACCTTGAACTCTGGCCAATGACAATTTAATTGGACAAACTGGAATGTCCTCAACAAGATAGTTGGGACATGCTGCTTCCCAGACTATCCCAGGGCACTTTCCTGAGGCATGGGTTCAAATCCTTGCTCTAAATCAGGCAAACGAGGGAACTGAACCTGGGTCTTCCTAACCACTGGGCTAAAGTGTTTAAGGGGAAAACTACCGTGTAGGGTGACCAGATATCCCGATTTTTGGGTCTTTTTCTTATATAGGCTCCTCTTACCCCCCACCTCCTGTCCTGATTTTTCACACTTGCTGTCTGGTCACCCTACTACCATGTGACCTTGTCTGGGATGTGGAGATGGGCATCTCCCTCCAATCCAGATGTAAGTACCTAAATCCCTTTGAGGGGTAAGGCTTAGGCCATATCCATCTCCTCAGCATTTCTTATTGGTTAGCTTAGGTGGCTCCCCACTCAGCATGCTGGCTTTTGTGGCTCCTATTGTCAGGTGCCTATGAATTTCTAAACTTTCACATATTTCCGTTTCTTGCAAGTTTATCCTTAACTCTGGATTTTGTGATAATGGATCAACTGATCAAAGGGACCTTTCCAGATCATTACTATGAAACCTTTTTCTCCTAAATTAGGTCCACAGTGATGGGCATGGTATTAAACCTAGATAGACTGGATATAGTGGATAGTTCTAGGATTCTGGTAGCGTACCAGTATTAATGCACATATCCATAAGAAATGCTGTTGCTGAGACTTGAACTTTATTTTATCTTGGAAAACACCAAGCCCTGTGCAGATATAAATGCATTTCCAACAATCCTAGCATCTGAGCTTCATTAAAGGGTTAACACTTAGTTCCCTGAATCCAAATCAGGATACAATGCAGACCTTGTTCCAAATTCCACCTCCTCCCATTTCTCCACCTTCCCCTGTTTTAAAACTAAAACATTAGGACACCTGGTTGGAACTGATTTCCCAGTTACTTGTGGGGTTATTAAAGATTCAGTGACACCTTTTGTAAAAATAGATCATTAGCTAATGTTCTGGGTAGAACTGATGCATGTGTGACTGTCGTCCCCCTCAACTCACACGCTCTGCAAGCCACCACACTGCATGCTGATCACAAGCGAATGACATACCAGAGCAGTGTAGTTGTAACCAAGCAGGATATTGGAAAGATAAGGTGGGTGAGATAATATCTTTTATTGGTCCAACTTCTGTGTCGCTTGAAAGCTTGTCTCTTTCAGCAACAGAAGTTGGTCCAATAAAAGATATTACCTCCCCTACCTTGTCTCTCTGATACCACAGCTTCCTCCTTCAGCCACCATGGTAAAAAATACCTACCAAGACCTGAGCAATGACTTTGCCCAAAGGCCAGATACATATAGGCAATTCTGAGACATGAGGGTGACACTACTTCAGAATGAAATTAACTATATTAACACAATCTAGACAATATGGCAAAGCATGAGGGAAATGTTAAATGCTTAACTATTGTGCAAAACTCAAACACCAAAATGTACTACTCTCAACGCTGATCTTTAAACAGCATTCCTCTTAGATACGTATCATCCCATTGACTTTGGTTGTAGCTGTGAGTGCACTTCAGCACCTCAGACCTCATGGGCTGACAGCAGAGGAATGGTGAGGCTCAGGAATTTTGGGTTCCGTCCCCTCTAGAGTGAAGTGTGCTCTAGTGGGCACAGACTCCGCTCTTTATTATCATCTAGTGTGATTCCTTCTGCTCCATCTCCTCCAGCTTGTTCTTGTACCAGTCCTGTCTCTTCCCCATCCCTGGTTCCTTGTCTCAGCCTCCACTCCTCAGGCTTCTCCTCCAGTCATTGTGTCCTTGCCCAGCAAATTCCAGTCTCTGCTCTCTGAACTCCCCGTCCCAGTCTTCCTCCACTTTCAATCTTCCTGCCCAGCCCTTCACAGTCTCCCTCCCCCCCCCCCCAACTGCCAAGCTCCTCGCTGCCAGTCTCCTTACTCTGGCCTTCTGGCGTCTCAGCTGATCTGTCTCTCTTCCACTCCTGCTTCCAGTAACCCACATACACAGATTCCACATCTTCAGCCCCGATCTCCTTCCCCAGGCTCCTCATTCAACCTCAGTGCCCCTGCTTCGTTTCTTTGCATAGCCAGTCCCAGTTCTCCTCCTGCATTCTGGTTCTCTGTCAGATCTGTTTCCCCTTCCCTCTCACCCACTTACCCCAATTCCATTGGTTCTGAGGGTATGGCTACACTTGAAATTTCGAAGCAGGTGTAGCTTGCAGCGCTGATTACACTGAGGCTTTACAGCGCTGTATCTTGCAGCTCTCAGGGGGTGTTTTTTTCACACCCTTGAGTGCGAAAGTTGCAGCTCTGTAAAGCGCCAGTGTAGCCATGGCCTCAGTCCCAGGCTCTTTGTCTAGTCCCAGGCTCTCCTTTGGCTCCTCGTACAACCTCAGTATCTCCCCTTCCACTGCTTCTCTCCTCACTCCCTGTTAGGGTGATCAGGTGCCCGGTTTTCAACTGGAACAACTGGTCAAAAAGTGATCCTGGCTGCTCTGGTTAGCACCACTGACTGGGCCGTTGACTGTCCAGTTGGCAGCGCCACACAGTGGGGCTAGTAGGCTCCCTGCTAGCCTCTGTGCTGCATGGCTCCCAGGAAGCAGCCAGCCTGCCCCGCCTCCAGCTCCTACGTGTAGGAGCAGCCAGGGAACACTGCATGCTGCCCCATCTGCAGTCACCACCCCCACAGCTCTCATTGGCTGCAGTTCCCGGCCAATGGGAGCTGTGGGGGTGGTGCCTGCAGTTGGGGCAGCATGCAGAGCCACCTGGCTGTGCCTCCACATAGGAGCCAGAGAGGGTAAGCACTGCCCAGAACCTGCACCCCTGAGCCCCACGCCCCAGGCCTGATCCCCCTCCAAACCCCTTGTTCCCAGCCTAGAGCCCAGAGCACCATCCTGCACCCCAAACTCCTCACTCCCAGCTCTACCCCAGAGCCTGCACCCCCAGCTGGAACCCTCACTCCCCCCCTGCCCTTGCTATAACCCCCTACCCCAGCCTGTATCCCCCTCCCACACTCTGAACTTCTCATTTCTGGCCCCACCCTTCACCCCCCAACCAGAGCCCTCACCCCCTCCCACACCCCAGCCAGCCCAGTGACAATGAGCGAGTGAGTGAGGGTGGGGAAAGCAAGTGACAGAGGGAGGGGGAATGGAGCGAACGGTGGTGGAGAAGGAGTGGGGCATGGATGGGGAAAGGGTGTTTGGTTTTGTGCAAGTATAAAGTTGGTAACCCTACTCCCTGTCCCATCCTCTGTACCCTGCCAGTTCTGTAGTTCTTCTGGCTCCCAGATTCAGGTACCATCCCAGCCAGCCCCAGTCTTCCATGCCAACTCCTAATTTCCTTGCCCAGCCAGTCCCAGCTACCCCACTCTAAATCTGGATCCCAAGCTCCTTATCCCAATCTACTCACCAAACCTCTGCAGGTCTGCTCTTGTCCTCTGTGCTTTGAGTCGGACATTTTCTTCCTACATGCTGTGTGGGCCAGCAGAGGCATCACTGAGGCCACAGGAGAGACAGATTCTCTGCTCTCTGTACAGGCACCCACAGCCAGACACAAAATGGACCACAGCAGCCCAGAGCAGCAATTACATCAGAAGACTTGCTCAGCCCATGGAATCCTCAGGAAATTTCGCTGTTAAACTTTAAGAAGTCTCTCCTGAGCATGTGCAAATTAAAATTTTTCAGAAGCTTATAACTTGGCCAAATGTGGGTGGATTGTCATGAGGGTGGCAAAAGGCACATGTCTGACACAAAGGCCATACCCTGCAAAATTTTAAGCCTCTGCTCCAAAGCATGAGGATACTAAAGCTTCTCAAAGAATTTTAGCCTCATTCTCCGATATGGATGAACTGTTCTGGCTGAAATTTTTCAGAAAAAATACAGCCTGAGGCGGGCACTAGGCATGGAAAATTTCAGTCCAGATAGTTAAAGTTTGGCAATTTTATACCAGGGATGGCCAAACTGTGGCTTGTAGCTGCATGTGGTTCTTTTACAGTTAAAGTGCAGCTCATGGAGCTGAAACCCCAGCAGATGTGCCCTGACTCTCAAACTTCTGAAGATTGTCATATGCGGCTCAGAGGGTCAGTAAATTTGGCCACCCCTGTTATATACAACTGAAAACATGGTCTTATAATGGGAGGCAACCTTAATATTGGTGCTAGCAGCCCTGCCTATAATAAAATGTCACACTTGTCACAGCATTGAGCAAACACCACCATCTCCTGCCCAGAAGGGAGGCAGTGCAAGACAAGGCTCTATGGACTTGGATGCAGGAGAGCTTGGTTCAATTCTTGGCTTGCCTACAGTTTCCCTGTTGTGAGCTTAGACATGTAACGTCATCTACTCTGTGCCTCAGCTTGCCCTCTGTAAAATGGGCACAGTGCCTCCTTGCCTCATGGAGTGCGATGAAGCCAGCTGCACTGATGGCTGGGAGGTGCTAGGGACTGTATAAGGACTTGGACACCTGGCATCTCCCACAAGGGAGTGACTGAATTTTATGGGGTGGGCCTCTACCCAAGCCAGCCAGAGGGAAAGCTGAGCTCAGCAGCAAGGCCCCTGCTGGCTCCTTGCCATGTGGATTGCTCCCAAAGGTGCCACTGACCCCGCCCCCCGTTACTTTGGGGTATGCTCATTTATTCGGGTTACTCTTTGGAGGGGGGAGAGGGTGTTTCTGTAATTCTATCAATGTACTGCTTGTGTCACATGTATTTTCATATGGAGTTTTACTTCTCCCTTCTGCGCGTGCACACACCCGCCCCCCCGCCCCCCCTCCGAGTGGACCGGGTCAGTCAGCACTGTCAAGCTGATCCCTTATATCTCTCTGGACTCACTGGGCTGGATGAAGCAGCACTTTCAAGCTGCCACCCTTGTATGTCCCAGATTCTGCACATCCCTATCCCCACTCTCACATCACAATTGTACTGGCAGTAACCTACTTGATGAGCAAACCCCACTGTATTTTGGGTGCTGCAGGGATCTTTAGCTTAGGTAAAAGAAGCGTTGCTGTAGAGTGAATGGGGGAAGCTAAAAACACAGAGGAGTACAGTTCAGCAAGAGAGAGAGAAGAAACCAGCTTAACCATACAAGTTATGTATTGAATAACAGTGATAACTACACAAGGAGGCTAAACCATCATAACATACATTATTAAAGGTTAATACCTACAGTAGAAAGGAAAACAGAGAGAGACAGAAGGGGATCTCACTGCTCCCTGAAGCTTGAACTGGTCGGGGTTCCCAGGTGATGGTGGTAGCTTAGGGTCCGGAGTGCTGGAGACAGGCAGAGCCCCCAGCACGATCAGTCAGGAGAAGATGGAGTCCCAGTGGAACTGATACATAGTTTGGATCTAAGCATCAGAACCCTGACTGGAGGGTGAGTAGGGATTTTTGTAGAGAAAATACAATGGTTCAAGAGAGAACACTAGATTTGTTTATGGGTAATCTGATGACTCAAAGGCAGTGGCGTATTATTGCCTAGGCCAACAAGGCATAGGCCTAGGGCGGCAAATTTGCTCACGTCCCCCTAACTCTGCATCTTCCCCAAATCCTCGGCCCACCTCCTCCCCCAGGTGCACCGCACTTCCCTTCTCCCTCCCAGGCTAGCTGCGCAAAAGCGCTGGGAGGGAGGGAGAAGCGAGTAGCCACAATCAGAGGAGGCAGAGCAGAGGTGAGCTGGGGCCCGCGGGCAGTAATCCGGGGGGGGGGGGGCCAAGAACCACTCCTTGCCCCAGCTCACCTCTGCTCCACCACTGCCATCCCCTGAGTGCACTGCAACTCCCCTTCTCTCCCCTCCCTCCCAGGTTTGCCGCGCAAAAGCACTGGGAGGGAGGGAGAAGCAAATATTGGTGCGCTCGGGTGATAGTGAAGGTGACTTGGGGCCAGCGGGTGCAGGGAGTAACTCCTGGAGGGAGGAGAGAACCGCTTCCTGCCCCAGCTCACCATCACTCCACCTCCACTATCCCCCCAGATCGCCACAACTCCCCTTCTCCCCCGTCCCTCCCAGACTTGCCGCAAGGGAGTGGAGGTGAGCTGGTGCGGGGGGTGGGGGGCAATTTTTTGTGGGCCTAGGGGCAGCAAATTTGTTATTCCATTACTGCTCAAAGGTTTTCTTTAGGCTAGACTATAGGAGCTGATCACTCTTGGCTATGGGTGGTGTTTTCTTCCAGGGAGCTTACAATGCAACTAGGCTGCTTCAGTATTTTGGATATCAATCACCAAGGGTGGCAGGTTTGTAGAAATTTGGTAGTGCCTAGAACCTGCTCCCCCATACTCCACCCCCACATCTGCCTAAGGCTCTGGGAGGAAGTTTGGGTGGCGGGAGGAGGTCTGGGGTGCAGGCAGGGGGCATGGGGTGCAGGCAGGGTGCAGGCTCTGAGAGAGAATTTGGGTGCAGAAAGGGTGAGAGGTTGGGCTCTGGGAGGGAGTTTGGGTGGCAGGAGGAGGTCTGGAGTGCAGCCCCTGGGCTGGGGATTAGGGTGCAGGAGGGGTGCAGGATGCAAGCTCTGGGAGGGAGTTTGGGGATGTGGGGTGTTGGAGAGGCTCAGGGCTATGGCAGACGGTTTGGATGTGCAGGGGTGAAGGCTCTGGCTAGGGGTGTGGGCTCTGGGGTGGGGCAGGGCTGGGGATGTGTTTGGGGTGTAGGAAGTCTGCCCTGGGGCTGGGGCCAGAGAGGAAGACTCCCCCAGCCCTCTTTCTGCCAGCAGCAGTGAGCTCTGGGAGAGCCCCGCCACCACCACAGCAGCACACTCACCTCCCACCACTGTCACTGCATGGGCTTCTAGAGGCCCCCTCAGGTCCAGGAAGCCCCTTTGCCTCCGCTGTGGTGGGTGCCGGGGGGAGGCTGCCATCACATGTGTACCTCCTCCCCTGCTGCTGCCCCTCAATGTAGCCTCCCTGAGGGTGGGAGATGGGGCTGCCCCTTGCCCTGTGCTGGTTATAGGTCCCGCTGGAAAAGGGAAGGGTCCAAGGCAGAGGAGTAGCCTACCTGCTACTAGTAGGTGGGGGAAACTAGGACCCTGTAGCAGCAATTGATGCTGGCAGCCAGCAGAGCGGAGTCAGTGTGGAGTTGCAGGGGAGAGGCAGGGACGCTCTGGGGCCTGGGGAGGTGTGTGCGGGCAGCAAGTAGGGCTGGGGGACACTTGGGAGAGGAGTGTGGGGGCAGCAGGCGGGCCCGGGGGGAGAGACCCAGCTCCAAACATTGGTAGAGCTGGGCCCCCTGGGCCTGAATATTGCTGGAGCCTAGGCACCAGGGGCCCATACAACTTGCCGCCCATGTCAATCATAAAGATTCCTTACTAGAACTGGTCTGATAGTTGCTGAGCTGGGTGTGGGCAGGCGTAGGTTCGTTAGCATCCAGAGCAGAGATTCCCATGATGCAGTGCTTCCCTGCTTTTCTAGCCCCAGAGTTCATCGTGGTTCTCTGTTCTCCATTCTGTATGCTAATGGAGATGTCTCCCTGTCCCATCTCTCATGCAGAGGAGGCTAGAGGAGTTATCTCTGTTCTCCATTCTGTATGCTAATAGAGGTGTCTTAATCTTGTCACCCTTGTCAGGAGGGGTCTCGGTGTGTCTCCCAATGCCCTTCACTGCTCTCTGCAAGTCTTTTCTCTGGTGGGTTTTGGTTTAAGCAGCGGCTGCTGGGGGTGTGTTTCATGAGTCAGACAGCCTGGATACTGTGCCCTGGTTCCCCAAGAACACAGAGCTGACTGGTATCACCCCCTCCCCCCCATTCCCATTATACCATCCCCACCCAAGACTGGCGCTAGGGTTTTGAGTGCCCTAGGCAGATGGCAATTTCGCTGCCCCGCGTGCTGGTCCCGCGGATCCGGTGGAGCTGCCGCAGTCGTGCCTCTGGGCGGTCCGGTGCTCCACGGCTCCAGTGGAGCTGCCGCAGTGGTGTCTGTGGGAGGTCCACCGCAGCCACGTGAGCAGCCGATTGTCCGCAGGCACAACTGCGGCAGCTCCACGGGAGCTGCCTGCCGCCCCCTCCGGACACCCTGGAGTGCCAGCTGCCGCGGCGGCGCCCTGACCCAGGGGACACCCTGGGCTGCCGGCTGCCACGGCGATGCCCTGACCCAGGGGACACCCTGGAGTGCCGGCTGCCGCGGCGATGCCCTGACCCAGGGGACACCCTGGAGTGCCAGCTGCCGCGGCGATGCCCTGACCCAGGGGACACCCTGGGCTGCGGATGCTGCCGGCAGCTCAGACTCCCTCTCTGTCCCAGCAGCAGCGGCCGCTCAACCACTTAAAAAAAAATTGGGGGGCACTTTTTGGCACCCCCAAATCTCGGCGCCCTAGGCAACCGCCTAGTCTGCCTAAATGGTTGCACTGGCCCTGTCCCCACCCCCACAGGTATCCCACCCCTCTGCCCCACAAGAGCCACCCCCCCATCTTCTCCCCACACTCCCATGGGCACCACTGCCCCCCCCCCCCCCGGTGGGGAGTCTCCGGGGGCGTGGTCAGTGGCGTAGCGTGGGCGGGGCGGGGTGTGACGCGCCGGGGGCACGTGCCCTATAAGCGGGCTGCCCGCCGAGATGGTAGCGTTGGGCTGTGCCGTGCGCGCGACTGCTCTGCTGCTGCTGTGCGGGGCGCTGGCAGGTACCGACCCGGCGGGGCGTGGGGCTGGGCCTGTTGCCATGGTAACGCTGTGCCTCTGTCTCCCCTCAGGGATCCTCCTGCCGCGGGCCGCCGCTGCCGCCATCTCGGTGAGTGGGGCCGGGGGTGCGGGCAGCCCGCGACACCGCCCAGCGCCCCCCCCGCCGGGTCCCCCAGCATCCTGTCCCGGGCGCTCCGCTGCCCACCTCCCCTCCTAGCCCCCCAGCCCGCCCGCGCTGGGTACGGGCCCTGCCCTCAGACCCTCCCCCCTCCCCCCGGCGGGGGCTGGGCCCCGGCCGCTGCCCTCAGACCCTCCCCCCCCTCCCCCCGGCGGGGGCTGGGCCCCGGCCGCTGCCCTCAGACCCTCCCCCCCTCCCCCCGGCGGGGGCTGGGCCCCGGCCGCTGCCCTCAGACCCCCCCCCCTTCCCCCCGGCGGGGGCTGAGCCCCGGCCGCTGCCCTCAGACCCCCCCCCCTTCCCCCCGGCGGGGGCTGAGCCCCGGCCGCTGCCCTCAGACCCCCCCCCTTCCCCCCGGCGGGGGCTGAGCCCCGGCCGCTGCCCTCAGACCCCCCCCCCTTCCCCCCGGCGGGGGCTGAGCCCCGGCCGCTGCCCTCAGACCCCCCCCCCCTTCCCCCCGGCGGGGGCTGAGCCCCGGCCGCTGCCCTCAGACCCCCCCCCCCTTCCCCCCGGCGGGGGCTGAGCCCCGGCCGCTGCCCTCAGACCCCCCCCCCTTCCCCCCGGCGGGGGCTGAGCCCCGGCCGCTGCCCTCAGACCCCCCCCCCCTTCCCCCCGGCGGGGGCTGAGCCCCGGCCGCTGCCCTCAGACCCCCCCCCCCTTCCCCCCGGCGGGGGCTGAGCCCCGGCCGCTGCCCTCAGACCCCCCCCCCCTTCCCCCGGCGGGGGCTGAGCCCCGGCCGCTGCCCTCAGACCCCCCCCCCCTTCCCCCGGCGGGGGCTGAGCCCCGGCCGCTGCCCTCAGACCCCCCCCCCCTTCCCCCCGGCGGGGGCTGAGCCCCGGCCGCTGCCCTCAGACCCCCCCCCCCTTCCCCCCGGCGGGGGCTGAGCCCCGGCCGCTGCCCTCAGACCCCCCCCCCCCTTCCCCCCGGCGGGGGCTGAGCCCCGGCCGCTGCCCTCAGACCCCCCCCCCTTCCCCCCGGCGGGGGCTGAGCCCCGGCCGCTGCCCTCAGACCCCCCCCCCTTCCCCCCGGCGGGGGCTGAGCCCCGGCCGCTGCCCTCAGACCCCCCCCCCTTCCCCCCGGCGGGGGCTGAGCCCCGGCCGCTGCCCTCAGACCCCCCCCCCTTCCCCCCGGCGGGGGCTGAGCCCCGGCCGCTGCCCTCAGACCCCCCCCCCTTCCCCCCGGCGGGGGCTGAGCCCCGGCCGCTGCCCTCAGACCCCCCCCCCCTTCCCCCCGGCGGGGGCTGAGCCCCGGCCGCTGCCCTCAGACCCCCCCCCCTTCCCCCCGGCGGGGGGCTGAGCCCCGGCCGCTGCCCTCAGACCCCCCCCCCCTTCCCCCCGGCGGGGGCTGAGCCCCGGCCGCTGCCCTCAGACCCCCCCCCCTTCCCCCCGGCGGGGGCTGAGCCCCGGCCGCTGCCCTCAGACCCCCCCCCCTTCCCCCCGGCGGGGGCTGAGCCCCGGCCGCTGCCCTCAGACCCCCCCCCCTTCCCCCGGCGGGGGCTGAGCCCCGGCCGCTGCCCTCAGACCCCCCCCCCCTTCCCCCCGGCGGGGGCTGAGCCCCGGCCGCTGCCCTCAGACCCCCCCCCCCTTCCCCCCGGCGGGGGCTGAGCCCCGGCCGCTGCCCTCAGACCCCCCCCCCTTCCCCCCGGCGGGGGCTGAGCCCCGGCCGCTGCCCTCAGACCCCCCCCCCCTTCCCCCCGGCGGGGGCTGAGCCCCGGCCGCTGCCCTCAGACCCCCCCCCCTCCCCCCGGCGGGGGCTGAGCCCCGGCCGCTGCCCTCAGACCCCCCCCCCTCCCCCCGGCGGGGGCTGAGCCCCGGCCGCTGCCCTCAGACCCCCCCCCTTCCCCCCGGCGGGGGCTGAGCCCCGGCCGCTGCCCTCAGACCCCCCCCCCTTCCCCCCGGCGGGGGCTGAGCCCCGGCCGCTGCCCTCAGACCCCCCCCCCTTCCCCCCGGCGGGGGCTGAGCCCCGGCCGCTGCCCTCAGACCCCCCCCCCTTCCCCCCGGCGGGGGCTGAGCCCCGGCCGCTGCCCTCAGACCCCCCCCCCTTCCCCCGGCGGGGGCTGAGCCCCGGCCGCTGCCCTCAGACCCCCCCCCCCTTCCCCCCGGCGGGGGCTGAGCCCCGGCCGCTGCCCTCAGACCCCCCCCCCCTTCCCCCCGGCGGGGCTGAGCCCCGGCTGCTGCCCTCAGACCCCCCCCCCTCCCCCCGGCGGGGGCTGAGCCCCGGCTGCTGCCCCAGCTCCTTTCCTGTCCCAGGGAGCCCTGGGGGGGCTGGGGAACCAGGCACTGAGCCGCCCCAGCTGTGAATGGCCAGAGCTTGGGGGCCTCCCCCGCTCACCTCGGCCGACACAAAAGGGGGCACTTACCAAGCTGGCCGGGTTCTCTGGGGGTATTGCTGCTTTCCAGGTCTGTAACAAAGCATTTCAGTAGATGCTGCTCCCTGCTGTGGCTGCCTGGGCTGGTGGTGGTTCTCTGGCTCTTGGAAAACAAAGGCCAGTTAGCTGCTGTGTTTTATAACCCCACTGGAGACAAGACAGGTGGCTCTTTTCCTTGCTGTAGTCAATGCTCAACTGCTTGCCCCTTCCCACCTGAGCTAGACCTCAACTAGCTACATCAAGGGAAAGATTTTCCAGCAGGATAGTTGATGCCTCAAGGAGGGATATGTCTACCCTACTAGGGATAGTCTACACTACTTATTGCATTGTAGCTATGCCAGCATAACTTGAAATGGAGAAACCCCTTCGGTAGGTGTATAGGCTGTGTCTACATCAGTGCAGGAACACCATCTACTTGAGCGATGGTAGCTAGGTTGATGAAACCAAACCCAGGCTTAGGTCAGCATCGGATTTTTAGCATGTGGCTTTCTCACATCCCTGACCAAGCTAGCAGTGTTGACCAACAATTTAAGTGTAGGATTTTATAGCAAGATAGCTAGCTCCACATAGGAGTTTTTATAGTGAGATTATTTTGGCCCTAAAATGTTACACTAACATGATTTTGAATGGAATCTATTTTACAGTATGCTGTTGATTTGTTAATCAGTGACCATGTCTTCACTGCTAAAAATACTGTGATGGCTTTTTTTAATCTCAGGGTAACTAAAGTGCATGAGTGATCCTGAGGTAAACACAGTGAAGATAAGGCACTTCACTTTTACAAAGTGGTAAATATGTGGAGGCCAGCCTTACACGCCCACCTTGGGTTGACCTCTGAGTTTATTTCATGCAAAAACTAAAGCCCCTTGTCTCCACTGTATGTTCATTATCCTAAGGTTAAAAAAAAAACCTCCTTTTTTTTAGCAATGATGACTAAGGCTCCCTTAACTATTGAGCAATTTAAGTATTTAGCTAAGTGATGGTAGGGAGCAATTAGTATGTGAAACCTGAAGTGATAAATTTCCACATAACTAGGAAAGAGATGCAATATCTCACAACCCCTCCACAGATTTTTATGAAATGTTGATTATTTGTGTATAAGTACATTGGTATGCCATTGGAAGATGGCAGGATTTGTTGAATTGCTTAATCTGGGAGGTTTCCAAAATGCTGTTTGGAATTGCTTATCCTAGACTGTTTCATAACTTTGTTTCCTCCTTAGCCGAAATGCTACTTGTATGGTTTGCTTGGATGTCCAAAGAACTTTAACCCAGTTTGTGGGACTGATGGGCACACGTATCCAAATGAGTGTGCACTTTGCCTTTCAAACAGGTAATTGTGTAACTGACACATCCTGTCTTTTGTTGTCTGAAGTATGACAAACATTGCACATAAAGTAGTGACTCATTTCCCAGGCTGTTTAACTGACCTTAACTCTTCTCATTTTCAGTGTGGTCAGAAAAACTTGATTTGTAAATTAAGCAAATTTAATGTACTCCAAAACAAAACTCTAATGTTAGCAAACCAGGGAATGCAGAGTTAAGATCGCTGTTAAAAACCCTGAAGAGGGATACAAGTGTAAAAGGGTGCAGGGAACCTACTAAAATGGGAATGCACAGTTCAGAAGCTGTACCCCCCCGCCACCAGCGTTCTCCGGTGGTTTTCTGGTTTAGGCCAGGCAGTTTTGCAAGGTTTAAGTTTGGCTCCTTTTGCAGGAACTGTGAGCCTGTCCTACAAGATAGTATTATTGGATAATTGACATTTTGGCATTCATTTTAAGCTTTCTCTATCACAAGTTAATACTACTCAGGTTTATAAACTGTTATCAAGGCTTGCATGGATGATGGATTCAAAAGTAAGGCTTTCTCTAGTAAGTCACTTAAGCATGATGTATAAAACTTTATTGTAGTTTTGCAGTAAGATTTGCTGAAAACCTCACTGAATGTGATTCTGCTTCTAAGATATAGAAAGAAGCTGAATAAAACTCCACTGTAGAAAATGTGTTGCTTTTTTGGATTTTAATGGAGTGGCAAACAATCTTCTAATATTTTTTCTTTTTTTGTTCTGGTTACAGAGAAAATAGGAGGAATGTCAAAATTAGCTGGAAAGGATACTGCTAATATGGTGGTAGTATTCCTCAGCTTTCATCTCTTCCATATTCTTCAATCTGAAGAGGAAACAGTGTCTTAAAGTTGCCTTTTAAGTAGTTTTAGACTAATTAAATAAAATGCTTATTTTGCTCTTTTACCACTTTTGAATACACCTAATACCATTATTTTATTAAAATAGTAGTCATGATTATGAATATACCTGTAAGATTCATTTATATGCTCAGTCTATTTTTTTCTTTGGAAGATATACTACACTTGAAGATTTCTGAATCTAATTTGATTTTATTATCTATATAGAATTTGTCGGAGATGGCATGGTTACTTCATGGAGGGGTTGAGGCAGTTTGGTATGTGGGGATCTGGTAGGTTATACAATACCAGGGGTAGGCAACCTATGGCATGTGCGCCGAAGGCGGCACACGAGCGGATTTTCAGTGGCACTCACACTGCCCGGGTTTTGGCCACCGGTCTGGGGAGATCTGCATTTTAATTTAACTTTAAATGAAGCTTCTTAAACATTTTTAAAACTTTTACATACAACAATAGTTTAGTTATATATTATAGACTTATAGAAATAGACCTTCTAAAAACATGAAAATGTATTACTGGCACACGAAACCTTAAATTAGAGTGAATAAAATGAAGACTCAGCACACCACTTCTGAAAGGTTACCGACCCTGTACTATACCATTGCTGCACCATCCATGTGTCTGACCTCCATAGGCGTGGCATAATTTTTACTTGGCGAACCAAATTTCTAAGCTTGCTGTATGTTCCACATCATCCCCTACCACTGCAATGTCCCTGGTACAGAGGTTTATTTTATGTTTTTAATTAAAAAGCCAGGATAACTTTTTTACCTCCCCTGAGATGCTATAGGCAGGGCACTCTTTCCACACCAAATTTGCAATACAGATTCTTATTAGTGGTGTGTGGGCCCTCGGGAATACAGCTAACCTGCTGCCCACAATGCTTAAACTTTTTTTGTAACCACTTGATTCTGTTGCTGAAAGCCGTGTGCCTTTAATTGTTTTAATTGTCAGTGCAGTAAGTTTTATGCTACAACCATTTTAGCTTTTATCAGTTTACACGCTGCAAACTACTTATGTACACTTTTCACTTTGATATATGAATCCGTTTTACTTTGAATAAAATATTTTGTTGTTGCTGCATTAGTCAGTAGCAAAAGCAAAATGCCAACTTAACAACCCTACATTCAATTCTCACTTATCAAATAAGAAGATCACTGTATCATTGGGGAGTCCATTCACTTTAATGAGAGTCTTCTTGAGCTAGCCAATGTCAATGCAGAATCTAGGCATAAACTAGTAAATTAGCTGTTTGAGAATGTTCCCTGAGAAGGATTAAATGTATTTTAGTTAGGGGTAATTCCCGTCAAAATATTAACCTCTTTTTTATTATGTTCTGGTAATACTAAGAAAACCAAACACTCTAAACTAAATTTGTCCCTGGGCACCTCTATCCTTCTGTGCTGGGGTGTCTGCTCTATATAGGTGAATAAGAGTTAACAAATGTCTGAGAGCTGAGTTAGCTCACCTTACGGCACCTAGTGTGTTAGGCTTGATTTATTAGACCCAGCTGGAGAGGAGCTGGGTCACTTTCATAAAATAAGGATGTGGAAGCTATAGTGAAGATGCAGGAGAGGCACTGAGGTGAGAGGAGGTAAGGAGTTCCATCTCTCTGGGAAGGACCTGGGGAAGGCAGACAGAAGGAGGCCATGGACAGAATCAATCCCTGTAATGGGCCCTGGGAAGAAGCCATTGTGAAGGGCCAGCATTCCAGCAGAGAATGATGGAGCTGGGAGGACCTAGGGAGAAGCCCAAGGCTTGGGACCCAGAGCAGAGGCTGTATTATGCTCAGGCTGTAGGGAAGCAGCACAAGGGGCTTGGAGGTAAGGAAATAGCAATGTGTGTGAAGGAGCAGATGTAGCTATTTGATACAGGGTCCCTGGGCCACAACCCAGAGCAGAGGTGGGCCTGGATTCTCCTACCAGCACTGAGAATAGGGTATAGAAGACCAGTGTGAGAATTATGGAGCCTGGGGGGGCAGATGACTAAGTCTAATGGGGAGGCTAAGGAATAGTCCAAGAGGGGTCAGAGAATCTTTTGCATCAGGGCATTTTTTGACTCTTGTACTTTTGGATAGACCACAGGGAAGGTAATATCTCTTATTGGGCCAGCTGCAGTTGGCAAGAGAGGCAAGCTTTTGAGCTTACACAGAGCTCTTCAGGTCTGAGAAAACTTTTTTGTACATTTATTATCATGGATGGGCTGGGACTAAAATGTGACCTGGCCAGAGGGCCAAGTTCTGAGCCAAGGTGGATCATCACAGGATGAGTGACCAGCGGCAGGGGTGCTACATAGGAAAGAGTGGCTATGCCAGCCATGGGGGTGGGGTGCCAACAGTGAGTCTACTCTTCAAACCCATGGCAAAATGACAGAGTTGAAGCCCTCTGGCTTAAAACTCTGTCCTGTGCCAATTTAATTCCACTCCCTCATTGCCACAGCTGCTGTCTGCATTGTCTTGGTAAGAACCATCTGTTGGTGGTTCTGAGTAAGAACAACTCCAGGGACACCCATTTGAAGCTATATCACCTCAGATAGTGTGAGGTGAACTTCAGCCCCCAAGGGCAAGCATCAGCTTCCAAGATAGATCTACCCTCTGCTGCTCCTCTGAGTTGAGAGACCTCTCTGCCACTTGCCCTTCATGTGAAGCAGTATTGCATGATGTCTGCTTTAGCTCAGCTCCCTAAAACCCAAAGCCTTTGGCCACAGACAAGCCTTGCCCTCTGTCCCTCGTAAACAGACACAACAACTGCCAAGTCCCTCTGCCAGCGTCCTCTCTGTAGCATCCAGCCCTTGTTGCTGGACACTCACAGAAAGGTGCCACAAGTACTCCTGTTCTTTTTCCAAAGAGCGCAGCGTACACAGCTTGACTGGCACACCTCAGCATTGGGTCCTTTGTAACAATCTAGCTCTGGAATACATTAAGAGTGAAACCTTCATAAGTTTACTATCTAAGGAGACACTTTAAGGCCTAGTAAATAAGGACAAGAAGTGGAAACAGACCTGGATATGTTTAAAACAAAGGATATAGCACACTTCTGAGAGTCAAAACCTAATAGGCTAAAATCCTCATATACCTATTGGGTTTCTGGGACCTGGGCAGACAGAAGCCTGCCCACTGCTAACAGATTCCCCTGCCCCCTAGCCTAAGGGGAGGATCTACAGGACCTCAGAACCCAACTGATTTCAGGGGACAACTAAAAATGTAGCAGGGCGGTTACCCGTTCCTGCCCTTTGGGGCTTAAAACAGCCCAGAAGAGGGCTTAAAAGCTGCAGCTCTAAAAGCTGGACTGATTGGGGAAGTGGCCACAGCTGGGCCACACCCTAATCAGGCCACAGCTGGCCTGTATAAAAAGGCCAGGGAAGCCAGGAGCAAACAGTTTCTGCTTTTAGAGGGAGAAGGGCCTGGCTGCTGGGGAGTGTACCTGGATGCCCAAGGTGGAGCAGGGCTAGGGGAAGGCAAGAGGAGCTGGGGAGCTCTGGCCTGGAAACTGCCTTAGGCTGCAGGCCTAAGGTACTGGGGTTGCAAAGGGGCAGCCCATGGGTAGGCAGAGGCAGCAGGTCCAAACCCCTTTACTGCTGATGAGTGGCTGATACTGTAGTCTGCCCCATTGAACAGGGGCTAGATGGAGACTGGGCAGTAGCCAAAACTGAGGCAAAGTGGGGATAGTGGGTTGGGGGTTCCCTGGGGGGGAGGGGAAGACCCAGATTGGTGGGGAACTGCCAGGGGCAGCACCCCACTTAAAAGGGCATGGGGGTCTAGGGAGGGCCAGAGGGGCCAGAGGCCAGGTGGATCACCAGCCTGCAAAGGGTGCTCCTGGCTGCAAGTGAGCTAATTCCTGAGGATGACCAGCAGGAGGCACTGCAGGGATGAGTCTGGATGTCTACACCTTGTCTAAAGCAGCTTAAGAACATAAGAACGGCCATACTGGGTCACACCAAAGGTTCATCCAGCTTTTCACCTTTCTAACACTTCCTCACACGGTCACGAACACCCCTGGCTGGGATCCGCTGCTCATGGATACAAAAACTGCTGTCTTTTTTGTTCCCCCGGTGATGGATAAGGGGGGTCCATTTGCCTTCCTCTTGCAGTCCAGTAAACTTTTGAAATAAACCCCCAACCTAAGACTTTTCTCCCCTGGTACTGGTTCTCCAGTGTAGTCACATCCTCTGTCAACCTGTTTTCCTGTTGACTTCACATGTAGAGTGTCCATTGTGTTGGCTTTACAATGATTAATTTACATGAGAGATAGCGATAGAGGCATACATATGCTTTGTATGGCAGAAAACTTAGCTTGTCCATGCTGGCTTGTTACAGACTTGATACATATTGCAATTGTTTTGCACAATTTCTTATATAGTGTCAATACATGCATTATACAATGATATTCATGAGCAGTGTGTCATTGGCTTTCATTTGATACCTTACAAGACACTTTGTGGATAAGCACTATGAAAGCAATGTATTGAGTGAGTGAGTTTGTCAGGCCTGATACGTGTTGCTAACATAGAATAGTGAACCCTTTGCTAGCTAGCACCAATGCGCCTCTGTTATCTGCCCCCTGCTACGTCTCTGCCAGCCAGTCCCCAGGGTCAGTATCACCAAAAAAAATCCTTGGTAGTGTCAGGCAAAGATCTGGCACAGAAGACTGCCTCAGTACTGACTACCACTGCAGCACCAAAGACCAGTACCACCTCCTCCCAGAATCATAAGGAGAGGCCCAAACCTTCACCATCCAAGAAACAAGTCACTAAGCCTGTTCACCTAATGGGTAAGTGAAGCTGGCTCAGCCTTTGACTCGGCCCTGAACAAGCACAAGCCAGAGGTGCCTGAAAATGCTCACAAATGGCAGATGCGAACATCAGTACTGGCATCAACATCAGCCCCTGTACTGGTACCTGCTGGTTCCGTAACTGCATCTACAGCACTGCCGTAGGCACTGATGTCTCTACGTTTGGCACTGGTGTGTGTTCTCGCATTTTCGCTACTAAGGTAGCTTCAAAAGTTGGCAGCCCCTCTCTGTGTCTACTCCTCATCTCCATCACCAGGACACACCTTTTCTCCTCCATCCAGCAGGGACGCTTTCTCTCTCAGCTTGTACAGGTCAGGCGAATGTCTCGCTCGTGCACTGCAGACCAGAGCTTTCATTTTAGAGCTCCAGTGCATTCATCTCCAGCATGGCAATGGCCTGCTTAGCCCTATCCAAACCAGCCTTTCCTTCAGCCAACCTCTTAAATGCCCTGTTTCCTTTCCTGCAGATATAATCCACCCCTCACCCATTTCAAAGGCCTTGTTATATTACCGAAAGAGAGAGTTGGAAAAATTTTGTCCTGTCTTTTATTGCCATCTCGAGTGCTTCTAAGGGTCAAGCCATCTCTTCCCAGAGACTATCAAAAAGGGCTGTGCAGGGTATACAGTCTGCTATCAATAGTGGCTATACCTCTCCCTCCACATGCTGAAGCAGCATCCCAATATTTGGAATTTGCAAGGCAGCTATGTGAAATAATTCCCTTATTTCCTCTAAGCAATGTGCCCTTGATCTGGCCACATGAGCGGATGCCAAACTTGGTAGATCAGCATTACAATAATTTAGTTAGTGACAGTCAGGGCTCTCAATCCCACATTCCAGACAGGGCTCTGCTTGTCGGTTTCCTAGAGCTGGAACCACACAGCTGCAGAATTGAACAGGGGCACCCCCAGACATTTTTCACCTGGTATGCACAACGCATGGCGCCTCCGGGTTCCAGCCCAAAGTTTCTTCTCCAACAAAATCCTATTCAGAGCAAGGAAACAAAACAGAATCACCCATCGAGACCCACCACTGGGGTGTAGGCAGAGCCCATCATGTCTGCCTCTGCTCGCCCCTCAGGGCTCCTCACTGCCCCTCTCCTAGCCAAGTCCCTCACTCAGGCCCTCACCGCAGCTCCTCGTCCTTGCAGCAGGTCTTGGGGCTGACACTTAGCAAATCCTTTTGGCAGAGAGGAGGGGACACAGGCTGCTGGAAGTGGGGCAAGGCCATCCAGGCCCCCAGGTGAGCCCTGGTGCACAATACAGCCCCATGGCAGGGGTAAGGAGAAGCAGCCCTGGCTACCTCACTGCCCGCTCAGGTTTGGCCCCGGGTCCTTCCGTCATGATGTGGGGGCAGCAGGGCCAGGACTGAGTGAGCAGGGGTCGCAGTGCTGCTCAGGTTTGGGCCCATGACCCCTCTGTCAGAATGGGGGAAGGGCAGTGGGGCCAGACCTGAGTGGGTAGTGGACATCCAGTGCTGCTCCTCCTGGAAGCTGCCATGGGAACAGCTCTGCCCCTGCCAATCGCATGCGTACAGCTGTGGGCACCACTGGACTTGAAGAAAGGTTACTTACCTTAGAGTAACTGTGGTTCTCAGAGTGGATCTCACAACACCCTATAGCCCTGCCTTTGTGGAGTCCCCTTTATCCAGGCTTCTGAATGAATGAGGGAACTGAGGGATCGTTTTATTCCCGGGGGGGGGGGAGCACAAAACATGCCCAGTGCAGGCACAGCCCAACAAACCCTGCTGTTCAAAGACTGCAATTTCCTGTTCCTGGGGTTCTTGTGCTTCTAGTGTGGGATCCATCCAGCTCAAAGAGACCCTATTACCCAGGAAGGTAGAGAAGTCACTGAACAATTAGTCAGAGCCAGTTATCTGTTGGTGCCAGCAGCTGATTGAAGACTGAAGTAGATTGAAGGCCACTTTCTGCTGTAAAACCCTGTAGTTCTATTTGGAAAAACTTGGGGGGAGGAGGGCCTGTGGAAGGCTCTGTCCTCCTCACTGCCACCATTATTGAATGTAACTGGTATTTCTGGAAAGGTCTCTGGTTTTGGCAGTAACCGGAACAAATCACAAGCAATGGATCTATCCAAAGGATCAGAGCCTTCTATGTTTCAGCATTTTTCCATTTCAAATATGCAAGGAAATAACTTATGTAGGTGTTAACATTTGTCCTAATCTTCCCAAAATTGTTTCTATAAATATGGACTATCTATTAAAAGAAATTTTCAAGGATGTAGAGAGATGACATCTCTTCCTCCTATTTACTAGGGAGAATAGAAATAGCCAACATGAGTATCTGCCACAAAATTACTCATATCATTTGCCTATTGCCTTTCAAGGCCTCTCCCCTGCTCTTTGCTGAAATCAATAGACTTATGCAGTTTATATAGGATAAAAACAGCTTCACTTGTCATACAAGACCCTTAAAAATCCTGAGTAACTGGAGGCATGGAGGTGTCAGATTTGTATCTGTTACTTAGCATTCCAAATGTGCCCTACTATAAGGTGATTCACATCTAGTAGTTCTGTATACACTCTGACCTAGTGTGAGATGGAAAAAAGCTTAGCTGTGCCATTTGGTTCCTTCTCTTCTGTTATATACCTTAAGAGGCTACCCACACCCTTAAATCAACCATGGTGGCTAATGTTCGTGATCTGTCTTTTGTGGCAGAATTAACATTAGTGGAAACTAACATTAATGCTAAATATAAGAACTCTGGACAAAAGCATGCTGAGTGGAGAAAGTGACACGCACTTGAGGATAATAGTTTGGGATGATAAGCAATTAATAATTAATCATTTCTTCTCATTCCCAAAATAGTCTTCCCACCAGAGTATCACCAATCTCAAGAGACCAAAAATAAATGAGTCAGACCCCAACGCATGAAGAGATTGTCCCCCAAACCTGTGGTTATTTACAAAGAGATTCTATTGTTTTTCAGTCTGTCTGCGACATCCCCAGAGAGAGAGAGAGAGTGTGTTAGTGCTGCCCAGACTCCCAAATGTATTGGCTAGGAGGATTTGGCCCCTGCTGCAGGAGTTCTAACCCCCACATCTGCCCGTCCCCTGCCCAGCAATGAATTCTGCCCCCCAACCACCAAATCAATCCTCTGCCCCTAATCTCCAAATCAGTTCTTCTTCCCCCAACCCCCATCAGTTCTATTCTCACCCTCCACCAGTCCAGCCCCACCAGCTCCCAGCTCCCACTTGTTCTGCCCTCCCCACCCAGCTCCTCCACCTCACACTCAGTCCCCCTCTCAACCCTGGGGGGCTGTAGCAGGGTCTTTGCTCCCCTCCAGGAGTGTGCCAGCAGCTGCGGGGGGGGGGGGGCTGGCAGAGAAGCCAACCCACTGCTCACAGGAGGGCAGAGGGGAGGAGAGGGAGATTGAGTTCTGATTGGTTGCCCTGTCCCTGGAGGAGGTGAGACAGACCGCCAGTCAGAAGGGGCTTCCCCCCTTCACCCTCCCTTCCCTGACCCCACTTTGTAGGACTCACATTTGCTATCTTTATCTGGCTTTCGGGAATGGAATGTGATGCATGCATGATATTTGAAAGGGGTCACATCCCGGAGAGCAAACATACAGAATGCCATTTGCCTCTGACACTAGTTAAAATACAAGGGAAAGGTTTTCGTTCTCACATGAAATTTGTATGGGAATCTGAAGTCTGTTTTGCCATTAACAACATCATTTGGAACAAAAAAAGGCCTGAAACAGGGTGCTATATTTCTTAAAGGACACATTTTTAATTAATTGTAACTCAAATTAATGGGTTGATGTGTAAATTCTTAGAGAATTCAATATGTACTCAAAGTACTGTAAGATGGGGAATGTTCATGTCACTATATGAACTAGGTGCTCACCAGTCAAGGTGTTTAGGCACCTTAGAATCATAGACTATCAGGGTTGGAAGGGACCTCAGCAGGTATCTAGTCCAACCCCCTGCTCAAAGAAGGACCAATTCCCAACTAAATCATCCCAGCCAGGGCTTTGTCAAGCATGACCTTAAAAACCTCTAAGGAAGGAGATTCCACCACCTCCCTAGGGAACACAGTACTCCAGATGAGGCCTCACCAATGTCAAATATAAATAAGCAGTGTATAAATCCAGTGTTTAGAGCCTTATGACTTTCCCTGCATATCAAAATTGTGCCAGTGACAGGAGCATTAGAAACATAATATCTCTTGTATCTCTGTCTAGCGCCTGTATTTTTTCTTACCTTCTACACAGACGACAAAGTCTTTGAGAAAAATCCACATGGGACAGACAAACACACGCACTGAATCTCCTGCACACAACATCTCTTGGTCCTCAGCGAGAGACCATGAGATGGAAGCTTGCTGCAGCAAGGCTATAGGGCTCTCCGAGGTTCCCCCTGCCCCGCATCCCTGTCCTACCTGGCTGTTGTCAAGGGAGCTCTGTGAGGTCACATCTGCCTCATCATCTTTGCCCAATAGGCTGAGTTCCTGCCAAAGGCCTTTGTGAAGTCACTGCCACACCCACCTTTCCCTGGCCAGCCTGATGTCTGCCCCAGCCTGCCCGGCTGGATGTTTGAGCTGCACCCCGGATCACCCCACTTGCTTATTATTGATTCTTGGGAGCAAGCAGGATACTCAGTAAAACAGCAGAGTCTGTTCCTCACCCCACACTGAGCTTTTCATAGAGGTTATTGTTAGGCCTGAATAAAGATATAGCAGACAAAACCAGGTATGCCAACCTGACCAAAGTCAGGCTAACAGAGGTTTGTGGGTAATTCCTGGGTGGAAAACACTAAGAAGCAGCAGCATGTCTCACAAGCGCTGGGAAAAAGTGAAATAAGAGAGAAGCTGCATTCCTGGCATAGTACCAGATGTGTTGTGTTCGGGCAGCTCCTTCGAAGAACTGATAAGAGCCCTAGTTTCCCAGTCTCCTTGTTTTCACTCCCTGGTTTTGTTCTTTGTTTGTTTTTAACTCCCCTACATTTCTAACTTTAGGCATGCATGTATACTAAAGGTGTCTAGTTTCTAGTTGTTAAAAGAAGGGGGTGGGTTGCTCCAGTGAATAATTTATGACGCGACGGAACTGTCTATATAGGCTTATACTAAGATGTAAAGAGCAGGCTGGTTCTCTCTGGAGACGAGCTACTCTCTATTGATGCGTGCACTTGTCAATAAAGAGCTTTTGATCGGACCTTGCTGCTGTTGCCTGTCTCTCTCGTGGTCAGACAACGAACTTTGCCGTCGGGGTTAGAGTCCCTGACATTATGAAACAATTTGATCTTCTAATCTGGCCTCTATTTCACAGGCTATGAAATTTCACACACTTTGCACCATATGAAGCCCAATTGCTTGTAAGTCACTAAAAGGCACCTTCCAGAATGACAGGCAGTTGTGACATGAAGACACCAGGAAACAGAGACTCCACCTATCCCTTGGGTAATTTGTTCCAATGGCTAGTCTCCCTCACTGTCAGAAATGTGTGCCTACGTCTCATTTGAATTTCTCTGGTTTCAGCTGGCAGCTGTTGGTTCTTGTTGTGCCTTTTTTGGCTAGATCGAATTAGCCCTGCCCCGTGAAATCTGATCTCCCTGTCCTGCTGGGACCCCCAAGCCAGGAGAACCCAGTAGAGGCCTCCTAGCTGTTTGTCTGCCTGGCTGGGGACAGGACTTCCTCTCCATGGGGATATCAGAGGCACCTGCAGAGGCATGACAGAAGTGAGTGCGCTGCATCAGCCCGGCGTTGGGCTCAGGGCTTTGGTCTTGGCAGCTTCCACTCCAGTCACATCTCTGGGTGTCCGGACTCAGAGCTTCCGGCCCCTCGTGGGGTCAGCCAGTGCTGGGGCACCAGGCTCAGGACTTTCATGCCCCTCCCCACTCCTGCTGGCGCTGTGGGTGCCTGAGCTTGGGGCTTCTGCCTTTCATCTGCCTTGAGGGCTCAGGGCTTCCCTTGCAGTTCCTTCTGGGGCTCAGGGGTCCATTTCTCTGGATGCCCTGAAAATAGTAGGAGCCGAGGTGCTCCCAAGTAGTAGGTAGGAGCTGAGGTGTAGATTGTACAGGATGATAAGGTACTGCGTGTGAGCACGGGAGAGAGGGAGATGTTTTACTTAGTATTCATTAGGGTCCTTTCCTCTGGAGGTGGAAGCTTTTCCAAACTCACTTGCTGCCTCTGCTTTCCCATTGCAGAACTCCAGTTGTAGGCTGTGCAAGAAGCCAGAGCAGGCATGAGGGTCTCACTCATAGTTTTAATTCAGCTCCCGCTGCTTAACTTTGCTCTTCATTCATATCTCCTCAGTTAATATACAGTGAACCAGTGTGAACGTAATCTTACTGATTTCAACAAGAATGCTGGGTATTGAACTTATCCGAGTTTATTCCTAGTTTGTGGTTTTAATTGACTTCTTATACATAGCATAGCTCCTGGTTTAGTTATGGAAAGGTGCTAGAGTGCTAATATGAAGCTTAAATCTACCACTCCAAGCATCCCCCTGCCAGAGATCAGGTGGTTGTGGTGACATCTGGCCTTTTAGTTTCATAAGAAGAAAGTTATATCTGCAATTGCTGACTTTGCATTGTTTGGAGTTAGCATTTCTAAAAAGCTGATTTGGGAAAAATAAATTTGCATTTGTCAATTGCTTCAAAGCAAGCAGCCTTTGGAAATTCCAAAACGCTCACCTCCTTCTTTTTAAAGTAATTCTTTTTCTCGGCCATTGTCTTTCAGTTCAGTTTCTCTAAATAGCTACAGCATTAGTGTGATTTACTTAGAGATGAGATGTTTTCACTTTACTAGCAATTTTGGCTCTTTCCACCTGAAAATGATTCTTGAATTAATTTCTTTTCTATCCCACATTACATCACAGTTAGGAGGGAACACGGCATTTGTAAGTGTTCTGGATATTGCGTTGTTACAACAAGGTAAGAGTTGATGATGTTTTAGGAGCAGATCTGAAACCTGGAAATGATAACGGATATAATAATATATTAATATTACATTTGGTGGAAAATATCCTTTATTTTTCAATTGTCTATTTAATATAATGTTTTTTTCTCTTGATGTTTTCTGATGGGTTCCTATTATGGTGAAACGTGATTAGTCCCAACAGGACAATTGAAACGTACGTGTGTGTGTGTGCGCGCGCGCACGCACACATGCATTTTAATTTTTCACATTGATAAGGTAAAGAATTGTAGAAATCTAGTACCAAAATAGCCACCTTACTAGGAAAGAAGGCTTCCAGATGAGTGTGACTTTATGCTTCCATTTCCATATGGAAATTTTGATTCCTATCTTTGGTGTTTCTTTGTCTCATGGAGAAATGCAAGAACTTTGTTACTGGTGACCTTGTTCATAACCATAGATGGGCAAATCTGAAAAACACTAGGAGCTGTAATAAAAAGCAGCCAAAGACCAATTTGTGCAAAAGATGCACATCTCAGGGAAATGACTGAATATTCATGCAAATATATTGTTCACCATGTTTCTATTTGCAAGACTTTAATACTTTGAGATCATTTTGGGTTAAAGTGCTTGAATGAAAAGTCCACCAGCTATTCCAGTTTATAGCAGCTCAGGATCTGGCTCCATAACTTTACCTTTAAAGAGATTTCAGGTAGGAGCCCACGTAGAGAGATGGTTGGGTGGGTCTGGCTGTATTTTGCATTGGCTGAGTTGGCCAGTGGACTGGTTATGCCATTCTGTTATGGATGTTGTTTCATTAATAATCTGGAGGATGGCGTGAACAGCACTCTCAGCAAGTTTGCAGATGACACTAAACTGGGAGGAGTGGTAGATACGCTGGAGGGTAGGGATAGGATACAGAGGGACCTAAACAAATTAGAGGACTGGGCCAAAAGAAACCTGATGAGGTTCAACAAGGACAAGTGCAAAGTCCTGCACTTAGGACGGAAGAATCCCATGCACTGTTACAGAGTAGGGACCGAATGGCTAGGCAGCAGTTCTGCAGAAAAAGACCTAGGGGTTACAGTGGACGAGAAGCTGGATATGAGTCAACAGTGTGCCCTTGTTGCCAAGAAGGCTAACGGCATTTTGGGCTGTATAAGTAGAGGCATTGCCAGCAGATCAAGGGATGTGATCATTGCCTCTATTCGACATTGGTGAGGCCTCATCTGGAGTACTGTGTCCAGTTTTGGGCCCCACACTACAAGAAGGATGTGGAAAAATTGGAAAGAGTCCAGCGGAGGGCAACAAAAATGATTAGGGGGCTGGAGCACATGACTTATGAGGAGAGGCTGATGGAACTGGGATTGTTTAGTCTGCAGAAGAGAAGAATATGGGGGGAGATTTGATAGCTGCTTTCAACTACCTGAAGGGGGGTTCCAAAGAGGATGGAGCTAGGCCGTTCTCAGTGGTAGCAGATGACAGAACAAGGAGTAATGGTCTCAAGTTGCAGTGGCGGAGGTTTAAGGATGGATATTAGGAAACACTATTTCACTAGGAGGGTGGTGAAGCACTGGAATGGGCTCCCTAGGGAGGTGGTGGAATCTCCTTCCTTACAGGTCAGGCTTGACAAAGCACTGGCTGAGATGATTTAGTTGGAAATTGGTCCTGCTTTGAGCAGGGGTTTGACTAGATACCTCTTGAGGTCTCCTCCAATCCTAATATTCTATGATTCTACTAATCAATTAAAGGCAGGTAAAGCTGTCACAAACATCTTGGGATTTTAGACCCTGCTTTCAATTTCCTGATTTCAGTGCATTCAAAATCTCATACTGAATAGTTCAGTAAAAGAGGACGTGTTTTTTCCTCTCTGAGTTCATGTACATTTATAATTTGGTGTGAGCTTCACTAATCTCTTTGCCTTGAAGATCTCCTGCTCTAGGGAGTGCAGAAGGTTCAAATACACTGAGTGTTACCTTGCCTTGCTTCTCGCTCTGCTAGCTGGAAAGATGATTAAATCTGATCTTAACAAATAGCCTGAAAGAGTGCAAAGTGCACTGAAAGAAATGGAAAACTCCCCTTGGCGTCAATCTGTTTTGGATCAGACCCCCTACAGTGACTGGGAACACTACCTTCCTAGGAAATAGATGAAAATTGCCCTCCTCCCACAAAAACAAACACATCTCTTTTGCACTGAACTTTTCAATGGAAATGTCAGCATTTTTACAGCAAATAAAATAATAATCAATACAAATATTGTTATGAGGGAATCCTAGCAATGTAGGGTGGAAGGGACCTCATGGAGTCAAGTCAGGCTCCCCATGCTGGGGCAAGGCCAAGTAACACCAAGTAAACATCCCAATGAGTGTTTCTCTGACCTGCTCTCAAACACCTTCAGCACTGAGCAGTCCAGATGTTGATCTATCTAGCTGAAGTTCCTCATGCTTCCCTTCTCCTTTATAGGCCAGTCTTGTTGGTTCGGCTACATCTCCCAGTTGCTCCATTTCAAAACCAAAATACTTCAGATTTCAGCCAAAATAGACCATTGCCAAAATAGTTTGGATTTGGGGTTTTATTCATAAAAGCTCAAAAATTTCCAAGGGGATAGGTAGGAATTTTGACAGAGTCCTGAGTCTAACTTTGACATCATCTTATTCTTAGGCAACTTTTGTGAGTCAGGCCTGTCCTGCTTGATAATACCTGCCAGTGAAGCTACACCACAGCTGTCACGGTCTAATTCCCCACTCTGAACCTTAGCGTCCAAAAGATGGGGTACCAGCATGAATTCCTCTAAGCTCAATTACCAGCTTAGAACCTGTAGCGCTGCCACCAACCAGGAATTCCAGTGCCTGGTACACTCTGGTCCCCACAAAACCTTGCCCGGGGACCCCAAGACCCAGACCCTCTGGATCTTAACACAAGGAAAGTAAACCCTTTCCCCCACCGTTGCCTCTCCCAGGCTTCCCCTCCCTGGGTTACCCTGGAAGATCACTGTGATTCAAACTCCTTGAATCTTACAACAGAGAGGACAATTCACCTTCCTCCCCCCTTCTCTTTCCCCCTCCCAGACTTTTCCTGAGAGAAGTAATCCTGGCACAGAGAGAAATCAGCCTCTCTCTCCCTCTTCCCTCCTTTCTCCCCACCAATTCCCTGGTGAATCCAGACCCAGTCCCCTGGGGGTCTCACCAGAATAAAAAAAAACAATTAGGTTTTTAAACAAGAAAAGCTTGTAATTAAAGAAAGAAAAAACAGTAAAAATTTTCTTTGTAAATTTAAAAAAAAAATGGAATAGGTACAGGGTCTTTCAGCTATAGACACTGGGAACACCCTCCCAGCCTAAGGATACAAGTACAAATTAAAATCTTTTCAGCCAAATACCAATTTGAACTCCTTTCAGCCAAATACACATTTGCAAATAAAGAAAACAACCATAAGCCTAACTCGCTTTATCTACCTAGTACTCACTATTCTGGGTCTATAAGAATCTGTATCAGGGAGATTGGAGAGAAACCTGGTTGCACGTCTGGTCCCTCTGAGCCCCCAGAGTGAACAACAACCAAAACACTAACAGCACACACAAAAACTTCCCTCCTCAAGATTTGAAAGTATCCTGTCCTCTGATTGGTCCTCTGGTCAGGTGACAGCCAGGCTTACTGAACTTGTTAACCCTTTACAGTCAAAGAGATATAAAGTACTTCTGTGCTATTAACTTTTCTTATCTGTTTATGACAACAGCCATGACCACCGTCTTTTCACTTAGGATGACCTCTTCACACACCTCAAAGCTCTCGAGTGGGATATCCCTATGGCATTCAGGCCTCAGATCAGGAACAGGGGCTGTCTTACAATCCTCTGCACAGAATAGCATCTTGACAACGGCTTCACTGTTGTGATGCACTTTTAACCTGTTTATATGCACACTCCGAGGTGCATCCCTGCTGCAGGGGCCTGTGTACTTTGCAGGTAACAGCGTGACCTCTCACTACCATCTCAGAAGGCTCCTCCCATCAGTTCTGCAATTTGTACTTTTCCATGAGGAATAACACCAGCAGCAGATCCCCTGCATCAAACGATCGCTCACAAGGAGAGCAGAACCCCCTTTATCCCATAGAATTGGGACCAGGGCCAGATTGGTTAACCAAAACGTCGGAGAATCGGATGAATGGGAATATGTCAAGCTGCAGCGCCATCTAGGGACCATAGGAGAGATTGCCCACTTCTGGACCTGCGTGCGCTGGTTGTTGGGTTAATACGGAGAACCAGATAATGGAGGGTCAGATAAACAGGGTTCTACTGTATTGTGATCATCCCATTCTTTCCGAGCTGCTTGGCTTCTAGCGAGGCTTTGCTTCACTATTTCAATCATAGATTTAGGGAAACTTAATTTAGGCTCCTCCCTGTGAAAGGGAACGGAAAAGTGAAGTGTTTCAGTAAGATCAACCTTCCCAGAATGAAATGTTCCATTTTTGGTTTCAAAAGGACATTTGGCTTCATAAGTTTATTTTATTGTGGAGGAGATTGTGCCTTTCATGGTTTGTGGCACCCAAGCAGACAAGAGAGAATATATAAAATACTCTTGCTGGATGTTCGCAAAGTCTCGCTAATTTGTTTCGTAGGAGCCAGAACAACAGCACGTAGGAACCCAAAACTCAGAGGGAGAGAACGCAGGCTACTGCTACAACAGAGAGGCCCAACTCACTGGTACCTGCTGACTAGCTGCTGCTATGCCCCGATTGTGTGCTGCCCTACCGAGCTCCCTAGCATGCAAGCACACCCAGGCACCCTGCCCAACACTTAAAGTCACAGTATTCAATTTTAACACAACCACAAATACACCAGAGCATCAACATTTTCTGTTTTACAAGGTCTCTCCTTTTTCGGAACCCTTGTTTTAAACATGCCATGAGGGATTTGAATCAAATTTCAGCGACTAATTATCATGTGGGTGGAATCATCAATAATGTGTATTCTGGGTAGTTATGTTGTTGGCTTCTGTAGGAAATTTGTGAAAACAGGAGCACTGCCAAAGCCTCACCCACCCACCCCCCATACACACACACACACACACACACACACCCCACATTTGCTGCCCACTGGTGCTGCCTGAGCAGTAGCCTGGTGACATCAGAGATAACCCACCATTCAGCACTCCCTCTCTCCGGTTCATTTTCATACTTGGAGGGAATGAGTAGCGCCCTGGCTGCCATGGCGACGGCTGCCTTTGACAGCCGATTGCCCCCTTGTTACCAGAACATCATCACAGACAGGAAGTTTGTAATGAAACAGGGCCAGAGCTGGATAACCAGGACAGCCCCTGCTGTGCTCAATGGGGTTTGTTCTGCGGTACAGTGCTGTGTTCCTTCGCAAAGGGCAGGTGTTTGCTACTGTCCTCAGTGAGGCCTCGGGGAAAACAAGATGCAAAATTCCAGCTCTTTTTCTTGGATATTGTTTCTCTGCTTCTTGCACATTCAGGGTTATAGCTGAGAACTTTCACTGACCCTGAAGTTGCATAAAATGAGTTTTGTTTTAATGCAGTTTAATTTAATGACTTTCAATACTCTGAGCAGCACAGCACTGAGTGGTGAAACAGGGATTTTCACCAAGATAACAATGGCAATAAAATATAGACTGAACCAACGCATGAGTAAGAGCTTCATTATTTAAACAGCTTGTAGAGGTGCGGACTCACCCCCACAGCGCCTCCTGCTGGTGACTTCTGGGAATTAGCTCATTCCAGCTCCAGAGCGCCCTCTGCAGGCCAGTGATCCGCCTGTCCTCTGGTCCTCAGTGCCCCTCCCTGGACCTAGTGCCCCTTTAGCAGGGGTGCTGCCCCCTGGCAGTAACCCCTCAGTCTCAGGGTAACCCCCCACCCACTATCCCCACCTCGCCTCGGTATCAGACTACTGCCAGTCATCGTCTAGCCCCATACCCTGGGGCAGACTGCAGTATCAGCCACTCATCACTGGCAAGGAGGGTTTAGACCCTACCCTGGGCTGCCCTCTGCAACCCCCAGGACCCTTTGGCCTTCTGCTAGGCCACAGCCTGGGGCTTTCCAGGCTGGAGCTCCCCAGCTCCTCTGCCTTTCCCCAGCCCTGCTCCACTCAGGTACCCTATCTCTAGCTCCCTGGAGGCAGGCCTTCTCCCTCTACAGATAGAGAGAGACTGAGCCTTCTGGCTTCCCTGGCCTTCTTATAAGGCCCTGTTGCTCAGTTTGGGGCATGGCCCCAGCTGCAGCCACTTCCCCCAGTCAGCCAGGGTTTTACCTGGCCCAGCCGCAGTGCTCTGCAGGGCTTTTCCAACAACTTCCAGGCTGGAGCGGGGGGTGACCCCGTTACACAGCACAGAGAGAAAAGATTTTCTTTCTATTAAAAAACCCAAAGGAAATTAACCAACAAAAACCCTTCATTTAACGTTACTCACATTTGCTTTCATCAATAAAATCATTAGGAAATATAAAGTTAAAGTTTTGAAAGAGGATGAAAAGGTTACAAAGTGAAGCATTCTCAGGTTAGCAAATGTCCAAAGACGTGTTGCTCTGGCACCCTCAGTTCAGTCCTCTTGTGTATTTGCAGGATGATGTAGACTTGAATGACATGATCCCATAGTATTTTTTTTTTCCAGGGGACCCCTTCCTTATTCAGCGCACAGAGTTTTCTGCTCTGGGGCTGTGTATTGACGGAGTCTGTTGCCTGTAGGATCCCTGTCTTGTTTACTGCAGAGTTAATGTTGCACAGGCAATGCTCATTCTGGTGTTTCCTAACTTGAGCGTGCTTCACTTTGCAGCCTTTTAGTCCTCTGGGCATTTCCTAATGTTTATAGCTTGCTTTACTGAGGAGAACAGTCTTCATGACAAAGGGCTTGGTTATTTTTTGTGTGTGTGATGTCCCCATTATTTATCTGGTCAGTGTCACTAGTATGTGCTTTATAAAACAGAGAAAGTAAGGACACTCCCTGATATAAAGCCCCTGTGATCTAAGGAAGACTGACACATACAAAGAAAGCAGAAGATGTAAGAACTAGGAAGTTCTTTCTTTCTTTTGATGAATAGTCATTTATTTATCATGAATTATTATTATGATTAAAGAAAGGGTGGTGGGTTGGGGAACTTGTGTGGTGAGGATGTTCTGTGCAGAAGTTTCCATTGTTTGGCACATGCAGCTGATCTGAAGTGCCACGCAGTGCTAGGTTTTGGATAGCAAGCCCTCTCACAATGGCAATGAGCCTTTTTAGAACTCTGATGCAATCTTCTCTTGATGCTCGTCATCTATGGTGGACTTTAACCTTAGGCTCATCTCAAGCTCTTCCCACCTATGGAATGCTCTCTGGTGATTTTCTGCCTTCTCATGGCATGTCAGATTTCCAGCCAGATTTGTCCAGTTCTTTGTTCGTGTAGAACCCAGCGTGGCTGGAACATTAGACTGGAAGAGTTTGCAACAAAAACAGTATGCAGCATTCTGGGTTTTTGAGTACATAAGCCATGGATGGGCCTCTCCACTTTGTCACCATTGGGGATTTCACACCAATAATGTGTTGTATGGAAACTTCTATTTTCATTGTCTTTGGGGAATGTGAAGTTTTTCACTTGCTGTGGCCCATGCAGTACAAGGAAGTCCCTCAGGCTACTGCTCAAGTGGGTCCACCGTCCTGGATCATCTAGACTTCAGGAACTAAACAGCAGCAGCTGTTTCTTGCGCCTCCACCACACTCTTCTCTGAGCTACACTTTTCTTCAGGAATGTGCCTGGTTCCATCCATTTGAGATGGAGATATGGATGCTGCAGTAGCTGCCAGGTCACCTGCACTCTGACTAACTGGAAGATCAGGCATCTCCTCACCACTCACATCCTCACTGGGGCTGGAAGGCTCACCGTGAACATTTGTGTCTACGTATCTCAGGAGAGCTCCTACCTGCTTAGATAGAAAAGCTTCCTTTGCTTTCTTTCTTTTTCTGAATGCTGCCCCAGAGGGGCGTTTTCTTCTTTCACTCATGGCTGCTGTTCTGTTGAGAACACTTCGTTGAAGGGGACAAATAAGCAGGCTGGTAGCAGGGCCTGAGTGAGGGAAGATATCAGCATCTTAAAGGCCTAACTGGCTCCTACTACTTCAGCTGACTGCCTGTTTTCCTCAAATGGGTTCAGGGAAGCAGCAGGAAACAGGAAGCTCCCTGACAAGCTGGTGTGAATCAGTCCAGACTCCTGGGGGTGCTCAAGAGGTACATAAGAGGCTCCTCCTCTTCTCTCTCCCTGCAGCTCCTGTTGCTTTCTGTTATTCCCTCTCCCCTTTTCTCCTGTCTGCCTGTTATGTCTCTTGTGCCCCCCTTCCTGCAGCACAGCACTCCACCATATCTGTGTGTTTCGAGCAGAGAGAAAACATATGCACCAGCATCAGACACAATTTTCTACACTCTAGGTCCTAGTGGTGCCCTCCCACAGTCTGGCATCTGAGGCAGCCGACTCAGTTCGCCTCACGGTAAGGCCAGCCCTGTCCTGTGGGCATGGAGAACCTATTGAGGTCAGCCAGGGAGGCTGGATGTGCTCATTGCAGGAAATAGACGGTCAGGGCAGCATAATCCACTGAAAAAAACGCGACTTGCTAATTGCAACCCAGGGTCTCCCTGTGTGTCTCTCTCTCCTGCCTCTGTTGGCTGGAGCATGAGCAGAGCTTTCTGAGACAGCTGCTGCGGCTGTGGCCAGCCATCGAAGCGCATTTCCCATCGTCTCTCTTCTGGCTGTGGATGTTTGACTGCAGCAGCCCTGCAGAGGTCCCAGCCTCGCTCTCTAATGTCCATTCTCCCCTTGCTTGCATGGCGCTTCATGGACCATTGAGTAGCCTCAGGAAAACATCCCCGCTGTGGACACAGGCACCAGCACCAATTCCCCAAGCTAAAGTCCCCTTTGCAATCCAGGGAAACAGCCTGGGTTGTCTGGAGTGCAGGGTGTGGCCCATGGTGACTGCAGACCCTGCCCCTGCTGCACAGCGACTCCTGGGACCCCTCTAGCCCATCAGCACTCGGCTCTCCCGCATTCTGCTGAGCGACTGAGATCTGAGGGAACAGAAACCCTTTGTTAGAGATGGAAAATCTCCTCCCAGGAACACTCTGTCAATGGCTGCCAGAGGCCATCCCTGTGAAACCCCAAATGTGCAGCCCCTCGGATTCCCACAGGGGAGATCTCAGCTCATTCACTTGCCACCCGTGGCTGCAGTCTCTGACAGGAGGAACGTGTGGGGGGGGTTGCCAATTCTCCCTTCTACAGTGCCCAGAATGGGAGGAGGTTTGGCCTTGTGATGTGAGGCCCGGGTCTGAGAATCAGGGCTTCTGGGTTCTGTGGCTCTGGAATGGAGTGTGATCTAGTGTGTGGAGCTGGATTTGTTGACAGTGAGTGAGAGGGGCTTGTGCTGAAGGACCCTGGGTCAATCCCCACCAATTCCTGTGATGTCTACATGTGGCCATGATTTTACTTACCTGTCAATGTAGGTTATTTAGCCCATTCCTGGACACATGTGTTACATCTGCTGCTGGCTATCCCTGAGATGTAGGTTCTTCATCCACACAAGGACATAGCACATCAAGGTCAATCCAGCAGCTCCTATCTGGTCTTCACCTCCGCAATGGACGGCGAGAGCTAACCTGACCAGAGAAAGACAGGGTGATGTTCTTCAGGGGAATCTGCTGGTGCTCCTAGATCCCCTGCTCCACCTGACACCCCGACACGCTAAGAGTTTTCCAAAAATACCACTAATCTCGGATAAACAAAGCAGCTGAGATGAGGTCAGTGTGGGTGGATTTACTGAGCAGATTGCTTCTAATGGAAGAACAGATTTCTCCCCTGCTCTAGGGAGATTCCCACAGGAAAAGTCTCTGACGGTGGGGGTGGGGGCAATGCAAACCCTCAGCCCCTTGAATGGCAGGAAATCAGGACTCAGGGAGTTAAGGGGTGTCTCTGTCCTGCTGGAGGGAGCAGACTCAGAGAGCAGAAAGAGCACTAGTGGCATTGTAGGAAAGCAAGTGACTTCTACCTGTGAATGTAGTTGAAGCTTCTGGCAGACATTAGAGTTCCGGATTCTTACACCTCCTTTGGGGATCCTTTTCCCTGGAATAAAATAAGGACAACACACAGAGAATAACATTTGAATCCCAGGGGATCTGGGATCCAGGGAAAAGGGATGATCTCAGCCAGACTACGTACCAGGAACCCGATTTTTGCCCCAAGAGCCACAATTACCCAGATGAGATTTTCTTCCTCATTTGCTTTCAGGTTATTTACTCACAGTATTCATTAATTTGCTTTGCCAGGTCTCCACTCTCTGCAGCTGTTAAGTAACAGTCTTTCCGTTTTTGCTTCTGTTTCTTCTTCTTACAGTGTAGTATCTGCTTCGCACTTTTTAAAAAAAATCAGTTCAAAACAAAATCCCGATCCTACATTGAAGAGGAAGGTTTCTGAGAATTTGGCTGCAGAACTTTAGTGTCTGCATATTTCATTCCCTATTATTTATTCAGGTGCAGATCTGATGCAATCTGCACCCCCAAGAATGCCCATATGAAGCACAGGGGGGACTTAGAATACCTGTTAAAAGAGAAGAAGAGAGCAGATTGAAAGGTGGGGAAATCAACCACAGCATCAGCACTTCTCTGCATCATTGAAGCACCAGGCATGGGAGCGAAACAGGTTAAAAATCCACATGGTTCTTTCCCACTAGACAGATGTCCAAAAAGAAAAAGGCCTTCAGCCAATTATTTCCTTACACTCCGAAGGGGTGAAATCCAGCCCTGTGCAGACAGCCAAGGCAAGGTCTGTGCATCACAGTGGGTTTAAGTGGCACTTCACTGCCCAGGTGCTGGAAGACTTCAGTGGCACAGTTTTCCTCCTGGATTGGAACAGCCGGCTGGAATCCTGTGAGGTACAGAGCAGAGAGAGGTTAGGGTCACAACGTTCACCTCAGAGGCTGAGATTCTGCAGACTCGTGGGATGTTTCTATCTGAGGAGGATTTTGGCCAGCCCCAGGTCAGAGCTTTCAGTCACTTCAACCACTGATTCTCTGGCACAGTTGATCTAAAGTAGCTGAACTTGTCGGCCTTGCCCCCATCTCCGACCCCCCTCGCACCTCGCTTTGCCCTCTAACAGCCCTGTCCCTTCTCTTGATCCCTGCCAAACCCAAATACAGAGCCTAGCCCATGCTCCTCCTCTCTTAGACCCTCTCCTCACCCGATCCTCCCCTACCTTTGACAGACTGATCCCTGCGTCCTTTACCTAGCTCCTGGAGAAATCATGGCTCCTCAGGACAACCGGGGAGTGGCTGGTTCCAACCTCTGTGTGGGGTGCGTGGTTTTCCATCTAAGCATCCCTGAGAGCCGGCACGTCTCCATTTCACAGGATGAGTGAAGTCTAGGAAGTGCTGCACGTCTTGAGGTCTTCCAACTCCGCCCCATTGATGAATGGCTTCCACTTTATTTGGATCAATCGTAATATCTTCTGGGGAGAGGATGTACCCCAAAAATTCTGTGGGGAGTTGGCTGGAGGTTCTGCTTTTCCAATTCTGTGTTGAGACCATGCTGCCGAAACCTCTCCAGGTTCGGATGTGCTGCGCGTGCTGCTCTGGGTTCTCCAAAAAGAGACGTATGTCACCCGAAGAGAGGACACTGTCCCCAAATACATCACTGATGAAGTGTTGCAAGGTCAGGGGACTGTTAGTTAGCTCAGATAGCATATCAGACAGTTAAAATGTCCATCGTGTGTTTTGAAATCTGTCTTCCATTTGTTCCTTGTCCAAACGAGCGTTAGAATGGAAATCCTTGCAGATGAAGTTTGACGAAAACCTTGGCAGGTTTCCTGTGAGCCAACAATTGTCCCACATTTCTTCTTCCCAAAAAGGGCCTGCTCTTAGGACCAGTTTTCATGACTGTATGCAGGGAGATTCACTAATTCTGGTCCCAACAATACATAAATACAGGGAAAAGCAACTTTCAGCTACGGTGGTAGGTCAATAGGGCAGTCATAGTCCCGGTCCAGAGGTAACAAGTTCTCATTTCTTTCTAAGGTATCCAGGTAATCTTGGTATTTATCAGGAACGCCACCATCAGTCAAACCCTAACCTCTCCCCTTGACCCTCCCAAGCCCTACTCATTGACTCTTTAGTCCCTCTCACCTGTCACCGGAAGTCCCGCCCCATGGAGGGTTTTAATTCCTGGGTCAAAGTGGCCACATGACTGGAAGCAAGGTGTGTCATGTGACCCTTCTAAGAACTCCTCCCACAACTCTCTGCCAATCAGGATGGGCTTCATCCCAGAAGGACCACCCTGAGAGGAGATTTGACCAATCAGGGTGAGTTCCAAGGTGGGGTGACCCGTCCAGAAGTGGGTCGTGTGACCCCTCTAAGAACTCCTCCAACCTTCATCTACCAATTAGGATGGGTTTTGACCCAATAGGACTGCTCTAAGAGGAGATTTTGACCAATCAGGGTGAGTTCTGGGGCAGGGTGACCCGTCCGGGAGTGGGCCGTATGACCCCACTAAGAACTCCTCCCAAGGCCCTCTGCCAATCAGAGTGCAGCACCATTACCCCATAAGTCCCAGCACCAGACAGACGAGGCCATCTCTTACCAAGGACACATGTTTCAGAAATAGTGGAAAGGCTGCTGAGAGGAAACATGGACTCCTTCACCATCCCATTGAGAACTTCAGACTCTGTCTTTGCCCCGAGGGTCTTTGACCATCTGCGGAGAAAGCGCTACATCAGCGATAGTCCTGAGGAGGAGGAGGGAGCGGCCGAGGGGAGCCCTTCGGCTCAGACATTGATGGATAAACCGGAGCCAATTGCTTATGAGACACCCCAGTGAGCATGCTGGCCTCTCTTTGTCCATCCCCTTAGAGGTGGAATGTGATTGAGGCTCGGGGGAGTCACCGGTGGACAAGGTGAACGGAAAAGATATCACACAGGTAAATGAATGATTAAGAAACAATCTCTTCTTAATGGGTAAGGAACCGGGGGTTGTGTAAATCTAAAAACAAGCAGTGGGGTGCTTACACTGTTTCTGGCAGAAATAAACTCAAAACCTGTGTTTGCCGTACAGCCTGAAATGGATGATTTGTTTTAAAGAGCTGACTTTTTAAACAGAAAAACACCCTCATGAATATTTAGTTTTTAAGTTTACAAGACGGTTTCATGTGTTTTATAATAATGCTGTTTGCTCCACAGTACGGTGAAAACATGAGACATCCTTAGAAAACAAGCTCAGAAGAAAAGGGAAAGAGACAGCTGAAAGGGAAAACTCACCAGCATCAGTGACTGATGGATGGATGAAGCCCAGTAAATATATTTTGCTTATTGGTTGGGTTGTTCTATGAGGTATTGTATTTTAAGTGAATATATAGGTGTGGGTGAGAAAGATGGTAAAGTTCAGGTTTGTAAAATGGTTCCCCCCACCTCCCATTGGCATGGGCAACTTTTCTGACAATGCTTAGTCAGCGCTATAAGGACACCTCCTCCAGAACCGCCAAAGAACCAGGAATCTGCTTTGAGACCTTTAACAACGCAAAACAGCACAAGAGTGCAGATGAAGTATCCGGCTAGTCCAAACCTCGTATCCGTCAAACCCAAGGGCAAAACAAGACTATGGTAAAAAACAACCACACAACCACAACTCCAGTTCCTCAGCGGCCACTGACACACCAAACCCTGAGAAAACGCCCACATTCACAAACCCGGAGCCTGCGCTCGAGGGGCTCTGAACATGCACAGAACCACACACATTCACAAACCCGGAGCACACGCTTTAGGGATTCTGAATAAAAAACCAAGGACTGACAAACCATTCTTCCAAAACCATAAGCTCGTCACCGCTCCCCTATATTCTAGTATTTGGGAAGACTCTGATGATTCATTCAGAAAACTGATGGACGCTGTGTCCTCGGGGGTGGGGGGGTGCTATAGGAACGGCATTCTAAAAAGAGCTGGGAAAAATCTGACACTTCACTCAGAACACTGGTGACTTCTGTATCCTCAGGGGGGCTAACGACCGACCGCAACTTGCTTACTGGATGCTGAAATGAGTCTGTTCTTCAAAGAACTGACTTAGCCGAATACTAAAAGGCTAAACCTTACAGCGCCGAGCTTCAAAAGGTGCCTAATGTAGGTGAAGCCGAGCAACGCGGATAAAGTGAAAATCAGTCTGTTTCTATCAGAACAGGGACAGAATGTAACTGCCACCTCCCAGAAACACCAAAGCCCTCGGACTCCGTTGCTCAGCAGGTGCTGGATAATGGGAAGAAGTGTTCTAAGAAAAATGCATTAGTATTGCTAAAGCAGCTGGAGCAGGCTACAAATCTCTCTTCATGGAACGATAAAGGGGCTTTTGTGCACAAAGGCTCTGTGGTGAATGGTTCTAACATGTTCAACTTAGTCCGGGCCGTGACCCAGACGCACTCTGTTCCCAGCAGACATGGACCTTAAAGATGGGACATGTTTATGAATGTCATGGTGGAATGGAACATACCACCTTCCGTCATGGGCACTGCGGCCAACAGAGCTCTATGGAACATCTCACGACCTCGACCATCACTTAATCCAGAGGTGAAAGTAAACCAGTACAATCCAGTATGGAGTACCAGCTAGAGCCAGTACGCCGTGCCAGACTGCACTGGCTTCCTCGGCGGGGATTTAAAGGGATCAGAGCTCCCGCAGCTGCAGGGAGCCTGGAGCCTTTTAAATTGCCCTCTGCAGCTCCAGCAGCCGGGCTGGGGCCAGGATTTAAAAGGCTCAGAGCTCCCGTGGTTACTGGGAACCCAGAGCCCATTAAATTCCCCCCTGCAGCTCCAGCAGCTGGGTTGGGGCCGGAATTTAAAGGGCTCAGAGCAAGGGTGAAAGTAACTTCCAGGACTTACCGGTACTGCTGGAGTCCTGAGGGGGCGTGGCCTCTCAAGATTTAAAGGTCCTGGAGCATCGGCTGCAGCTGGGAGCCACAGGGCCTTTAAATCAACCCGGGGCTCAGGGGCAAATTAAAGGGCCCAGGGCTCTGGCCACCGCGGGAGCTCCGAGCCCTTTAAATCCGGCCCCAGCCTGGCTGCCGAAGCTACGGGGGGAAATTAAAGGGCTCTGGGCTCCCTGCGTCCACCGGAGTCCTTTAAACCCCCGCCGAGGAAGCCGGTGCGGTCTGGCACGCGTACTGGCTCTTGCCGCTATGCCATACTGGACCGTACCGGCTTACCCAGAGCCCATTAAATTCCCCCCTGCAGCTCCAGCAGCCGGGCTGGGGCCAGGATTTAAAGGGCTCAGAGCAGGGGTGAAAGTAACTTCCAGGACTTACCGGTACTGCCGGAGTCCTGAGGGGTGTGTGGCCTCAACCAGAAGAGGCGTGGCCTCTCAAGATTTAAAAGTCCTGAGGCACCGGCTGTGGCTGGGAGCTCCAGGGCCTGTAAATCAACCTGGGGCTCAAGGGCAAATTAAAGGGCCCGGAGCTCTGGCCACCGCGGAGCCCCGAGCCCTTTAAATTCCCCCCACAGCTCTGGCAGCTGGGTTCGGACATGGATTTAAAGGGCCCGGCCACCCGGAGCTCCCACTGCTGCGGAGAGCCCGAGCCTTGCCGGGCTGGGGCCGGGATTTGAAGGGCCCAGAGCTCCTGCAGCTGCAGGGACCCCCAAGCCCTTTAAATCCCGGCAGCAGACTGGCTGCCGGAGCTTGGGGGGGGGATTTAAAGGGATCTGGGCTCACCACAGCCATGGGAGCTCCGAGCCCTTTAAATCTCCACCAAGGAAGCCAGTGCGGTCTGTCATGGTGTACTGGCTCTGGCCGCTACACCGTACTGGACGGTACCAGCTTACTTTCACCTCTGGCTCAGAGCTCCCACAGCTGCAGGGAGCCCAGAGCCCTTTAAATTCCCCCCGCAGCTCCAGCAGCTGGGCTGGGGCTGGCAATTAAAGGGCTCAGAGCCCCCGCAGTTGCTGGGATCCCAGAGCCCATTGAATTCCCCTCTGTAGCTCCAGCAGCCAGGCTGGGGCTGGGATTTAATGGGTTCAAAGCTCCCTGTGGCTGTGTAGAGCCCAGAGCCCTTTAAATTCCCCCCGCAGCTCTGGCGGCAGGGCTGGGGCTGGGATTTAAAGGGATCGGGCTCCCCACAGTGGCAAGAGCTCTGGGCCCTTTCAATCCACGCCCGAACCCGGCTGCCAGAGCTGTGGAGGGAATTTAAAGGGATCTGGGCTCCGCAGCGGTCAGAGCCCTAGGCCCTTTAAATTGCCCCTGAGCCCCAGGTTGATCTAAGGCCCTGGGGCTCCCAGCCACAGCCAATGCTCCAGGACCTTTAAATCTTGAGAGGCAACGCCTCTTCCGGTTGAGGCCATGCCCCCTTAGGTCTCCAGCAATACAGGTAAGTCCTGGAAGTTACTTTCACCCCTGACTTAATCATTCCTTTACCTGTGTTCACCTTGTCCGCTGGTGCCCCCCCCCCCGAGCCGCAATCGCATTCCACCTCTAAGGGGGTGGACAAAGAGAGGCCACCATGCTCATCGGGGTGTCTCACAAGCAGTTGGGTTTGGGGGTCGGGTTCTGGCGTATCCATCAACGGTTGGGCCAAAGAGCCCCTCGGTCGCTCCCTCCTCCTCCTCGGGACTGTCACTGATGTAGCGCTTTCTCCAAGGACGGTCAAAGACCCTCGGGGCAAAGACAGAGTCTGAAGTTCTCACGGGGGTGGTGAAGAAGTCCAGGCTTCCTCTCAGCAGCTTCCCATGGTCTCTAAACCATGTGTCCTTGGTAAGAGATGGCCTCATCCATCCAGCACTGGGACTTATGGGGTAATGGTGCTGCACTCTGATTGGCAGAGGGCCTTGGGAGGAGTTCTTAGTGGGGTCATACGGCCCACTCCCGGATGGGTCACCCTGCCCCAGAACTCACCCTGATTGGTCAGAATATCCTCTTGGGGTGGTCCTGTAAGGACAAAACTGATCCTAATTGGTCGAGGGCAGCGGGAGGAGTTCTTAGAGGGGTCCCAAGACCCACGTCAGGACGGGTCACCCTCCCACCCCAGAACTCGCCCTGATTGGTCAAATCTCCTCTTGGGGTGGTCCTTTTGGATGAACCCCATCCTGATTGGTAGAGGGTGGTGGGCGGAGTTCTTAGAGGGGTCACATGACACATCTTGCTTCCAGTCTTGTGGCCACCTTGACCACAAAGTAATACCTCCATGGGGCGGGACTTCCAGTGACAGGTGGGAGGGACTAAGGGGTCATGGGGCGGGATTACGGTTTGATTAATGGTGGGGCCTTTCTACTGCTGCCGGGTGTTGAGTATGTCCAGGCAGAACCAGAGCCAGTGTCCATGTCCAGGCCAGAGGTCGAAGCCGGGTGGTCAGTAGAATGAGCCAAAGTCCATATCCAGGCCAAAAGTCGAATCCGTGTTGTCGAAATCCGAGGGGTTGGGGAAGATCAGGAGGAGGAGGAGACAATGCTGTGGAGCGGGTGGGTGGAGGGTCTGGAGTGAGGCTAGAGAAAGGCAAGGAGAATACTGAGCCGGGGTTCATAACCCAAATCTGGAGCCAAGAAGGGTCACGCCAAAGTCATAGCCAGAGACTAGAGCCAAGAGTCCAGCCAGAGTCAACAGCGAGAAACCGGAGGGCAGGGCAGGGCAGGGCAGGGCAGGAGGGTACATGCAGGCGGGAATGATGATGACTTACTGGAGCCCTGCAGACCCTTCGTCGGGAGACTCCTTTCCTAGCAATAACAGAAGTACAGCGGGATGACAAAGATGTCTCTGACCCTGGGGACCAAGCCAAGGGGAGTTCCTATCCAGGCTGTGTGCCACCCTCCCTGTTCATTTCACACTCACAGACCCCCTAGCCGGAGGGGAAAATAAAGGGCAGAAAGCGAACGTGCCCCTGGGGGAAAGGCTCTAGGCTGGGACCCAGTCCACTGCCCAGATCTACACCCAGGATTGTGTGACCAGGACCACAGCCCTTCCTCTGCGTCTCAGTTCCCACCTGCCAGATGGGGAGGATCCTCCCCTGCCCCAGGGTGTTCGGGGGGAGTTTCATTCCTGGCTAGGAAGGGTTCAGATACCAGGTGGGTGGATTGGGCCCCAGGTGGGGGATGGTCGGACATTCGCTGCGTCAGGAGTGGCAGGGGCCATGGGAAGATCTGAGCAGTGATCACAGGGGAGGGGCTCCATGTCAGGCCATCCTTCCCAGACTGCAGTGGCTATTGAGCATGACCCCTGCTTCTGCGGATGCTCTCGCTTCTGGGCCAGCCCCACAGCCTGATTCTTCCAAACCAGTATCTGGCCTGGCCCCAGCTCCAGGGGTAGGGGTGGGGCAAGGTGTTCAGAGCGAGGTGCTTGGCCTTGGTTTCTCTCAGTGCTGCGGGCTCTATGGCCGCTCCCCCCAGCCCTTCCCCCCAGGCACAGTGAGACAGAGCAGTACCTGCGGCAGTGGGTGGGAGCTGGTCATGTGAAGGTGAGGGGGACTTCAATGCTGCCCCACGGAGCACAGCCCCTGCAGGGCTTTGGGGACCTGGCGCAAGCACCTGATGGTAAATAGCTCGGTCATGATGTTTGCTGTAATGTCCTCCTGTTGCAAGGGAACAAGGATCAATCAGAGACTCGGACACCCACGAGAACGAAGGGTATTAACAGCACCAGGAGCCAGCAAAATTTCCTCCCCACCCTCCCCATGTCTGAGGGATGGATTCCCCCACCCAACCCGCAAGGCAAAATCTTCTCTTTTCTCTAGTGACTTCCATCCCCTCTCCCACCATTGTGGAATGAACTCCTGCCCTCTTGGTCCCCCCGCGAGAACGGTTCTACCTCCCAACCCAGCGGGAATCCAGCTCCGCTACCCCGAGTCCCCTCAGCCACCCTCGCCCCCCCACAGCTGAGGGGCTGGGAGGCTTTGGGCAGTAGTGCCAGGAGGTGAGAGGAAGTGGACACCTTTCCCCAAGGGATCCCCATGTCCTTAACATGATGCCATGGGCAGTGGCTCTGGTGAATGGGGCACTTCAGCAGCCTCTGCTGACTGACTCCTCCAGTTCTCCCAGAGCAGGTGAGGGCTGGGATAACATGATACCAGAGCACTAGGAACCGGCCTGAGGCCCGGAGGGGGAGGAAAGGCTCACAGAGGTGACTAGGGGAGTTGGCAGCCCCTCACATGAGCAGTGGCAGTGTGTCGTGCTGATGTCACGCCTGTTAGGAAATAGCCTTGCTGGGGAGCTGCATCTGCCCTGCCTTGAGCTGCTCAGGGGACAAGCTGGCACCGACCAATGGCTCCTGCCTGGGGTCACCCTCTCCTTGCTCCCTGCTCAGCCCATGGGGATGGGATGGGAGTGATTTTCACTGCCCTGGAGGTGAAAGGCCCCGGGGTTCCCTCCCCACTTGATCCCTCTTTGGTTACCTTGTACCCCATCAGCTGGCCGGCTTCCCCTAAGATCGAATACGTTAGCATCAGGCCAGCCTGGCTGATGCAGAGGAGCGGGTGGTGAATGGCCAGCAGCCCCGCCTGAAGGAAAGATCTTTTCTGCTCCTCCGTGAATATCTCGCCAAAGACCTAAAACCAAAAGAACCAGAGCCCTTGCAGTGGCCCAGAACCAGGCTCCAAATCCCTCTAGTGTCTCACAAGGTGGAGAAGAGTCCTGGGGCAGCCAACCTTTGGGTTCCCGTGGACCAGGAACCCCCTTCAGTAGGAGGCTGCAGGCACTGAGGCCTCAAATAGCTCTTTCTGGAGCAGGATTCACCGCAGGTGCCATGAGATGCTGGGAATGTGTCTGCGCGCTCTGGAACCCAGCTCACACAGACAACGCAGGACCCCTACTGCTCCCAGCAGCGATAGCTCCTGCAGCTCACCCGCTAGAGGTTCGGGCTCTTTTAGATCTGGTTCATTCCCACGCCTCACCCCACGGACATTCCCAGGAGCCTCACATACTCTGTGGAAATAAGGAGCAGGCTCTTGCCCTGTGTCCATGACACACTCACTGCAGCGGGAGACAGCTCCACACCTGAGCTGCTGCAATGCACCGGCGTCAAGTCCTTATCTCTCCCACCCTGGCCAGGTTTCTATACCCCAGGCGCTCGGGGTTGTGGAGCCCATCCCGGCACCAGAGATCTGGTGCCTCTCTGGTGTTGAGCCCTGGAGGAGAAAGACACACCCTTTGGGGAGATTTGGCCTTCCGCTTTCAGTGCCTGTTTCCTTCTGGGTGCAAACTGGTCAGGCTCCTTGTGGCATCCACGGCCCAATGGAATTGCAGGGTCCGTACCAGGCGGGTTAGTACCAGAAGGGGGATTTGTTTCAGCCATCACAGTAATCATGTGACCCTTATGGTCATTGTGCTCTGCGAGTGGGTGCCTGTTCATGGGGGTGTCTAATACTGAGAACCCCCCACACCCACTGAAGTCAGGATTTGGCCCTGGCTACTCAACTGGTGACATCCTACAAGCTTTGTGTCAGTCCCTTGTGGTGCCTGCTCCTGCCCCTGCCCTCATGATGGGCTCTTTCCCTCCATGTGTCTCAATAGCCCCGTTCCTGTCCCCTCACGAGCTGGCTGCCCCGTACAGGGGTGGGCTGATTTCCCTGGGCTGGGGGACAGAGCCGGGCTCTGAGATAAAGCAGCCAATTTCCCTGGCACTTTCACACTCATCTCCCTAATTCAGAGAGAGGGGGAGGGAAAAAGTCATCATCTAAGCTGGGGTCGGTCTCAGAGGAGGGGGCTTCTTTCTGGAGGGTCCCATTGCCCAGCAGAGGGAGTCTCAAAGGAGGGGCCTTGTTTCTATTGGGGATCCTCTTCCCCGCTACAGTGGGTCTAAGCAGAGACACCTTAGTTCTACAGGCGTCCCAATGGCCAGCTGGAGCTAGTCTCTCAGAGGCTCGTTTCCATGGGGTCCCATTGCCCAGCTGGGTTTCTTACCCCTCTTCTGGAGCAGGAGCCAGTAAAGCCAATATATCCCACCCCTGGCTTGCCGACTGATGTCACTGGCTGGGTGGGATATACAGAGACCCAGCTGCAGCACGAATTCGCCTGCCTTGGAGAAGTCGGAGGAGGTCTGGTGGAAGGAGGAGGAGAGAGGAATCCATCACCATTCTCCCTTCAGCTCCCCAGCGCCCCTGGACCTGAGCTCTGCTCCCGCCCCTCTGTAAGAGGCGCTGGGGGAGAGGAGCGAGAGCCCTCTTCCTCTTTGCCCCCAAGGGAGCTCTGAGCAAAGGGAGCAGGGCAAGGGCCCTCTCTGAGCACTCGCTGCCTCGCTGTTCCAGAATAACAAGGGCCCTGAGGCCAGGCACGATCCTGCCAGCCAGCGGCCTATGGAACGCAGTCCCTTACGGACCCAGGGGGGACCAATTAGCCAGGAGATGAGGAACTTGACTCAAGCCCTGACTCTGCAGGACGCTGGGGTCAGAGGTCACTTACGTCAAATCCAGGCAGGGAGGTGGCAAACTGGAGCAGGGCCACGCTGGTCTGTATGGCCCTGGCTCTCTCCTGGGTGTTTTTTGACAGGAGAGAGAGATGGATGTGCTGTGGGAGAAGGAGGTAGGGGAAGGTCAGCAGGCAGGCGTACATGCTCTACAAACCAGCCTCTCCCCCTCCCCAAGGGGCTCAGACTTTGTGCTCAGGGTGGAATAGCCGAGCCCTGGTCGCCGAGCTTGAAAAGGGGGTTCATGACACTGCCCATGTCTTGCTGGGCACAAGCTCCTTGTCTCTCCAGGCTGGGACAATGGTCAGTCTTGGGGATGGTCTATTTGCTCTGAACCCCTGATCCACGAACAGCACATCAGGATCAAGGCACATGCCCTGGACCCCAGACCTCAGCTGCCAAGGCCTTGGTAGGATGGATGGAACGGCCGTGAGGACAATCCCTCCAGGAACTGCAGTGTCCCTGGGACAGAAGAGCTGATTCCCTGAGGCTTCTCCTGTATCTCAGGGTCTCTCCCTAAAGAGGAGCCAGTGACTTTTCTCTGAGGCCCATGTCCTGCATCTCACAGAGGTTTCAGTTTCTCAGGCCCCAGCCGGGCCTGGTGCTCACTGTTTGTGCTTAATGCAACTGTGCAGAGCTCTGGCTGACAGTCCCAGCTCCTTCCCCCTGCTCTGGCAGCTCTGGGAAAGTGTGGCCGGCTAGATCCAAGGTGGGAGGACACAATGGAACTGTGGCGCTTCTACTCTCTCCTTTGCTGCCCTCCCACAGGGTTCAGGGGCAATTCCGCCCCAGAGCGTCCCATTCTACTCACCTCCAGGAGGTGCTGCAGCTTCTCCATGGTGGGGGTCTCTGTCAGCAGGCCCCTGAGCAGGATGTCCAGGCTCTGCGAATAGTTGTTGTACAGAGCCTGCAAGAAGAGGGAGCACCCATCACTCATGGGACATGGGGCTATACCAGTCAGGGGACAATTAGGAAGATTCTCCAGGAGCCCTGGCAAGACTCAAAAGGCACATCCTGGCCTCTCCCATTCACATCACTCCAGGGACACTTAGCAAGAGTTCATGGCCGGATGCCTGCTGCCTCGTCAATCCTTGCTCTTAGCAGTTCTCTGTGCAGGGCCTGGTACCCAGCACAGTATGGACCAGCCAAACTGCAATGGGTGGGAGATAGGATCACCGGGAGAGTCCAGGCAGGAGATCAGAGAATGAGGAGAGGAGAGAAGGCTGAGATCAGCCACGGAGGGGTAACGCAATCCCCTCTGCAGGGAAGGGCCCCCCCGCCAGTTCGTTCCAGGCCTGTTCCCAGCTCTGCTCACCCCTCCCCTATTCTCAGCAGCTCCATCAAAGCGAGGGAGCAGGGACTACAGCCTGCTCCTGCTCCTGGGCCAGAGAAGTAGGATCAGGACCTACCCGGAAGTGTGTGGTGTCCTGCCCAGTGCCCAGGCTGTACATCCTGTTCAGAAGAGCCCGCAGGAGGCGAGATTCTAGCTCCAGGGCAAGCGGTGGCTTCAGTTTTCTGGCAGGAGAGAAGAGCCCATGTTACACTTTCAGCACCAGCGTGGCGCTGGTACTGCCATGGACATGACCCCCTCCCGCGCAGTGATCCCCTCCCTACGGCCACTGTAACGTTCCTGAGTGAAATCAGCCCCCCAGCCAGGAAAGAGGGGATGTTCCCACCTCCTCTGCTGGGGGATGGGAACAGCCACAGCCGGGGGTAACCCAGGCAAGGGAGGAGCTGTGCCTCCCGGCTCTGGGCCCGGTCAGCACCAGGGTTAAGGCAGCTGGACGGGAGGGTCCTGGTACCTGAGGCAGCAAACTGCAGCCATGGAGCTGGGGATGATGAAGCTTGGCTCTGACGGACCAGAGAGATTTTCAATCAGCTCCTGGGAGACCCCAAGGAAACAAAACTGCATGTGACACTCAGGCCCTGCAGACACACTGGCACTTACCCAGGAGGAGCCCAAAGTACTCTGCAGAAACAGGCAGTGTCACCCCCACCCCCAACCAGATGGGCCCCCCCATTCCTCCCATCCATCAAACTTCCTTCCTCCTCTCTCCCCTAACTGCGCCCTCCCCTTCCCCACTGCCAGCCCCCCATCAGTGTCACAATTATCCCCTTCTCTGCTCCCCAGCCCTCCGCCCCAGGAACCCCTGTCTTCTGCTTCCCACTTGGGCCCCACTAACGCTTCCTCCCATATCTGGCTCCCTCGCCACAGGGGCCGGGCACGGGGTCCCACTCACCTAAAAAAAATGGCTCAGGTTGGGAATCTCCCTCACATTCTTAGCTGTGAAGACCAATGCAAAGAATTCATTTAGTTTCTCCACAATGGCCTTTCATCCTTGAGTGCTTCTTTAGCATCTCAATTGTCCAGTGGCCCCACTGGTTGTTTAGCAGGTTTCCTGATTCTGATGGTTTTTTTTTTTAATTGCTGTTACTTTTTGAGTCTTCTGCTAGCTGTTCTTCAAATTCTATTTTGGCCTTCCTAATTATATTTCTACACCTCATTTGCCACAGTTCTGGTCCTTTCTATTTTCCTCAATAGGATTTAACTTCCACTTTTTAAAGGATGCCTTTTTGCCTCTCACTGATTCTTTTACTTTGTTCTTTAGCCATGATGGCATTTTTTTGGTTTTCTTACTACGTTTTTTAATTTTGGGTATACAATTAAGTTGAGCCTCTATTAAGGTGTCTTTAAAAAGTTTCCTTGCAGCCTGCAGGGGTTTCATTTTTGGTGCTGTACCTTTTAATTTCTGTTTAATTAACTTCCTCATTTTTGTGTAGTTCCCCTTTCTGAAATTAAATGTTACCGTGTTGGGCTGCTGTGGTGTTTTCCCCACTACAGAGATGTTAAATGTAATTATATTATGGTCACTATTACCAAGCAGTCCAGCTATATTCACCTCTTGGACCAGATCTTTGCTCCACTTAGGACTAACCTTGTGGGTTCTAGGACTATTTGCTCCAAGAAGCAGTCATTTAAAGTGTCAAGAAACTTTATCTCTGCCTCCACCCTGAGGTGACGTGTACCCAGTCAATCTGGGGATAGTTCAGATCCCTCATTATTATTGAGGTTTTTTTAATAGCCTCTAATCTCCCTGAGCATTTCAGTCACTATCATCATCCTGGTCAAGTGGTCGGTAATATCTCCCTACTGCTACATTCTTCTTATTAGAGCATGGAATTACTATCCTAGAGATTCTATCCCTGAGGTGGGGTGGCTGGTCCCCCCAGGACACCCTACTTCAGTCAGTGACAGCAGCAGCAGTCTCTCCCCTACGAGTGATGGGGGTGCTGGAGTCATCTCTGCAGGCTTGTGCAGACATGACTGGGAAAGGATCCTTTGCAACCATAAGAGCTAGGAACCCTTTTCCTCCCCCGCCATATGCTCTTTTGAAATGAAAATGGCGATTCTGCAGAGGTTGATGGCGTGCACCCAGGACAAAGCCCTGCACACCCTGGGCAAGCGGGGTTTTCAAGCCCTGAAATCTTTAACTTTGAACCAGGAGGGACCATATGCAAGGGCTAGAAGCAGGAAACGAAGTGCCAGGAGACCAGGGTTCTTTTGCCAACACTGCTCCAACTCACTGTGAACTTGGGCACATCAGTTCACTGCTGTGGGTCTCCATTTCCACTTCTACAGGACAGGGCCGCCCAGAGGATTCAGGGGGCCTGGGGTCTTTGGCAGTGGAGGGACCCCGCTTCAGCAGTAATTCGGCGGTGGAGGGGTCCTTCCACTCCAGGACCCACCGCCGAAGTGCCCCGAAGACCCGTGCCAGGTCTTCGGCGGTAATTCGGGGCGGAAGGACCCCTCGCTGCTGAAGACCTGGAGCGGAAGAAGCTCTGGGGCCTGGGCCCCGCAAGAGTTTTTCGGAGCCCCTGGAGCAAGTGAAGGACCCCGCTCCAGGGGCCCCGAAAAATGCTCGGGGGGGCCCCTGCGGGGCCCAGGGCCTGGGGCAAATTGTCCCACTTGCCCCATCCCCCGGCATCCCTGCTACAGGAGAAGGATAAGAGCAGACAGAACCCTCTTGCACTGCATGCAAGCAGGCCAGTTTCAGTTGCCTCCAAGTTCTCCCTACAGGCACACGGGGGCACTCAGGCACCGGGAACATTTCCAGCAGGCTGAGGGAGCTGCCAGCAAAGGCAGGATGGAAGTGTTTCAGAGGCAGCTATCAAGCCAGTTCTATTAACCAGAGGCACATAGTGCCGGAGTCTGCAGACCTTACTTGTGTGATTATTCCTGTTGTCTTCAGTGGAACTAAGTCAGCAGTAGCTCCAGGCACCAGCGCTCCAAGTACGTGCCTGGGGTGGCAAGGCGCGGGGGTCACCCTGCTGGTCCCTGAGAGGGCGGCAGTCAGGCAGCCTTTGGCGGCTTGCCTGTGGGAGGTCCGCCAGTCCCACGGATTCAGCGGCAATTCGGTGGTGGGGACGCCGAATCCGCATTACCAGCGGACCTCCCGCAGGCAAGTCGCCAAAGGCAGCCTGCCTGCCGTGCTTGGGGTGGCAAAAAAGCTAGAGCTGCCCTTGAACTAAGTAAACAATTTGGTAACAAACTACGTTCACTTGCTCAACTGTAGAACACTAGTCTGTGTGTCTATCTAGCTGTCTAATCACCTCTTCCTGTTCTGCTGGGGCTAGTGTGATTAGATACTGCTCAGACTGCTTTACAGGGGAAAGATCCAGTCAGTCAGGTGTATACCTTGTACATAGCTGTGATCTCCATGTTGAGTTGCAGAGCCACAAACGTTGTATTGAACTGGCACTCTGCCACTAATCCTTTTTCCCTGCATCCAACATTACTGAACGGTTTCTAAGAGCCACTTTTAGTCTAGTGTATAGAAGTTCTTATACTACACTTGTCACTGTAGTATCGAAGCACCTTCCATAAAGCACTAAGCAACACCACTGTGGAAGTACAGAAAGAACTGACAGGGATTTGTAGGGGATCTTAATGCATGACAGTCTTTGTTAGCAAGAGTTAGGCTAGCTGTAACCCTAATAACGCGAGATTTGTAGAAGCAAGGATTGTGTGAGGCAAGTGGAAAAGAACTGTGTGAGAAGTTGTTTTTCGACCTTGTGTAGATAATACAATCTGTACACTGGTGTCTCTTAAGTGAGAAAAACAAGATATCAGGATGACCTATATATAAACAAAATGCAGCTGTTGCTTATTATTATCTGTTACAAAAGTATAAATGCTTGTTGTAATTGTTTACCTGTTGAGAGACCTGTCTAGGAAGGGGAGACCTTATGTCCTAGTGCACTCTCTCCCTGTTGTAGCTGCTAAACAGAATAAAGTATCTGACTCTGCTGCACCCAAACAAAAAGCGAGAACTGAGTTTTTCTCTGACAATTTGGGGGCTCATCCAGGATGGCAACGCCTACTGAGACACAGGCAGCTGCTATGGATCGTTCCCCTTCGAACCCCATGGCACCAAAAGAGAGGTATGAGACCTTTTGAAATCTCTATTGGGATGTTGTCGGAGGACTGTCTGTGAGGCCTTCTGTCTCTGTTGGGCTCACGTCATCTGAACTTATTTACTGTGCAGCAAGATCAGATGCAGAGTGGTAGTGGGGAAAGGCCCCAACAAGGTTAGTTTATAGCAGTACTGGGGAACTGCTTGGTTGGCCAACAAGGTAATGCATAGGGAAATGCATTAGGTAATGCATAGGGAAATGCATTAGGTATGCACTGGTGCTGAGGGGTTTTTACCGCCTCAAGAGGGGTTGTTATACCGCCTCATGGTATTGGGTCTGGACGTAAGATACAGATTCATCGTGGTATATGGAAATAAAGGCGTGTGTGTGTGTGTGTGTGTGTGTGCGCGCGCGCGCGCGCGTGTGTGTGTGTGTGTGTGTGTTACCGGAAGACGCCCAGAGTACTCTGCAAAGCGAAAGTTCGTGACCAGGACTACTCTAACGCAAGCCCGGTAACTAGAGGATCTTAGAAGGTCCGACCCACGGTGGGCTGACTCGGCCTGGCATCGTCCGGTGAGGAAGCTACCTGGGTCTAGGAGCATGTGAACCCATCTTCCCTCCCACTTTCCTTTCTGTGTGGGCTACTGACAGTCTGATCATTTCACTGGACGCAATCAGAGTAAGCAGCGCCGTCTCCCAGAGACTAGCCGACGCTCTTTGCTGAAGGGAGATGTAGGAGGGTCGTGGCCATCCTCGTTAGCCTCTCCTGTGTGAGTATCCTGTAGGAAGAGATCCTTAGTTTATGTGCAGCTAGCGCGGACAGGGCATCCTCCGTGTGTGTGTGTGTGTGTGTGTGTGTGTGTGTGTGTGTGTGTGTGCGCGCATGCGGAAAATGGGTGGGGGACAGTCTAAACATTCCACCTCACCCCCTAAGGGTACCCCATCTTATTTCATGTGTGTAAGTTATGGTCCAACAACCTGCAGGTATTTAGAGAATTGGAATCTTTACACGTGTGAAAATCCATCTAAACAATGCCCACTAGAAGGTACCTTCAAACTAGATAAGATCATACATCTCAGAGGAGCTTTTAATCAACAAAAAGAAGCCTCTGACACAGCGTGAGTAATTTGTCTATTGAGGAAAGGAACGGGTTAATTTGAAATTCAGCTTGGCCCAGGGATAAAGAGAGTTGCTCTGCATTCAAGGTCAAGAATCAACGCAGACTATGCTAAGTACAAAGAAAAACTGCTTTCGGCCCCAGCTGGCTGTGGAAAAAAAAATATAGACAGAGGCAAACCAAAGGCAAGACAAATTACAGAACTGAGATTACATTTGCAAAGCTTAACTGTCCAGTAAGATCCAACAGTGTGCCTTTGTGACCTCGGAGCCAGTGTGGCTTGGTGACACTGAAGAAGCCAGAAGCAGCCGAGCTGGACTGGAATCTCTGAAAGAGACGCCGCAGGAGATTCCAGGGTGTAAAAGAACAGCCCTCCCAACAGCGGAAGCATGTTGGAAATTCTGGACAAGCTGTATGCAGGATAATCTCCCGTCCACCTCTCCCCCTTCTCTGAACACTATACACAGAAGTGGCCAGTCTGGACGTACGTGTGTGAGTATGAAAGTGGCTTAGGGCTTGGGGCATTAATGTTTTCCTGAGTGATGTGGGAGCGTTCCCAACACTCTCCGTTGTTGTTTTATTATTTTATTAATGAAGCTTTAAAATTCAGTTATATGGTGTGTTTTCTTTATCTTCCCCCAACGATCCTGTAGTGTCAGCCTGATCACCTGACTCGAGGGATAGATTGGTAACAGAAATTTGTCACAGTTTGGTGAGCAATTGAGAAGGGGGGAGCCCTGCAGAATTTACACCCTCTATTTGTTTTACCCTTGTTATTTTATGTTTGCTTTGCTTGGTACTGTTAGTGTTATATGTGGAGGACTGTATGATTAAAGGTGAGCCCTAATAGGATAAGGAAATAATAGGGTTCTGGTTATATTCTGGTTACCTGGTTACTGTATTTCTGTCTTATACCTTTGGGTGTTAGGTGTGCGGGCGGAAATGAGCTTCTTGTTCGTAATTCCTCAGGGTGGAAGCCATAGCGTGCGAGGAAGCCCTGAGGTCATATTAAGATCCTTCTGTTCCATCCCCTGTAGCAGTCAGTGTAAGCAGAGATTTCTGGCTTGGATTTTTTTTGGATTAGACCATTATTCCCTCCTTTCTGTTTAATTCTATGTCTGAGTGGCAGAAAAGGGGATGGGTGGCTCTCAGCAGAAACCCTCTAAGGATAGTCCTTTGGATTACATGTTAAAAAAATGGCCTTTACCCGGTGTTCAGAAAGGAATGCTAAAGAGGAAAGTTCTTGGTGTCTTTAAAATGTTTGTAAATAAATTCTGGTAAAGTTAATTATGTCCCTTTTAAGATAAGAACCTTTAAGCTGTGAATAGCTTTGGATCCAGAAGCAAGCCAGAAAGCATCTGTATTAATGCAAATTATCTAACTGATCAGGTAGAAGCCACTGAAACCTGGGTTGCCTATGAAACAAATACAAGAAAATATGGGGTAATTCCTCTGTTCTGCCTGAAATCAACAAGGGAATTTGTGTATTTTAAGTGATGATTGACTGCCCAGAAGGGGTAGATCTCTGGTTTTTTTGTCTTTCAGATAATCAGAGAAAACTGATGCCAGCTGAACAGCATTCAACGTATCATGCTTTTACTGGCACAATAGGAGTTATGTTTAGTGTTCGATGTCCTGTCTTGTGGTGTTTGTCTCGTGGCCAGAATTGTTGTGTTTAATTTGTTCATAGAATAGTCTAGTTTAAAATCAAACAGAAGGGTTAAATTAAAATGCAGATACTTGTTTCATTCAACTTGGAATACAAAGTGTTTGAATAAATCAGGAAAATGTGATATACTAAAGTCTAATACATTTCCTTAAGAAAAAGAAACGTCATTGGCCAAATCTTTTAATTGAAAATTGTTATTAAAATTTGCATACCAACAGTCTTTGGAAGCAAGGACGTGAAAAGTTAACCCACTCCCCATATTGTACATGGGATCCTTCTGGCTACCTCAAATTTCTAGTCAGAGGGCTGGGGATGGTGGGAAGCTATTGGACACCAGAGGTTGTATTGAGTGAACTCCTCAAAGTGGGTGTGCTTGTCCTGGCTTGTTGCTCCAAAGCTCTGTAATAAGGCTATTTTACTGGAAGGGTATATGTGGCATACATTGAATAATAAGACTACTGTACAGTATAATGGCAATATTTATGTGTTCGTTGTTGGGAAAAAGTGTATGAGTGAAGAGTGGAAGTTTCCTCTGTAGGTTAAAAGAAGCCAAGAAGGGAAAGCGAAAAAAGAACAGAATGAATTAACTGAAAAAAAAATAGCTACCAAGCTCAGGCTAAAGATAAGACACTGGCCCCATTCAAGGACACTGCTCACAGTTAAGACTTGGCTGACAACCAAGAAAAAGGGGGGGGCGGGGCTTGAATGTGCCCAAACAACTATGAGATCTGCAAAACACTGCCAGGCACTAATGAAATGTGTTAGGTTTCTTTTCTCACAGGTAAAGAAGCGCTACCCAAAGACCCTAGCAGCCCTGCCACTCCTTGAAACCAGGAGAATGGATCTATGTAAGGGTCCACGAACAAAAGACTGCTTTGGCTCCATGCTGGAAAGGCCCTTATTAAGTCCTGCTGACTACCAACACCGCTGTGAAGTGCCAAAGACTGACTGCTTGGACCCATGATTCTCACTGCAAAAAGACCCTTCCACCTCGGGAGGATTCTCCTACCGATGATTAGCCTATTTCTCCTTCTGTGCCTTCTAGACAGCAGGGAAAAAGGACAAGGTGAAGTGCTAGTAACCTCTCCCTTGTCCACTGACAGATCTACTGTGCCTTTGGATTTTTCTAGAAGTAAAACCTTTACAGGGTGATGTGCTGGTAACCTCTCCCCTGTAGGATGCTGAACCATGATTGCTTCAGGAAAGAAGGAACACTTGCTCCACTGAAATTGCCAAAGTCCAGGAATTCCTGACTAGAAAGGACATTAAGAACTGATCCTGGTGAAGAAACAAAGAATTATACACTGGCAGGAAGAAATTTGTGGAACCCATGCTTGGGAATGTGGTATTGATTATGTTGTTTTGGGGTTTATTCTACAGGCTGCGCCCTGTGTTTTAGATAAATCCTTCAGCATGTATTGCCCTCTGTAATTGGATTTCAAATGGCAAGTACCAAAGGCACCTTGTTGCCATTGCCTCTGCCATCTCCTCCATTACACTATTACCCATGTAAAACATCCAAATACAGATACTGCTATATACCAATGGCCAAGGCCTTCATATTTCAGTGATTTATTTAAAGATTGTTTGGAAAAGAAAAAATATATGAGATATCCTGAACTTTAAAAATAAGTGAACAATTGAGTGGAGAATAAATGGATCAATGGAAATAGAAATCTATGACATCATTATAAATGAACCCCAAGAATCTGAATTGAAATTGATGGGTTCCACAGTGAAGTAGATATGATGGTTATTCCTGGAATTTGTACTCTTACATGAAAGAAGCCCTTATTGTTATTTGGTCACCCAATTAGTGATTAATTAAACAAATACCCAAAGAGTTAGTTCTGCCACTGGAAATTTTACCTGTATTGAAATTATTCCAGTGATTAATAATGTAGTCTGTACCTTATTGCAATACACCCCCTCCTATGCTATTAATGTTAATGCCTCTTAAAAGTACCTGAGAATAGTTAAAGAACAGATGTGATATAGTACTACACCAAAGAGAGATGTATTAGGATATCAATGGACTGTGATTAATACAACACTAGGGACTGTCAAGTTTACCTAAATTGCCTTTATCTAATTTTCAAATCATCTCTACATACCTAAATTGCTCACAAGGGGCTGCCATTAGATTAGCGCAACAGAGGGCCTGGGTTATTTCCTCTGGAAGAAGAGGAACTTGACCAGATCCCTATGGGATGGAGCCAATAGTGCAGCAGCCATCTGGAATATTCTTAAAAACCAAGAACATGATGAGAAATTGGGCCAACTAGAAAAGGCCACTAGCCTTATTTCTGGAGCTTAGCTAACCCAAGTACAGGCTGGAGTTGATGATTTACATGTCATTTCCACCCTTAATTCAATGACCCAGAAGTTACTGACAGAGATGGTGTTAAAAATCACTGAGGCTGGGAAGGCATTGCAGTGGGATCTAGCTTGTTCAGGAATTTGGGATTTCCTGAATGACCAGCTGATGGCCATTCGGAGTGATCTGGAGCACCAGGCTTGGCCCACTGCCCTTACAGATCATCTGATCTGTGGCCTTGGAGACATACTTGGACACTTTCTGCGTGGAAGTGTGGACATTCACAGTGCTCCTCCCAAGAATTTGGACTGGTTAGGGGGGTGTGGGCTCCCACATACCGAATCCTGACAGGTCCATGGGGAGGATGCATGTGGGACTGGATTATTCACCGTGACATCTGGGAAATTAGACCACCTGGTATACCTAACTGATTTATAGTCAGTGCCCCTAGAATAACACCTGATATTTTGGGTAGGAATAGGGAGTCAATGGACATTTGGCTGTTAGAAACCCTACAGCTTCAGTGTATCCATAAACTGAAGCCAGGGGAAGTTGTCACTGTTCATGATGACATTTGCTGGGAGGGTAGAGGACAAGGAACTATCCTGACAGGACAACTACTTTTTCAAGCTAATGATAGCTGTGTTTATGTTAAAACCACCACATTGCAAGATATACATCTTAATCTTATTACCACTGCAGGCAATCATATTGTTTATTGGCCTGCAAATAGAATTTTGCAAGTAGCCCTTAGTTTCCAAATACCCTTTAACTGGACCAGCTTAGTACCAAATCAATTTCAAAATTTGCTTTCATTGTTACCAAAGGTTCAAAAAAATCTCTAAAATATAAGGGCAAATTCACATGCTTCAAAATATATATCAAGCTGAAAAGAATGCCTTTCATACAGCTTATAGAGTGTCTACTTTATGTACTAAGTATAATATATTGTTCTTTGTGACCAAAACTGTACAACAACCCCATCATATTATTGCTATGAGAATGTTATTGCCTGTATTGCTGTTAGTTAGTTTAGGATTATGTTGTTGTTGTTGTTGTAAAAGACATAATAATAGTAATACCTTTCATGTCCATGCTAATCATGCTTTGTCATTATATCCAATGAAAACCCCTAAGGTTGAAACATCTGATGTAGAATCAGAAATCCATGGCTTAATGCAAATAGAGATTTGAAAATACCTGTTGTACTAGAAGTACAAAAGGGGGGAGTGTGGAAGTACAGAAAGAACTGACAGCTATTTGTAGGGGATCTTAATGCATGACAGTCTTTGTTAGCAAGAGTTAGGCTAGCTGTAACCCTAATAACGCGAGATTTGTAGAAGCAAGGATTGTGTGAGGCGAGTGGAAAAGAACTATGTGAGAAGTTGTTTTTCGACCTTGTGTAGATAATACAATATGTAGACAAGCATCTCTTAAGTGAGAAAAACAAGATATCAGGATGACCTATGTATAAACAAAATGCAGCTGTTGCTTATTATTATCTGTAACAAAAGTATAAATGCTTGTTGTAATTGTTTACCTGTTGAGAGACCTGTCTATGTCTTAGTGCATTCTCTCTCTCTGTTGTAGCTGCTAAACAGGATAAAGTATCTGACTCTGCTGCACCCAAACAAAAAGTGAGAACTGAGTTTTTCTCCGACACCATTAACCACTGTCATACGTTGTTTATTCTCTCTTCCTCTCCCCAGGGGGAGAAAGGTGTTGTCATAAACAGATAGTTAAGGGTTAATAGAACAGGAGTACTTCATGTCTCTTTTGACTGTAAAGGGTTAACAAGTTCAGTGAGCCTGGCTGTCACCTGACCAGAGGACCCATCAGGGGACAGGATACTTACAAATCTTGAGGGAGGGAAGTTTTTGTGTGTGCTGTTAGTTTTTGGTGGTTGTTCTCTCTGGGTTCTGAGAGTGACCAGATGTGCAACCAGGATTCTCGCCAATCTCTCTGATACAGCCTCTTATATGTCCAGAATAGTAAGTACTAGGTAGATAAGGCGAGTTAGGCTTATGTTTGTTTTCTTTATTTGCAAATGTGTATTTGGCTGGAAGGAGTTCAAATTTGTATTTTGCTGAAAGGATTTTAATTTGTACTTGTATACTTAGGCTGGGAGGGTATTCCTAGTGTCTATAGCTGAAAGACCCTGTAACATATTCCATCTTAAATTTACAAAGATAATTTTTACTGTTTTTTCTTTCTTTAATTAAAAGCTTTTCTTGTTTAAGAACCTGATTGTTTTTTTTATTCTGGTGTGAGATCCCAGGGGACGGGGTCTGGATTCACCAGGGAATTGGTGAGGAGAAAGGAGGGAAGGGCGAGAGAGAGGTTAATTTCTCTCTGTGTTAGGATTACTTTCTCTCTCAGGGAGAGTCTGGGAGGGGGAGAGAGAAGGAGGGGGGAAGGTGAATTTTCCTCTCTGTTTTAAGATTCAAGGAGTTTGAATCACAGTGATCTTCCAGGGTAACCCAGGGAGGGGAAGCCTGGGAGAGGCAACGGTGAGGGAAAGAGTTTACTTTCCTTGTGTTAAGATCCAGAGGGACTGGGTCTTGGGGGTCCCCGGGCAAGGTTTTGGGGGGACCAGAGTGTACCAGGCACTGGAATTCCTGGTTGGTGGCAGCGCTACAAGTACTAAGCTGGTAATTGAGCTTAGAGGAATTCATGCTGGTACCCCATCTTTTGGACACTAAGGTTCACAGTGGGGGTTTATACCATGACAGATGTGCAGTGAAATGTTCTCTTTTGGAATATTTTTTTCATGTGTGTATATACAGAGATTAGATTCGATTCATACGTTGCTATATGTTTATATTAGAGAAGGCAGGTTGGCACAACGTGCCTGGCACCGGGAGCAAGAGTTGGGGAGGTTTGCGATGGTTCTTAGTTCCCGGGGGGTTTATTCCACAGTCTTGGCCCAGCCCCTGAAAAAGTTGTCTCCTGCACAGATATCCTGTGGGAAGCCAGAGTAGGTAGCAGAGGACAGGTAATCTGCAACAGAATGTGCAGGCTAGGGAATCGAGGCCCCTAAGAACGGTTAGACAGGCTGCTTGGGAGGAAGTGTGATCTAGGAGGATAGCCATTTGTTGAGAGGCTGGAGGCATGTCTTCCATCTTCGCTCTGACACAGATTTGCTGTGTAACCTTGGGCAAGTCATTTAACCTCTGAGCTTCAGTTTCTTCATGTGTAAAAGGCAGATGGCTTTTAACTTCTTCATGGCTAAAGGTCTAATCTTGCAAGAATGCCACTGGAACCAATAACAGCTGTAAGAAAAAGGGAACAAGATGTACTTTAAAAATGTCCTTGTGATTTGTTCCCCTGGATTTATTTGTTGTAACAATGGCATTATTGTGACAGGCGTGGTAACTAAAACACTTCTGCTGCCTTTGACAAGCTACCCTTGCAAATGAGCTCATGCATCTCCCTACAGCTATTCTGGGATGGTTGAAACTGACGTAGATTCTCAAACAATGCAGGATAGAATGCTTAAGCTGGTACTTGCAGCAATTCATTTAGAGTCAACAATTCTGGGGCCTAACACTGCTGCTCCCAGCCTTCAAGCCCTGCACAATCAACTCTGAGAGCCCCTGTAATGACTGGTACGCTATGAAACACGTGTGTAAGCAATGTGTGTCCATGTGTGCCAGCTGTGGGCTGCATGACGGTGTGCTGTCATAGAAGAGTTTTATCAGCAGTCCTTTGGGATTGCTACATTACTCCTGAGCAGCCACTGGTTCCCTCTTCTTGTCCTTGCCTTCAAAATGCTGGATAACTCCACCCTGCCCTAGTTAGCTCACGCTACTGTGTGTATGACAGTAGTATCTGGAGGCCCCAGGTGAGACAGGGCCCCATTGTGCTAGGTACTGAAAAATAGAGTCCACCCCTTCCCCATAGGACTGACCGGCTACATGGATGAGTCTAACAAAAGGCTAGAGAGTGAGGTTACGGAGGGTGACCAGACAGCAAATGTGAAAAATCAGGACAGGGGGTGGGGGGTAATAGGAGCTTACAAAAGAAAAAGACCCAAAATCGGGACTGTCCCCATAAAATCAGGACAACTGATCACCCTAGAGGAGACTTGCCCCAGAAAGAGAACTCAGGGGTCCTGTATCCTTCTAGTCCAGTGCCCTATCCCTGGACTCCACTGCTTTGAATCCCAGCTCACCCTCTGCTCTCCCAGATAGCCAGCCTGACCCAAGGCTTGTCTCTGCACCTTTGTTCCTTGGAGTCCCCCAGGCCACCACCTGCCCTTACTTAAATCCCTCCCCAACGCTCACTTCCTCTGGGATGCCTGCAACCAAGACTGCTCACTATCACATATCTAGCTTCCTTGCTGGGTGTTGTGTCAGCAGAACCAACCGGATGGAAGTGACTGTGAGACTGTCACCTGCTGTTTGTAACGCTTGCTCACTTTGGCATGCCCACAGTTTAGACTGTAAGAGCTTCAGGGCAGTGGCCATGCCTGTCAATGTTTTATATTAAGTGTCTTTCATTCTTCTGGATGCTTTAAATTAATGGTAAGAATAATTCTACCACCTTCATGCTGCACCATGCCAGCACGCGCCCTACACTTGCCACAGACTTTCTAGACAAAGAGGTTGCAGACGGAACTCATGCTATTTCAGGCATCCTTCCTCCTGGAAAGCCAGGAGGCTTAGCTGACACTCCCGCTGTAGAGGGAGCAAAACACTGAAAGGAATTACCTCTAAAATGGCCAAAAAGAACTTTTCGGTCAGAAAGAGCTCTAGTGATTTTTGCCATCTGTACCCTCTCTGGTCTCCGAGCACCATCCCCCTGGTGTCTGGCCTCATGCCTTCATCTTTTCTGGGGTGGAATCAAACAGTTCTCCCACTCCTAGACCCAGTCCTGCGCTGCCATTCCTGCATATCGATCAGACGTCTCCAGCTGGTGTGTTTTGAGATGCTGCAGTGCTCCCCCTACACTTTGGAGCAGGAGTCTGAAATTTGAAAGGGGGTAGCCTTTGTGTCTGAGATATGCCTTTAACTCTTCCTGTGCGAATCAACCCAAATTTTGCCAATTTACGAGCCTTTGGAAAATCACAGTTCATATATGCTCAGCAGAGCCATAAATTTTAGCAGCCTAAATCTTCAAAGAGTCCATCCTCACTGAGCATGCTCAGTTCCCTCACAGCTGCCTAGACTCTGCATGTGCCATTCCCACAGTGTAGCTGAGTATGCATCAGCCTATAGGCCACAGGATTTCTCTATAACTTCTGCTCCCAATTACTCTGGGTCAGGATGGGGCTGGGCACTAGAATAGAGTGCGGGGAGCCTTGTCAGTCGTGTGCACTCAGTGATAGTCTGCTGGCATGCAGGCAGTGTGTAGGAGGAAGCAAACTTATTTGAATGCAGAAGGGACAAAAATTGGACTTTGGAGGGGGAAAGGAACAGCCTAGGAAAAAGATGTTGTTAAGACTGAGGGCTTGGCTACACATAAAGCACGTTGGTGAAGATGCTCTATGCTGACAGGAGAGAACTCTCCTATTGGCATAATAAAACCACCTCTGCAAGCAGCAGTAGCTATGTCAGATGGAGAAACTCTCCTGCTGACATAACACTGTCCACACCAGGTCAGTTTAACTTACGTCCCTTAGGGAGTGGTTATGCTGGCATAAGCTGTAGTGGAGACATGGCCTGAGACTGGAGCGGGGAGAGAAACTGTGCCTGAAAGTTGGAGACAGCGAGCTTGGGACTGGTGACTGTGAGGGAAATGAGAGTGGGACTGGGACCCCAATTGACTGGAGGGGTCACAGAGTGGAACTAGCTGGATAAAGACACTGGCATTAGGAACCACTGTCTAGAGGAACAGGGTAGACAGATCATAGAATATCAGGGTTGGAAGGGACCTCAGGAGGTCATCTAGTCCAACCCCCTGCTCAAATCAGGACCAATCCCCAGACAGATTTTTGTCCCAGATCCCTAAATGGCCCCCTCAAGGATTGAACTCACAACCCTGAGTTTAGCAGGCCGATGATCAAATCACTGAGCTATCCCCGCCTCTCTCCATTGTGAGTGCTAGAGGAGAACTGGGACTAGCTGGACAAACAGACTGGGAGGAGGTGCATAGGAAAGACAGATTGAATAAGGTGTGGGGAATGGGGACTGGCTGGACAGGAGCCTGGGACTGGTATGAGGAGAAGGACAGACTGGGCGTCAGGGAAGACTGGGACTTGTACAGTAAGACTACTCTCAACAAGGAGACTGGGCCTGGGATAATAAGCTTGAGGAGTGGAGACTGGGACTGAGCAGGTGAGGACTGAGACAAAGACAGGGTGTCTTTGACCTCGGGCACCAGGGTTAAGCTGGTGGGAAATAGGCTGAAGAATCTGCACCCACTGGAGAACATTCCCTCCAGAGCCTGGAATGGAACCCAAGAATCCAGAGTCTCACCATTCCTCTTCTGTCAGCAAATAGCTGTGAAACCAGCTGGCAAAATATGTGCCTCACACCTCACCCTCTAGTACTGATCCACAGAGAGGATGACAACCTACTACTGCTATCAGTTCCTCCATTAGCTCAGGTGTCAGAGGGCTGTGTGATGGATCTAAAAGTTCCAAAGCCCTACCAAAGACCTATGTGGGTGTCAATATGATGCCACATGATGGAAATTCTGTTTTCTCAAGTTGCTATTTTTAAAACCTAAGAAATTATGCACAAAAAACTATGTTAAAAGAACACTGAATGAATATGGGGTCCTATGGCAAAATCAGTATATGATCATGTCATTAAAGACTGTTGCATAATGTATATTCACAAGGGGGCCAAATTAAGGTTGCATGGACAACTGTAAATCTGGCATTTCCAAACCTTTGTATGCTTGACTTTAGAACCTTCACAATGTTCTTTTAACAGAGTTTGTGTATGTAATATGTAAGAAAAGGGTAACATGTCGGAGTGCTACATGACATGCTATCAAAAGGCAATTTGCTACACCTATGTATTTGATTTTGTTGCATTTTGCAACGTAAAGAGGTTTATTGGGCTAGGGGTAAGATCCTGGCTTAGAATTGTTCTAATCCTGTGAAAGTTCTTGCAGTGGGCATGAACAGTATGTCACATGAAAATTATGCAGGGTGAGGTTCTCTGGCCTGTGTCATGCAGGAGGTAAGACTAGATGATCTTACTGGTCCCTTCTGGTCTAAACATCTAAGAAAATTATAATTTAATAAAAAGAACATGGCCAAACAAGTTTCAGAGTAGCAGCCGTGTTAGTCTCTAGCCTCAAAAAGAACAGAAGTACTTGTGGCACCTTAGAGACTAACAAATTTATTTGAGCATAAGCTTTCGTGGGCTACAGCCCACTTCTCGTCTCTTCCCGTTCATACTTTCTGATCAGCATGTCTTTCATTGTTAGGCCACATTAACCCAAGTGCCTCCTTCACAAGCAACTCTGACAGAAATGGCTCTCAGAGGAAATTAAAACCAAATCCCTCCAGCAAGCCTGCCACAGCCCATCACAGATGCCAACAACTGCATATGCAAAAGCACCTGCCTCCTCATCACCTGGAATTCAATTGCAAGGCATTTCTTGCTCATAAAAAGAAAGTTCCCCTTCGACATTCCAGTGTGAAGGGCTCTCCCACTTCAGAAGGTGCAGCTATGCAACTTGGAGATCAAGAATAACTGAACCACACCTTGAAGCGGGAAGAGGACATGAAGAGGCGATGATAAGCTCAGGGTAGGCTTTATTTACCTGGCTGCCTCTCGCTCCCGCTGTTACGACCCCAGTGAGATGCTCATGGCACATGGTAATAGTGAATGTTGTAGTGAAGGTTCCCTACAGACTGAGTTTACAGACTGTACGACTGGGGAAATAGAGTGACTTGCCTGGGAACTCTGTGTACTAGTGGACTAAGCACAAGTTGGGTAGTCAGCTGATACTAGACTGGGCTAAACAACCTCAAGTGAAATGCTAGAGTCAATGGCAAAACTCTCCTCAGTTTAAATGGGGCCAGGATTTCACTTAAGGTAGTTAAAACCTTGTCTACTTCCACTGCTGCTCCTGCTGGATCAGACTGGGTGGTTCATTCTGGAATAAATTGTTACAAACATTGGAGCCTGTAAGTTCTCTGCTCCATCCTGGGGATATTTAGACATTTCTTCCTATGCCTCATGAACTTTACTAAGGCCTGGTCCACGCTACAGCGTTAAATCGATTTAAACAGCGTTAAATCGATTTAACGCTGTACCCGTCCACACTACAAGGCACTTTAAATCGATTTTAAGGGCTCTTAAAATCGATTTCTGTACTCCTCCCCAACGAGAGGAGTAACCCTAAAATCGATATTACTATATCGATTTAGGGTTAGTGTGGACGGAAATCGAAGTTATTGGTCTCATTCTTTTACTGAGCTACCCAGAGTGCATCGCTCCGGAAATCGATGGTAGCCTAGGACCATGGACGCACACCACCGAATTAATATGCCCTAGTGCGGACGCGTAAAATCAATTTATAAAACCAGTTTTATAAAACCAGTTTTAATAATTTCGATTTTATGCTGTAGTGTAGACGTGGCCTAACTCTGCAAGTGTAGCTGATAAAATCTGTAAACTCCACCAGCCAAGTGGGCTGGACCGAAGGAATTTACAGATTCTGCAAGTACAGGGCCATGTGTTAAGAATAAAATGTGAGGTGTTGTGGTCTCTGGCCCAGGTGGTGAAGGTTGGAAAGCACCTGGTCTTTTGGTCTTAATTAGTGACTGGTCTGGCAATTTATAAGCCAGTGCATGGAGTTTTCTTTGGACCAGTGGGGAGCTGTGGCCTGCAGTGGTAAGCAAGGGGATGAATGGTGATCAGAGCTATGTGTGAGAGTTAAGGTTGACTTGGGGTTGAGTATGTCCAGATTTTCTGGTTGTTTTGTTTTATTAAAAATGTAACTTACTGACTGGCCTGGGAGTTTGTACTTCAGGACCCCAGGAGGTGAAAATCACTAAATAAAAGTAAATGATTATGTATTATCACCATTTAGGGCATATTTTTACCATCCTTGCTCACCCAGAGTAGTACTGTACTCCATGATATCTACACTGGTTTAAATGGGGCTGCTCATAGGGTACTCTGCAAACCCGAGGATGGCAGAATCTGGCCCTCTATTGTCTTATGGGTCAGGTCTACTGATGTGTTGTTCTTTCAGTAAAGCTGTCCTGTAACACAAACCTGCCAAGTAAATTCTTATTACAGAAGGATAAACATCTGTTTTGCCAAGTATACCCAGTGGCAGCCCGTAGCAGATTCATTGTGTCTGCCTTATAACACCATAAAAATGCAGGCTCTCTCATGGAGACACTGGTAGAGGATTTATTTTAACAGAGCTATCCAGCACATTGTAATGAGTCTCAAAGCTCAGTGTCTAAAAATGCATCTGCCTTACCTATTGGCAAGAAAAATCAAAAACTATATACAGGAAAAAACAACTTGACTCACATTCAGCCAGCAAATTGGACTGAAAATCAACAGCAATAAGACAGATATCATGACCCTTCATATTGCTCACCATCACCAGTATAGATAGAAATCACCAATGTAGAAACATTCACATACTTGAGAAGCACCATCGGCCAGGAGGTGGAGCAAGCCAGGACATCTAAAACAAAATCAGTAAAGCCAGGAACGCCTTCAGGAGCTTAAATAACTGTCTGGAAATCATCAACATACAAAACCAAACTCAAGTTTTATCAGAGCTGTGTACTTTCAACATTACTTTACATTGCAGAATGCTCGGGAATGGAAAAGTATGACATAGCCAAACTGTCTTCATTCCATATAAACGGCTTCAGGAAAATCCTCCATATATTTTGGCCCAGAACAAACTTCACTCCTGTCTGTTTCTGGTTTGAGAATCAGAGGGGTAGCCATGTTAGTCTGTGTCCACAAAAACAATGAGGAGTCCGGTGGCACCTTGAAGACTAACAGATTTATTTGAGCATAAACTTTCATGGGTTAAAAAACCCACTTCTTCAGATGCATGGAGTGGAAAATGCAGATACAGGCATAACTATATTGGCACATGAAGAGAAGGGAGTTACCTTACAAGGGAGGTGGAGTGGAGGAGCTTTGTCGCTGCCCTAAACTCCAGAGGCATAATGGGAACGTCATGGTGATGATTACCCATTGAGGAACCTTTTAGAACCACAATGGTATTTTTTCATCTGGGCAACAGCCCAACTTTCCAAGACCAAATGAATGGTCTGTTACCTCTTACAGTGTTTCTCCGGGTCTTAGGATTTCCAGTGAGAAGCAAATGTTTCTGTGCAGTGAGTAAGGCAGCCAACTCACATGTGTGCATGTGTGATATTTAGCATACTTCCTTGACCTGCTGGGGCATGCTGTGCCTAAGGATGACAACAGCATTGTCAGACGTCTCCTGGCAGGGAGCTGCAGACTCTGTATCCGTTTTAGTCACTCAGTAACAATCCCTAAAGGTTTTTGGGGAAAGGATCTATATCTGGCACAGCTTACAACTGGAAATGCCGAGCAGATGTCTCGTTTGTATGAAAAGCTCGCCGAGCAGTAAAAAATCCCATGCAAGTAGGTGGGTTTAAGGTGCAGGTGCCAGCTGGGGCTGGTGGCCTGTGATATACAGGAGGCCAGGCTAGATGATTTGGTGGTCCTTTCTAGCTTTAAACTCTATGGCTCTGTATGGCACATGGCATGGGCAGAGGGAAAGATGCGCTCCTAACTGCAGGGCAAGGGACATTTTGGGGAAATTTGCATCCGCTTGTGTAACCTCTGGGATAGGCCATGCAGTGAAACCCAGGCTATTTGTCAAATAATAAAATCTTGCTAAAGAAACAGAAACTCAGAAAAGAGGATTGAGAGGTCATGAAAAAGGTCATTGTGCTTCTGCTCAACATTTGGTCGATAATATATAGGACCCTACCACATTCACAGCCATGAAAGACACATCATGGACCATGAAATCTCAGTGAAATCTGCTGTGGAGGGTTAGGGCTGGGGGTGCCCCAGCTGGGGCTCCGACCATGCCCTGCTCCCCAAAAGAGTGATGGCTCCCACCAATACCATGTGACCCTCCCATCTGTGCTGGCCTCTGCTCTTCGGCTGCCCAGTTCTTAAGGCAGCACCTCTAGCAGCAGCACAAAAATGAGGAGAGCAATCCCACAACTTCCCCTTCAATAGCCCCATAACCATTTTTGGGTCAGGACCACCAGGGTTACAACACCATGAAACTTCAGGGGTAAATATCTGAACCCATTAAATTGATCATTTTTATAAGCCTGTGACTGTGAAATTGGTGAAAATGGACGTGAATTTGGTAGGGTCCTAGTAATATACAACCAGTGTGGCCATGAGCTAGAATTTGCCATGCAGCAATAGACCTGTGGGTTACCTAATCCTGCCTGTGCATGTCTCTGAAAGTGGCCAAGGACCAAGGTGTCACAAGAAGGCATAGTTCACCTTGAGAACAGCCCAGAGGCCCCAGGGTGGGCTTAGTGCATTATGCCCAGACACAGAAGGACTGGTGGCTCCTGCTGCTGTATGTTTGCCAGTGCAGGGAGCAACGCAGTTCTCAGTCATATCCCCAGACAGAAACTTCGCTCAGCTGAAGTTAAGTTTTCCCCAATATCACTTACTTCAGGGGGGCACCATCAAATACTACGGTAGTTTTCTGAAAAAAAACCCAAGAAACTTAACATTAGGGAGTCTGGAAATCAAGGTGCAGGCTCCAAGTTAAAAACAAAGTAAATATTTGAAAGTATGGAGAAACTCAGTTAAAATCACTTGGCCAACTTGCTCTCTGCCCTTAATCCTGCAATTCTCCCATCTTACCCAAGAAGATAATTTGTAGAGAGGGCCAAATACTGTTCTCCATTACATGGGCACAAGCATCTGCCCCTCGACTATCCAAATGGGACTGCTCAGAGGGACTTGCAAGCTTATAACTGAGAACAGAATTTGGCCTGATTACAGTGCATAAGATGCAGGCTTTTTCTGAGGAAGGCCTATTTCAGAATGTTTGTTCTGAGGGTATGCAGTGATGGTGTAGCCGTGTTGGTCTCAGGATACTAGAGAGACAAGATGGGTAAGTAATCTCTTTTATTGGACCAGCTTCTGTTGGTGAGAGAAACTTTCTGAGGGTAGCAGTCACTGGTCCTCCAAATCTATCTAATGCTCCTTTGTGAGCTTTTCAGTGGAAAGAGATGACTCATCAGATGAATTATTCAGACCTTCCCTTTTGAACATCCCACACACAGCAATTATGTGTAACCTCCTACAAAGCTAATGGTAATAGATTTACATCCTGCAAAATCACATCTGACTGATTTCAGACAGGAGTATTCAGTAGAGCTGGTCAGATTATTATTTGACAAATCTGAAAATAAAATTACTTTTAGTTTTCATCAAAATTTTGCAAGTTCTCATTAAACCCCTCCCCAAAAGATGAAAAATTTGGGGGACTGATTCAACAACTGGAAAACAAAATAAAAGTTAGCTTTAAAGGCATTATATTTTTGACAAAAAAAAAAAAACGAGTGTTTGACACAACTGAAAAGCTCTGTAATTGAAAAGTCTTTGTCAAAATAAATCTTTCAGCTGAAAATGTTTGACCAGCTCTAGTGTTCAGAGGAATATTGCTGAAATAATAACTCTAAATTTATAATAACACTTTGTTCAATGAAATACATCTCTGCCTAATGCCTTGTCCGTACAAATCAGTGGCCTGCTTGCTGTGGATCAGGAGGTGAAGGAAAAGAGTTCCTGCCACATTAGGGGTTCCTTCCTTTCCTAGGAAGCAATAAAGAAGAAAAGTTCCCACTCACAGTTGCCAGGGGTAAGGGGAGTTAAGTCTTGAAAACTTCTGATGTGCTAGGAATAGACACACACAAATCACACCAAATTGAGTAGATGGTGGTCTTGCTGCTGCAGTGCCAAACCGACAAGTCTAGAAAGTAGACCAGTTCCACACTCTCTAGGCCAGGGTGGCCAACCTGTGGCTCCAGAGCTGCACACGGCTCCTGCTAGGAGCTGACTCTGAGGGATAATAGTTGATGCTAAGCACCCACTGGCAGCCCTCTCAGCCCCCCCTCCCTTCTCCAGCGCCTCCAGCCCGCTAGCGCCCCCCCATCAACGCCGCCTCTGCCCTCTCCCGTGCCTCCCACCTGCCACAATCAGCTGTCTCACAGCATTGAGGAGGCTCTGGGGAGAGGTGGAGGAGCAAGGATGTGGTGCGCAGCCTCACCTCTCCCTCCCCTAGCGCCGCCGCCACCTCCTCCCTCCCTGTGCCTCCTGCCCACTGCAATCAGCTGTTTTGCAATGCACAGAAGGCTCAGAGGGGGAGGAGTGAGGACATGACTCACTCAGGTGAGGGGGTGAGAAGAGGTGGGGCAGAGGTGGGAGTGGGGCCTGGAACAGAGTCAGGGTCCAGCACCCCGTGGCTGGCACCGGTGTCGTCTTGAATAAACCACACAGTGACTAGCCAGGTGTGGAAATGTTTAATCAAAATGTTTCTTACACCATCTAACAATGGAAGGCAAGTGCAAACAGAAAAGAAAATACACAGATGAAAAATCAAGGCTTCCAACAGAAGTGGAAGAATAAGTACTTTTCTTTGAACGTAATGGTAAGGCCATGTCTTTGCCAGACGTGTATCTCTCAGTTCAAATCTTCAAACTTGCAGCGTCATTTCACTTCTAGCCATGTACATATGGATCAAGAATTCTCACGAGGTTCTGAACTGAAAACTTTGAAAAAACAAACAGATGTAGAGGCCTAGTTCTTCACCACACCAGATTTGCCAACTGATCGCAGACTGTAAGGTGAGCTTCCTATTATGTGGCCTGGCACATAGCCCATGCGAAAAAGCCCTACTCTGAAGGAGAGCCTTTAAAAACATGCCTCACTGATATGATTTCAATCCTGTCACCAGAGAACGAGAATCTACAGAAGAAAATGTCTGGCCTGCAGCTTTCACCCCACACAATAGAATGCAGAATCTCCGACCTGAACAGTGACATCGAATCTTAACTGCACTTGCATCTTCTGCAGTGTGAATATTTGAGCATCACTTTAGATGAGTCATCCGATGTACAGGATAAACCTTATCAATATTTGTCCGGACTGTGTCTGACGACTGTGTTGTAAGGGAAGAATTCCTTGATATCGTGTCACTAAAGGACAGAACTCGTGGATGAGAGCTAAAGGAGGTGTTGATGTTGGTAGTTGTGAAAAGCCACTTGCCTTTACAGAAGCTCACTGCCATTGCAATGGATGGGGCTCTGTTCATGTGTGGCTCTGCAAATGAATTTGCAGGGCTTTGTAAGTCTAACGAGAGCTTTCCCAAATTTTGGACATTTTACTGTATTATTCATCAGGAGCAACTGGTATTTAAAAATCTCAAATTTGATCATGTCATGAAACCTGTCTTGCACATTGTGAAATGCATCCAATCACACAATTTCAAAATCTAATTGAAGAACTGGATGAAGATGACTCCCCTGCCGATTTGTCATTTTATTGCGCAGTTTGATGGCTCTCGAGAGGTAACGTTATTTCCCCGGTTTTTTTTTAGCTCCTGGAACCAGTAAAATTGGTTATGTAGGAGAAGCATAGAATACATCCTGAGCTTACAGGTCCTGGGTGGGTTCTAGACTTGGCATTTCTTGCAGACATGCTGCTGCACTTGGATAAACTAAATGTGGACATACAAGAACAATTCTGGTTGCTGCCTGATCTAGTGCAAGGTGTATTTGCACTGATGAACAAACAGACAAATGCTTAAGAGAGAGCTGACACACTTTCCCTCAATGTCACAACTTCCAGCCAGATCAAAAGAAGATGCAGCAGAACCCTAAAACGGAGCACAACTAGGTATGTGAGCACGATTAAAGATCTTAAGAACAGTTTTGAGGAAACATTCCAAGATTTGCAGCAGAAAAGACCTCAAATCAGATTTCTGACTGACCTTTTTAGTGCTGAAGCCAATTGTCTGAAGCCCCCTTTAGTCACTGATGAAGCAACTTCCCAGATGGAAATAATAGAATGAAATCTGTTCAGAAGACAGAGGGGACCCTTACTTTCTGAAAATCTGTAACAAAGGATAAATACACCAACATCAGAGTTGTGGCCCTAAAATTAATCTCGATGTTTGCCTTGACCTATCTTTGAGTGTTTTCTTGACACTCAAAACATGAAATCCAAGCACTGATCTGTTTTGATAGAGAGACACTTAAGAGAACTGCTGCATGTGAACACAACTAAACACAAACCAAACCTCAAGGGAATTGCTGAATGCAAAGATTGCCAGAAGTCCCACTAAGTAAAAGATTAAATTGTTTTTGTTGTTGTTTTTATACATTTATAATGCATTGTTAATATACATGATCAACATATATAATGATTGTGTGCATATATATTTATATATGTAAGCTCTACCCTGACATCTGGGGGAAAGAATTTCAGAGAGTGTTTTTGCATAGGCATACCTACCCCATCCCAGGCTGCCGAGCTGTGCGACTGCTTTGTGACAAATGACTCAACCTCAGTTGGGTGGTACTTGCTAGACAAGGGACGTGGGTTCAAAACCGAGTGAATTGAGAGAGGCTGGGGACAGGTATCTGTGCCTGGTGGTGTAGTTGCCTTGTGGTGCCAGAAGCACCAGTTCCACCCACTCCTCTCTCCACTGTGGAATGTCAGCGTTGATTTTTTTATTCCCTTAAGAATCTAGATACAGGTGACTGAGCTGAACTCACTTTGGGCTAATGGTGCACTAGCACTGGGGCTCCTCTACTATGAGCTGAGATCACTAAGAGTTGAAATCATTAAAGAGCTGGAATTACTGAGCTGAGAGCACTGAGTACTGTGCTAACAAGTGGGGGAGCCTGAAGCTATACTGCAGAGCAGAGCAGCTGGCAGAGAGGAGTGGAGCAGTTTGTGGGGACGGCTGGAGCGGATCACGGGACAGCTGGTGGAGCAAAGCAGCTGGCAGAGCGGAATAGCTGTGGGATGAGTGGAGCAGCCCACGGAGCGAGCGGAGCCGAGCAGTTTGTGGGGACAGCTGGAGAGGATCATGGGACAGCTGGTGGAGCAGAGCGGCTGGCGGAGCGTAGTGGAGCAGTTTGTGAGGACGGCTGGAGGAGCAGAACAGCTGGTGGAGCGGAGCAGTTTCTGAGGACGGCTGGAGGAGCAGAACAGAGTGGCTGGTAAACTGGAACAGTTTGTGGAGAAGGTGGAAGCAGAACCCATGGAGAGGCAGGGCAGTTGGCCCCAGACCACGTAAGGTGCCCCTTTCTACTCAGGCTGGGGGGAGGGACCTCTGCAGATAGACTCTCGAACTTTGGGGCTGCACTGACCCAGGACAGAGACTTTTGGATTGTGGGACTTTTGGGACTGTGGGAGATTTGGGGGTTGCTGGACTCAAGAGCCCAGGGAAAAGGACACGGCCCAATTTCCTAGGGTGGGTCTTTGCTCACGGTTTGGTCTATGAACTCTAGTAGAGGTGTTTTTCCCAATTTAGTGTTTGTTGTTTATCTCATGTATTAAATCTTTTCTGCTACACCGAGACTCTGTGCTTGCGAGAGGGGAAGCATTGCCTCTTTGAGGCGCGTAGGGGTGTGTGTAAGATTTTCCCAGGTCACTGGGTGGGGGCTCGAGCTGGTTTGGCATTGGGTTATTGAAACGGAACCCCTGGATACTGAACCCAGCCCTTGTTGCTGCCAACTCAGAGTGGCAGAAGGGTTACATATATATAGCGACAAAGTTCCTCCTCTACCTTGGTGGGTCTGCGCTTATTGGCAGATTTGCTCACCTCAATGATCTTCCTCCTGGTGTCTATTAACACTTGTACTCCTCAGTCCTCCAGTAGCACACCCTCTCACTCTCAGCTCCTTGCGCCTCTTGCTCCCAGCTCCTCACACGCACACCACAAACTGAAGCAAGCTCCTTTTTAAACCCAGGTGCCCTGATTAGCCTGCCTTGATTGACTGCAGGTGTTCTAATCAGCCTGTCTGCCTTAATTGGTTCTAGCAGGTTCTTGATTACTCTAGTGCAGCCCCTGCTCTGGACACTCAGGGAACAGAAAACTACTCACCCAGTGACCAGTATATTTGCCCTCTACCAGACTCCTGTAACCCACTGGCCTGGGTCTGTCACAATAAATATATAGTGACAAAGTTCCTCCTCTACCTTGGTGGGTCCTGCCCTTATTGGCAGATTTGCTCGCCTCAGAGATTCACTATGTGGGTCAGGAAACAGCCCAGAGAACTTCCCCTCTGATAGAAGCCACAGTCCAGGTCAATTCCTCCTGTGTCTGATCAGCAGTTGGCAGGTTTGGGGGGAACCCGGGCCCGCCCTCTACTCCAGGTTCCAGCCCAGGGCCCTGTGGATTGCAGCTGCCTATAGTGCCTCCTGGTACAGTTGCATGTCAGCTACAACTCCCTGGGCTACTTCCCCATGGCCTCCTCCAAACACCTTCTTTATCCTCACCACAGGACCTTCCTCCTGGTGTCTGATAACACTTGTATTCCTCAGTCTTCCAGGGAAAAGTGATCTACTTAATCTGAGATTAATATATCTGCCTTCTAACACTCTCCTGTATCCATCTAGCCTGACCCTGTCACTATATATATATAAAAAATTTATTACTGCGGCTTTTGAAGGCACTGCTGCAGAAATCCCCTCCCCATCCCAAGATGGACTGCTCCAAGTGCGACTGTTGGTATATGTTGCTTAGACACTCTGCTGAGTGCCCTACTTCTCAGCTAATCTTCATGACATATCTTCAGCAGCTGCTCAGTAGTACCAGTCTCTCACTGGGAAGGCTGTCCATGCTCTGTGCCTGGCAGTGCTGCTAAACAGGACACGGGGCACTGGCCTTCTGCCTAAGTAAAGCATGTAGGACCAGGTGCTCTGCCCCTGGAAGTCTGTTTACAAAGATTTAAAAGCAAAGCTTGTTTTAGCAGGTGTCAAGATTACTACTGTATTGCAAACAGTGCCTGCTCCACCTGGCAGGTTCATAGAGTTCAAGGCTAGAAGGACCATCAGCTCATCCAGTCACTCAGTTCCCCCTGTACTGAGCCCGATAACGTGTGGTTGGCTACAGCAGTTTTCCAGAGAGGCAGCCAGTCTTGATCTGAGACACTGAGACGGAAAATCCACCACTGCCCTTGGGAGTTTGTGCCAATGGCTCATCACCCTCACTGGTAACAAATTGCCTTATTTCTAGTTTGAATGTGTCAGCAGTAGCGTCCAGCCATTGGTTCTTGTTTTGCCTTTCTTTGCTAGATCACAGAGACCCTTAGTACCTGGTATTTTCTCAATGTGAAAGTTCTTCTAGTCTATAATCTCATTCTTCATTTTGATAACCGAAGAGATTGAGCTCTTCAAATGGCTCACAGTAAGGCATTTTCTCCAGACCTGCAATCATTATTGTGGCTCTTTTCTGTACCCTCTCCAGTTTTCAGTGGGGACACCAGAACTGTATTCAATAGTCCTGCATCGGGCTCACCTCCCTGCTCCTGCTCACACTACTCCCCATTCTACAGCCAAGGATTGCATGAGCCTTTGTGTCCCAGCATTGCACTGGCAGCTCATGTTCAGTTACTTGTCCAAGCTCCTTTTCAGAGTCACTGCTTTCCAAGGGCACCCCAGTCATTTGCATACTCATTTTTCTCTCTGTTCTTTGGTGTTGAGCCTCTTACAGTACTGACAGGGGAAGACTCATCAGGACACTACCTGTCTTGTCCCACTCCAGTAGCACAAACCATGGCTCATGGTTCCTTACGCCATGGAGTGGCCCAAAGCAGCCTGAGAGCAACAGTGAGTTTGCCCCACAAAATCCAACATATCCCATGGCCTGCCACAGGTCTCTGGAACTTCATTGTTAAACCTGGGAACCATCTATGACCCATATATTTAACCCAGCTCTCACTACGTTTCAATTAGAGTTTTAGTAGCAACTGAATTTGCAGTAATTGTGCCAGCAAAACTCTGCTTGAACTCAGTTTGCCTAAGTAAGGACTACAGGGTCAAGCACAAGAAACTTATCTAGTGAAGCAGTAGCACATGGCCGTGGAAATTATTGAGGAAACATCTCCTAGTGGTGAAGCAACATGGGCAAGAACAACGTATCTATAAGTAAAGAGTACAGTACTAAAACCCCATGGGACGGCGGCTGCAGGTACTGGATATTAAAGCACTGTCCTGGGATGCTTTTAACCTCGGGGCTTAGATATCAATCTCAAACTGGCCTGTGAGACTGGGAAAAGAGATTTTAGCATTCCCCTGATATTTACAGCACATTTTCTGTGCTGTCAGATTATCATGGATTGCTTTGGCTGCCTCTGATTGGCTAATTTGCAACTCATCTGGCTGACAACCAAGTAACTCTCTGCTATTCCTTAAGGAAAAGTTTGCATTCCTGTTTGTAGCTACAAGCTTCTTAACCGAAGGCTTTTTTCCCCTCTAGCCTTCTCAGCACTTCAACACTCATCATTTCTGCCCTTTCACTCATTCAGTGTTTAGTTTTATTCAGTCCCAACACAGCTGAACACAAACCCCTAAACCAATGGAAATTCGAAAAAACAGACCAGAAAATTCCCACAGCACTTGGGCGCTTTGCAGACAGGATCCAGCTGAGCCACATTCACTGGGAGGCAGGAACAACCCCAGAGGAGGTCTCCGTCCTCCCATCACCACACCAGAGGGAGTAACATGTGGATGTAGGAGTTTGCAGAAGTGGCATGTACTGTGCCTCTCTGCAGGTATTCAGCTGTTACCAATTTTCTATAAAAGTCTGAGGGCAGGAGGGTGCATGGCTAAAACTCACCCTAAATCGCATTATTTTTGCTAATGTATTTCCTCCTTCCCCAAAATTGTTTCCATAGTAACATTAGAGCCATCTATGCTTAATCAGCGAAGTGAGGGATTCCTTATGGAGCTCTCTTCAGACACCCCGTGGAAAAAGTATCTCTGCAGGAGAGGCTGAGCCAGGCCAATGGGACTTCAAGGTCACAGGAGGTTCGTGGCCACGCCAGGAACTGACTGCGGATGGTTACAGCACTCAGTCCTGTGCCTTAACCACCAGAGTATCCTTGTGGTTAGAGGGCAGATTAAAGCCAGTTCTAAACTGCTAATTTGCTATGGCAGGAACCCAGCCAAAGGGGCATTACCACTGAATGCAGGAAACAAACCAAAGGTAAGTCCTCAGCAAAGGCACTAGAGATGCGCATCAGCAATGCTCCAATGGCAGGGCAGACACCTTTCACAGCAGCAGAGGCCAGACACTAAGGACCATATGGTCAAACGTAGCCACTGATTTTAGGGGCCTCCAGCGTTCAGTGCCCAAGCGGAGCTGCCTTGGCCTGCACATATAGCCCCAGCAGATGCCCACTGGACCTCCAGGGACCTTCAGTATTTCAGTCTGGGCACCCCAAAGCTCTAGCAGTCAGGCTCACTAAGTGTTGGCCTGTGTACTTAATGCACCTGGAATCCAAGTCAATGGGAGTAAGAGGTTAGCACCCCCAGCTACCACTAGGTTTAATGGCTGGGGGCTTTTCATGGGCAGGGCTGCCACAGAAGGGTTTGTATTTGCATTTTACCCCATTGCTGGAGCTTATTTTCCTGTCACTGGTAGTCACTTTCAGGAGACCCAGCTGGCTCCTTCCTCTTCAAAGCTAGACCATGCCTGTCAGCACAGCCATGAGACAGGTGGTGTGTGCGACGTGGCCTCCACGAGGAGCCCTAGGAGCCCTTGTGATTGATGCACAATTTTCTCATCCGAGCTCGGAAGGGGTCACAGATTCCAAGGGTAGAAGGACCATTGCGATCAGTCTGACCCCCATGAGACATAGGCCAGAGACCTCACCAGCCTCCTTCCCAGAACTGGTGGTGGGAATCTTCAATGGCTATTCCACGTGCACAGTGACCCCTGGACGCTGACTCAGCCACACCGGCCTGCATATTGCGGGGACAGTGCAAGGATCCCCCTGCTCCAGTTCGCCCACCCAGGACAGTTTGAGAAGTGGTCCTCGTGCCCTGCGCAGGGGACTCCAAGGCATAACTGAGTGCAGCGTGCCGACAGCAAGACAATTATACACCTGCACATGCACAAACTTGGGTGCAGAAGTGCTATGAAAAGCCTTCTAGTTCTTTGCTGAGATGTCAGGGCAGGCAAGCTAGGAAGGACACACTGAGAAAGAAAACAGATTTACCAGCGCTTGTGGTGGAGCTGTGGGTGAGTCATACCTGCCATCCCCTCCCTTCTATATGGTATGTGTACGTTCTGTCCCTAAAGGGAAACAAGGATGCGTTAATTAGACAACCGTCAGAACGACACCCAGCCTGGCACACGGCCAGGCGAACTCATTACATCAGCAGCGAGCTCTTTGAAGTGCTGCAGCAGCTAGTGAGAAGCCAGGGACAGAGAGGGAAGCCAAGTATCCTCAGCCTCTGTTCTCGCCAGGCTTCGTGTGAGCTCTAGAACCGGTGGGTTTGAATAAGAGCGGATGTTCCTGCCTCGGCGAGCTGAATGCCAAACCTGAATTACCAGCAGTGTGTGTGGCTGAACAGCCAGCCAGGTGACAGTGTGCTGCAGGTTTTTCAGGTACCTGCTTGTCACACACACAGATAGGCTTGTTATCAGGGGCAACCGCCCGCACAGCTACTTAAACAGGCGCATAGGACACTGGATTTTTGAGAACGATACGGTCACTTACAGCTCCAGGTGAGTGCAAACTGTGACTTGAATGCAGTGGCTTTAGTGAGAACCCAGGGTGGAACTGAGGACTGTTAGGGACTCTGCTGCAGCAAGAGGGAAGCAGAGGGGTGTGGGGATGAGGGCCAGAACTGTACTGGCACCACCCTGCACAGGTACTGGTGGAAGAAAGTGCCCAGGTGCAGAAAGAGGTGTGTAATAGCACCAGGTGTTGCAGCACTTCACAATGTTAAAAGGTAGGGAGTTGGCTCTGCTGGCTGTTGTTGCATTCAGATTATTATTTCTTCTGCTTTTACCAGATATTTTGCTATAAATATGGAGCTGCTGAAGCCAGCTGGAGATTAATTAGATGCTGCATGTTACTATTTTACATGATCACTGATTAAGATAGTTTATGTATTAAGGAGCAGATTCTGTTACCTTGTTTACAGTGACTGGTACCGTATTGTGTGTGTCATCCCCCCCCCCCCCAGCTGAGTTCAGAACCAATGGTAGCTGGTGTCAGCAGGACCACCAGCAAAAGTACGGTATGCCTCAACAAGAGTAAAGGTGGCAGAACCGAGCCCTGGACCAGGACATGTTGCTGAAGCAGAGAAAAGGACGGACATGCTCTGGGGGCTTTTTCAGCTTTTCACATTTGCCTTTTGGTTGCTAGTGGTTTGTTGTTTTGATCCTCCCAGTGGCAGGAAAAAGGGGATATCTAAAAATAGCCACTTAAACATTCAGTCAGGGTAGAGCCCACGGACAGCTGAGTGATTGTGTTTGAAGAATAGATAGCAGGGGGTTCAGTGAGACAGAGCACAGCAGTGGGGGTCAGTCAGTGCTGCTGCAGCTTAGCAAAGCATGAAATATTAAAAAGAGGCCAAACTTCAAGTGAGAGTTATCGCTCAGTAAATATTGACAGAAGCAGCCACCAGCCAGATATTGCGCGTAGCGTTCAAATGACCCAGTGGAGAGGATAGGTGTTGTTTGTAACGACTCACCAGGGAGTACAGAACACCGTTAACCCTTTGTATGACCATTGTGTATAATGTCCGAGCACCAGAACCGAGATTACTGCTTCCTGTGGCGGAGAGGATTTCAGCAAGGCAGGAAACTAGAGCTGGGTTGTACTTAGTTGAAATTGCAATATTATCTATTGCATAAAAGGACGAGCCTTTGGCGATAGCTTGCAGGTAGCAGGCGAATCTGGCACTCAGACACTAAGGCCCAGAACCTCAAAGAAATGGAGGCATCTGACTCCCATTGAAATCATTGAGCCTATGATTTAGGTGCCTTGAAAGCACTTGGCCTGGCTTTAGAAAGCCAGTCATTTCTGCTGCTTGCACTCAGGACTGGCTCTAGGCACCAACAAAGCAAGCACGTGCTTGGGGTGGCCCAACCAGGGGCTGCATTCCGACCATTCTTTTTGCTTGAGCAGTTGCGCTCTCAGAGCTTGGGGCGGCAAAAAGCCTAGAGCCGGCCCTGTTTGCTCTGTCAGGACCAGCCCTACGCATGAAGACTATGGTCTGTCCCATGGTCAATAGCTGTGATTCAGTTGCCTGTGGAACCAGGGCTCAATGAGAACCCTACAGTACATTGCTTGAGATGACTCAGGTACTTTGTGAACAATGTGTGTTTGCAGGATGCAGATTACAGCCTGGGGCCCCTTTGAGAGGAAAGATGCTTTATAATGTGGGGGAGGAGGGGGGTCAGTTTGGGCCTAACTCTGCTCACCGTGAAGCCAGTGGGAGTTTCAGCACTGACATCCATGGGGTGAGGCCAGCACTGAATGCTCTCGGAAAGCTCACTCCTTAGGGGCTACTTTTCAGCAGTGAGGAGCACCTACCCCCAAGAGACGTCACTGGACCCCACAAAGGCTCAGCACCTCCGGCCCCCAGACCTGATACAAACCTCAGGGTTGGCAATAGGACTCTGCAAACTTGTGGCAGGGCAGGCTGCTCTAAACTCTTGTTCCAAAGAAATATTTTCAGGCAAACGCACCCCCGCAATGGGTGCCGAAGGCCTCTTCTGCATGCAGCATTCTCTGAGTGAGCAGGCACAGCGCAGAGGGGCTCTCTCCAGAACCTAGCACCAGCTCAATCTGCTTTTCCTCCGGGAAACCAGTCAGGCTGCTGAGTTTGCTGCCAGAGACAGTGCTGCCTTAGCTGAGCGAAGCGTGCCCAGGAGGCTGTGTGCCTGGGGAAGGAAGGTTCACCTAGTATTAGGGTTCTGTTCAAAACGGGGGCAGCTCCTGTCGGCAGCCCCCTCTTGCAGTGCACTGTGAAGGCAGGCGATGCTCGTTGGCTTTAGTGCACCTGGGAGCCCGAGGGAGGGACCCTGGGATAGAGAGAGCATTGTAAGGAGGGGTAGGGCAGCAGAGATAGTCTTGGCCCGTGTTCATTGCATAAGGGAGAGGGGCGAATTGTTCCTTTATTTTCACTCTCATGCCATAGAAAGGGAAACGCTCTGACTTTGTTACGAGACTCTGAGGATGAGCTTTTGGTTAAAAAGGGTAAAAGAGGTGGGAAGCACTTTGTTTACACATAGGCTCTCGCACATGCACTCCCCACCACTGATTTCTCTAACGTGACTGAATCAGCCGTGACAAGCAGCGCTACCGGGGAGTGGGGGCGCTGGTAGAAGACACCTCTGTTCTCTATGAAGTGGCCGTCCTTGGTCGTTTGGAGTAAAGGCGTCGCCTCAGCAGATACACTGACCCTCTGCAAAGCCTCAGTGAATCTGACGTCTGTATTTATGGCTTGGAGGTGCTTGCTTTTTTTTTTTTTTTAAACCCTGAAATTGCATGAGATCTGGATTTCACCTAGTGTTTCACTGTTTGGCTGAGAGTGACTGTGAGAAGACCAGTCTGGAGAGGAAGGCTGTTCCAGCATTTAAGGCATTACCCTGGGGTGCAGAAGACCTAGGTGCCCAGTCATGTAGCTTCTCTGTGCCTCAGTTTCTTCATCTGAACAGTGGGGATAATGGCCCTGCCCCATTTCACAGGGGTGGTGTGAGGATTAACATGTTAAATACTGGGAGATGCACAGCTAATACAGTGATAAGAATCATATAAATAGTCACCTAAGTGCCTCTGCAGAAATATTTTCAAAGTCCATCCAACTACAAAGCTATCTGGGTTTACGTGAACCCAGCAGCACTGCTCTGTAGGGCTTGGCTTACGCAAATCCCACATCTTTTCTTTACATTCATTTTTAAAACCCCTAACAGTTAATAGCTGTTTAGCCATATGACAAATCACTTGCCCCGTTAGCACATTTCTGAATGCAGAAGCCTGCCATTTGCCCCCAGAGGCCCTGGCACAGCCCCAGCGTGACACCTGCTTGCACTGGGGTAGGTTCTATCTGACTGGTCCTTCACTTTAATACCTCCACTTGGAAATCTAGGGCGAGATCCTCAGCTGATGTAAATCAATCCAGTGAAATCAGGGGGTCATAGAACTGGAAGGGACCTTGAGAGGTCATCTAGTCAAGTCCCCAGCACTCAAGAATGGACTAAGTATTATCTAGACCAGGGGTTAGCAACTTTTCACCAGTGCTGTGCCGAGTCTTCATTTATTCACTCTAATTTAAGGTTTCACGTGCCGGTAATACATTTTAATGTGTTTTAGAAGGTCTCTCTCTAAGTCTATAATATATAACTAAACTATTGTTGTATGTAAAGTAAACAAGGTTTTCAAAATGTTTAAGAAGCGTCATTTAAAATTAAATTAAAATGCTGATCTTACGCCGCCAGCCTGCTCAGCTCCCTGCCAGCCTGGGGTTCTGTTCACCTAGGCTGGCAGCCGGCTGAGCAGGGCCTGCGGCCAGGACCCCAGAACGGGGCAGGGGGTTCAGGGGTCAGGGCAGAGGGCTGGGGTAGGGCGGTTCAGAGATCAGGGCAGAGGGCTGGGTGTGTGGGGGGGTTCAAGGCAGAGGGATGGGGCTGTGGAGATGCAGGGCAGAGGGCTGGGTGTGTGTGTTGGGTGGGGGGTTTCAGGGCAGAGGGCTGGGGGCATGGGGGTGCAGGGCAGAATGCTGAGTGTGGGGGGGTCAGGGCAGAGGGATGGGGCTGTGGGGATGCAGGGCAGAGGGCTGGATATGTGGGGGGGGGTTCAAGGCAGAGGGATGGAGCTGTGGGGATGCAAGGCAGAAGACTGGGTGTGGGGGGCTCAGGGCAGAGGGATGGGGCTGTGGGGATGCAAGGCAGATGGCTGGGTATGTGTGTTGGGTGGGGGGGGTTCAGGGCAGAGGTCTGGGGGCGTGGGGGTGCAGGGGAGAATGCTGAGTGTGTGTGGGGTCAGGGCAGAGGGATGGGTGTGTGTTTTGGGTGGGGGGGTTCAGGGCAGAAGGCTGGGGTGTGTGGGTGTGTGCAGAGCAGAATGCTGAGTGTGGGGGGGTCAGGGCAGAGAGATGGGGGCATGCGGGTGCAGGGCAGAAGACTGGATGTGTAGGGCGTCAGGGCTGAGGCATCGGGCTGTGGGGGTGCAGGGAAGAGGGCTGGGTGTGTGTTGGGGTGGGGGGGTTCAGGGCAGAGGACTGGCGGTATGGGGGGTGCAGGGCAGAAGGCTGGGTGTGGGGGGGTCAGGGCAGAGGGCTGGGGTGCTCAGCCCATAGGGGTGCTCCCAGCACCCTGCCCTGAGCTGCTCACAGCAGGGGCTGGAAGGGATATGCCCTGTTCCACCCCCTTCCCCAAGGCTCCATCCCTACCTCTCTGTCTCCTCTACGGAGCTGTGTGCACGCTGCCTGCTTCCCCCTCACCCTCGCCAGCACCATCAGCTGATTGGCGCAGGGATGGAGAAGGGGCAGGGCAGGAAAGCACCGCGCTGGGGGAAGAAGCAGGAGGAGGGGGAAGCTTGGCTGCCGCAGAACCAAGCTTCTGCCTCCTGCCCTTCAGGGGAGAGCGGTGGGCGGGGAAGGCTGAGTTAGGCTGAGGGCCAGGACTGCGGCAGGCAGCTGCGTGCCACTTAAAATCAGCTCGGGTGCCGTGTTTGGCACCCGTGCCGTAGGTTGCCGACCCCTGATCTAGACCATCCCTGACAGGTGTTTGTCTAAAAACCTGCTCTTAAAAATCTCCAATGACAGAAATTCCACAACCTCCCTAGGCAATTTATTCCAGTGCTTAACCACCCTGACATTTAGGAAGTTTTTCCTAATGTCCAATCTAAACCGCCCTTGCTGCAATTTAAGCCCATTGCTTCTTGTTCTATCCTCAGAGGTTACGAAGAACAATTTTTCTCTCTCCTCCTTGTACCAACATTTTATGTACTTGAAAACTGTTAGCACATCCACTCTGTCTTCTCTTCTCCAGACTAAACAAACCCAATTTTTTCAATCTTCCCTCACAGATCATGTTTTCTAGACTTTTAATCATTTTTGTTGCTCTTCTCTGGACTTTCTCCAATTTGTCCACATCTTTCCTGAAATGTGGTGAGCAGAACTGGACACAATACTCCAGTTGAGGCCTAATCAGCGTGGAGTAGAGCTGAATAATTACTTCCCGTGTCTTGTTTACAACAATCCTGCTAATCATAGAATCATAGAATTTCAGGGTTGGAAGGGACCTCAGGAGGTATCTAGTCCAAGCCCCTGCTCAAAGCAGGACCAATCCCCAACTAAATCATCCCAGCCAGGGCTTTGTCAAGCCTGACCTTAAAAATCTCTAAGGAAGGTGATTTTTCCACCTCCCTAAGGAACCCATTCCAGTGCTTCACCACCTTCCTAGTGAAAAAGTTTTTCCTAATATCCAACCTAAACCTCCCCCACTGCAACTTGAGACCATTACTCCTTGTTCTGTCATCTGCTACCACTGAGAACAGTCTAGATCCATCCTCTTTGAAACCCCCCTTCAGGTAGTTGAAAGCAGCTTTCAAATCCCCCCTCATTCTTCTCTTCTGCAGACTAAACAATCCCAGTTCCCTCAGCCTCTCCTCATAAGTCATGTGCTCCAGCCCCCTAATCAGTTTTGTTACCCTCCGCTGGACTCTTTCCAATTTTTCCACATCCTTCTTGTTGTGTGGGGCCCAAAACTGGACACAGTACTCCAGATGAGGCCTCACCAATGTCGAATAGAGGGGAATGATCACATCCCTCGATCTGCTGGCAGTGCCCCTACTTATACAGTCCAAAATGCCATTAGTCTTCTTGGTAACAAGGGCACACTGTTGACTCATATCCAGCTTCTCATCCACTGTAACCCCTAGGTCCTTTTCTGCAGAACTGCTTCCTAGCCATTCGGTCCCTAGTCTGTAACAGTGAATGGGATTCTTCCATCCTAAGTGCAGGACTCTGCACCTGTCCTTGTTGAACCTCATCAGGTTTTCTTTTGGCCCAGTCCTCTAATTTGTCTAGGTCCCTCTGTATCCTATCCCTACGCTCCAGCATTATCTACAACTCCTCCAAGTTTAGTGTCATCTGCAAACTTGCTGAGAGTACAGTCCACGCCATCCTCCAGATCATTAATGAAGATATTGAACAAAACTGGCCCCAGGACCGACCCTTGGGGCACTCCGCTTGAAACAGGCTGCCAACTAGACATGGAGCCATTGATCACTACCCGTTGAGCACGACAACTTAGCCAGCTTTCTATCCACCTTATAGTCCATTCATCCAGCCCATACTTCTTTAACTTACTGGCAAGAATACTGCGGGAGACAGTATCAAAAGCTTTGCTAAAGTCAAGGAATAACACATCCACTGCTTTCCCCTCATCCACAGACCCAGTTATCTCCTCATAGAAGGCAATTAGGTTAGTCAGGCATGACTTGCCCTTGGTGAATCCATGGTCACTGTTCCTGATCACTTTCCTCTCCTCTAAGTGCTTCAGAATTGATTCCTTGAGGACCTGCTCCATGAATTTTCCAGGGACTGAGGTGAGGTCCTGTAGTTCCCTGGATCCTCCTGCTTCCCTTTTTTAAAAATGGGCACTACATTAGCCTTTTTCCAGTCATCTGGGACCTCCCCCGATCGCCATGAGTTTTCGAAAATAATGGCCAATGGCTCTGCAATCACATCCGCCAACTCCTTTAGCACCCTCGGATGCAGTGCACCCAGCCCCATAGACTTGTGCTCTTCCAGTTTTTCTAAATAGTCCCAGACCACTTCTTTGTCCACAGAAGCCTGGTCACCTTCTCCTCAAACTGTGCTGCCCAGTGCAGCAGTCTGGGAGCTGACCTTGTTTGTGAAGACAGAGGCAAAAAAAGCATTGAGTACATTAGCTTTTTCTACATCCTCTGTCACTAGGTTGCCTCCCTCATTCAGTAAGGGGCCCACGCTTTCCTTGACTTTCTTCTTGTTGCTAACATAGCTGAAGAAACCCTTCCAGGGCCGCCCAGAGGGCGGGGGGCAAGTGGGGCAATTTTACCCAGGCCCTGGGCCCCGCAAGGGCCCCCATGAGAGTTTTTCGGGGCTACTAGATCGGGGTCCTTCACTCGCTCCAGGGGCCCCGAAAAACGCTCTCGAGGCCCAGGCCCTTGGAGCTTCTTCCGCTCTAGGTCTCCAGGAAGGACCCCATGCTGCCGAATTACCGCTGAAGACCTGGCACTTCGGCAGCAGGTCCCGCTTCGGTGGTAATTCAGCGGCGGGGGGACCCCCACCACGGGTCTTTGGGGCACTTCGGCAGTAGGTCCTGGAGTGGAAGGACCCCCCGCCGAATTACTGCCGAAGCGGGGGCCCCCTGCCGCTGAAGACCCCAGGCCCCCTGAATCCTCTGGGCGGCCCTGAACCCTTCTTGTTACTCTTAACCTCTCTTGCTAGCTGCAACTCCAAGTGTGATTTGGCCTTCCTGATTTCACTCCTGCATGCCTGAGCAATATTTTTATACTCCTCCCTGGTCATTTGTCCAATCTTCCACTTCTTGTAAGCTTCTTTTTTGTGTTTAAGATCAGCAAGGATTTCACTGGTAAGCCAAGCTGGTCGCCTGCCATATTTACTATTCTTTCTACACAGTGGGATGTTTTTTTCCTGTAACCTCAATAAGGATTCTTTAAAATACAGCCAGCTCTCCTGGACTCCTTTCCCCAACATGTTATTCTCCCAGGGGATCCTGCCCATCAGTTCCCTGAGGGAGTCAAAGTCTGCTTTTCTGAAGTCCAGGGTCTGTATTCTGCTGCTTGCCTGTTTGTTCTATTGACTGTTTCTTAATTTTTTTTTCAGTTTTGTTTTGTGGGGATTTTTAATGACCAGTTTTGATCCATACAGGAATGTTTATCCCCAAATCAAAACATTGTATTGACATTTTAAAAAAATGTTTTGAACACGTGACAATTTTAAAAGCAAAAAGTACTGTTTTAAGCAAATCTGCTGAAAATTCAGCAAACAAAACACTGTTATGTAAACAATGGAATAGCGTTTGCCCTAATTTCTGCAAGATTTTAAATCATGATGATCTGTCCCATTGGAAATGGAAAAGCCACCTTAGTGCTTACAACAGCACTCACTCCAGGACTTACTCAGTGACACCTGGCCTGTAATGCTTCAGTCATTACAGAGTTACAGAAGAGTCACTTTGTGAATGGTGACGAGTAACAATTCTCCTAGGCTCTCTATGCAAGGTATTTATTAGTGGGAGTTTAGACTGACTACACTACAGCTGCGTGGCAAAGATTTGAGAGAGTTATTCAGCTCACTCTAACAAAGTGCCAATCTGTTTTCTTCTGTGCACCTGTCCGGTTTCTGGCCCGTGTTACGGGGAGTCTCTAATCCAACACTCAGAGCTGGACATTATTTTACTGGTGCACAGCCTTGTGAGGCACGAGTCAGTGCCATGGTGCGTGTAGCATGGCCTTGTGACTAGGGCACAGACCTCTGGGCAGGCTGCACTAGTGTGCCCGCCTTTGCTAGCACTGATGGTGCTAAATCAGCACTGGAGCAATGGGGGAGAATTTCAGGGAAGCCTCAGGTAGCCCCAACCCCTGTGGATAGCACAGAACACACGTACACCAGGGAAATAGCTTACCCAACAGCAGAGACGAGGCCACGAGCCGTTTGAAAGCTTCTGCCTTTGGGGGCTCTATAGCCTGTGTCTACACTGCACACTAAGCGTGGGTCTGGGGGACCCAATCTTGGGAACGCAGCATTTCCAAGCCCAAGCTCGAGCCTCCACACCGCATTGGAAATCTGGGTTTACCATTGCTGGAGCCTGGTCTCACAGCCCTGCTAATGCATCCACACTGCACTGCACTGCCCTACGGTCTCGGGTCTGCAGCTAGACCGGCATCCATGCTGCAAAGTGACAGGGTTTGGCCCTAGGTCACACCAGGAACTAGGCTCTGGCCCCCTCCGCAGGGTCCTAAGACCCACATCCTGAGTGTCTGATTCTGTGTGGACCAGAGTGGGGATAGCCTCAAACCTGTGTCCGGGCCTGGGTTTAGTGTGCAGTGTAAACACACCCTCTGAGCTTGAGGTTACCATGTGTTTCCAAAGTCGGGGGAGCCCGATCAAAGCCTCAGACTGGGGCTAGTGAGGGAAAGGGAATCGGCAGGCTGAGGGCCACAGACCCTGAGGCCAGAGGTCATGAGTGGTGAACACTGAACAGCAGCCCCTGACACTCCTGAGCCTGAAGTCATTGCAGGGATATCCCTCCCCTTGGAAACTGCTTTGCCACTGAGCTACCTCTGGCTCCAGTCACTCCCTGGAGAGTGCTAAAAGAAACAAAACAGCTATAAAGCTGAACTGGGGAAACAAATATGCATGTGTTAAATTTCATATGCAAATTGGCAGGCATAAAATTAACACATTTTAAAGAACGACTGTTTACTGAGTACTGTCAGCATGCCCAGGGCTCTGAGCCTATCACAGCTGGCCCCAGCCCTGCCAGGGGAGCTTGCACCCCAAACGGGCTCCAGATCGCCCCAGGGCCATGGTGCTGGGCCCAGTGCTGTCGGCCACAGACGCTGTGCCAGATGAAGGCCCAGGAGGCCGGATTAACCTTTTGTGGGCCTTTTGTGGGCGCCCATGGAGGCAATGGAGCATGGCGCGGGGAGGTTATTCCCTGGAGCGAGGGGCCAGCCAGAGACAATGGGGCATGGCATGGCAGGGGCCCGCCCAATACAAGGGCACTATTTACAAACCAGCAGTTGCCAGAAGCACAGTGGCCTGCCCAGCCTGGTGCTGCCAGTGTGCCCCTTTCCCTCGGGGACGGGCTCATGCCAAGCTCACCCACCCAATATCCCCCAATTCCCTATGGCCAGAGCCCCCCTGGACCCACTATGCCCAGCGCCCCCCAGACCCAGCACCCAAATGCACAGCACCCTGCACACAACCACCCCTGCCCAGCGCCCCCCTGCCCACAGCCCCACCTTAACTGCCCAGCACCCCCCATAGAACCCCCACTCCCTAGTGCCCCAACACACACACATCCTCCCCACCCCTTCACAGCCCAGCACCCCCAGACTCTCCACAGACCCACTCCCCCAAGCCCTGCCTCCCAGCCTTGCTGGGAGGTGACTGTGTCTGCCAGGCTGAGCTGCCAGTGCAGCCAGGCCCCGGAATTGCTCCTGCCTCTTGGGAATGGCACGATCAACCAGGCCAGGACCTGCCCCAGCTGGGGTCCCTCAAGACGACCTTGCCTGGAGGGGCCCTCTCAAGCCCTCCACACTGTTTCTTCCCCTCACCTGCCCCTGGGCGGCTGAGACTGGCCAGGCTTCTGCACCAGTTCCAGACAAGTCAGCTCTGGGGAGACAGGGGGGGCCCTGCAGGTGGTGGGAAGCTGAGACTGTCAAGAGCTGGAGGTGCACTGGGGGCTGAGAGGACCGGGGTGGGGCCAGGGGGCAGAGAGGAGCCCTCGGCCAGGCTGGGGGGCAGGCCGAGAGGAGCAAGGGGTGTGGGGGGGAGCCAGCAGGGGTCTCGGGGCGCAGTGCAAGTGGAGCAGGCCGGGGCTTCTTCTGCGTATGGGCCTGGCTCCATGGAGCCACTGGTGCCATTGTAAACTTGGCTCTGGCCTAGCCTGAAGCAGTGAGATTAGTGACGCTCAACAGAATGTCATGGGCAGGGTCTGAACACCGAGCAGGAAGGAAGGGCGGCATTCCAGGCCTGGGGCCTGGCAAGAGATGAAACCGAGGACAAAGGCAATAGGGAGGACATGACAGTAGAGACTGGAGGGGTGGGAGCTGGAGGAAAACACATCTCCCTCCAAACAGCACAGACAACCTGCCCAGGCTGGGCTTGTAGCTGACACACACGTAGGGCAAACCAGTCTAGCTCGCCCTGCACACCCAAGCAGATACTAGACAGCCGTGCTACATGGAAACCAGCCCTATCTCCGCAGTGGGAGGCTAGAGAGCTGGACTGGGGGAGGAACCATCGCGACTCCACTGTACGGCGAGACACGACAGCTTTCCTTTGGGTGGGTTCCACCGTGCCCAGACCTCATAGAGCTGCAGAACAGCAGACAGCCAGAAATATCTGGTTTTGGAGCAGGTCTGAAGATGGGGCAGAGAGACAGATGGACATTTCCAAACAGCTGATGGCAGAGGAAAGCGGGATGCAAAGACCTGGGTCAGCCCCTGTTCTGCCCCTGACTCCCTGGGGCCCTGTGCTCAACACTTACTCTCCCCTGTGTTCCAGCTCCCACCTGTGTAATGAAGCTAACAGTCTGGCCCCACCCCATGAGGTGTCAGGAGGGCAAATGCATTGAGCAGCGCGAATGCTCAGGCTGCATGGGAATGGGGCCTGTATAGGTGCTTAGACAGGTGCCTGGCGTCTGGGAGGGAACACTTTGCCCCTGGCTCCTCACCCCACACAACGGAGATGGCGGAGAGGCAGCGATTCCTCTAGGCCAGGGGAACGCCCGTGAAGAGCGTTACATCAACCTTGTAGCCAGTGGTGCTGGAAGAGTGAGGCCTAGCGGTTGCTTCAGGGCGCTGAGGCTCCAGCCCAGAGTGCCTGGGGCAATGACTCTAGGTGCAGGGGTCACTGGGGGCTGCTCCCTCACCAGGGAAGACCGCTCTGGCCTAGCATGGCCAGCACCAGCTTCTTTGGAGAGCCTGCCCTTTTCCTGAGTGCTCGTCTCTGGGCGCACACAGGACACCACCTCCTGGCCGGGGTTGGAATTCGCCCTTCCCTGCTCCTTCCAGTTCAGCCAGAAGCATCAGGGTTTCCAGCTCGCTCCCTTGCTGGATCGCAGGCAGGGAACTGGCCTTCGGCAAACGACACCGGTGGCCAGTGAGACAATTCCAGGCATTGAGATGGACTCAGCCAGCCTGGGAAATCCAGTACTCAGGTACTCGCAGGACCATTTACTGCCTTCTAGCCCCACAAGGCAGTTACAATCAGCCGGGTTGTCCTTTGCTTGCCAGCCTAAATTTCAGCCTATACAGGCTATTTTAATTAAGGAGCCTACATCCAGATTTAGGTTTCCAGTTTGGGGCCACTATCTTTTCGGACAAACACCACCTGTCAAAGTTGCGGCAGGTCTGTGTCTACACTGCAGTCAGGAGGTGCGACTGCAGCATGTCTACACATACTGTATCTGAGTTCCCATTGATCTAGAGCGAGTGGCTCAACTACACACCCAAGTCCCGAATGGGGCTAGCCATGCCCCTGCCCTTGCTGCCATAGCTTCACTGCTATCATCTCTTGAGCCGCCTTGGAGCTAGCTTGATCCAAACTGGCTCGGGTATGTCTATATGTGCTGCCTCCCCACTGCCGGGTAGGAAAACCTCCTTACCTGGGGAGGTTGTGAAGGCTAGGACTATGACAGCGTTTAAAAGAGAACTGGATAAATTCATGGTGGTTAAGTCCATAAATGGCTATTAGCCAGGCTGGGTAAGGAATGGTGTCCCTAGCCTCTGTTTGTCAGAGGATGGAGATGGATGGCAGGAGAGAGATCACTTGATCATTACCTGTTAGGTTCACTCCCTCTGGGGCACCTGGCATTGGCCACTGTCGGTAGACAGGATACTGGGTTAGATGGACCTTTGGTCTGACCCGGTACGGCCGTTCTTATGTTCTTATGTTCGTCTCTCAACTGCATGCTCTGTTGGAGTCACTCATATTTCTAAGCAAAGTACTCCACATTGCTGATCAGGCAGGACGACACTGGCTTTCCTGTAGCTGGGTGCTGGAGAACGCAATAGAAAAGCATGCTACTCATTTTGTTTGTGTGGGTCACTAGTGAGGGAGAGGCAGTAATTAAGTTTGCACAAGCAATGATGTCCTATTCCTCTCACTAGGTAAGCGAATTGTTTGGTCGTTCTTTTGTTTTGTAACAAGGAGAAATGAGCTGGTCCCACCCATTTCACACATCAGTACATCCCAGAGCCACGTGGGTGGTTACTGTCCTGCAGCATTCTCGGACACAGGAAAGAACCTCTGTGTTTGAGCAATGCATTTTACCATTAGTGTTCAACCAATGAGTCATGTGATGGTGGAGGTTGCACAGCTGGGGCACAGTGTTATTTATAACCACTTTCCATATTGCCAAACAATGATTTCACTAGCAAATGCTGCCTTCTGCAGAAGTGGCTCCAACAGGAGTTTCCAGACAGGGTGTTGGCAGCAGAAAGATCAAAGGGTATTGAGACAGAGGGTAGCATTTCAAAAGACCCTCTGTGACCAGAGCCGGTGCAAGGATGTTCTGCACTCTAGGTGAAACTTCCACCTTGCGCCCTCCCCCGTCCCCGAGCCCCCACCCTGAGGCGCCCCCCACGGCAGCTCCCCCCTTCCACCCTGAGGTGCCCCCCTGTGGCAGCTCCCCACCCCCCACCCTCCGCCCTGAGGCATGCCCCCAATCCCAGTTCACCCCTGCTCCGCCTCCATCCCAAGCACGCCATCGCTGCTTCACTTCTCCTGCCTCCCAGGCTTGTGGCGCCTAAGCTGATTGGTGCCGCAAGCCTGGGAGGCGGGAGAAGTGAAGCAGCTCACCCCTGCCCTACCTCCTCCCCCAACACGCCATCTCTGCTTCACTTCTCCTGTCTCCCAGGCTTGCTGCGCCAGTCAGCTTAGGGGCAGGGAGTTCCCCTTCATGCTGCCCCATCCCCCTTACTTGCTGCAGGCAGCCCTCTCGGTGCTCCCCTGCCCCAGCTCCCTCCGCCTAAATGCAGGCGGTGACAGGCTGCAGTCACTGCCGAAGAAAATGCCGCCTCCCAAATCCTAGTGCCCTAGGCGACCACCTAGGTCGCCTAAATGGTTGCACCGGCCCTGTCTGTGATTTACGAGCATTTGCCCCGTTTTCAGAAATGCCTTTGGCAGTTAGGAGTCATAGTCCCATCAGCTTTCAATAAGACCTTGGCACTTTAGAGATTATGACTGTCAGCCTCGAGAGAGCCACCCTGATTTGTGGGCCTGGGGGGTTGTACCAAGTCCTTCTGGGACATGAAAATAAAGCTGCTACACGGGGGTCCTGAGAGAGGCCAATATTCCTAGCAATATATGGTGACAAAGCAGGATACAAGGTTTGATTTTGAAGTCAGAATCTGCTGCCTTTTCACAGCAAGTTCAAGCCAGATCTTCATTGTGTTTTGGAGAAGGGGAGTAGGAATGGGGAGAGTGGAATTTCCACCTCCACAAGTACACCTGTGCCTGGAGACCATTTTTTCTCAGCTGGTGGAGCAGTCAGCTGTCCATGACTCTAATCCAGGCCAGCTCCAATGAGATGCCATGGGGACCTTTCTAGAAACATGTGGCTCTAGCCTCCCTCTCTCCCCCATTAAAACCTTAGTCATGTCCATCTTTCAAGAACTTAACTTTTAAATTCCCTGGTCACCATTGCAGGCAGTTCTTCCCCATTTCCCAGCACTCAGAGTCCGTGGGAACAAGGAACCACGCACACCTTTTATTTGGGAAAAACACAGTCACTATATATTTACCTGCAGTAAAATGGGCAAAACCCAAGCTGTCCAATTCTGGTCACTGGTGTATAGAAAGGATGTGGAGAGACGAGCGACAAAGATGATCAAAGGGATGGAATGCAGCCATATGAGCAAAGGCTGAAGGAACTGGGTATGTTTAGTCTGGACAAGAGGAGATTAAGGGGTAGATATGAAAGCTGTCTTCAGATACTTGAAAGGCTGCCATAAAGAAGATGGAGAGAAGTTGTTCTCTCTTGCCACAGAGGGCAGGACAAGAGGCAATGGGACCAAATTACAGCACAGCAGATTTAGATTAAAGCTCAGGAAAAACTTCCCAACTGTCAGAACAGTAGGACAATGGAACAGATGCCTATGGAGGTTGTGGAAACTCCTTCACTGGAGGTTTTCAGAAGGAGGCTGGACAGAGCTACCTGTCTCAAATGATTTAGACACAACAAATCCTGCATCTTGGCAGGGGGTTAGACTGACCCAGGCAGTCCCTTCTAACCCTGTGACTCTATGATCACACTCCACAATCCCAGTTATTAGGTGTCCTGCTTGTTGTGGGCCCACATCCATCTAAAACCTCACTCACAGATCACATTAGGCCCAGTGCTCATCAAGTGGGCGCTAGGAGGTGACTCCTCAGCCAGGCTGCTCTGTACCAGCAACACCCACCCCACCAGGTCCCCTGCTGATCTGTGACTGTCTCAGCCAGTTGAGCTCCTGCCCCAGCACTCAAGGCACACATGATGTTCAGCTCTAGCTCTGTCGCCATTGCGCAGGCCCCACGAAGTTCATCTCTGCCACCAGGAAGCCCAGTGCAGTGAAGACAGCCCTATGGAGGGTCCAGGGTCCCCAGACAGGGCCGGCTTTAGGGCAGTTCCTCGGATTCCAGGGAATTGGGCCCCGCACCCTCCACCGAAGTGCCGCCGGAAACAGCGGCAACTGATTGAGCTGCCGCCGAATTGCTGCCGTCTTCGGTGGCATTTCGGCAGCAGCTCTTTCGAATCGGGCCCCGCATTACCTAAAGCCAGATCTATCCCCAGGTACAAAACCCAGAGCCAGACAGGACTCCTGGTCAAACCACTTCCCTTTCCAGCACAGCCCCTCTCTTCCTTTTGGAAGCATGCATTCCCAGCCTATCAAACCACACACAATCTGTCATCTCAGGGTGACCCACTTCCTACTGGGCGTATCTTGCACAATTCAAATGTCTTTTCATAACCAGCCATGTTAACAAACTGCTGTCATTCCTAGAAACAGAACACAAACAGATTCCAGACAATGCAACACAACACACCATAGAATCATAAAATCATAGGATATCAGGGTTGGAATGGAACTCAGGAGGTCATCTAGTCCAACCCCCTGTTCAAACCAGGACCAATCCCCAACTAAATCATCCCAGCCAGGGCTTTGTCAAGCCTGACCATAAAAATCTCTGAGGAAGGAGATTCCACCACCTCCCTAGGTAACCCATTCCAGTGCTTCACCACTCTCCTAGTGAAAAAGTTTTTCCTAATATCCAACCTAAACCTCTCCCACTGCAACTTGAGACCATTGCTCCTTGCTCTGTCTTCTGGTACCACTATGCACAGTCTAGATACATCCTCTTTGGAACCCTCTTGGAGCACTCCACTTGATACCGCTCCCAACTAGACATGGAGCCATTGATCTCTACCCATTGAGCCCGACGATCTAGCCAGCTTTCTATCCACCTTATAGTCCATTCATCCAGCCCATACTACTTTAACTTGCCAGCAAGAATGCCAGGGGAGACCATATCAAAAGCTTTGCTAAAGTCAAAGAATAACACGTCCGCTGCTTTCCCGTCATCCACAGATCTCCTCATAGAAGGCAATTAGGTTAGTCAGGCATGACTTGCCCTTGGTGAATCCATGCTGCCTGTTCCTGATCACTTTCCTCTCCTCAAAGTGCTTCAAAATTGATTCCTTGAGGACCTGCTCCATGACTTTTCCAGGGACTGAGGTGAGGCTGACTGGCTTGATCCTCCTTCACTTTTTTAAAGATGGGCACTACAGTAGCCTTTTTCCAGTTATCCGGGACCTCCCCCGATCGCCATGAGTTTTCGAAGACAATGGCCAATGGCTCTGCAGTCACATCCGCCAACTCCTTTAGCACCCTCAGAGGCAGCGCGTCCAGCCCCATGGACTTGTGATCATCCAGTTTTTCTAAATAGTCCCGAACCACTTCTTTCTCCACAGAGGGCTGTCACCTCCTCCCCATGCTGAGCTGCCCCGTGCAGCAGTCTGGGAACTGACCTTGTTTGTGAAGACAGAGGCAAAAAAAGCATTGAGTACATTAGCTTTTTCCACATCCTCTGTCACTAGGTTCCCTCCCCCATTCAGTAAGGGGCCCACACTTTCCCTGACCTTCTTTCTTGTTGTTATGTAGAAACCCTTCTCGTTACTCTTAACATCTCTTGCTAGCTGCAACTCCAAGTGTGTTTTGGCCTTCCTGATTTCACTCCTGCATGCCTGAGCAATATTTTTATACTCCTCTCTGGTCATTTCACCAGTCTTCCCCTTCTTGTAAGCTTCTTTTTTGTGTTTAAGATCAGCAAAGATTTCACTGTTAAGCCAAGCTGGTCACCTGCCATATTTATTATTCTTTCTACACAGCGGGATGGTTTGTTCCTGCAACCTCGATAAGAATTCTTTAAAATACAGCCAGCTCTCCTGGACTCCTTTCCCCCTCATGTTATTCTCCCAGGGGATCCTGCCCATCAGTTCCCTGAGGGAGTCAAGTCTGCTTTTCTGAAGTCCAGGGTCCGTATTCTGCTGCTCTCTTTTCTTCCTTGTGTCAGGATCCTGAATTCGACCATCTCATTGTCACTGCCTCCCAGGTTCCCATCCACTTTTTCTTCCCCTACTAATTCTTCCTGGTTTGGGAGCAGCAGGTTGAGAAGAGCTCTGCTTCTAGCTGGTTCCTAGAGCAATTGGACCAGGAAATTGTCACCTACACTTTCCAAAAACTTCCTGGATTGTCTGTGCACTGCTGTATTGCTCTCCCAGCAGATATCAGGGTGATTGACGTCACAGGCGCCAACTTTTTTCTGCGCCGGTGGGTGCTCACGCCCCTGCTCCAACTCCGCCCTGCCCCAAAGTACCCTCCCTAACTCTGCCCCTCCCTGCCCCTATTGGACCCCTCTCCAAATTCCCACCCCAACCCCGCCTCCTCCCCCAAGCACACCATTTTCCCTCTCCTCCTCCCTCCCTCCCAGACTTGTCGCACAAAACAGCTGTTTCGCGGCACAAGCGCTGGGAGGGGGGAGAAGCAGGACACAGTGGCATGCTCAGGAGAGGAGGCAGAGTGGAGGCGAAGGTTAGCTGGGGGGGCGGGGAACTGCTGGTGGGTGCAGAGCACCCACCAATTTTTCCCTGCGGGTGCTCCATCCTGGACCACCCATGGAATCGGCACCTATGATTAAAGTCCTCCATGAGAACCAGGGCATGTGATCTAGTAACTTCTGTTAGTTTTTGGAAGAAAGCCTCGCCCACCTCACCCCCCTGGTCTGGTGGTCTATAGCAGATTCCCAACACGACATCACCCTTGTTGCTCACACTTCTAAACTTAATCCAGAGACTCTCAGGTTTTTCTGCAGTTTCATACTGGAGCTCTGAGCAGTCATACTGCTCTCTTACATACAATGCAACTCCCCCACCTTTTCTGCCCTCCCTGAACAGTTTATATCCATCCATGACAGTTCTCCAGTCATGTGAGTTATCCCACCAAGTGTCTGTTATTCCAATCACATCAGAGTTCCTTGACTGTGCCAGGACTTCCAGTTCTCCCTGCTTGTTTCCCAGGCTTCTTGCATTTGTGTATAAGCACTTAAGATAACTTGCTGATTGCCCTGCTTTCTCAGGGTATGTCTATACTACAAAATTAGGTTGAATTGATAGAAGTTGATCTTTAGAAATTGATTTTATACAGTCGATCGTGTATGTCCCCACTAAGTGCAGTAGGTCAGCAGAGTGTGTCCTCAATACCGTGGCTAGCATCGAGTCACAGAGTGGTGCACTGTGGGTAGCTATCCCACAGTTTCCGCAGTCTCCGCTGCCCATTGCAATTCTGGGTTAAGCTCCCAATGCCTAATGGGGCAAAAACACTGTTGCAGGTGATTTGGGGTACATGTCATTAGTCGTCCCTCCCTCCATGAAAGCAACGGCAGACAATCGTTTTGCGCCTTTTTTCCGTGCAGATGCTATACCACAGCAAGCATGGCACCCACTCAGCTCAGCTCACCATCACTGCTGCTGTTGTGTACTGGATGCTGCTGGCAGCAGACGATGCAGTAGGTCTGCAAACCATCATCATCCACCGCTTCCGCTGCAACTCTGCTCTCCAGCTGTTGTGAGTGCATTAATTTTCAAGCCGCACTGCTGCAGGTCCCTGGTGTAGCCTCTGTCCTTCATGCCCTTGGAGATTTTTTCAAACATTTGGGCATTTCGTCTTTTGGAACAGAGTTCTGATAGCATGGATTCCTCTCCCCATACAGCGATCAGATCCAGTACCTCCCATTCGGTCTACGCCGGAGCTTTTTTGCGATTCTGGGACTGCATGGTCACCTGTGCTGATGACTCATCACGCTGGCCAAACAGGAAATGAAATTCAAAAGTTCCTGGGGCTTTCGTTGTGTACCTGGCCAGTGCATCTGAGTTGAGAGCGCTGTTCAGAGCGGTCACAATGGAGCACTCTGGGATAGCTCCCGGAGGCCAATACTGTTGAATTGCATCCACACTACCCCAAATTCGACCCGGTGATGTCGATTTCAGTGCTAATCCCCTTGTCGGGGAGAAGTACAGAAATCGATTTTTAGAGCCCTTTTAGTCAACAAAAATGGCTGCATCGTGTGGACGGGTGCAGGGTTAAATCGATCTAACGCTGCTAAATTCGACCTAAACTCATAGTGTAGACTAGGGCTCAGTATGAAGCAGGAGTCCTCCCCTCTTGCGCTCTCCTGCTCATGCTTGCTCCTGGTACCTCACTTCCCCACTGTAACACATGCAACACGTGTAAGGGAAGCCTGCCACAGCTCGTTCCTTCCCTGTTCTCCTACAGGAGGAGAGCTCTAGCTCTGGGGTTCACACTGGTAACTGCACATTTTTCTGACTTGACTGTTCCCTTCCTTCTTTCTTTCTGTCTAACCTGGCTGTTACACTGAGCCCCCGAACCATCACTCCAGCATTAGGCTACAATGCAGCTTCTATAGAGGGTCCAGCTAGAGCCACAGAGCTGGACTGAACCAGGGTAGAAATCAGGGTAGCTGGACATTATGTTTGATTGGACATTTGGGGGCAATGCACTAGATGACAGCTGGAGCTGGGTAAGGCCCAAGGGAAGATGTGGCTTTTGAGGGTGGATGTGAAGGCAGGTGCAGTTGTATAGGCCAGGGGCTCAGGAGGGATGTCCCAGCACAGGGGCAGTTAAAGAACTCTGACTCCTTTACTGCAGTTCTCTGTGGTGACTTGGAGAGCAACACTAATACATCACACAACTCTGCCTGCACTGCGCCGGGTGACAGCACATTGCCAGGACACATTTCCACTGCCCTGTGCCTCAGGTGGCCTTTGCATCCTCTGCCTGTGTAGCAGCTTGTAGATTGATGCACAAATTAGGTTTCTGCCCCTCTGCTGAGTGGTAGCAGAGGTCAGCGTTTTGCAGGTCACCTGCCCAGTGACCACGGGACATCCCAATACCAACTGCTTTTCTGAAATGAAAAGTCAAAACATTTAATCTCAAAACTGCTGAAGCAAATTGTTTCAACATTTCCAAGGGAAAAAAATCCAACCAAAACAATTTGCTGAATTCACAAATTGTTTCGGCTGACCAGAATCTTCATTATTATTTTTTTTTGGCAAACAAAGGTTTCGCATGAAGCTTTTCCTCCAGTGCTGTGTACTAGAAATGCACTAGGGCCTACAAACAAAACAGTAACCTGGGAGAACACAGGAATATTTTGGAGCTATTAAGATTAGAGTTTATGCAGCTATGTCCTCTTGGTGTCTAAGAGCTAGCAAACAAACCTTTGTTTTGCAGTTCTCTAACAGGGTATGAACACGTATCACAACCATGTGAAATAGTGTGACCTGCTCAGCCTTAGAATGAGAAGTATGTCAAAATACTACAGAAATCCCCTAGCAATGAAACTGAAGATGGGCATGGGAAACTCAGGCTTAGCACATACAAGAAATATTTCCACAATCAGTAGTTCAAAAGTTGTGTCGGAGTTGTTTAGGTGCCAAGCAAATGTATTGCCTTGGAAGCTCACTGGGTAACATTTCCCCAAGGTGATCTCAGGTGTGGAAAATCTTCAGTTGCTTTCCTGGAGGACTGCATTCCTTCTATCTAGGTTGGGCTCTTTGGGAATGGATGTTCATCCTCCTGAGAGCCCAGCAGGAGCTGTCCAGTAGAACCGTAAAGCACTTGTGGGGATCACGGAGAACAAACCATGGGACTCCGGGCCGTGGGAAGATGCACTGCTTTGACTGACAGTAGAATCTGCCCTGGCCTTCTCATTCGTTGAAGTGACATAGGAGAACATGACACTTAACAGATCAAAAACTAAATACTGGAGTGTCCCTCTGCTAAGGGACTTGCAAGCTAAAGATCTGCATTTGCGAAGACTTACGCATGTGAATAATTGAGTCCAATGGAGCTTTACTCGTGTGAGGAAAGTTCCTCATATTCTTAAATCTTTGCGGGACAGGTCTATATGTTGGCCATACACCATTACCAATGCTAATAAACAAGGGTTGGGGGAAAAGGCTGGAAAAGACCAGGGGGTGTTGGGCCCGGCATGCACAGTGACCAAAATCAGGACTGGGACATGCCAAGGTGGACCTGCAGGAGAAATAATGGAATAGGGGCACGAGGGGACTGTTCAATATAGACACGGTGGGAGCCAGCTGGGCCCATTGCATCCCAGCCCTGCTTCAAGCATGGCTCGTTAGTGAATCCCTTTATGCCTACACTTTCTATTCAAGAAAACAGGCTAAGCCTCCATCCCCATGTGTAGATCGCTGTGCTCCTTCCTGCTCTTATGTGCCCCTTTCCAACCTCTCTGTGCTGCCTCCATCTTCACCATCTCTACAGAACCCCGCCCCAAAATCTCACACTGCCTCCCCCTGAAAATCCAGCCAGCATGCACCCACTCTTCCATGCAGACACCTCCCACTGGCCCCAGCTTCAGTAGGGTGACCAGCTGGCCTGTGTTTATAAGGGCAGTCCTGACGTTTGGGGCTTTGCCTTTTATAGGCGCCTGTTACCCACACCCCTGTCCTGATTTTTCACACTTGCTATCTGGTCACCCTCAGCTCCAGCCACACACACATACGCCAGCTCCCCCAGGAAAACTCATATATAGGCTTCACACAAACCGCCTCACATCCGCAGCTGTCACCCTGTCCTGTCCCTCTCACCCCTCCAAACAGTGACAGAGCCCCCTTCCCTGTTTGCTTTCCTCTGTCTCCTCCTTGTGCACACCCAGAGGTTGGAAAGGCTCCCACTGACCCCGAGGGAGCAAAACTTGTCCTGCCATTATCATGTCCCACATAGAGCTGGGTGGGAATTTTTCACATAACTTTTTTTGTTGGAAAAATACCAGTTTGTCAAAACCCAAAGGTCTCCTGGGAAAAGGGCAGGTTTGACACATTTCCCCTTTCAAAAAAGTTGAGAGAAAAACCACAATTGTCAAAAATGTCCCATTTTGACATTTTCAAAATGAAAAATCCCATTTTCAGTTTAAAATGACTCTGGTTCAACTTTTAAGTTAATTTATAGTTTTAAAAAAATGGTTTTCAAAGAAAGGTCAAAATCAAAATGAAACATTTCAATTGACCCAATCTGAAACAAAATGCAGATTTTTCAGTTCATGAAAATTTTTGACATTTTGACTTTTCTGACAATTTTGAGACAGAAATGTCTTTTGAACTCTAGACAGTTCTCCTGGGAAGGGAAATCATTCCCCACGCTGCTCTAATCACGGCCAATAGGTCACACTCCAATGCAGTGGTTCTATAAGGAGTCCAGCCTTGCAGGGAAGCCATTCTATTGCTGATACACCCAAGGAAAAAAACAGGCCGTAAAAAAAACCTTTCAGACATTCTTTCAACATCAGGGAGAAATAATCAAAAAGCACAATGCATTTTTTTCCCCTTAGCAGTTACCCTTAATTCACTAATTTGTTACCAAGGCTTGCAGGGCACTACAGGATCCAGAGGACTGGCTCTCCCAGTGCTATAACTAGCAGCCTTCCTTCCCAGAGTCCTGCACATTCCTGTAACATCCCCAACCAGCGACGCCAACACCTAAAGTTGTGGACAGGAATCAGCCCTGCAGGAGTCTGCTGGAACTGTAAACATGGCAAAATAGCTTTGCCCAGCAGATCACAGAATCAGCACGGAAAGAGGTGGTTTTCTGCTCTACAGGCTCTTACATCTCAAGCAGATACACATTGATGTGAACTAGCTAACACTCTCCCCCCATTTCCTCTCTTCCAGATCCCCCTAAACAATTTCATTTAGGCCTTTCTGCTAATCTTTGGGCTGAGCAGTTGTAATCACACCGGCCCAACACTCTGTCCCCTCCATCACGTGGGGAAGGGTCTGTGCCAGCTCCCAGGGGAAGGAGCGATGCTTTTGCTCACGGGGAAGCAGCTCCTTGTGTTACCAGTGAAGGGGCTCTGCTCAAACCCAAGTGGGAACAAGGAACATAATGATATGGAGCCTCTGACTGGTTTACATGTAGCAAACTGAGCATTGCCCCGGGTGCACATTGTCTCGCAATAACTAGCCCGCTGGGCCTGTGCATCGGGGGCCTGGTTACTCCATTCAGGTATCTTTGGCGGCTGTTTCTGCCCTGCCTACGATGAAGGGGGGGTCCCAATGAGCCAGCACACTAAATCTCACTCATTCAGATTAGCCTGGTTTGGGACAGCCTCCAGCATGAGATTCCCCTGGCATTTGCCAGTGTGGCAGTCACAGCGCACGCAGGCCCCGCAGGGCCCAGAGACCAGGTGCTGCACGTGCTGCGCGGCAGCAGTGCCCTGCTAACATGGCCGTTCTGGCTGCTGAGTAGAGCTGGCTGTGGGGGGTACAGGCTGGAGCTGTGTGTCAAGGGCTGAGCTGAGCACCAGCAGCACAGGCCAGGAGGGGACGCAGCTCCACTCCCTGCTCTGGGCTCAGGAAGAACCTTCTTCTCCCCAGGTGCCTCCTCAGCCCCTCGCCCAGCACCCCGTGCGCAGAGGAAATGGCCACCGAGCAGCCAGTGGGCCCCACGCAGGAGCAGCTGGAGATCCTGGAGTATAACTTCAGCAAGGTCAACAAGCACCCAGACCCCACCACCCTCTGCCTCATCGCGGCCGAGGCGGGGCTGACCGAAGAGCAGACCCTGGTGAGTGCCCCAGCGCCCACAGCCCTGCTCTGGGGCCGAGAAAGCCATCCCGCCCACAGCCCTACCCACCCCACAACCCACCCCATAACTCCACTCCTCGCCCCATAAACCTACAGCCCTACCCACCCCAACTCCATTCCTTGCCCCGTAACCCTACAGCCCCGACCCACCTCACAAACTGCCCCATAACTCTACTCTTCACCCCGTAACCCTACAGCCCCGACCCACCCCACAACCCGCCCCATAACTCCACTCCTCACCTCGTAACCCTAGAGCCCCGACCCACCTCACAACCCGCCCCATAATTCCACTTCTTGCCCTGTAACCCTACAGCTCCAACCCACCCCCAACCGGCCCCATAACTCCATTCCTTGCCCCGTAAACCTACAGCCCTGACCCACCCCACAACCCGCCCCAGAACTCCACTATTCACCCCATAACCTACAACCCCGACCCACTCCGCAAACCACACCATAACTCTCTCCTCATTCTGTAACCTTACAGCCCCAACCCACTCCTGACCCCACACTCCATGCCATATCTCCCTCCTCGCCCCATAACCTACAGCCTTGAGCCACTCCACAACTTACCCCATAACTCTACTCCTTGCCCCATACCCTACAGACCTGACCCACCCCAAAACCCACCCCATAACTCCCTCCTCGGCCCATAACCCTACATGCCCGACCCACTTCACAACCCACCCCGTAACATCCACTCCTTACCCCATAACCCAAGAGCCCTGATCCACTCCACAACCCACCCCATAACTCCACTCCTTGCCCTGTAACTCTACATCCCCAACCCACTCTGCACCCCACCCCATACCTCCTCCTTGCTCCATAATGCTACATCCCCGACCCACTCCACAACCCACCCCTTAACTCCATTCCTTGCCCCATAACCACACCCCACCCCATAACACCCTCTTCACCCCATAACTCTACAGCCCTGACCCACTCTACAACCCACCCCATAACTCCCTCCTCGCCCTGTAACCCTACAGCCCCGATCCACTCCACAACCCACCCCATAACTCTACTCCTCACTCCATAACCTGCAGCTCTGACCCACTCCACAATTTACCCCATAACTCCACTCCTTGCCCCATAACCCTACAGCCCCAAACCATTCTACAACCCACCCCATAACACCAGTCCTTGCCTAAAAACCCTACAGCCCTGACCCATTCCACACCCCACCCCATAACTCCACTCCTCGCCCAATAACCTGCAGTTCCCACCCACTCCAAAACCCACCCCATAACTCCCTCCTCGCCTCATAAACCTACAGCCCCAATCCACTCCACAACCCACCCCATAATTCCACTCCTCGCCCCATAACCTACAGCCTCGACCTACTCCATGACCCACCTCATAACTCTACTCTTCACCCCATAACCCTACAACCTTGACCCATTCCACACCCCGCCTCATAAATCCCTCCTCACCTTGTAACCCTACAGCCCCAATCCACTCTACACCCCACCCATAATCCCTCTTTTCCCCATAACCTACAGCCCCGACCCACTTCTCAACCCACATCATAACTCCACTCCTCGCCCCGTAACCCTACAGCCCCAATCCACTCCACACCCCACCCATAACTCCCTCCTCGCCCCATAACCCTACAGCCCCGACCCACTCTGAAACCCACCCCATAATTTTCTCCTTGCCCCATAACCCTACAGCTCCGACCCACTCTGCACCACACCCCATAACTCCCTCCTTGCCTCATGACTCTACAGCCCCGACCCACCCCATAAGTCCCTCCTTGCCCCATAACCCTACAGCCCCAACCCACTCCACACCCCACCCCATAACTCCACTCCTCGCCCCGTAACCCTACAACCCTGACCCACTCCACACTCCATGCCATAATTCCCTCCTCGCCCCATGACGCTACAGCCTCGACCCACCCCATAACTCCACTCCTTGCCCCATAACCCTGCAGCCCTGACCCACTCCACACTCCACCGCATAACTCCATCCTCACCCCATAACCTTACAGTCCCGACCCACTCCACACCCCACTGCATAACTCCATCCTCGCCCCATAACCTTACAGTCCCGACCCACTCCACACCCCACCCCATAACTCCATTCTCACCCCATAACCCTACAGCCCCGACCCACCCCAAAACTCCACTCTTCGCCCCATAACTACAGCTCCAACCCACTCCACCCCATAACACCCTCCTTGCCTCATGACCCTACAGCCCTGACCCAGTCCCAAATCCACCCCATAACTCCACTCCTCACCCCATAACCTACAGCCCCAACCCACTCCACACCCCACCCCACAACTCCACTCCTTGCCCCATAACCCCACAGCCCTGACCCACTCCACACTCCACGCCATAATTCCCTCCTCGCCCCATGACTCTACAGCTCTGACCGCCCCATAACTCCACTCCTTGCCCCATAACCTACAGCCCTGACCCACTCCACCCCAGAAGTCCCTCCTTGCCCCATAACCCTACAACCCCGACCCACTCCACAACACACCCTATAACTCCATCCTCGCCCCATAACCCTACAGCCCCGACACACCCCATAACTCCACTCTTCGCCCGTAACCTACAGCTCCGACCCACTCCACCCCATAACGCCCTCCTTGCCCCATAACCCTACAGCCCCAACCCACTCCACAACCCACCCCATAACTCCTCATCTCACAACACACCTTCCTACAGCTGCATCACACTGCCATAATCCTGCTGTCCAGAGCACAGCCCCACAATCTCACCGCTCTGCCCCATAACTATGCTGTCCATCTTCCACCCGACTCCCACCCCACCACTCCTCACCCCACGCCACAGCTCCATTCACCCTATGCTCAACACACACCCATGAGCCTGCTCCCATCCCACCCCATATCCCTGGAAGTGCTCCCCTACTCCCTCCCAGAGCCTCAATTAGCTCCCCAGAACTTCGCCAGCACCTGCCCTTGCTACCCCAGGGCTCCGTCCCTTCCCACCAGCCTGCCTGGCCTGCCCCTTTTCATCTCTCTCTCTCTCTCTCTTCCTTTCAAGCATGTTTCTTTCCCGCTGGCTGGCTCTAGCTGTCACTTCCCCTCCCGGCTGGGCTCCCCGTGGCTCCTCTATTGCTGGGCTCCCAGCAGCAGCCCTGGCTGTCTCTGCTCTTACAATGCCAACCAGGCAACTTACAGCACCTTGACAACGGCCCCTTTCCCACGGGCTGTTCTCTCCTTTTGCCACTCCACCCCCAGCCGGCTGCTTTGTGGCCCCTTTAACTCTCTGTGTCCTCATTCCCGTCCCTTTCGATCAGATCAGTAGCATCAGCAGAATTCTCTGTGGACTAAAAGGGGACAAAGAAATCCTGGAAGCTCCTTCAGTACGAGGCAGGAGCTGCCAGACTGGCTGCAAGATGCAAGGTCAGGCCTGGGAGGTGGGCCAGACTGTCCGTGGGGTGCTGTGCATGCACACAGAGTCTTTGGAGGATTGTCCACACACACAGCTCACTCACGGCTGAGAAACTCCAGGCCATGGATTTTTCTTGGGGAACTGCTTGGACAGACTCACACAGACACACTCTTACTCGTGGCATGACTGCTTATGAGCCACGTGTGTTTGGGTGCAAGGCCCGGCTCATGGAACGGTTTGGAGCTCACCACTGGAAAGTTAGTGCATAGCTGAAAGGTCGTGCTGGCGCCCAGGTGTCATGCATAACGTCAGAACTTACAGACTGCACAGCAGCAGGCCGCAGATCCCAGAACTGATTGAACCTGGTGATATGCTGAACAAAAAGCTCTCAGCCATGCTCGTCGCTGCTCCCCTCGCTTCTCGCTGACTCAGCTATTCGAGGCTTCTGTGTGACACAGGCAGAGACAATCCTGGCATCTTATTATATGGATTAAGGCCAAAGTGAGCAGGTGCTGGTGGGAGAGAACACACAAAAAGCCTCCAGCCCACCCCTCCTGCTTGTGCTCCCAAGCACCCCTACAGAGGGCAGAGAGGAGATGGAGTCAGGGACCACCCCCTGGCCAGCACAGGCTAGCTGGGTGCACCGGGAAGGGCATGCGGCATTCTCCTTAGGGACGGTGCAGCGCACACAGTCCCCCAGCACGCAGGCAGGGAGGACGTATTATGATTCCTAAGCGTAGCCTCCCCATGGCACATGCTGGTGCCATGCAGCTCAGTGCTGCCCCCAAGTGCAGGGCTGGACCTTAAAGGCCCCTTGATGTGTTGCTCTTTAGCCAGCCACACGCAGCAGCTGGAAAGCTTGCTTCCTGCCTGCTGTTAGTACCAGGATGAAAGGGCACCAGGGACATTAAAAAAGGAACTGGATTAAAAGGAGCCATGGGAATACATTTCGATGCAGCATTTCATTAGCCTGTGGGAGTAGCTTGGGCTAGAAAGCTGCAAGGCAAAGAGGGCCAACAAGAAGAACAGCAGCTGCAGTGCCCAGCAGGGCTGCCATTACAGGGTTAGCCAGGGTCAGGAACCATTCCCTCTCTTGGGAATTGCATTGCTCAGCTGGCTATTTGCACTTTACACCTTCCCTGGAAGCATTTGGTTGGCAATGGGCATGGCTGGAGCTTCCCTGCTGAGGTCAGAGAGACGTTTCCTCCCGCAGAACGTCCCACCATTAGCAGCATGACATGGCCCACCACAGACTCCAGCCTTGACCCGAGATCAGAGGCCTGTGGTTGGTTGCAGTATGTTCTTCCCTTCTTTGGGACCAAAGCTAGTTCCCAGGCCTGAGCAGGGCAGACAGGCTAACTCTGCACCAGCCAGCACAGCTCCTGTGCACTGCAGAGCCAGCACTGGTCAGGGCAGTCAGCAGAGTCAGGAGCTTCCCTCAGGCACGCTGCAGCCTGAGTTCATTCCAATACTCAGAGACACAAGGGCATGCATACAGCTCAGGCCGATACCTGGGTGTAACCTACTAACACGCTCAGCATGGGCTGAGGATCTTATCCTCCACCCCTGGGCGTTACAAATGTGTTTGTTTTCATTCTTCTCTGGAGAAGACCTGTGAATATATAGGGGCAGGGGGAGAACAGGGCCTTACCTTCCCAAGACAGCTGCCATACTCTTCTCCAAGCTGCGTGAGGAGACACCAGCTCTCCCACATTCAGATCAGATCAGTGAAAAAGTCCCCATCTAAAGAGCTTGCTACTTCCTTTCCATTCCTCATCACCTTGGGGCCCTGCCCTCACTTTCTTAGATCAGGCCAGGGCCAAGCGGTACTCTTGGCCTGTTTCGTGCACTTGAATGCCCATACAGCCAGGACACCCCACTATACTCTCTTCCCTCCGTGGCTGGCCAGAAACTGGTGCTCCGTGCTGTTGGGCACAGACCTGCCCACGGTGTTCCATGCCTTCGTGGCCAGCTCAAGGCTGAATTGATGCAGTTCATTCTATCTAGGGCTGACGCCACCAGCCCTGAGAACGTTCCAGTCCATACTCATACACACAACGCAGCAGCCCGGGTTACTGAGAACACATAGTCCTGGTGTTCTGCTTTGCACCACAGCTACAGCCTACTGGAGCGCAGACACTGCTGGCCAGTAGGAGGCAAGCGCATGAGGCCAGGAAACAGATCATCCCCAGCAGGTAGGCCTACGTGAGACTCATGCCCACCAGAGAGTAGAGTGACTGCAGACCTAGCCACTTACACAATGAAAGACAATCGTCAGCTATTAGCTTCCCCCAGGAAGTGTTTCACTCAAACTCACACCCAGAGACACCCAGTCATACTACATTAGTTCTCCTACAGGCTGAAAAGGGAGGCTATGATTGTTACGTCTCTTCTTAAGGTCTTGGGAGGCCAGTACAGTGAAGGGGGCCAGATGAGCCCAGATAGCACAGAGACCAAGCACAATGAGCAGACCCAGGAGAGTGGAACAGCAGACAGGGCTGGCTCTAGGCACCAGCACTCCAAGCATGTGCTTGGGGCGGCACTTTCCAAGGGGCTTGGGGTGCAAAAAGCCGGGAGCCGGCCCTGAGCAGAGGTGAGCTGCAGTGGTGGGGGGCGCGGGGAGGGCTGCAGGAAGTAACCCTCCCCCCCAGCTCACCTCTGCTCCACTGCTGCCTGCTCAGCTGTTTTGTGGCAAGCCTGGGAGGGAGGGGGGGAGAAGCGGAGTGGTGGCGGTGAGCTCAGGGGAGCAGACAGAGCAAAGGTGAGCTAGGGCGGTGTGGGGCGCAGGGAGGGCCGCAGGAAGTAACCCTGTGGGGGAGGGCAGAGGAACCGTTCCCCCCCAGCTCACCTCTGCCTCCTCCCCCGAGTGCGCCGCTGCTCCACGTCTCCGTACTCCCTCTCAGGCTTGCCTGGGAGGGAGGGGTAGGACGGGAAATGTGGCATGCCCAGGGAGGAGGGGTGGCCGGGGATTTGGGAAAGGGGTTGGAATGGGGTGGGGAAGGGGTGGAGTTGAGGCGGGGCCAGGGGACAGTGGAAAAATTTTTTGCTTGAGGTGGCAAAAAACTTGGAGCTGGCCCTGATAGCGAAGCACTCACCGGGCCATTTCCATATGATAGTTTTCTTTTTGAAAATTGCCAAAGTTGCATCTAAAGAGAAAGCCACGTGCTGCAGGCTGTCTCTGAGCTCAGGGGAAGTGGAATGGAAAGGGTCCCGTCCGGCTCTCACACTGTATAACTCAGAAGTACCATTGCAGTCAATGGTGTCACAATGGTGTAAACATAGTGAGAACAGTCTCTGGCCTGGCCTGCATAAGTGGAGCTGGTGTAATATTCATTCCTTTGTTCACAGCACCCTTCTCCCTCTTCAGTTTACCCAGAGTGCAACTGACATGAGTGAGTGAAAGTAACACTTCAATGGGGCGCAGTGCAGGTCTCTGTGTCTACCACCACACTGCGCTGCTGGTTCCAGGTCTGCTGCGGGGTGGGAATCAGTCACACACGAGCTTCTTTGTGCTGATCTCCTGATTAAAACAAGCTACAAGAGAGAATCCGTGCTCCTCACTGGAGTCTCCCCTTAAGAGACTTATTTCCCTGGTTAAAGGGTGACATCAGATGATGGGCAGAGGCCCTGCTGTGTGTTAGTTTGTTAGAGATGTGCTGTGGCTCTAAAGTTTCACTTCTTCTTTCTTTACAAAGTAACGATCAAACATCACACAGGGCAAAGGGCACACAGAACCTCTCTCATGAAAATTACTGCACATTAAAATTTGACCTTCCTAGACAAGCTTGTCTGCTCCTGAACCTGAAATACTCCTATAGAGCTGAGGATGTTTGAAAAAAGGGTTGTTTATGTAATAAATCGAGACTGAGGTTTTAGTTATATAGCACATGTACTGCATCTCATACTATTAATATCAGTGTTTTCCGTCTGCAGTGCCCTGCAGTCACTAATCAGACACCAGAGAGACTACTAGTGAAGTGCAAAGTGGTAACTGGTCAACTCTTTAGGACAGGACATGTTAAACAGTCCATCTAATTGAACTGACAGGGAGAAGTTTAAGTAGCTAGTTACCAGGCTGAAGTTGGGCCAATATCCCTGTTAATGATGATAAGTGTTAGGAAAAGTGTTGTGGCACTCGTGTTTCTAGTGACCACAATAGCTCCAGAAATAACTGCTAACTGCAGAATAGTAGATCACAGGCACAGGAGTGCTGTGCTTATTCACAGACAAAGAGCAACATTGGACTGTCCGTATGGATGACTTATTTCAGCTGCTGGCGTTTTATTGAAGGCGCATGGAATTGATGACAGGACACATTTTATTATGTAAGTGTTAAAAGGTGGCAAAGGCGAACACTAAGGAAATACAGCAGAGCTGAGGCATTATAACATTGTATAGTAGGCATCTACTGGGGATGACTCTTTTTAGATTAAAGGAAACAAGAGGCAAAGAAAAAACAATATGCAGTCTCCTGTGGAGAGCACAGTGTGTGTGACTCACTCTATACTAGCTGCCATCTTGGGCTAACTCACAGGGCACGCCCCTCCAGACAGGCTAGGGAGTTCACTTTACTCTTAAAGGTGCAGAACCTAGAAAATAGCCTACCTGCACCACAAGGATCTAAATTTTTAACCAAACTGTACCTATATCCACAGAGAGCCATTCTGCTTCTTCCTCTTGCACTTTGAAATAGTTTCCTCTTTGATTACCACCCTTGTCATCTAAAGCATATGTTGGTCCCACCATTGGATTGGAGAACAAGGGTAGTTTCACTACTCCAGGTTTCCCAGCATTGCTGCTCATGCAGTGCCAATCATATTCTGGCCATTTAGGCAATACTTACTTCTATGAATTAGAAAATCAAAAATGCCAGTGTTAAAAATGTGACTTAGATGATCTGTCCTACAAAATCTGCAGCAAAAAGACAGAATTTAGTCCTATAGTGAAGATAATTTCCACACTTATATTAAAGTGCACTGTGATCACAGCCTTCAATATGCACATACACTTGTACTCGCTACCACCAACCAAGCCCTATTTGTGTGCTTGGAGATGCGCAAACATCAACTCCCATCGTGCACAAATCTGCCTGCAGGTACTTTGCCCATGCAGGATTAGGGCTATAGTCCCTGCCCTAGGGAGCTTTCATACCTATTTTATATGTAAAAGATTCAGTCCAGTGACTCACATTTCTTTCCCCACTCTCTGATGTCTACATGAACTGGGAGCACATGATATCAAAGCAGACCCTTGCTACAAGACAGCCACATCTCTCATTCTCTCTGATGCTCTCTCCCACCCCGGATTCATCTGGTTGTGATATAAGACTATTGGAAAGCTAGATCCTACTGACAGAGTCTTTAGAAAGCAAGAACGTAAGAGTATGGGTAACACTGTCAAAAGCACCTAACTGACCTAGGGACTTTACTCCTGTTGATTTTTGGTGGGACTTTAGGTTCCTAAATCAAATCTGCACTTCCGAAAATTTTACCTTATGTGTGATTGCAATGGAACTTATAGCAATGCAAAGAAGTTAAGTGCATCATTCTAATTTCCTTCAAAATATTCATCCTTGTACAATTCTCTGTTCTCTAGAAATGGTTCAAGCAGCGCCTTGCAGAGTGGAGAAAATCCGAAGGACTCCCGTCAGAGTGTGGATCCGTTAGAGACTAAGGAAGATGACTCGCTTTTTCCCTACGCACTGAAAACAACTGAATTTGCTTTTCCTTCTCGCAATAGATTCTATGATCCAAAGTAACATCTTGCTATTTAACATGGTGTTTTATTTAAAGTGTACATAACCAGAAAAAAATACTGATATAAAATTGTATACAGCTCTTGTAACGTATTACAAGTGGCTAAGAGGAGAGCAGCTGTACCCTGTGTGGATTAGAGTTCCATATGGCATATAAATGTAATGTCAGCTGCACAGAGCAGAACCAGTTAAGGACCTCTGAGCAAAGCTACTACGAAAGGGCAGAATGATAGTATGAAAAATGTCCTTTTCTTCTGATCCCCGTATGCACACTCAGTGCCAGCATTAACATCCTCTCGGTTCCCGGAACAGAAAACCAGATGTGTCATTAACTGAGCTTCCTCAGCTCAACACACAGAGCATTGAAAGTCACGACAGAGGAGAACTGAGGACATTCGTAATTACTAGATCATGCCAAGAACCCTTGATTTTATCTGAAGTGTGTCTAATAAATGTCACTAAAGGAAAAGGAATATTTCTCTGACGTACTAATAAAATTATAACTTTTTGTTAAAACTGAAAATATTTGTGTTCTGGTCACACTAAAGTCAGTTCAAGGCCAGACGAGCCCCCACCCTCAGCTCACCTAGTCTGACCTGTATATCACAGGCCAATGACCACCCTCCTGCCACCCGCATGCCAAGCCAAACAACCCGAAGTAGATGTTCACATTCTTCAGCCTGTTTTCGTCAGCCTGGGGTGCTCTTAGCACATGCTCACCACTTGACTCACAGCCCATCCAAAGCATTCTCTATGACAACACAGGGCTTTTCTTCCCTTCCACAATAACTGTCTTTAAAAGGTTGCTGGCCATTTTGCAGGTCTTCCGCATGTGGCAGACTCTGGGGCAGTCTCATGACCTGAGGGGTTTTGTCCCATCTGTTGTATTTTTAAAAAGCTTTTGGATGTGTATTATTTGTCCTCCAAATTCCAAGCTCAGGCAATGACGTGGCAATGCAGGTTACTGAGATGACTCTGATTTATCAGAGGTTCTCAAACTTTTTCTTTCTCACCCCCTCACTCCCCACAACATGTTATAAAAACTCCACAGTCCAGCTCAGATGTTCAGGCTCAGGGCTCCAGTCCCGCTGGGCACCAGCCAGGCTAACACCAGCTCTGTTTGGCAGACCCCCTGAAACTGGTTTGTGGTCCCCAAGGGGTCCTGGACCCTGGGTTGAGAACCACTGCTTTAGACCAAACCAAGAGGTGGGAATCATTAGTGTACCCAAAAGCTCAGTTCCCACTGTACTGGTGAGAGTCACTAGTCAAGCTAAAGCAGTGTTCTCAGCCTGGGGGTTGTGACCCCCCAGGGAGGTCACAGGCCAGTTTTGGGGCAGTCGCAAGTGCAGGACTGGCTTCCTGGTGTGCTTTAACATTGGGCTGTTTGAAAGCCTAATGCCTGGGCACTCCTCCTGCCCCTGGAACTCCCAGCCCTGAGTTAGGGGGCCAGGCTCCCCATAGAATGCATGGGCAGAGCTAGGGGCTAAGAAAGTGAATCTCGAAGCAGGAGCCACCTAAGCTAACCAGGACTGAACTGCAGAGGAAGGAGGTGGGGTGCAGGCACCTAACTTCCATCGCTTTTGACAGACGGATCTGTCTCTGCTCAGGCATCTCAGCCACGAACCTGTTCCTGGCATTGGCCCCACGCTCAGCCCTTTCTCATGAAAAGAACAGAAAGGGGCCCCTCCCATTACAGCCAGCAGCCATGAGACACCCAGATTCAAACCGTGCTCTGACTGATTGGAGCAGGGACTCGCAGCCAGGGCTCCCAGCTCTCAGGAGAGGCCCTGTGGGATATTCAGGGGAGGGGATAGTTCAGTCTCTCCTGTTAAAATCATTCCACCAGGTATAAATAGTCACCTGGCTCAGAGAAAGCAAGTGAGGGATTGACTCTAACCCAGCGACTGGGCCCTCAACTTGAAGATGCCAGAGCCTGGTTGAAGTCCCTTCTCCTAAGCAGACAGAGCAGGGATTTGAATTTGGATCTTTCCTCTCCCCAGGAAACACCCTGCCCACCTGACTCCTGGGACACATCCCCACTCATCCTGTCTGGGTGAGATCGGAGCACACCTACCAGAGTCGGTCCCTCACAGGAGAAAGGCAGGGAATTGCCTGGCTGGAGCATCCTGCTGGGGCAGCATCAGGACTTAGGCACACACAAGGCTGCCCACCAGGCAAACCTTAGGTGTCTGTGGGCATTGAGATGGCAGCTGAGCAGGGCTTTTGAGAACATCAGTGGCACCTAAATATTGAAAGAGGCAGTTAGGTGTCCATCCCTTTGTGAATCCAGCCCAGAAACCTGTGTCATAGGGTGACCTGGTCCTTCGGGGGTGTGTGGGGAGGTGGGGGCTAAGCTCAGCCCACCTGCCAGGCACGTGATGGGTTTGGACTTGGGGCTGGTGACTAGGCATCACGCGATGGTAGCCCCAGGCAAAGCTTCCCATGAGAGGGGGCTCAAGAGCCCAGGAAGGCCCTTGGAGAGCTCTTTGGAGCAGGGTTGGCAGCACTCCCCTGCACAGAGAGCTGTGGGGGCTGAAAGAAAGAACTGGGGCTGTTCTGATACAAAGGTAAAGGGCTATGTACAGGAAAGCCAGAGTCAGAGCAGACTGGGGAAGGGGCTCTCCAGGCTTCCCAGGGAGAGGGGCTGGTAAAAGTGCCCGGCCATGAGGGGCAGAAGCTCCAGAAAGGGAGCATTGGAGGGAAGCATTCAGGCAGAACAAGCTGGCTCTGGGAAAATGGGTACTGAAAAGCCGACAGCAAAGAGGGACTTGGACACTTGCCCTTGTTTATTAAGGGAGAGGGGAAGCCTCTCTTCTATCGCCCTGATTTGCTCAGTGCAAGGCCCTGGTAAGGCACCTCCTATCAATCCAGGGAAGGCCCGGCATGAAGTTGCCAGTGTCTGTTTTGTTTAGCTGAACTGGGGTGTTTTAATACCATCTCCTGGAAGGGATATTTGACTTGCCTAAGCATCTGGGACATGATTTGAAAGCCTGAGAGCAGGGAAATTGAGGCAGCTAGGGGCAAAGGTGCTGAATGAGGTGAGATCATGCTGCTCACAGTTTTCATAGAGATTTCTAAATATTAGCTGTGCTGGCCCACAGCTGGGTGGGGTAGGTGGGGTAGATTTGGGAGTATGGCAACAAAAGTGAGAGGGAAGAACTATTGCAGTGTCAGACCAACAGGCCTGAGTGCAATGTAAGCTTTTCTCCCTGACAGGCTGGAGTGGAATCTCTGCTATTCCCTAACTGGCTGACATGCATTCCTTTCCTATCTCAAAGAGGACCCAATATGGCAGCTGTCATGAATGCTAAATATTTATTCCCCCCAGTGCTCTGAATACCAGCCTTTCAAAGAGCTGTGGAATTGCTCGTCCCAGCACTGGGATGTGTCACATCACCATGGAGAGTAGCAAAGGCTAGACATTCACGCAGGAGCAGAGTTACTGTGCAAGTAGCTAGAGTCCTAGCATCCTAGGCCCTTGTATTTAAAGCAATATCACACTTATCCTTGCTGGAGTTGGTCTAACTGATGCAGTGATGTCTGAGTCACTAGAGGAGAGAGAAAAGCAGCAGGTTGTTTTTAGCGGGGAAGGGAGGTTTAAGAACTGATGCCAAGGAGAAACACTGAACATCCTGCATTCAGCTTCCAAACAATGAGCATGAATACAGCCCATAAAGGGGGCAATATTTAAAGGGCACTGCATGGCACACTCAACACCAGAGCCAGAAGGTGACTGAGCATCAGCATTGCAGCATCTAACGACAGCTGCCCTACCGCTTAGCGGAATATTCAGCCTTGAGTTAGGCCTTGGCTACACTGGAGAGTTACAGCACTGTTAGTGGCTTTATAGCACTGTAATTCTCTCCCTGTCCACACCGGCAAGGCACATACAGCGCTGTATCTCCCTAGCTACAGCGCTGCTTGTACCCACCTCCACAAGAGGAATAAAGAGTATAGTGCTGCTGCTGCAGCACTGGAGTGCCAGTGTAAACAGGGAATAATCTTACTACGCTGTAACTGACCTCCGGAACCTTCCCACAATCCTTTTAAGTAAAGATTACACTCTTTGTTTTGTTGTGAACTCCAGGCTCCCGAAGCTGCTTATCAAAAAACCAAACCCAGCTCCCGTTTGCTGTGAATGAGCAGCGGCAGACAGGGGGCTCGCTTTGGAACGCCCACAGCTAGTGTTTACTTGAAGAGAGGGGGAGGGAGGGGGCTTGAGGAGAGAAGCGGCACGCGGGAGGGAGGGAGCAGGGGTCCGTTTCGGGGAGGCTGCTTATCAGCTGCTGTTTGCTTTCTGTGAGAGTGGGGTGGGGCAGGGGGTCGGAACTTGCAAGGCAGCTGCTGACAGAGGGTTGGCTCCAAATATCCACTCTCTCTGTCTCGCCCACGCTCCCTGTCACACTCCACCCCACCCCTCTCTTTTGAAAAGCACGTTGCAGCCACTTGAAAGGGGGATAGCTGCCCATAATGCACCACTCCCAGATGCTGCAGATGTGGCCACGACAGTGCGCTGGCAGCTGTCAATGTGGCCACACTGCAGCGCTTTCCCTACTCAGCTGTACGAAGACAGCCTTAACTTCCAGCGCTGCACAGCTGCAAATGTAGCCAAACTCTTAGGCTCTCTGCCCAGGACACAGGGAGCATCACAGCGCCCAAGAATGGGATACACAAAAGCAGTATGCTGAGCAAGGGAGCTGCCCAACCTACTCAGTAGAATAGAGCGAGGAGAAGGGAAGTGGTCTAAGCCTCATCCTCTTAGGGAAGTGGGGCGGTAACTCGGGGCTAGAAGGAGGCACTTTCCTTTGCTTGGGATTCACGGCTGCAAACCCTCTGCTGAAGCCAGGCGCCCAAGCCAAAAAACCAAGGTGTTGGTAGCAGTGCCAGCCCCACTTACGCCCAATAGCCCACTAGATAGAGAACTCAATCCAGGATGGGCGAGACTGTGATGGGGCAGCGCAGGCCACACAGAGACCTTGCTTGTAACCCCCCTGCACAGTGTATTTACAGTGTTTTAACCCCTCCACAATACACAGCAGTATCTCTGCACCTTTACACACCACATCTCAACTTTCTCACCCCTTTGCTAAAATAAAAGGAGGGGGAGGTGAACAGCCTAGCTCTATCCACATGCATCCGACGAAGTGGGTATTCACCCACGAAAGCTCATGCTCCAAAACATCTGTTAGTCTATAAGGTGCCACAGAACTCTTTGCTGCTTCTATCCTCTTTGGACCCCCCCCTTTCAGGTAGTTGAAAGCTGCTATCAAACCCCCCTCCACCACTGTTTTCTTCTGCAGACTAAATAAGCCCCAATTCCCTCAGCCTCTCCTTGTAAGTCATGTGCCCTCCGCTGGATTCTCTCCAATTTGTAGTGAGGGGCCCAAAACTGGACACTATACTCCAGATGTGGCCTCACCAGAGCCGAATAGAGGGGAATAATCACTTCCCTCCATCTATTGGCAATGCTCCTACTAATGCAGCCCAAAATGCCGTTAGCTTTCTTGGCAACAAGGACACATTGCTGACTCAGATGCAGCTTCTTGTCCATTGTAATCCCCAGGTCCTTTTCTGCAGAACTGCTGCTTAGCCAGTAGGTCCCTAGTCTGTAACAGTGAATGAGATTCTTCCATCCTAAGTGCAGGACTCTGCACTTGTAATTGTTGAACCTCATCAGATTTCTTTTGGCGCAATCCTCCAATTTGTCTAGGTCACTCTGGACCCATCCCTATCCCTATCCTCCAGTATATCTACTTCTCCCCCCAGTGTAGCGTCATCCACAAATTTGCTGAGGGTGCTTAAGAACATAATAATGCCCATACTGGATCAGACCAGTGGTCTATCTAGCCTAGTATCCTGTCTTCTGATACTGCCAGGTGCTTTCAAGAGAATGAACAGAACATGGAAATTGGAAGTGATCCATTCCCTGTTGTCTAGTCCAGCTTCTGGTAGTTGGAGGTTTAGGGATATCTGGAGCATCGGGTTATATCCCTGACCATCTTGGCTAATAGTCATTGATGGGTCTATCTTCTATGAACTTATCTAATTCTTTTTTGAACCCAGTTATAATTTTGGCCTTCACAGCATCCCCTGGCAATGAGTTCCATTGATTGACTATGCGCTGTGTGAAGTGGGTGTCCCCCTAGTTCTTCTGTTATATGAAGTAGAAAACAACACTTCCTTACTCACTTTCTCCAAGCCATTCACGATTTTATAGACCCTCTATCAGCTTAGTTGTTTCTTTTCTAAGCTGAACAGTCTCTGTCTTTTTAATACCGCCACATGTGGAAGCTGTTCCACACCCCTAATCATTTTTGTTGCATTTCTCTACACCTCTTCAGATTCTAATGTACTTTTTTTTAGATGGGGCGACCAGAACTGCACATAGTATTCAAAGTGTGGGTGTACCATGGATTTATATAGTAGCTGTATGATATTTTCTGTTTTATTATTTATCCCTTTCCTATAGTCGCTTTTCGGACTGCCCGCTGCACATTGAGCAACGGTTTACAGAGAACTAGCTACTGACTCCAAGATCTCTTTCTTGAGTGGTAACAAATAATTTACACCCCATCATTTTGTATGTACAGTTGGGATTATGTTTTCCAATGTGCATTACTTTGAATTTATCAACACTGAATTTCATCTGCCATTCTGTCACCCAGTGCCTCAGTTTTGTGAGACTCCTTTGTAACTCTTCACAGTCTGTTTTGGACTTAACTATCATGAGTAATTCTCTATCATCTGCAAACTTTGCCACTTCACTTTTCATCCCCTTTTCCGGATCATTTATAGCACAGGTCCCAGGATAGATCCTTGGAGAACCCCATTATTGCTTTCTCTCTCCATTATGAAAACTGATAATTTATTTCTATCTTTTGTTTCCTATCTTTTAATCAGTTTCTGATCCAAGAGAGGACCTTGAGCGCTTACTTTTTTTAAGAGCCTTTGGTGAGGGACCTTGTCAAAGACTTTCTGAAAGTCCAAGTGCACTATATCCACTGGATCACCCTTGTCCACTCTTGTTGATGCCCTCAAAGCATTCTAATAGATTGGTGAGGCATGATTTCCCTTTTAAAAAGCTATGTTGACTCTTCCTCAATATATCAGGGCCATCTAAGTCTGATAATTCTGTTCTTTCTAGCCATAGAGATTTTATGAGACAGTTTGATTTATTTAAGATTTGTAATTTATTTGACTCTATCCTTTCTGTCACACAGTATGCCACTCCCCCACGAGCACAAACTACTCTGTCATTCCTATATATTTTGTACCCTGGTATTACCACATCCTATTGATTATTATCATTCCACCAAGTTTCTGTTATGCCTGTTATGTCAACAGCCTCATTTATTGCCAGGCATGCTAGTTCACTCTAGTATTTAGACATGTAACATTTGTATATAAGCACTTGTACAGTTTGTCAATATTCAGTTGCTTTCCTTCACAGCTCATATTTAAATGGGATGCTTTTACACTTGACTGTTCCTCACTAGCTTCTACATGTACTTTATCAGCTTCTTTCTTATCCTCTTTACTAGTACCCCATTTAATAACTGCTTTGTTGAGGGGTGCTATTATCAATGGCTATTAGCCAGGATGGGCAGGGATGGGGTCCCTAGCCTCTGTTTGCCAGAAGATGGGAACTGGCGACAGGGGCTGGATCACTTGAGGATTACCTGTTCTGTTCAATCCCTCTGGGGCTCCTGGCACTGGCCACTGTCAGAGGACAGAATACTGGGCTAGATGGACCTTCGGTCTGACCCAGTATAGCCGTTCTTATGTTCCCTAAATATGTGCTCCTCCCCACCTATTGGCATTCCTTATGGGATTTTGAGTCCATAAAGCAAAGAACAGATTACACTTCAGTATATACACATTGTCACAGACTCACAGATCGTGCCCACTCATGGCCCCGTGCGGTCTGTGGGGGGTGCCCCTTCCAGTGCGACAGCCCTTCTTGGGGGTTCACTCTCTCTTGGGGTCAGGCCCCTCCACCTCCTGGAGCCGCACCTCTCTGAGCCTTAGCACATCTGTCTCTCGCCATGGGCCCCCTCAGGCAGTCCACGCTCTCTGGACCCCCCGGGCTGTCTCACTCCCAAAGGGGTTGATGCAACCCTGTTCTCTAGACCAGAGCAACTCTCAGCCAGCGTAAAACAGGAGGGTTTATTGAGAGTTGAACCCAGCACAGGAAACTCTCAGGGCCTCAGGCCTGACCTCCCTCAGCACAGCACATCCCAGTCTCCCTGCAGCCAGGTGGGATCTGCCTGCTCCCCGTCTCCAGCCCAGAGAACCCCTGCTTCCCAGTTGGGCCTCCGATATCCCCGGCCCCAAGCCCCGCCTCTGTCCATTGTCTTCTCTCCAGGTAAACAGGGTCGTAAACAGGAAGGCCTGAGTCTCCTCTCCTCTGGCCGGAACTGGCTGGTCAGGTCACCGGGGTCCTCTCTTCGCAGCCCATTGTCCTCCCACTGGTCAAAAGCGGTTGTGATTCCTGAGCTGGGTGTCCGGGTCCCCAGGTCACATCATGATCGCTGGGGTCTCCATCCTCCACGCCATCGGCCGGGATCTCAAGTTCCCTCTCCGGTCCTCTGTAACAATAAACTCCCTCGCCCCTCACCTCGTTAAACCTGTAACACCTGGGGACAAGGAGTCCCTCTCTCTCTACATGCAACCCACTGGAAAACACAGAAAACCCAAGAAAAACCCCCGACTTTGTCACACACATCCCTTTTATCTGTTACAGTAGCAATATGTGAATAATATCCTTCATTTACAAAGTAATCCAAGTGTAAATCTATCCTAAGTATTATTTAACTGTTTCAGAAAAGTATGAGAATAGAGCTGGTTGACTAACTGATTTTTTTTCAGTTCAGTGGCCAAACTGAAAAAAACACAGAAAAATGTTTTGTTTCAGGTCAACTCAAAATGATAATTTTTCAATATTTCCTCACCCTAAAAGAATTTTTTTTTCTTTTGAGTCAAACAAAACATTTAGTTCAACTCAAAATAGAATATTTTGTTTCATTTTGGGAGCTTTTTACACTTTGGGGGGAAATTAGCTAAATTTTTAAACAAATCATCATTTTGAAACAAAAAATCAAAATGTTTCACTTCAGCATTTTCAGATTATATTTTCCTTTTTTTTCCAGCCAAAACTATTTACTGAGTTCAACCCAAATTTGCAAATAGTTTCAGTCAACCTGAAACTGCATTTTTTTGGTGAACAAACTATTTGCGAGAAAAAATTCACCCCGCTCTAACAGTGAAAGGAAATCTCTTATGAAAAACATCAGAAAGGATTTCTGCATTGGATTGTAGGTGCCTCCTGGTGAAGCAAAAGGCATGCACCCCCTTCCCACCCACCCAAGTCCCCAAACTCCCTCCCAGAGCCTGCAGCCCCTTCCCCTTCCCACACAATCCCTCCCGCCACCAAAATCCCTCCCAGAGCCTGCACCTCATCCCCACCAGAGCCAGATTAACCTTTTGTGGGCCCAGCGCCCAACATATTTGTGGGCCCCCCTGGGGGCAATGGAGCATGGTGCAGAGGGTTGGTCCCTGGAGTGAGCGGCTGGCCTGGGGCACCATAGTGCCCAGTGTGAGGGCACTGTTTACAAACCTGCAGTTGCCAGATGCACAGTGGCCAGCCCAGCCCTTTGCTGCCACGCACAGACCCCCCACCCACCCACCCAACACTGGAACAGCCCTCCAATTCCCTATGGCCAAAGCTTCCTCGGACCCACTATGTCCAGCGCCCCTGCCCCCTAGACCCTGCCACAAATACACAATGCCCTGCATAACACCACCCTGTCAGCACCCCCACACCCCCACCACAGCTGCACAGAACTCCCACTCCCTAGTACCCCAGCACACACAGATCCCCCCTCACAGCCCAGCACCCCCACCCCAGTCCCTCCTGACACACCCTCTCCCATGCCCTGACTCCCAGCAGCAGTCACTGGCCCTGCTGGAGGTGACTGTCGGCTGGGCTGAGCCGCCAGTGCAGATCCTGAGGCAGGGAATCGCTCTGGCCCCTCGGGAGTAGTGTGATCAGCCAGGACAGGGCCTGCCCCAGCCAGCCTCCCTAAGGACCCTCTTGCCTGGAGGGGCCCAGCCAAGCCCCCCATACTGTTCCCCCCCAACTGGCTGAGACTGGCCAGGATTCTGCACCAGTCCCAGACAGCTCAGCCCCAGGGAGACAGGAGGGACCCCACAGGTGGTGGGAAGCAGAGACTGCCCGGAGCCGGAGGTTCACTGGGGTCTGGCCAGGGGGCAGAGAGAAGCCGGAGGGTGGGGCCAGGGGTGAAGAGGAGCCCTCGGCGGGCAGGGCAAGAGGAGCAAGTGGTGGGCAGGGTGGGGGGAGCCAGCAGGCTGGTGGGGTCTCAGGGAGCACTGCAAGGAGAGCAGGCTGGTGCCCCTTCTGAGCATGGGCCCAGCTCCATGGCTCTACTGGTGCCATTGTAAACCTGGCTCTGATCCCCACACCTCCTCCCAGAGCCTGAGCCCCATTCCTACACAACCTCTCAGCCCCCAAACTTCCTCCCAGAGCCTGTGCCCCCATCTCTACACCCGCTCCCATCCCCACACTCCCTCCCAGAGCTTGTGCCCCACCCCCACACAACATCCCAGCCCCCAAACTCCCTCCCAGAGCCTGTGCCCCCATCTCTACACCCCCTCCCATCCCCACACTCTTCCCAGAGCCTGTGCCCCACCCCCACACAACATCCCAGCCCCCAAACTACCTCCCAGAGCCTGCACCCCACCCTCTCCCTACATACCCCTTCCTGCCCCCAAACTCCCTGCCAGAGCCTGTGCCCCCATCTCTACACCCCCTCCCATCCCCACACTCCCTCCCAGAGCCTGTGCTCCATCCCCACACAACCTCCCAGCCCACAAATTCCCTCCCAGAGCCTGCAACCTCACCCCCTCCCCACATACCCCTTCCTGCCCCCAAACTCCCTCCCAGAGCCTGTGCCCCCATCTCTACACCCCCTCCCATCCCCACACTCCCTCCCAGAGCCTGTGCCTCATCCCCACACAACATCCCAGCCCCCAAGCTCCCTCCCAGAGCCTGTGCCCCATCCCCACACAACATCCCAGCCCCCAAACTCCCTCCCAGAGCCTGCACCCCCACCCCTCCCCACATACCCCTTCCTGCCCCCAAACTCCCTCCCAGAGCCTGTGCCCCCATCTCTACACCCCCTCCCATCCCCACACTCCCTCCCAGAGCCTGTGCCCCATCCCAACACAACATCCCAGCCCCCAAACTCCCTCCCAGAGCCTGTACCCCCATCTCTACACCCCCTCCCATCCCCACACTCCCTCCCAGAGCCTGTGCCCCATCCCCCCACAACATCCCAGCCCCCAAACTCCCTCCCAGAGCCTGCACCCTCACCCCCTCCCCACATACCCCTTCCTGCCCCCAAACTCCCTCCCAGAGCCTGTACCCCCATCTCTACACCCCTCCCATCCCCACACTCCCTCCCAGAGCCTGTGCCCCATCCCCACACAACCTCCCAGCCCACAAACTCCCTCCCAGAGCCTGCAACCTCACCCCCTCCCCACATACCCCATCCTGCCTCCAAACTCCCTCCCAGAGCCTGTGCCCCCATCTCTACACCCCCTCCCATCCCCACACTCCCTCCCAGAGCCTGTGCCCCATTCCCCCACAACATCCCAGCCCCCAAACTTCCTCCCAGAGCCTGTGCCCCCATCTCTACACCCGCTCCCATCCCCACACTCCCTCCTAGAGCCTGTGCCCCATCCCCACACAACATCCCAGCCCCCAAACTCCCTCCCAGAGCCCAACCTCTCACTCCTTCTGCACTCAAACTTCCTCCCACAGCCTGCACCCCAATCCCCTACCCCAGACCTCCTCCTCCACCCAAACTCCATCCCAGAGCCTTAGGCAGGTGGGAGGTGGCGTTTTGGGGGGTCGTGTTCTGGGCAGCATGAGTGACATTGGGCCATTGAGAGGATTTGAGGACGGGCACTGGACCTAAGGTAAATTGAGTTTGAGACCCCGACGTACAACATGTAATCAAACACACTAGGGAGGGGGACAGCCGACAAGACAGCCATGAATTTTCAAAGGATTTAATGAACTTAAGAGCCAACGGGTTCAGCGCTCAATAGGGTGTGCTAGTTTTTGAAGCCTGCTGGAGCAAACTGCCTTCTTGGCAGACTCCTTTACTAAAAAGGCATCTGGATCAAACTGAGCAAGGTTCGCAGTGAGCCTGAAACAGTGAAAACACAGAAGAAGAATGGGTTAGGAGTATGAATTGTGGCACAGTGATTTCTGAAGACTCCCTCAGTTTTAACAACTGGAGCCTAAGTTCTGAGTCTACAGCTACTAATAACAAGAACTTATGTTCTCAGGAGACCTTCAAACTGCACCCGTTACACTCTGCACAAATCACTGGTGACCTCTCCACCTCTCTCAGCCAAGATTTAATAGTAGGTGTCAGTGAAAAGTCCCACAGTACTAAAATTTCATTATTTTTGCAAAATATATCACAGAACATTTTGTAATACATGGTGATATATTGCCACAGATAATTAAGGTTGACATGCTGACAGGCCAGGTGCCAGCGCATGCCAGATTCTCAAGGCACTTTCCTTGATTGTGAATATCAAAGATGTTGATTATATTGTTTTCATCTGTCTATATTCCATATTTTGCTATTATGTTACTTCTACATTATGTATACCCTGTAATCAAAGGTGTGTTCATGTAAGATTGTAATCAGGAGTTAAAACTTCATAAAAACTAATGAAGGATTGTTGTTTGATATTATATTACCTTTTACATCGTGTATATCTCTGTGACTAAACTCATTAGATATAAATGGAACCTTGGAAATGCTAATGAAAGACTTAATGGCTATAAAAGGAAATGCTCATTTCAAATACAGGGATCATGGAGGAATAAAGTCACTTATCAGATTACCTTTTGTGGGGGAAAGCTATAAATATGGGTTCATGGAATGATCCTGCATCTCTGGACTATCTGGATTCCAACAGGGTGGAAAAACTAAGCGAGTGGACAGAAAACCCCAGACTTCTCCTGTGTAACTAATTAATGATCTAGAGGATGGCGTGGACTGCACCCTCAGCAAGTTTGCAGATGACACTAAACTGGGAGGAGTGGTAGATATACTGGAGGGTAAGGATAGGATACAGAGGGACCTAGACAAATTGAAGGATTGGGCCAAAAGAAATCTGATGAGGTTCAAAAAGGACAAATGCAGAGTTGTGCACTTAGGACGGAAGAATCTCATGCACTGCTACAGACTAGGGACTGAGTGGTTAGGCAGCAGTTCTGCAGAAAAAGGACCTAGGGGTTACAGTGGACGAGAAGTTGGATAGGAGTCAACAGTGTGCCCTTGTTGCCAAAAGGCTAACAGCATTTTGGGCTGTATAAGTAGGGGCATTGCCAGCAGATCGAGGGATGTGATCATTCCCCTTTATTCAGCATTGGTGAGGCCTCATCTGGAGTACTGTGTCCAGTTTTGGGCCCCACACTACAAGAAGGATGTGGAAAAATTGGAAAGAGTCCAGCGGAGGGAAACAAAAATGATTAGGGGGCTGGAGCACATGATTTATGAGGAGAGGATGCAGGAACTGGGATTGTTTAATCTGTAGAAGAGAAGAATGAGGGGGGATTTGATAGCTGCTTTCAACTACCTGAAAGGGGGTTCCAAAGAGGATGGATCTAGACTGTTCTCTGTGGTACCAGATGACAGAACAAGGAGTGGGGGAGGTTTAAGCTCGATATTAGGAAAACTTTTTCACTAGGAGGGTGATGAAGCACAGGAATGGGTTACCTAGGGAGGTGGTGGACTCTCCTTCCTTAAAGTATGAAATTAATTCGAACTTATTCTATTCGAATTTTCGGAAGCTATTTTATACATTCTGTGTTGCGTGTCCCCAATAAAATGCATGAATTCGGTGGAGTGCGTCCACAGTACCGAGGCTAGCATCGAAAGTCAGAGGGTGCACTGTGGGAAACTATCCCAGAATTCCCACAGTCTCCGTCGCCCATTGGAATTGTGGGTTAAGCTCCCAGTGCATGATGGGGCAAAAACATTCTCATGGGTGTTTCTGGGTGTGTGCCATCACTCACTCCTCCCTCCGTGAAAGCTACGACAGATGCTGTACTGCCAGCAGACAGTGCAGTATGGTGCACCACCTGTCTCCTGGTACTATGAATCCAGCTCGCATGTCCTCTTGTCTTTCTATCTACTCTTTTATCTAACCATTGCCCACCTTTTTTCAGCTACCGTGAACCGAGCAGCACAGCTTCTGCCGCAAACTCTGCTCTCCCGCTCTTGCATTGCTAGCTAATTTTTCCGTGTTCTCTGTCATGGGCTCGAGTGCAAGCTACAGAAGGCAACAATTCCCCGCCATTTTTTGGCCATTGTGAATGGAGACACACAGCTTCCACAGCTTTTTCCATGTTGTCGGTCCTGGGCTCCTGTGGAAGCTACAGAAGGCAACAATTCCCTGCCATTTTTCGGCCATTGTGAACTGAGCCGCACAGCTTCCGCCGCAAACTCTGCTCACGCTTCTGCCGCAAACTCTGCTCTCCCGCTCTTGCAGCTCTAGCGAGCTTCCCAACCCTGTGAAAGCTACAGAAGACAACCATTTACCGCCTTGTATTGGCCATCTTGAACTGAACAGACCTCTTACGTTTCGTGCCCTTTTTCCAGGATTACCTGTGCAGGCCCCATAGCATGGAGCCCGCTCAGATCTTCACTGCAGTTTTGACCATTGTAAATACCTTGCGCATTATCCAGAAGTATGTGCAGTACCTGAAAAACCAGGTGAGGAAGCGACGACAGTGCGATTACTATACTGATGAGGTCATGGACACAGACGTTCCTAGAAGCACGGCATATGGCAATTGGGAGATCATGGTGGCATTGGGCCAGGTTCATGCTGTAGAATGTCAATTCTGGGCCCGAGAAACAAGCACAGACTGGTGGGACAACATAGTGTTGCACGTCTAGGATGATTCCCAGTGGCTGCGAAACTTTCGTATATGTATGGCCACTTTCATGGAACTTTGTGACTTGCTGTCCCCTGCCCTGAAGCACACATACACCAAAATGAGAGCAGCCCTCACAGTTGAGAAGCAAGTGGCCTTAGCACTGTGGAAGCTTGCAACACCCGACAGCTACCAGTCAGTCGGGAAGCAGTTTGGAGTGGGAAAATCTACTGTAGGGGCTGCTGTGCTGCAAGTAGCCGGTGCAATCATTGACCAGCTGCTATCAAGGGTAGCGACTCTGGGAAATTTGCAGACCATAGTGGTTGGCTTTAATGCGCTGGGGTTCCCTAACTGCGGTGGGGCGATAGATGGAGCACGTGTCCCCATCTTGGCCCCAGCACACCATTGTGGCCAGTACATAAACCGCAAGGGGTACTTTTCCATGGTGTTGCAAGCATGAGTGGATCACAAGGGACGTTTCATCGACATCAACATGGAATGGCCAGGAAAGGTGTATGACACTCGAATCTTCAGGAACAGCTGCAGGAAGGGACTTACTTCCCTGACCAGAAAATAACCATTAAGGATGTTGAAATGCCTATAGCTATCCTCAGGGATCCAGCCTACCCCTTAATGCCATGGCTCATGAAGCTGTACACAGGAACCCTGGACGGTAGTAAAGATCAGTTCAACTACAGGCTGAGCAAGTGAAGAATGGTGGTAGAATGTGCTTTTGGACATTTGAAAGGGCGCTGGCGCAGTTTACTGATTCAGTTAGATCTCAGCACAACCAATATTCCAACTGTCATTGCTGCTTGCTGTGTGATCCACAATATCTGTGAGAGCAGGCGAAAACGGATTCCTCACTTGCTGTCTGTGCCCTGTCCTCCTCCTCGTCTTCGTCCTCCAGTGACTCTTCCTCCTCGCTCCGTGGCACTCCCCTCTTGCAGGTGTCCATGGACAGTGGTGGGGTAGTGGTGGCATCATCCCCTTAATTGCATGGAGCTCACGGTAGAAGCGGAATGTATGGGGCTGTGACCCAGAGCGCCCGTTCGCCTCCCTGGCTTTTTGGTACGCTTGCCTGAGCTCCTTGATTTTTGCACGACACTGCTCTGTGTCCCTGGAGTAGCCTCTTTTTGTCATGGCCCTGGAGACTTTAGCGTATGTATTTCCGTTCCTTTTTCTGGAACGTAGTTCTGCCATAACAGACTCACCTCCCCAGCATGCAATGAGAGCCAGTACCTCCCGTTCGGACCATGCTGGGGCTCGTCTGCGATTCGGGACTATGTGATCTCCTGTGATGGTGGACTCTGCATGGTCATCTGTGATGGTGGACTGTGCTGATGGTCACCTGTGCTGATGGTGACCAAACAGGAAACGAAATTTAGAAGTTCCCGGGGCTTTTCCTGCCCACCTGGCTAGTGCATTGGAGTTGAGAGTGTTGTCCAGAGCGGTCACATGGGAGCATTCTGGGATAGCTCCCGGAGGCCAATAATGTTGTATTGCGTCCACAATATCTTTAACCCAGGATTACGATCTCAATTTAAGCACTACCCCACTTGCGAAGGTGGAGTACAGAAATCGGATTAGAGAGCCCTTTAAATCAAAAAACCAGTTTGGTCATGTGGATAGAATCATTTTTTTTTCGAATTGGGGGTTGATCCTGCTTTGAGCAGGGGGTTGGGTTAGATACCTCCTGAGTTCCCTTCCAACCCTGATATTCTATGATTCGATGATTCTATGATGATTCTATGAACCCTGAAAGACTTTTGGAGATTGGCAGATTACTACATCTCTGCTAACATTTGGATTTACAAACTTTGACTCACCTGTTAATATGTTTTACCTACTTTAACCTCCCAATAACTCATTTCTTTTTCTTAGCTAATAAATCTTTAGTTAATTTACTAGAGAACTGGCTACCAGGATTGTTTTTGGCATAAGATCCAGAGTATCACTTGGTTTGGGGTAAGTGACTTTGAGATTGGGAATAACCTAATGTGATGTGATTTTTTGTTTCTATAACTTTTTAATCCCAATGTTAAGTTTGTCTGGATGGTAAGATAGGCTCGAGGGTCTAAAGGGACTGTCTGTGACTCCAGGTATAGTGATCCAGGCATCCAGCTTCTCATCCACTGTAACCCCCAGGTCCTTTTCTGAAGAACTGCCGCTTAGCCAGTCGGTTCCCAGCCTGTAACAGTGAATGGGATTCTTTCATCCTAAGTGCAGGACTCTGCACTTGTCCTTTTTGAACCTCATCAGATTTCTTTTGGCCCAGTCCTCCAATTTGTCTAGGTCACTCTGGACCCAATCTCTACCCTTCAGCATATCTACCTCTCCCCATCTTAGTGTCATCCGCGAACTTGCTGAGGGTGCAATCCATCCCATCATCCAGATCATTAATAAAGATGTTGAACAAAACCGGCCCCAGGACCGACCTCTGGGGCACTCCTCTTGATACCGGCTGACATTGAGCCGTTGATCACGAGCTGTTGAGCCTGACGATGTAGCCAGCTTTCTATCCACATTATAGTCAATTCATCCAGCCCATACTTCTCTAACTTGCTAGCAAGAATACTGTGGGAGACCATATCAAAAGCTTTGCTAAAGCCAAGACATATCACTGCCATTGCTTTTCCCACATCCACAGAGCCAGTTATCTCATCATAGAAGGCAATCAGATTGGTCAGGTTCTCCCACTGGTGTAGGTAATCCAGTTGCATGAGAGGTAGTAGCTAAATTGACAGAAGAAGTCTTTTGCTTACATAGCACTGTCTATGTGCAGATTTAAGTCTGCTGAGCTATGCTGCTCAGGGGTGTGGATTATCACATCCCAGAGGAAAGTAGCTAGGTTGATCTCTCTAGAGCGACCAGCCCTTAGAGAGTAAGTTCTTTGGGGCAGGGACTGTCTCTCACTATGTGCTTGGGCGATGTTTAGCACAATGGGTCTCTGGTCCTGGTTGTCTTCCACATGCTACTTAATAGAGACAGCAACGAAAGGTGCCCACTATAACTTAGTGCTGCCCTTGCCTGAGGCAAAGCAGCATCCCTAAGCCTGACATGAGGAATGAACACTGCTCTCAAAGAAAACATACAGCACTGCTGAGAAGCAGAGAAGAATTCAACAGACTGAATCACAGAAGCCAGAGAAATCAAATGATCAGATAGGGAGTAGGGTGAGGGACTCCTACCTCCCTGCCAAACCAGGGAGTATACTTTGAAATGTATTGTCTAGACCAGCTATAAAATTCCCCTTGATGCTACTGAAGCATCTAATTCATCTCACGGTCATGGCACATCTCCTGATATTCCATCTATGTTTTATTTTCTCAATTTCTTCCCATTACCCCAGCTATGTCCTGCACAGTCACACGGATAAATTCCTCTCCTTCCTTGGTGGTTACACCCCTCAAATTTGCAGAGTATCACATCCTCACTTAGTCACTGCTTAACCAAGTTAAGTATATTTAGCTCTTTTCTCACAAGTCAATCCTCCAGACTTGGATTATATTTATTGCTGTTCTCTAAGCTCCCTCCAGCTTGTCAATGTCTTTCTGGTAATGCTTGACCAGAATGGAGCAGGAATTTCTACCTACTGTCACCTCAAACCCATCCCAGCTCTGTCACGATACCTTTGTCTGAGGCCTCAAATTGGATTGGCCTCTTTTGCACCATGGGCCACTGCCAACTCCTATGAGGTGACAGACAGCACGTTAAACTGATCTTTCAGTATTGCTACTTACCAAGTGTCTCCTTCTGATTGAGCTGATGTTTCAGTTCATTTTTCTTAGCTATGTTAGCATGTGTGTGTGTGTGGAGGGAGGTGTTTCCAAGCTGAATTATACTTTATTTCTCTGCACATGCCATCTTTTCTCTAGTTTCCTGTCTTATTTCTCTGCCCTGGGTGGCGATAGCAACTCCTCCTAACTCTTCAGCATCTGTTAATTTCATTAGTGTGTTTATTCCACCATCCAAATGATGATAGATTAGGATGTTAAATAAGATTAACCCTTGCAAATTCCTTCAGTAACCTGCCTTCCGCAACTAGATACATTGCCCTTTAACATTATTCCTTCACATTTGTTACTGGCTTGGTAAAAATTGAATAATATAACACATCACCAGTTTGTGGTGTCTGCCCTTGTTTTCTGACCATCTGCCCTGAGATAGGCACTCACAGTTGTGAGCCACTCCAGACAAAAGCTACATGAATGAACAAAGACCATTGTATGATACATTAGCCTTACTTTTCTTATCGTATTTACTAACTAATGTGGTAAATTCAGTAATTCAGAGTGGTTTTCCCAGCTCTGCCATCTCAAAAAATTTAAAAGCACTTTTCAACTATATAAACAGTCCAATACACATTCACGAGTTGCTTCTTCCAATACTAACATGCAAACATGTGTTTAACAGCACAACTAGCTTTTGGGTTTCTACAAGAACTAATTATGCTTAATACATTTCCACATTCTGTACGAAATGGCCATAGACCCAGCTGGTGAAACACAGGAACAATGACAAAGAAAAGTGCTCTCTGCACATCTGAGCAACCTCTCACCTCTCCTTTTAGCGAGTCCCTTTGGTGAGCACATACCTTTTGCACGGCTGGGACAGTTCCTCAATCCTAGGCGTAGTCACTGCGTGCTTTGCTGCCTTTGTCACTGGCCGTTCAGTATCATGGGCAGGCAGATACTCAGGTGACACCACTTTTGCTTTAGCCAACTCTAGTGTCCGAACACTTGCTACTGCTTGCTGGGCAGACCTAGATACCTGTGAGAGGAACCACAGGAGGCACTCCCCTCGAGTTCTGTCCTGAAAGTACAGCTGTTAGATTAAAGCCAAAGGAGCATTCTGCTGTGAAGTGCTGGGCTGAATGTTAGGAAGCCACTGGGCAGCCAGTGCCAATCTGCAGCCAGTGCCATACTCTTCTGTCAGGAGACACCACTTCCCAAAGGGATGTAAGGTGTACCCAGTGCAGCCCAGCATAGCAGCCTAGAGGTAATAAAGGCATGGATCACAGTAGCAAAGTCCACAGCCAAGAGAAAAGGCTTGAGCCTCCTGCCCAGACACCGCCTGGCCACTGCTGTTATTTGATCCTCGGGAAGCAGCTGGGAGTCTACCGAGTCTACTAAGTTATACACCCAAGTGACAAATGCTACACCCATCCTCTCAATCAGAGGGGCTGGCAGTGTCTTTGCTAAACCCTGCAGCTGCTTCCCCCAGCCTGCCATCATAGGCTCAGTCTCAGCAAGAATGAACCTCATGTCCAGTCCTGCCCAGACCTGGAGAGAAACACACCACCGTACTCTCTGGCCTGGACTACACGGCCCCATTATAATGCTGGAGGCATCAAGGCGACTCGTGGTAGGGACACAAAAGGGGGCACCAGCTAAAGGGAGGGCAGGTGAACTCCCCACATGACTCCTCCCCACCCTACCTCCAGCCTAGGGCCCCTGCACACTCCCCATCCACCATTACCTGGGGCTCTATCCTCCCACTGTGCCAGCTCCCCCCTGACAGGTTCGACTGTTCTTGGCAGCCAGGACCCAGAGTCACTCCCAGATGCTGCCTGGCAGAGTGCCTGGCTGTGGCAGCAGCAGGCTGCCCCCTGCCCAGGCTCAGCTTCTGGGGACAGCGGCTGAGTGAGCCGGCGTGCCCCCAGGAGCTGAGCCTGCATGGAGCAGCATCCCAGGAAGGCAGCGTGTCTGGAGACAGTGCCATAGGTGCACAAGGTGATGTGAGAAGAGAGGCCTCATTGGTCCAAAGAGCTAAGTTAGATAACTCCAACAAGAGGAGCAGAGGGAGGGAAGGAGACAAGTGAAACGGAGGGAGGCAGCATTGTCCAGTGTCTAGGACCCAGGAGACATGGGATCTATTCCTGGAGCTGCTACTGACAAGATATGTGATCCTGGGCAAGTCACCTCCCTTCTCTGTGCCTCAGTTTCTCCTCCCTACCCTGACCACGTAGACTAGTTTCATTGGAGAGGGGTCCTGAGTGCAGGATCTCAGCTAGCCAAGGTTTGCTAGAGGCTGAAGTCTGAGTTTGTGGAATGGACCAGAACAAAGGGGCAGGGTCTGGAGTTGAGGGAATTCTTCTCCTTCATTTCCCTCTCATAGCTCGTTCTTTCCCATCACTAGCTCTGAAATCCACCCTTTCCTCTCCATCCCAACCACTAACACCTTGGCCCTGGACTCGATTCTCTTTTGCCCAAGCTCCTAGCCTCTTTGGTCTTATCTTTGGTATTATAGTGGTGTCCACAGCCATCAGGCCTTGCTGTGCTGGGCACGGCCCACACGCAGTGAGAGAACTTTTACAGTCTATATGGACAGGGGAGGGAGGAGAAACTGAGGCCCAGAGAAGGGAGGTGACTTGTCAAAGATCATATATCACCCTGGCTTGTCAGGCTATCCTATGCCAAAGCACTTTCATTCCACGCATCACCTTCGCTGCCCTGCATGGTGCACTCTCCATCTTAACCACTGCATCTCCCTCTTCCCATAAACTGGACAAGCTTCAAATGGATCTGTACTGCTGCAACATTTGCTCCTTTTTCTACTGGGATAAGTCCAAAGTGCAGTGCCAGCCTGAGAACCATGTCAGGTGCCAGGCAAATGCATGGGTGGGAGAAAGAATCCTTGTCCCAGGCTACAGACTGGATGCAGGACTGTTCTGCAGCAGCTACTTCAGCCTAATGGCTAGAGCAGCTTCTCTGGGCCCTTATGCATGGAGGAGAATGAGAGGATCGATGCAGTGCTCGACCTTCCTGTCCCCTTCTCCTCCAGCCTGTCCATCTCATCCACCTGCCATCTATCCATCCACCTCGTGTTCATGCCTTGCACATCTTCAGGGTGTCGGAGCACCATGTGCCAGGCACCCAGGATCCAGCCTGACCCATGGCACAGCCTGACCCGGGATTGCCCCAGAACCATTGCCCAGAGGTTCTCCGCAGGCAGGGAGCAGGGTACTGGCTTGTGAAGCCATAAGCTGTTTTTTATACACTGAATGCACAAGTATTGTCTGCTTAGTCATCTAAGGGAGACCAGTGACAGCCCATCAGTAGAGAGGACGGCCCTTCACACCAAAGAGCTGCAGTCACATTGCCTTACTGGACAGATCATGGACTCGGGACTTCCCCGGTCGTAGCACAAAGTATTCTTCCGAATCTTCGGCTGGGCAAGACGCTGTGTTCTTGGAGGGGTGAGAGTCGTCCTTGCAGTGTCTGTAATTTGTGTTTCAACCTACAGAGGGCAAATAAACCAGTACACAGGTCTGTTAGAGGCCAATATTATCACAGGCAAGTTTCTCACCTTAGGCACCAGTATAAGAGTTTGATTTTCAGAGGAGCTGAACATGCCCAGTTCCCATTGACATCAGTGGGAGCTGTCTGAAATCAGGCCATTTTTAATGTGGGTGCCTAACCTGGGATGTAGTTCCCTAGCTTTAGGTGCGTAAATTTGAAAAGTTTGATCTCTGACACATACTAGTAACCAAGTCAGCCTTAGACAGCAAGCCACAAAGATTCATTGAAACATGCAGAACGAAACTTTTAAAAATCTCCTCTTGGGGGGGGGGAGTTTCAAAAGTGCCTAAGTGGTTGAGGAGCACCACTCCCATTGAATTCAAGGGGCCCTGGAAATGTCACCCTGGCTCCCCAAACCAACCCCTGCTGAATGTTGTTTGGAAGTTTGGGTGTTGGCCTTCTTTATGAGAGGAAACAACGGGTGTGCCAAGGATGTCATGGAACTGCTCCTACACATCTGGTGGAGCCGCAGGCAATGGAAAGGAAGGACCTTAGATACTGTTTACAGTGGCGTGGTCACAGTACTGTGCTCAAGGGTGGATTAACAGCAGCCACAGGAGGAGAATACAGGGATTATAAATGAAGAGAGAAAAGGGGATGGCTTTCCAAAGTTTGTGTGTGCGCGTGTACCTGGCAGCCACCCAACCTGCTCAATGGAAAATCATCCAGGGTGCCCCAGGCACACAAAGGCTAATCTATCAGAGGGGTAGCGTGTTAGTCTGTATCCACAAAAACAACGAAGAGTCCGGTGGCACCTTAAAGAGTAACAGATTTATTTGGACATAAGCTATTTTGGGCGAAGGCTGATCTGTAAGGCAAGAAAAGCAAGAGGCGGGAATAAAATGCCTCACACATATAGATGGCACAGAACTGCTTAGTCTCCAGGAGTTACTGGGCCTGGGAAAAGTGCAGCAGCAGTCCCAGTGGGCCCCAGGGGATCTCCGTACAGTAAAGTCATTTCTCACCAGATGTGCAAGGTACTTGTCCTGACATCAGCCCTTCCACTTGCCTCTCCACCACAATGTCAGGCTCTTTATGGTCCACCAACCACTGTACTCTATTACTTTCACAGACCCTCACAGACTTCGATCGTGCTACTCTTCCCCCGGCTCCTACACTCGTCCTGAACTTCACTCTCAGCACCTAACCTTTCTGGCCATCTCTCCAGGCAGGCTGCAGCAGGCTTCCTGCTCCTGTCCAGCTGTGAGCACTGCTCTGACCCCTTTCACTACATGTGCAGCTTGATCACATCCCTGCCAGCCCTGGGCCCTACAGTAAAGGACCTGGCAGTGTGGTAGAGGAGAGGATAGAAGGTCTGATGTCAGGCACCTAGCTCGTACACCTGGTTTGAACCAAGGCCTATTGGACTTGAAGAGAGGGGGCTGACAGGACTCCCGGGAAGGTAAAGCCACCTGGCATTCACTGAGCTGTCACGGGCATACATGTGCTAGTATAACTGTAGACACTGATCCAGGGAGCTAGGACCGTGCTTCATTGACAATAAACCTGACCAAGTGCCTTCGCACCTTGATGGATCTTGTGGGCATTGAGTGGTTTGCTCGAGGTCTGCTGTGCCAGCTACCTGCCCAGGACTGGGATAGCATATGGAGGAAACACATGCAGCCAAACATCTAACTACACTGGCGACCCCGACTGCTGATCTGTTAAGTAAACGAGCTGCCCTCTGTAGGAATCACGATCTAACATGGCAGAACAATATGAGTTAGGGAACCCCCAATACCTACCCTGCAAATCCCCACAGAGCTTGATGAAATTTGGACCCGATGAATTGACAGCAAGGGGGGACTGATATGAATTTTAAAAAAGAAAATGGAGAAATGACAATAGGTGCTGCACTTTTAACCATTACTTGGCTTCCAATTTGCCATTGCTTAATATCACTGTTTTCATCTTGATTCATTTTTTGCTGTTCTGCAGCTGGTTTTGCTGCAGCAGACCCTTGGGCAGTACCCAACCAGTGTTTAAGATTGTTTATCTAGATCGTTGTTGCCATTGCTTTTAGTTTCCCAACCTGGGGGGTATAGCAAGTTTTTCCAGACAGGCATGGGTCTTCCAAAGAGCACCTCAGAAAGGCTAAATCCTGTCATGCAATTTGGACGGCTCCGGATTCTCATATGAACCCATGGGAACACCACATCCCAATTTGTTCCCAGTTCATTGCACACTTTGGATAATTCAATTTTAAGAGACTTTTTCATACTTTCCACCTGCCCTCCAGCTTGAGGATGGTAGGGATGTGCAAGGGTAAGGGAATACCAGCCCATGTACCCATGTTCTGGAATACTTTCCCAATGAATGCAGGTCCATTATCAGAATCAGTACTGTGTGGTAGTCCTCATCTGGGGAATACTTCCATCATCAGCATTTTAGCAGCTACAGGGCTATCTTCCTTCCTGGTGGGAAATGCCTCTACCCATTTACTGAAGGCATCCACCACAACTGATGAGCAATGGCCCCATAAAATCCACCTGCAAGCACAACAGCCTGCAAGAAACTCTTTAAAGCCTGGTGTATTAGTTCTCCCCACCTTTTCCTTCTAGCAGGGCTTATAGGGAATAATCACGTAATCCCTCACATATATCCATCTCTACACCGGTACTACTCTATAAAGTATAAGCACAATACACTTATAATAGTGACCAAAGCCAACTAAGTAGAAAGGTCTCCTCATGTCACCCAAAAGTTATCCCAAAACAACTCTAAACCCCACACATCAGTCATAGTCCCGGGCCTAACATTCCCAGGTCCACCACAAGGAACTAACAACAATTAAAAAATTAAATCTGTCTATCAGTCGTACGAGAGAATGTGCAGATTACAGATGAGGCATGAATGTGTAAGGTGACTACGTAACACTTTTTAGTCCAATGGGTCATCTTCAGTCCATGCATTATGCTTTTCCAGGACAATGGGTGAACATCCTCCGCATAAAAAGACAAAAAGTGGAGGAATGTAGTAGAAAGAGAGCCTTGCATCAGAGGCCTGTAATAAGGTCTGAGGCCTGGGCTAAAGTAGTGATCAAAGTTAGGCTGTGAGCTAGGCAGGACCCGTTCACAGAATCTGGCAAGAACAGGGCTGATATTGCAAAAACACACATTCCAAAGAGGTGCTAGGCACAGAGCTCTCATGCAGACACATTCCAGTAGGGTGGTACCAGAATACCTTGATTCCAGCACATTCCCTAAAGAGAACAGAATCATGCTGACCCATACTAAAGATAAGGTCAGGACGACAGCATGATGGATAGAGATGTTTTGATCAAACTAACATGTAAAAGGTGATGGGTGGCACCTAACTACATCAGCGGGGCAATACATAACTTGTTTGCATTGATATGTAAAATGGAGTCTCGGAGGGAGTGTCTTTGGCCAGCCGAGGGGGGAATGGAAAGTCCCGCCATTCACTGAACTGGTCCGTTGCCACAGGCATGCATGTGCTAGTGTATCTATAGACATTGATCTGGGGAGCTAGAACCATGCTTCATTAACAATAAACCCGACCAAATGCCTTTGCAGCTTGATAGATCTTATGGTCATTGGGCAGTTCACTCGAGGTCTGCTGTGCCAGCTACCTGCGCAGAGCTGGGATGGCATACAGAGTAAACACACGCAGCCAAATATCTAACTACATTTATTACTCTACATTGTTGTAGCACCAAGGAGGCCCAGTCATGGACTAGGACCCCATTGTGCTAGGTACTGTACAAACACAGAACAAAAAGACTTAATCTAAGTGTAAGACAAGAGACAACAGATGGACACAGACAGACGGGGGAGTGCAAAGAAACAAAAAGACAATATGGGTCAGCATGATGGACAGTGGGATACGCATACCAGCAGCCTGACCGTTGTCAGGTTTTCTTTCTGTATGCTTCTTGGAAAAGAAGGGTGGTGCAGGATGCCAGTGAGGTGCCTTGGTGGGTGTTTAGGGAAGCTCCTCCCAAGGGGGAGGCACAGCATGGCAGGAAGCACAAAGAAGCTCGTCTGACAATTTAGCAAGTGGAGTTTTGCAAGATCAGCTAGGGGACTGCAGTGCCTTTTGGGGATATGATTATTGTACTCATCTTCTTTTGCTGGCCACACTGTATCTGGGAAATAGAGAGAATCATAGAATATCAGGGTTGGAAAGGACTTCATCTAGTCCAACCCCCTGCTCAATGCAGGACCAATCCCCAATTTTTGCCCCAGATCCCTAAATGACCTCAAGGATTGAGCTCACAACCCTGGATTTGGCAGGCTAATGCTCAAACCACTGAGATATCCCTCATATCCTGTCAGTTCAGCCGAATGTTGTTCTTGGCATTCACAGCTGGCATGAAGTAGGCAAACACCTGCATCCAAAGATATAAACTGGCTATACACTATGTACCTTCCCATGCAGCCCTACTGTTACACAACAGAAGTCACTAAAGAGAGGGAAGTGTTGCTTTCCTAGACTACATCAATTTTTCAGCTACACTGACAGGAAATACTGTGACAAAGAAATATACTGACCATAAACAGTCCAACTATTGCACAAAGCATCCAGAGATAGTTATACAACGTCATTAGCATTACATATTTTTGTAGCTAATAGGATTCATGGTTATTATTGTTTTTTTATTTTAGTCAGCTGATTGAAAGGAAATGAAATTACTGAACTACGCCCAAATAGAATTCACAGAACGAGTTATGTGAGCAAAATGCAGAAGCAGGTTTCTCCCTATGTTGTAATAGTGCTGGATGCGGCAATGGCCTGCAATATCTTGGAAGACCTTACTGAATTAAGTTTCTTTGGGGTCCATTATATGAAATGCAAAGTTTAAGTATTATTGTGGGGAAGGATAGTATATAACCTCTCTGAGGGCGGGGCAGCTGTGATGTGAGGCATGAATGATCAAAGGACTATAGTGAACAATGTGCCAGACAAGAATGGACAATTGTGAAGGGGATTTCTTGGGAAATGCCCAGGGAGAGGTGAATATAAATTTCCTATCTCCAGTTATGCAATAACCAAGCTCTTTGAAGCTCTGCGCTGAGGAGTGGGCTTTTATCTCATCTGTTACATGACGCCAAGATCAAAGGCCCAAGCTGTATACAGGAAAGACTGAGCTATTCATGATTGCTCTGGTTCTGTATCTGAGATGGTTATAAACTTGTAACCATGGCAATAACCCAGCAGTGGGTTTTAAAGGACTGACACCGACCAGAGCCTGAGGTTGGAGTAGGGGTAGCGTCTGGTAAGCTTTTGAGAAGGCATGTAGGTTCTTGTACTGCCATTAACACCTTTCTCTGTTATGCTTTCATCCTAACAATAATTGTGCTTGCTTAGATAGAGCTGTGTGGTAATTACATTGTTCATAGCCTCCAGAGTGAAAGCAAAGTGCAGACACTGGCTTGTTAAGTACTCTGGCTTGCTGGAAATATCACAGTGTAGGCAGGAAACCATGCAGCCTAGAAAATCTCTGGGCAGGGGGGAGAAAGACAGGTCTGTGCCCAAGAGATGTTATTGCTGAGGAGCTGTCAACCTAGAGTGGGTACCTTGGTAAGGATGGAGGGGGACACAGGTGTAGTTGCCCTGATCCATGACAGTAATATTTCCCACAATAAAGCAATTTTCTAATCCTCCTTCCTGACAGTCATAACATTTATTTGTTAAATATAGATATTCATGTTCCATTAAAAAACACTTTAACAAAAAGAATGGTCTCTTAACTTGCAGCTTCAAAGGCGAGAGTAATTTATGTACTGGAATAGGATTTTTAATTCTCTTTTTGCAATAGTCATAATTGGGGCCAGAAGAAACCGCTATGATCACCTAGTCTGACCTCCTGCATACCACAGGTCACAGAACCTCATCTAGTGATTTCTGCAGTGTAAGCACTTCTGCTTCCCTACTATGTACATGAATGAATATGACTCATGTTGTCTGAGATCCTGCCTGAACCCTCTCACTCCCTAATACAGAGTGACCGACTGAGGAAGAGAGACTTCAGAGGTCACTCTCAATTTAGGTTTCCTGTACAATAGCATCAAAAAGGGGGGAACTGCAGTTCCTGGCCCCTTCTTCTGTCCTTGTACAGTGGGTAAGTATGTCTGATGTGAAGGTGGCTAATACATTCCAAATGTGGTTTGCATTATCTAGTAACAACAGGGGGTCAGAATTCTTATCAGCCAATCAGTTCTTTCCATTTTCCCAACCCACTTTATCATGCACTATAGCCAAGAGCATTATTTTGGCTTGTAGTTATTTTTGGTCACTTAGACTAGTCTGTTTTCAATCCCCATCAGATGTCTTTTGGAATTGCTGTAACACATAAAGAGAACATGTAGACTCATAGATTCTAATACCAGAAGGGACTATTGTGATCATCACAGGCCAGAGACTTTCCCTCAAATAATTCCTAGAGCAGGTCTTTATGAAAAGCATCCAATCTTCATTTAAAAATTGCCAGAGACGGAGAATCCACCATGACCGTTGGTAAATTGTTCCAATGGTTAATTACCCTCACTGTTAAAAATGTACGGCTTATTTCCTGTCTGAATTTGTCTAGCTTCAACTTCCAACTGTTGGATTGTGTTAGACCTTTCTCTGCTAGACTGAAGAGCCCACTATTAAGTATCTGTTTCCCATATATGTACTTATAGACTGTAACCAAGTCACCCCTCATCCTTCTGTTGGTTAAGCTAAATAGAGTAAGCTCCTGGAGTCTGTCACTCTAAGGTAGGTTTTCTAACCCTTTAATTGTTCTCGAGGCTCTTCTCTGAACCCTCTCCAATTTATCAACATCCATCTTAAATTGTGGGCACCAGAACGGGACACGGGATTCTAGCAGCAGTTGCTTCAGTGCCAGTTACAGAGGTGAAATAACCTCTCTGCTCCCAGCCAAGATTCCCCTGTTTATGCATCCCAGGATCACCTTATCTCTTTTGCCAGTAGAGTCACACTGGGAGCTCATGTTCAGCTAACTATCCACCCCAACCCCAAATCTTTTTTGGAGTCACAGGTTCCCAGGATAGAGTCCCCCAGCCTGTGAGTATAGCCTGCCTTCTCTGTCCTCAGATGTATCCATTTACATTTAGTGTTAAAATGCTTGTTCCTGTTTCCAAGCATTCTAGAGCATTCTGTAGCAGTGACCTGTTCTCTTCATTAGCTACTACTCCCTCAATTTGTGTGTCATCTGCAAACTTTAACAGTGATAATTTTGTTTTCTTCCAGGTCCTTGATAAAAATGTTAAACAGCATTGGGCCTAGAACCAATCCCTGCAAGACCCTGCTGGAAACAGACCCAATGACAATTCCCTGTTTACAGGTACAGTTAGACCTATCAGTTAGCCAGTTTTAATCCATTTAATGGGTGCCAGGTTAATTTTGTATCAGTCTCATTTTTTTAAAATCAAAATGTCATGCAGTACCAAGTCAAAACCCTTACAGAAGTTTAGGTGTATTCTGTCACCACTATTATCAACCAACCAAAGCAATAATAATAATTTAAAAAAAAATCATGCAAACAGGCCAACATTTAAGTCACCACTAAACTACAAGAAAAAAGACGATTTAAAAATGGCATCAGTTAGTGTGGCTGAGCAGCCATGGCAGGTCTGGCACAACTTTCTTAACCTAGTAATTAAAAAGCATATCAAGCAACTTGTGCTCCCACTCCTGAACGAGCAGAACCATCCAGCTGTTTCTGTAGCGGGAACAAGCCATTGTGTCTATTCCATGGCTAACCTCAGGCTGCAGCAACCAAAATGAAATTGTTGCTGAAAGCCAGTACAGGGGGGAGCGATGGTTCCCCTTTCCCAGTTTGGCTGAACATCACCATCACCTTTCTGTCTAGCAGGAAGCCTGGATGCACTGATTTGGGACGTGCAAGTTCTAGAACCCGCTGAGAAGCCTCACAGGTGAGTGCAGCTGTTGGTACGGGCCACTCTGGAGAACTACGAGGCCTAGAAAAAAACACAAACATGCAACATGGACACAGTTTCAGGGTGTTCCCAGAATAGGCTTGTTTATTTGAATTAAACTAGTGAAGTTGTTGCAGAATTATTGTAGTTGTTTGTCTACAAGGATTGTGGTGGTGATGCTGTAACAACCAGCCCTAAAAATGGTTTGTGTTTAATGCCTGGTGTAAATAAAACCAAAGCCATAGAGATGGTGTAACTTAGGGAGTGCATGAAATTATCTGGAGTAGGTGTGTGCTTGAGGGAGCCATCACCCTGCTAAGCAGTGAGCTGGGTGTGGAGTCCCCACTCCACATGGGCATGGGTCCAGTGTGAAAGGTCCAGTCCTACCCACCAGCCCTGATTGAATTGGGAGGCAGAGAGCGGAGCTGGCCCCAGAGCTCTGCTGGCTAAGGGATGGCTGGCTTGACTCCGTGAAGCCAGCATACCACCCCTCATTGGAGGAGGGGAATGCCACTCCAGAGCAGGAGCTCCGCCTAGCCCAAGGTGGGGCAAGTGATTGGCTGCAGCCCTGGAGGGCTCTGGGACAATCACCAGGCACAGGGGTGGGGCTGGAGAAGACTGTGGGGTTAGGTGGGGAGCACATGTTTCTGTGGGAGGGAGCAGGACCACATGCAGCCTGGATCTGCAGGCTGGGGATCAGCCCAGGGAGCAGAATGGGGGCATGGGCATGGCAAGGTGGAAGGAGCAACCTGGACCCAGCGAGGAGCCCAGTGACACAGAGATGGATGCCAGGCAATGCAGCAGAGACCAGGATTCACCCTCCCAGCTCATACCCCACCCAGGCACCAGCCAGTGCTGCCAGGGGCAGGAGGTGCCTGTCCTGGGACTGGAGCTGGGGGTTGGATGGATTCTTATTTGGGCTAGTGAAAGCTGGTGTGTATGTCTGGGCTCTGGGGACTCAGTACACTATGCTCTGGCTGGAGGAAGGATGCGAGACTCCCCATGGGCCCACAAATGGTCTCCTGTGCCATTTGTGGGTTTGTCCAGTCCACATAAAGCCACTGGCCTGATAGCTGAGTGCAGCTTTTATTTCCTTGGTTAATTCCTGCCTCCTCGAGGGCTGTGGAGGGACCCAGGGGGGTGGGAGGCAAGCAGGGTTCCCTCAGGCATGAAGCCTGGGATCTGGGGTCCACATGATGAACCGGGGGTGCTCCACCCCGAGACTGAATTGCCCCAGATTCTGGAACTGGGAAACAAAGTGAGTTGTTGCTCTCTTTGTCACCTATGTGGCTAAGCCCTCCACCACCGTGCACCTCGCTATGATGCAAAACCATCAGCCCTGAACCAAAACATGGTCTAAGCCACTTTGTACATGAATATTTAGCTGCTCTGGTGCATAACTCCAGTGGTCAAATGAACAAAGAAAGCTAGGGTGATTGTGTGAATGAGATCAAAAGAAAGAGCCAGGGAATTACGATGAGCTGCTGCGTGGCCAAGGGGAAATCCTGTCATCTCACACCTCTCCTCATCACAAAGCAAGGTAGAAAAACTGCCCGAGAAGATAGTGCCCATCCCCAAGCTCATGTTTCAGATCAAAGGCTGGGAACATTGTTTAACAAAATGGGGGAAGGGGAGCATTTTCACTTGGTGAAGAAGCAAAAGGCAGCAGCTGAAAATAAAGAATATGGGCATCCTAAGTAGATCTGCAGTGATGCCCAAATCCCATTGACTTTCACTAACTCCTCCAGTTCCCAGTTTAAAGGTGCACACAGTTCATGGTCTGGTGCTGCAAACTTGATGATGGACAGCTGCTAGTTTTGATTATCTGTTCCCCAAGCACATTCTGCCTCTACTTCTCTTGGGAGACACCATAAACAGGGCCTTTCTTTTTCTACACTGCAAACAACTTGCTGCCTGGTTAGCCCATCTCTCTGGTGAAAAACAGATAAGCCATTCAGTGCTGCACTTTGCAGGGGGAAGCTCTTAAGAATTCTATACCTGTCCCCTAGCTGCTACCCTAAATGGACCCAGAGCAGAGAATTCTTATGATCAGGTTCACCATTTCTGATGGTTTCTGTCTATCCAGAGCTTGATAGTGGGGCCATCACAGCAGAATCTGTCTCTCCCCAAGAGTTATAACCAAGCCTGGGGCTTAATTTGTTTCCCTACTTCCTCAGAGGAAGTCAGACAGTTTCCTTTCTTCTTTCCTTTTCATCTTTCTTCCTCCCCCTACCCACTCCACTATCTTTTCTCCCCTTAATCTCTTCACCTCATTTTCCTCCTCTTCCTCTTTGATGTTTTAGATGCAGCCGTGAGGAAGTTATATTGAACAGGTGAGTTTCACATGTCCTTCTGAAGGCAGCCAGATTAGTGGTCACTCATCTACTCAGCCCTGCTCAGACCCTGTCTCCCACTCTCACCAGCATCACCCTGGAGCCTGACAGCTGCACATATGCTGAGGAATGCAGCTGCTAAGGGAGGTTATGGTCACACAGGGTTTGTCTAGACCTGGAAAAGAGGTGGACATTAGGCCGGGGAAGAGCTATTGGGGAAACAACCCCTTTTTTTTCCAATGCAAAGAACACTCATTTTCATCTAATTTTCCACAGAATAATCAGATTTTTTTTGGCAGTAACTCAAATACCAAAAAATGTGTCCAAAACTGAAAAAATTCTATATGGAAATGTGGCCATGGTGCCTCATGGGAGTTGTAGTTCAGAGGCCTCATGCTCCCTTTCTCCTCTATAAATTGGGCTCCCTGGTTTCACCAAGTCTCCCCTTTTGGAGATGGGAGGCAGTGTATCATGGAGTCCTTGGCAATAGTCCAACCGGAGAGCCTGGTAGATAGAGAAGAATGGAGACATGAGGGAACTGAACTACAACTCCCACAAGGCACCACTGCAACATTTCCAGATTGAAACACTTCTATTTCCATCATTCCATTTTTTGGCTAATCAAATTTTCCCATGGAAAGCAGAAGCTTTTCGCAAAAAAATTAATTTAGTCAAAAACCCATTTTCATGTCAAAAAAACATTTTGGACTGACTATTTTCAGCAGCCCTACTCAGGGGCAGCTAATATGTATTAGCTAATACAGACCTATCCTCACCGTTTTTCCTAATCTAGCCAAACCCAGAGACAAAGGAACTTTCTCAGAGCCTATGGTCAATTCTATGGAGGGTCTGTTACATCAGGACTGCGCTTTGAATCTGATCCAGTGCTCTATTCTTTTCATCAGATGAATGTGTGTTTATGGTAAATGTATCCTTGTCTCACATTTATAGCCCTTCCCTATTCCAAGTATACCACCGGTTTTGCCCTTGAAGGAGTCCCTAACGTAATGATGTGCTCTCTAGGATGGTTCTCAATCATTTTCATAGTGTGGCGTTTGTTGGCCACACAAATACAGAGACTTTCAGCCCTCCCATTCACATTTATGCTGGCCACTTCTCTCCCTGTGCAGGGTATGGCAAGGGAAGGTGAGGAAAGCACTACATGTATGCTTAGCTTCTTTCAACCCAGTTTGGCAGCTGGAATGAGGCGAGTCCACACAATGACAGCAGCCAGCTAGCTGCAGATCATCAGCAAGTGCCACACAGAGCATAGCTACACAGCACCTCTGCTTTCCCCCCTTTTTTTTGGTCCTGTTCGTTTTGCTCCTACTCCAACCAGGCATACTGCTTTTGAACGCTAATTATGCTGAAAACCCACTTGAAACACCTGTAGCATGATACGAGCTGTGTCGTTTTTTACCTTTGTTTTAAGTACGCTGTTTGGTATTTTTTAGGTTCTGCCAACTTCAATATTCGAGGAGATGGTAAAGCTAAATCCATCAATGGTGGGCGCTGCCAGATCTCTGACATCCGGCCACAGCTGGACAAGAAGAGGCACCTTTGGGAATGTCATGGAAGAAGTAATGAAGAGAGTCAGCCAGGACCACAATCTCTTTAAAACACTGACAAACAGGCATGCATGGCCAAACCAGGATAACTTAAATCCATACACAGACATTGCACATGCAAAAATCCACATTTCTGCACTCAAACTAGGTACACTGCCTAAACAAATGGGTATTTGCACATGGGATTACCCGACCTGGCCATGCAAATACCTGCTTGCTTGCATGCACAAAGGACTTTTTAAGCACAATGGGGGGAGTGTGGGGGGAGTGAAAATGTAGTCCTTTCTATGGGCAGTTTTGAGAAACTACTTCACAATACGTATCCCACAATATCTCTGTTGTTTATTTATGCAAATTAGAATCCTTCTAAGTATAACATTTAATAATATATTGCACTGTTATAGCTCCTTTCACGTCAGGGTCTCAGAAGTGCAGAATTAACTTGGCCTCATAACAACCCCCTTGGCAGGTGGAGTCAGGATGATTATTCCCACTGTTCTGGATGAGGAAAATGAAACACAGTGAGGTTTGTCCAAGGCCACACCGAATAAATCAGTGGTGGAGATGGGACTACAATGCGGTAGTCCAGATTGCCAACTGCTTCTCCTCATCGCCTTGTTATTCTCACTCCACCTATGATACCAACTTTACTGAACACTGGCATTTTGTTTTGTGTATGTAAATCAATGTTTTGTATTAATTCTGAGTAGCAAAGAGATGAGAAACTAGTGACAATGGCAAGAGAGAAACAAATACATTTGTACTGTCATGACATCCCCAATCCTTATTCTGGCTACTGAGCATCATATTCAACAGCACAAGAAATGCATAGACACATTCTCACAGGGGCTAGAAATCTGCTCTACACCCTGACAGAGCTCTGGCCTAGTCTCCTCATCAAAACCACCCCCTCTCATAATTATTTCAAAACAGGAATTGAGACTTATAAGCACTTAGTGAAACCTTCTGCTAAAAAATCTGCAGTTAGGCCCCTGGGGTCTATAAAGCATTGGGGACAGTGAACCTTTAAGAACAGACTGGTGAATGATTTCAATGATTAGCACCTGATAAGCAAAAAATATTGTTTATTCTTTTGGGACTTTATTGAAACTGCTACCGGAGAACTGCAAACTTGGGCTTTGTCCCCCTGAAACAACTTCGAACTACGTAGCCATATGGCCAGTTTGTCCCCTGGCTTTGCCTTTTTCCAACAAATCCATAAGTTATGAAAAAGAATGCTCATCTGGAGGAGGGGTAGCTCAGTGGTTTGAGCATTGGCCTGCTAAACTAGAGTTGTGAGTTCAATCCTTGAGGGGGCTATTTAGGGAGCTGGGGCAAAATCAGTACTTGGTCCTGCTAGTGAAGGCTGGGGGCTGGATTCAATGACCCTTCAGAGTCCCTTCCAGCTCTATGAGATATAGGTATCTCTCCATATATACAGATTTTTATGATGATAAATACAATTGGCAGATGTTAATGAAACTGAAGATTCATTGCCATAATATAATCAATAGTGGTAATAATCATTCACCTATGCCTCAAGATGGGCATTTTAAATATGTACATGTGATGAACCCTCTTTTGAAAGAGGAACTAAATAACTCTGCTCAGTGACAACACTTGTTAAGGCATGTTTTCTTCTTGAAAGTTGTTGGCAGTGGGTTGGTTAATTTGTTGCCTTACAGCCACATTCCTTGGATGATATTCTGCTCTCGTTATTTGCCCTCATTTGGTATCCTGGCTCGTCTTCCATATCATCACATGCAGTCTGGTATGTTAACAAAATTCCATGCGACAAATTCAACCTTATTAATTCATATATCTTTCCATTCTCTTCATCAGCATGTGACACAGGGATGTTTGTTGAACACAGGGGGAATTTACACAATGTAGACCAGGAGTCGGCAGCTTTTGAGAAGTAGTGTGCCAAGTCTTCATTTATTTACTGTAATTTAAGGTTTCGCGTGCCAGTAATACATTTTACATTTACAAGGGCCGGCGGATGGAACCCCAGACTGTCAGTGGGCTGAGCGGGGCCAGCGGGCAGAACCCCAGACTGGTAAGCGGGCGGCAGACAGAACCCCAGACCGGCAGCGGGCTGAGCTGCTCAGCCCACTGTCGGTCTGAGGTTCCATCTGCCAGCCCCTGCCAGCCAGGGTCCTGGCCACTGGCCCCGCCCAGCCCGCTGCTGGCCTCGGGTTCCGTCCATCCAGGCTGGCAGTGGGCTGAGCAGGGCTGGCAGCAGAGTGCCAGTAAAAATCAGCTCACATGCCACCTTTGGCACATGTGCCTCAGGTTGCCGACCCCTGATGTAGACGATTTGCTGAAGGATGCATATCTTCTCTCCTTCTTCTCATGGAACAACAAGGTCATGAAGGACAGAGGGCTATGGTCTGGGAGAGCACACAGGGCATTGTTCACAAGGGTCTCAGCCCTGGGGCATTGGACAGTCTGTGCAAGACAGGACAGCTGTGGCTTGCTGAAGGCCTTTGGGTGCAGGGCCCTGCAGACCAGGGGAAATGGAGAGGTCAAAGACAGCCCCAGCCTTGTGCAAGTTAGCAGATCACTGTAGAGAACCCTGTGCTCTTACAGTGGTGGGGAGGAGGGAGGTGGAGTGGACAGCAAGCCCAGAGCTTCTGACCAGGCAGTCTTCCCACCTGGCCCTGCACACCAGCTACCGAATTATGGAGTGGGACTCTGCTCCTTCTACCCTCAAGCTGCTGGATCTTTATGCCTTTGAAGTGGCAGCACATGTGGGACAGGCAGTTGACTAAATGGGTGAACAGTGAAGGGGAGAGAGGTTGGGCAGGGGACAGTGCCACATAAATCCTGGTCTAATGCTGCATAGGACACAGGGCTTTGCACCTGGGCCAGGGTATGACAATCCACACCCACACACATTACACAGACACAGACACCATCAGTCACACGCCACACACCCAACGTTCCACTCCAAAGCCACACGCCACATGGAAACCAAGATCAAATTGGCACTAGGCTGAAACTGGTGTCACTGGAATTCTAATAAAAACAAACTGTTGCTCCAGCAACAACAACTTCCCATTACGTGACTCATACCCTTCTCACAGCCCATCACTGCTCCACCCTTCTACCTAATCCCTGTATTGCCTGCCAGGTTTTGGAGGAAGCCTGAATTAAAACTGAAGTACAACTTAACCTTTCCAATTTCCCTTTGAAAAATCAACCTGCTCCCACTTTTTTGGAACAAACATATATTTAGAAGGAGACTATATTATGAAGAACCAAGACTTTCTATTATGAAGAATTGGGGTTTTCAGAAGTGACTAGTGATTTGCTGACTCCGTATTTGGGTGCTCAACCTGAGACACCTTAAAAGGATGGCTTGATTTTCAGAAAGTGCTGAGTGCTTGCCCTCTGAAAAAATGAGACTCCTTAAAGTGTCTCAGTTTGGCCACCTGAAAATGGCAGCACCCAGAATCATTAGTCCCATGTTGAAAATCTCAGCAACAACATTTAGTGACCAAAACAACCACAAAGATGAATAGATGGGAAACACTGAAAAAACATTCTTTTTAGAGACATTTATAATAAATGCTTTACACTTCTGCAGCCCCTTTTCATCCAGAAAATTGCAGAACTCAGCCAAACTTACAGGCACCTTAAGATGGCAAAATTGAACAATTGCCTTACTCAAAGATAGCAGCTGTGCTGAGCTGATCTCAGAGGGAAGCTATTCATGGTGGACTGGGCTACAGTCATGATGTGAAAGTGCAGAAACTTCTGCTTTCTTCTCCTTGCCCAATGGTCTGGATTCACCTCTGTACAGTTGTCATGCCTTTATTTGTATTAATTATTATCAATAAACCCTAAGATGTTGATTTAATTAGTGAATGTTTTCCAACAGAAGGAAGAGTGCTCCTGAATACAACCAACCTGCGCTGAAGGTCACCATTGAAAATTTTCTTGGGTTTGGCCAGAAACAAAATTCTTGGCGTTGGCTGAGCCGTCAAAGCACTCAGGGAGAGCGGCCAAATTGTCTCCTGATTTCCCCATTCTAACCTACTGTTAAAACAGGGAACAAAAGGGAAACAAAATTTCCGGTTAGATGATCACTAAACTAAGCTTGGCACTGAGCCTCTGATGCTCTTCCAAACTTGCAAAACAACTGAGGAGCAACGTGCATGTTTATTGGTTGCAATCATTATTGTTGCACAATGTTAGCAGCCCTCTCAATGCCATTCCCGAGGAACAGCATGACCTGCTCCATCCCACCATCCCCAGGCATGTCCACTCTCAGGAGGGGCCATCTCCCAGCCTTTAAACACACTGGTAAGGGTGGGTGATAAGTCTCCCCCTTGCTCTCCTCCCAACTATCCAAAACGCGCAGGGGAACAAAAACTGGCCAGGCATGACAAGAACCGGCAAAATGCACAGCCACCCACCCAAGTGGCAGGTGAAACGTGAGGACTACAGTAATCCTGACCACAACCAGCGCTAGACCAAGGTGTAAGCAGTACATGTTCATGTCTTAGCCTGACCCTGACCACAGCTTCTGTGCATGAATTTAGATTCTCTAGCACTGTAAACGAAAAGCCACAGTCTTTTGTCTTTCCCAGATGTCAGATGGAGACAGCTCACCAGTGCAGAAGAAACCCATTCTCGACATGCTGCACTTTTTATTACCTGACTGTTGTCCATTGAGGCCCAAAGCTTTGTACTTTTTCCACTCACCTACTATAGTTCTCCCAAGCTGCTTTAGGCTTCTTTGGTCTTGCTAGTTCTCGGATCCTAGTAAATGCAAATCAAGGTTACATGAGCAATTGAACTCAGAGACTGATAAAACAAGCATAGAGCAGGGGTTACCGTATTCTGAATCTTAAATAATTCTTGAGTCACTCAAAGACTTTCATCATGAAGCCAACGTGACAAAAGAACACTGATTCTTTTTTTAAGTAATGGGCCTGGCTAGTCATTGTCTCTATAACATTACCTATCTTCTCAGTACATGTATTGATGTAAGAATTCTCTCCCTCTCAGTCCAGCTTCTCCTTTGCTCAGTTCTCTGGTGAACTCATAATCCAGTTTTTTTCGGTTACAGTAGTCTACAGTAGTAGCCAGAATTGCACAGAAAAAGACTTCATGGAGATGGGCCAACGTGGAAGCACTTTTTATTTTTTTAATAAAGTGATATTAATACACAAGGACGAGGAGGTCAGAGATTCTCCCAGCCAACACAAAAATAAACAGAATAAGCACCACACAAAAGTGCATGCATCATTATCATCATCATGATTATTAAATAAAATCATTCACACGGTGCTTTACAAGTATAGATTAAGTCACAGTCCCTGCACTAAACTGCTTACACTTAAGATCGATTTATTATATTACTATTATTATTAATGTTGTTTGCCTATTTCCGCTAGTACCCACAACGTGCAAGGCACTGCAGAAACACACAAAATGCACAGTTCATATCCCTAAAAGCTTCGCTGCAAAGAAGGTAAGATGGTTACACTGACTGATCAAGAATTCCCAACAAAGTATTGTCTGTGTCTGTTTATACAGTGTCTGTGTCTGAAGCATGGGCAGGCACACTTGACTGGTGTTTACCCAGATGCAGTTGCAAGATTAAATATTCAGACTGCATATCCAATCAGGGAAGGGATACAAGTAATTGATTTAGCAGTTCAGTAGTATTTGCAAGGTCTTTGAATTAGAATCAGACTAAGTCCTCTGTCAACAACCTCTCTGCTTGCTGTAAGTTAGTGGCAAAAGAGTCCAATAAAATAGATGAAGTGCCTTCAAATTCTTCCTCCTTCTCCATAAGTCCCATATTTCATATGTTGACATCCTTGGTGTCTATTCAATTCTTTCTCCAGGCAGGAAGAGGGCTGGTGGCTTCCCTTTACTTTGTGACACTTCCCTTACCAATTGAACAGAAGCAGGTGTACAAATTATACACTATGGGCCTGATCCAACGCCCATTAAAATCAATGGTGTCACTAGGCTTTGGATCAGGTTCTCTATTAGCCTGGCAATGGGAACACAGCCTGGTGAGGGGGTGGGGCTGGAGCAGTGTCTGCGAGATGGTGGTTAAGAATGCATGTATGATGTGATTATGCTGTTGGCTTCTCTTAAGGGCATGGGGCCCGATTTGAAAGTGCTGAGAACTTGCAAGATGCTGAGCACAGTAAGCTCTCCCTGAAGTCAGTGGGAATGGGGGAGATCAGCATTTTGCAGGAAGCTGGAAAGATGCCTGCAATAGCAGATTATCTTTTAGGCAGTCTATTGTTTACTTGATGCAAGAGGCAAGATAATAGACCATGCTCATTATACTTAAACTCTACCATCCTCACATCATGTACAAACTCTGCTCTCAGAAAGATCAGTACAACTCCCACGAGCTTCAGAAGGATTTGCTCATGAAACTCTGGTCCTGTGCCTTCCGCTCATGGCAGAACATGTCCAGGTATGGCCTTGTCTTTTAAGGAGCCAAGCATCAGTTTCATTTTTTAACTCCAAGTCAAGTTGTTCTACAATGGTCTTCCCTTGAGAAGCAGCAGCGGGCCAATTACAATTTCATCTAGAACTATTTTTAGTTCCAGCCTTGTCACAGCATAAGTTTAGCAATAGATAAACTAGTTTACTGAAAATGAGATTATTACTGGGCATCCTCTCAGCAGAAGAGGCTCATTAATATCTCTCTAACCTTTACTCATCCACGCTGGCCTAGATCCGTTTTCTAACTATATCCAATGGATTATAAGGAAAGTCTGACTGTAATGCTTTATGTTTTCCTAAGAAACAAACCACCTCACAAAATATGTTCTGTGCAACAGATTCCTCTCAAGAAGCACGAAAAACACCAAGACGACCTTCTGCTTGTATGCTGTTTTTTAAAAATGACAGGATGGCGGTAATTTACATCTCAAATGGAGACCTTCAGTTTGAAATGTTGTCACTTTACAGAAATAAGTTAAAAGTATTTTCATGTCCTACTCCTGCCCCTGAATTCCACCCACAATTTTTGTGTTTTTTTTAATCAATCACATTTTCCTGTTTTTAAAAATATGTCATTCTCTCCTCTTCTGTCACGTGAAAGACTCCCACAAACAGGAGAAAACGACTCTCTGAGGTCCCAGCCCAGCAAATGATTTACATAAGTCTGTAATTTCAAGCACGTGTGCAGTCCCATTGACAGGGGAAATGATGAAATTGACTATACCGGTCTAGTATTTGGGTTTTTTTACAAATTAAAATAAATAAGCCCAAATCCTCTGCATACAATGAATGCATTTCTATTCTTTATGTGGGCAGTATAATCAAAACTAGCATGTCTCCAGTTTTGTATGCATGGGAATTTCTGGTAAGAGATTCTTCTAGTTGGGACAGAATGGTCTTTCACATTAAACCGCCTGCATTCACAGGCTGCTCTTTCACAAAGGTGGTCAGGGTCAGCACCACACACCTGTACACTGCTACAAACATCTATATCATGGAATAGATATTTTTTTTTTGCAGGTGTTACATTGAAATAATGTGAATAATTCTTGTAATAACCAGTTGACACAGACCTCCAAAAGCACATCAGTACTGTAAGAAATGTAACTGATTTACTCATTCCAGTTCCCTTATCTGCAGGAGACATTGCCTCCTGATATTTATGACATTAGCCCCGGCCCGATGAATCCCCTTGGAGCCAGGCCTGCAGTCCATGCTCAGGCAAAGCTCCCATTAGGTAGGCTGGGAGCTCTGTCTGAGTGTGGAAGAGGACTTTGAGCTATGTACTTGTATTTCCAGATGCCTGCTGGGTTGTTTTTTCTTACCTGTCACTTGAATATGAACAGAAGTAAGAAACTGCGAAGAAAACAAAACAAAGTGAGTATGAAAAGGCTGGATAACACCTGCATTCTATGCTGTCATTTATTTGCATTCATTGTAAGTAGGTGACTATACTTTAATCTCTATAAAATAACTGGCAAGGGAAAAGAAGTGTGTCCGACTACTTAGGCCTCAGTTATCTGACAGCTTTGTGTACGTTTTCCTAGGAGTTATCCTGAAGGTAACTACACTGCAATGTACACATCATCTCTCACACTGCCCTGTGGTTAATGGTTGCAACAAAAAATGTTCAGGTATCTCTTTGAACCATGTGAGTGTAAGCAGGGTCTGAATGAATGCTTTCCTGACAGCTAGCTAGGAGGAGGGGAGACTACAGGTGTGTTTATGTAAATACAGTTTGCTCCTGCTCTGTTTACATACTCATCATTTACAGCGGTGTCAAAGACCAACTTGGCTGGTGTTGGGTACAAATCATCTTAGTAGTGAATGCAAGGGTAGTGAACTATGGTTACCAATGATCGCTTCTTGGCTCTGTGAGCTAAGATGTGAAAAAAATATCTAAATTATTGTAGGAATACAGGAAAGCAGGACTGTGCTTACTCTAGTGGTTCTCCCACTTCTGTAGTGATGACCCCTTTCACAGAGCAAGCCTCTGAGTGCAATCCCCCTTATAAATTAAAAACACTTTTAAAAATATTTACCACTATTATAAATGCTGGAGGCAATGTGGGGTTTGGGGTGGAGGCTGACAGCTCGCAACCCCTCAGGTAATAACCTTGTGACCCCCTGAGGGGTCACAACCCTGTTTGAGAACCCCTGGCCTAACCTGTCCCAAATGAGGGGGGGCACCCCCGGTTGAAAGAACCTCATTAAGCAGGGGCTTGAATGTCAGAGCCTTGTGAAAGTAAGAGGGGTAGGGACAGGAGTCCTGGTCAGGAGGCTGCACAACCCCACCCCCACCTCGGGTCCTCTGTAGACTGGCTTAACCTGTTCTTCCCCACTGCTCAAAGAACAGAGCTAAATAAACTTCATTAGGAGCCTCTTTTGTTATTTTAAATGCTCAGTTAGAGTTGAAACCAGCTGTGGTAGGACTGTGTTTCTGCCCTGCCTGCTAACAGCTAAAATCACCAAGAGCTGAAATCACTTGAGATGGGGCTAAGATCAAAGTGTAGGAAAAGTATGCCCCGCCCCCCCGGCCAACATGGCACCTGGAACCCCTGCAACGAGCGAGTGCTACGGACCTGCGGGATTGGTCAATGCTACCCACAGAGCATGAGGCACCTCATGGTCTCTGACACCATCCGATGGTCCAGGGACATCTACATGGAGCACATCACTGGCCACCGACAGTACCAGGAGATGTGAGCCAGAGTGACATCGTTTTCTGACTACGAGAAAGGGACCAAGACACTTTCTCTGTTGGATCATATGAACTGGAACCATAAACACCCTGAACATTAAATCTCACCAAATGAGGGTCAATCCATCCTCCTCATCATATCCACTCATTATACTCCACACCCGAATATAGCCACTTTATGAACTTCATACCCTCATATCTCAATGTCTGTACTTTGACTCACCAATCTTTTACCCCCAATCGAGGATATTACAGATTATATATTCCTTATGTCACCTGATCTTAAACCAAACTTTGCACCTTCGATAATGTGTATGTTATTCCCTGATAAAAGAAACTTCTATGTTTAAACTCTGTACCATTCACTTTTTTAACATCATCTTAATAAAATTTTTAAATCTGTTCTTCTTATCTGTTCTTATCAGTTTAATATCTGCAAAAGAGCTGAAAATCACTTAGAGGCTGATTTGTAGAGGTCACAGCTGAGAGGCAGAAGGCAGAAGCGAATGAGTGACCAGCAGGGTGGCAGCAGAGAGGCATCACAACCAAACAGCAGGGTGGTGGCAGAGAGGCGTGACGATCGAACAGCAGGGTGGTGGCAGAGAGACATGATAAGTGGCCAGCAGGGCAGCTGGTGGAGGGGTGCGGTGAGAGTGGTGAGCAGGTGGCCGGTGAGCGAAGCGAGTAAAGTACCTCTTTTTGAACTCTGCAGATGCACCTCTGAACTCTGGGTCTGCACTGACCAAGAACAGCAACTGTGAGTGGGGTGCAGAAAAGAGTTGGGCATGTGAAAGGGACTTTTGGATTGCTAGACTTAAGAACCTGAGGGGAAAATGGCACTGCCCAACCTACTTGGGGGTGGATCTTAGAATAACAGAATATCAGGGTTGGAAGGGACCTCAGGAGGTATCTAGTCCAAGCCCCTGCTCAAAGCAGGACCAATTCCCAACTAAATCATCTCAGCCAGGGCTTTGTCAAGCCTGACTGAGAGCTGGCTCCAGCTTTTTGCCGACAAAAGCGGCGAAGCAAAAAGTAAAAAAACATAATAAGCCGATTGGCGGCAGCTCAATCGTGCCGCTTCGTCCCTCGCTGCCTCTCTTCCTCTTTGGCGGCACTTCAGTGGTAGCTCAAAGAGGAAGAGAGGGACTGAGGGACCCGCTGCCGAATTGCTGCCAAAAACCCAGACATGCCGCCCCTTTCCATTGGCTGCCCCAAGCACCTGCTTCCTTTGCTGGTGCATGGAGCAGGCCCTGGCTTGACTGTAAAAACCTCTAAGGAAGGAGTTTCCACCACCTCCCTAGGTAACCCATTCCAGTGCTTCACCACCCTCCTAGTGAAATAGTTTTTTCCAAATATCCAACCTAAACCTCCCCCACTGCAACCTGAGACCATTACTCCTTGTTCTGTCATCTGCTACCACTGAGAACAGTCTAGATCCATCCTCTTTGGAACCTCCTTTCAGGTAGTTGGAAACAGTTATCAAATCCTCCCTCATTCTTCTCTTCTGCAGACTAAACAATCCCAGTTCCCTCAGCCTCTCCTCATAAGTCATGTGCTCCAGCCCCCTAATCATTTTTGTTGCCCAACGCTGGTCTCTTTCCAATTTTTCCACATCCTTCTTGTAGCGTGGGGCCCAAAACTGGACACAGTCTCCAGATGAGGCCTCACCAATGCCAAAGAGAGGGGAATGATCACGTCCCTCAATCTGCTGGCAGTGCCCTTACTTATACAGCCCAAAATGCCATTAGACTTCTTGGCAACAAGGGCACATTGTGGACTCCTATCCAGCTTCTCGTCCACTGTAACCCCTAGGTCCTTTTCTGCAGAACTGCTGCCTAGCTACTTGGTCCCTAGTCTGTAGCACTGCATGGGATTCTTCCGTCCTAAGTGCAGGACTCTGTACTTGTCCTTGTTGAACCTCATCAGATTTCTTTTGGTCCAATCCTCTAATTTGTCTAGGTCCCGCTGTATCCTATCCCTACCCTCCGGCGTATCTATCACTTCTCCCAGTTTAGTGTCATCTGCAAACTTGCTGAGGGTGCAGTCTACGCCATCCTCCAGATCATTAATGAACATATTGAACAAAACCGGCCCCAGGACTGACCTTTGGGACACTCCGCTTGATACCTGATGCCAACTAGACATAAAGCCATTGATCGCTACCTGTTGAGCCCGAGAATCTAGCCAACTTTCTATCCATTTTATAGTCCATTCATCCATACTACTTTAACTTGTTGGCAAGAATACTGTGGGAGACAGTATCAAAAGCTTTGCTAAAGTCAAGGACTAACACGTCCACTGCTTTCCCCTCATCCACAGACCCAGTTATCTCCTCATGGAAGGCAGTTAGGTTAGTCAGGCATGACATGCCCTTGGTGAATCCATGCTCACTGTTCCTGATCACTTTCCTCTCCTCTAAGTGCTTCAGAATTGATTCCTTGAGGACCTGCTCCATGATTTTTCCAGGGACTGAGATCAGACTGACTGGCCTGTAGTTCCCTGGATCCTCCTTCTTCCCTTTTTTAAAGACGGTCACTACAATAGCCTTTTTCCAGTCATCTGGAACCTCCCCCATTCGCCATCAGTTTTCAAAGATAATGGCCAATGGCTCTGCAATCACATCCGCCAACTCCTTTAGCACCCTCGGATGCAGCACATCCGGCCCCATGGACTTGTGCTCGTCCAGTTTTTCTAAATAGTCCTGAACCACTTCTTTCTCCACAGAGGGCTGGTCACCTCCTCCCCATGCTGGGCTGCCCAGTGCAGCAGTCTGGGAGCTGACCTTGTTCATGAAGACAGAGGCAAAAAAAGCATTGAGTACATTAGCTTTTTCCACATCCTCTGTCACTAGGTTGCCTCCCTCATTCAGTAAGGCGCCCACACTTTCCCTGACCTTCTTCTTGTTGCTAACATACCTGAAGAAACCCTTCTTGTTACTCTTAACATCTCTTGCTAGCTGCAACTCCAAGCGGGATTTGGCCTTCCTGATTTCACTCCTACATGCCTGAGCAATATCTTTATACTCCTCTCTGGTCATTTCTCCAATCTTCCCCTTCTTGTAAGCTTCTTTTTTGTGTTTAAGATCAGCAAGGATTTCACTGTTAAGCCAAGCTGGTCACCTGCCATATTTACTATTCTTTCTACACATTGGGATGGTTTGTTCCTGTGCCCTCAATAAGGATTCTTTAAAATACAGCCAGCTCTCCGGGACTTCTTTCTCCCTCATGTTAATCTCCCAGAGGATCCTGCCCGTCAGTTCCCTGAGGGAGTCAAAGTCTGCTTTTCTGAAGTCCAGGGTCCGTATTCTGCTGCTCTCCTTTCTTCCTTGTGTCAGGATCCTGAACTCGACCATCTCATGGCCACTGCCTCCCAGGTTCCCATCCATTTTGCTTCCCCTACTAATTCTTCTCTGTTTGTGAGCAGCATGTCAAGAAGAGCTCTGCCCCAGTTGCTTCCTCCAGCACCTGCACAAGGAAATTGTCCCCTACACTTTCCAAAAACTCCCTGGATTGTCTGTGTACCACTGTATTGCTCTCCCAGCAGATATCAGGGTGATTAAAGTCTCCCATGAGAACCAGGGCCTGTGCTCCAGTAACTTCTGCTAGTTGCTGGAAGAAAGCCTCGTCCATCTCATGTCTCTGGTCTGGTGGTCTATAGCAGACTCCTACCACGACATCATCCTTGTTGCTCACACTTCTAAACTTAATCCAGAGACTCTCAGGTTTTTCTGCAGTTTCACACCCGAGCTCTGAGCAGTCATCCTGCTCTCTTACATAAAATGCAACTCCCTCACCTTTTCTGTCCTGTTTCTCCTTCCTGAACAGTTTATATCCATCCATGACCGTTGTCAAGGTTTTTTCCCCCACTTTGAACTTTAGGATACAAAAAGTGGGGACCTGCATGAACACTTTTAAGCTTAATTACTAGCTTAAATCTGGTACGCTGCCACCAGCCAGAATTTAGTGTCTGGCACACTTTCTGTTCCCCCAAAAACCTTCCCTGGGGAACCCAGACCCAAACCCCTTGGGTCTTAAAACAAGGAGAAATTAACCATTCCCCTCCTTTTCCCCCCAGACTTTCCCCTCCCTGGGTTGCCTTGAGAGGCTTCACACCGATCCAAACTCCTTGGATCTTAAAACAAGGAGAAATTAACCATCCCACCTCCTTTCCCCCCCACCAATCCCTGGTGAGTTCAGACTCAATCCCTTGGATTTTAAAACAAGGAAAAATCAATCAGGTTCTTAAAAAGAAAGCTTTTAATTAAAGAAAGAAAAGGTAAAAATTATCTCTGTAAAATCAGGATAGAAAATGCTTTACAGGGTACTCAGATTTATATAGACCAGAGGGACACCCTCCTCAACCTTAGATTCAAAGTTACAGCAAACAGAGATAAAAATCCTTCCAGCAAAAAGACACATTTACAAGTTAAGAAAACAAACATAAGACTAATCCGCCTTGCCTGGCTATTACCTACAATTTTGAAACATGAAAGACTGATTCAGAAAGCCTGGGTGTACGTCTGGTCCCTCTTAGCCCCAAGAGCGAACAACCAACAAAACAAAAAACACAAAGACTTCCCTCCACCAAGATTTGAAAGTATCTTGTCCCCCTATTGGTCCTCTGGTCAGCTGTCAGCCAGGTTTACTGAGCTTCTTAACCCTTTACAGGTAAAAGAGACATTGACCCTTAATCATCTGTTTATGACAACAGTACTCCAGTCATGTGAGTTATCCCACCAAGTCTCTGTTATTCCAATCACATCATAATTCCTTGACCATGCCAGGACTTCCAATTCTCCCTGCTTGTTTCCCAGGCTTCTTGCACTTGTGTTTAGGGCACTTAAGATAACATGCTGATTGTCCTGCTTTCTAAGTGTGAGGCAGAAGTCCTCCTCTCTTGCACTCTCCTGCTCGTGCTTCCTCCCGGTATCCCATTTCCCCACTTACCTCAAGGCTTTGGTCTCCTTCCTCTGGTGAACTTAGTTTAAAGCCTCCTCGCTAGGTTAGCCAGCCTGCTTGCAAAGATTTGCAAGAGGGAAGTATTGCCTCTCAGAGGTGCCCAGAGGTGGTGTGTAAATTTCCCAGGTTACTGAGTGGGGGCTCAAGCCGGTTCTGTGTTGTATCAATGGAAAAGAACCCGAAAGACTGAACCCAGCCCTGGTTGCTGCTGGCTTCCCCTGGCAGAAGGATGACATGAGCAACAGTGGGAAATTACCATTGGTTGTAACAGGAATGTACAGGTCCCTCTTTGGCTAAATCTAATAATCTATTATGTGCTTTAACTGCAACTTCAAGGGAATTTTTCAGAGCCTTAGGTAAGTAGTATTATATAAACTGTACAAGACAAAGGAATAGTGCCATTTTTGGAACTGGGATGCTTGAGAAATAGGAAAAATCCAGGGGAAGTGATGTATGTTGTAAAGGCAGAAGTGAAGCAAATGATATCATACTTGTGACATTATTGGGAAACAATGCACTATGAGGACCTCAACAAAAGCCAATCTGCAGATGGTGTGAATTGTTACAATTAATTTCTTCAGACACTGTTATTTCAACACCACTACTTGAGTCTTTATAGCTGAGGTTGTCATTTGTTCCACATCCTTTTAATCTGTTACCAAACACGACTTTTTACGGAGTGATAGAAATCAGCTTTAAATATTCATTCTGGGCAGTAGCCTGGCATGTAAGAAGAGCAAAGCAGGAGAAAAGAGCAGTTATTGCAATGTTGGGATTTTTTTGCAATTTCTAGTTGATTTCTACATAATTTAAGTTGTACGTTAAAAGGAAGTTGCTAACCCTTTCTTGTGCAAAGACAACTTTCCAAATGCACTTTTGCACAATTAAGCCAGCCTTGCAAAAATCTGTGCCCAGCTAGACAATTGCAACAACAAAACATGTAAACTGTTCCTCCCGTTCACCCAAATGGGAGGTTTACTTAATTATTTTCCTGAGATCACTACAGTGCTGGAATCAGATGTTTTTTTTAAAAAAAACTTACCTTTCCTTTTGGGGACCAACAACCATGAATCACTGCTTGGAGGCATGGGAGATAGAGTGTCATATCACTCTCCCTGCTCCTTCCATCTACAATTGTGAAATCGTGTTATTCCCAGTAGCCCAGAGACTTGGAAAAGTGGTGCTTTGGTTATGAACACAGTATCAGCAGATGAGCTGGGGACAGAGTGTTGTGACCTCCAGTCTCACAGACTTGGACAGCACAACCGTGTCAGGATTTCCTCCCACTTACATGAACAACGATGATTATTTCCATTGAGGTGGCACCTAAGGACCCCAGTTGATGATCAGGGCCCCATTGTGCTAGGTGCTGTACAGGTGAATGACTGCATAAATGTTCCATGTGGCCCAAAGACAACTGATATGGACACAATGGCAAAATGAGGACAGATACATGCATGGAATTAAATGGCAGGCTGTAACTTTTATTAAACAAGAGAGGGGCACTACCCACCCATCACCCCACTCTCATATACCAGGCATTTAATTGGGGGTTACGATATAGCCCATAACGAGGGGTAGGCTCTCCTCAGCCCACTCCCATGGGGGGGACAGATGGTGCAGCAGGATAGGGATCTTGGCCCATGAGGGTCACAAGCCCTGATCTCAGCCCACAAAGGCCACAAGGTCTCATCTTATCACATGAGCCAAGGACCATTACCCAAGTCCCAGGTCTTTTACCTCTGGAAACCACACACTTTGTTCTCTTAATCGCACTGGAAACCAGCAGCAAGTTGCGATGAATAAACACCAGCACCTCTGTACTGCAGTTAGGTGCTAAGCGCATTCCTACTCAACCCACTGTGGCTTGCAGGTGCTGCAAAGAAGGCCAAAAAATCCTCCCAGGTCCTCTGCCAATTGGCCTATGGGAGAAAAATTCTTTCCAGACCTCCTAAACAGGCAATTGGCTACACCCGCAGCATCTGTCAGGCCGGGCTCCCACTCCTAGTTCGAGGGATAAGGTGGGCTGCTGGAATGGAGCTCAAAGAGGCTTCACATGGCCCCTTCACTGGGCTAAACCCTGGGAGTTGGGGAATACTGGCCAATTAGCACCCCTCTCCTCCAGCTGGCCAATAGATGCCAGAGACTCCTGGGGGAGGAACTACCTATTGTCCCTTGGCCCCATCAAATTCCCTCACCCATTGTTGTGGGTGGTGGCATTTCATACCATCATGGAAATCTCAAATCATAAGTACACTGCAGAGGTCGTGAGTATGCACTATCCTAGGGAGACAAGGTGCCTAGACTTACTTTTGTGGCATTCAGTAACACCCTTTAATGTGCCTTTTTAATTAATTTATATAAACGGTTGAGCTTCCCTGCCTCTTGGTTGTTGAAGCAAGGTTCTGCTCTGGAACACGACCCTGCAGAAATGAGAGAATCGCTGTAGGGCTCACTCCCTGTTGATTATCTCTCTCTGATTTCCATATCAATTGTCCTCAGTTTCTAGGTAAAACATATGGCTCTGGCTTCTCCCAGCTGCTCTGCAAAGAGGACGGATTCTGTCTGGGAAGGGCTGTAAGGGGATTCTCTGACGGGAGGGCTGAGGGAGGCAGAAGAACCGTTCCTGCACCAGCTGACCTTATTAAGAACTTTATGCAAGGGCTGTAACACTCGAGCAAGCCCCAAGTGGCTATAGCTTCTGCTGGGGCTGGCTGGCACTGGGCTAAGATGCCACTCAGGTCCCATCCCCCCTGCACTCAAGCAAAGCTTATGGGCCAGGGGAGGGGAGGGAATCCCACCTAATGTTTTTCTAACAGCCAGCTCTGCACACTCCACTCGTATCTTAAAGCCAAAGTGGGCTCTTTCTGACTGCTGTGTATCCTCAGTCAGCCTCTGTTGCAGGGAGCATGACCAGTGTGCAAGTAAAATCAGCCAGGTGCCCAATTCTGTGAGCAGGGTCATCCCTGGGGTCAGGGCCGGCTCCAGGCACCAGCCCAGCAAGCAGCTGCTTGGGGCGGCCAACGGTGAGGGGCGGCACGTCCGGGTCTTTGGCGGGGGGTCCCTCACTCCGTCTTGGAGCAAAGGACCAGCCGCTGAATTGCCACCGAAGACTGAAGCGGCGGCGGTAGAGCTGCAGATTGTGAGGGGTTTTTTTGTTTGTTGTTGTTGTTGTTTTGCGCTGCTTGGAGCGGCAAAAACCCTGGAGCCGGCCCTACCTGGGGTAGGGGTGAGGCTGGATGGTCCCGCATGGGTGGGGAATGAGTGGCAGGGTCACTTTGGACTGGGGAGTGTCCTGTGACGGAAGAGATGAGCATCGGTGACTGGAGTGGGTTGAGAGTCTGCGAATATGAAGGCTGAAAGAGGGGGCACGTGGTGTCATAAACAGATAGCTAAGGGTTAATGTCTCTTTCACCTGAAAAAAAAGTAACCTGAAGCACCTGACCAGAGGACCAATCAGGAAACCAGACTTTTTCAGGTCTGGGTGGAGGGAAGTGTGTGTCTGAGTTCTTTGTCTTGAATCTGTCCCTCTCGACTATGGGAAGGATTTTTCCATTTCCTGCTTTCTAATCTTCTGTTTCCAAGTTGTGAGTACAAAGATAGGTTTGTTTTTTTGTATTTACATGTATGTAGTTGCTGGAGTGTTTTGAATTGTATTCTTTTTGAATAAGGCTGTTTATTCATATTCCTTTTAAGCAATGGACCCTGTATTTGTCACCTTAATACAGAGAGACCATTTTTATGTATTTTTCTTTCTTTTTACATAAAGCTTTCTTTTTAAGACCTGTTGGAGCTTTTCTTTAGTGGGGAACTCCAGGGAATTGAGTCTGTGCTCACCAGGGAATTGGTGGGAGGAAGAAGTCAGGGGGAAATCTGTGTGTGTTAGATTTACTAGCCTGACTTTGCATTCCCTCTGGGTGAGGGGGGGAGAGAGATTAGCTCTCGGTACTTCTGTTTTCCAAGGCTGGAAACGGGGAGGGTGGAATCACGGAGCTTGTTTCTGTGTATCTCTCCAGGAACACCTGGAGGGGGGAAGGGAAAAGGTTTATTTCCCTTTGTTGTGAGACTCAAGGGATTTGGGTCTTGGGGTCCCCAGGGAAGGTTTGGGGGGACCAGAGTGCCCCAAAACACTCTAATTTTTTGGGTGGTGGCAGCTTTACCAGGTCCAAGCTAGTAACTAAGCTTGGAGGTTTTCATGCTAACCCCCATATTTTGGAAGCTAAGGTCCAAATCTGGGACTAGGTTATGATACGTGGCTCTCAGAGAGTGATCTGAGAACAGGGTCACATGATTGTGAGCAGGTTAAGGCAGGTACTGGTGTGAAGACAGGCTTCCTCTTCTCTGGAGGAGAGGGTTAGGAGCGGCTTTCTGGCTCTGACCATCAATGAGCCAAGGCCCCTGCCCCTAAGCAGGAGCCAGCCCCTCTGGTGCCTGTTTTCACATGATGAGCCAGTCCCACGGCTTTCAGGTACCCAGCTCAGACTGTAGCTTCCACGAGCTCTAGCCATCAACCTCCCAGAGCTCCCATCGTCTATCAGCCGAGTGTCTTAAGTTACACAAACCGTGGCTACGGCTCTCATGGAACCTGCACGCACTACAGCCCCTATACATATCACTCCTAATGGCCACAAGGCTGGATTCTCCTCACGCTTACACTGGTGTTACGCTGTCATAACTCCACTAACTGGATTGGGGTTCTCTTGATTTATACCCACGTGCAGGAAGAAAATTAGGCCCATAATCTCCACAGGGACCTTAGTACAAATCCCAGAAATAAAAAATGTGGGATTGCCTTGCATCTTGAGGAGTCCTTTACCCATGTGCAAAGTGTGTGTGCAAAGCACCACCAGTCTGAGCTGGGAGCACTTCACACCAGTTCTGCACAGGAATAAATAACTCTGCAAGGGGAAACAATGGAGAGAATCAGACCGTGATCTGTACTAGCTCTAAAATTTTCAATGCAGCCTTAGTAAAAATAGTCCTATGCTCAAAGTCTCAAAAGTACTAATAAATACATTGTTACATTTCAATCCTCTCATAGTTATTATATTTTGTATCTATTAAGTAAACAAATGCACGCTGGAAGCTTTTACAAAAAAGGAAAGAACGCTTTTTTTTAAAAATCCCTTACTGCAAAAATGATGAGCCTCCAGCTCCTCGGGTTAGAAACTGAACATGAAAATCGTGAGGAGGAAAGAAACATCTTTTGAAGAAGTTACACAGTTGTTTGCGTGCGCTTGGAAAACTGGGCTTAAAACCTTAGCTGTGGAGTAATGTAGCTCCACACCTCTGTGTCTAGTATCTGAAGTTAAAGCCTGCCCTCTCCTGGAATAAGAGACGTAGCACAAAGAAACAGATTCATGCCAAGCTTAATCAAAAATCGTGATCAATGTAACATTGTACCAGACTTGTGATATAGGACAGAAATGAACACTGTTTACTGTCAAGGAGAAAAGGAGAGAGAGTCAAGACAACATTCAGGCTTTATGCCTTCCTCCATGTATGCTGTTCTCTCATCAAGCACTTCCTGTGTATCTTACCTAAAGCTTTACCATCCCCTGATGATAACCTAGGCAGGCCTAGTTTCTTCAGATACCCCAGCAAGTGCGCGGCCGTTAGCCTGGCTCCCGCAAACAACTCCCAGCTCTCTTGAGAGACTGTTCCTTTTTAAACAGGTCAGGATCCTTTTGCTCTCCTGTGTCCCTAGGCCTTTCCCCATTCTAGCATTGTCTCTTGGCAACCCTCAAATGCTTGCTGAAAAGTGGCTTACTGTGAGCCATTCTTTTTCCTTCCTGACAACCCCTTAGTAAACTAAATCAGTATAGTCACACAGCAAACATCCCGCTAACCAGACCAAGACACAGCATACATCGCTGCAGGCACTACCGATTTGGGAGACTTGCCCTTTCTACACATAATACATCATTTGAAAGTTTATTATGTCTACTTTAACATGAGCTGACAAGTGGTGCCATCACCACAGAAATGGGGATAAACAATCACACCATCATCATGTTAAAATATTTGCATTTGTTTTTGTCAGTTTAATGACTCTATGAATTATTTCAAGAAATAAAATTAGATTTCTTTGTGATCTCAAAGCATCATAACAAGAAGGGTGAAATAAAATCTAATTATAAATGTGTACAGGGATCATTAAAATGTAATCACGCTTGTGACATTTTGCCCTGGTATACACTACGAGTTTAGGTCGAATTTAGCAGCGTTAGATCGATTTAACCCTGCACCCGTCCGCACAACGAAGCAATTTTTGTTGACTTAAAGGGCTCTTAAAATCAATTTCTGTACTCCTCCCCGATGAGGGGATTAGCGCTGAAATCAACATCGCCGGGTCAAATTTGGGGTAGTGTGGATGCAATTTGATGGTATTGGCCTCTGGGAGCTATCCCAGAGTGCTCCATTGTGACCACTCTGGACAGCACTCTCAACTCAGACGCACAAGCCAGGTACACAGCAAAAGCTTCAGGAACTTTTGAATTTCATTTCCTGTTTCGCCAGCATGGGGAGCTCATCCGCACAGGTGACCATGCAGTCCCAGAATTGCAAAAGAGCTCCAGCCTAGTCCGAACGGGAGGTACTGGATTTGATCGCTGTATGGGGAGAGGAATCCATGCTATCAGAACCAGGACCGGCACTAGGGTTTTGAGCGCCCTAGGCAGACAGCAATTTTGCCGCCCCACACGCTGGTCCCGCAGCTCTGGTGGAGCTGCCGCAGTGGTGCCTGTGGAGGGTCCGGTGCTCCGCGGCTCCGGTGGAGCTGCTGCAGTGGTGTTTGTGGGAGGTCCATCGGAGCCGCGCGAGCAGCCGACCATCCGCAGGCACGACTGCGGCAGCTCCACGGGAGCTGCCTGCTGCCCACTCTGGACACCTTGGGCTGCCGGCTGCCACGGCGGTGCCCTGACCCAGGAGACACCCTGGACTGCCGGCTGCTGCGGCGGCCCGGGGTTTCCCTGGGCCAGGGGACCCCCGCCCCTGGACTGCCAGCTGCCGGGGCGGTGCCCTGACCCAGGGGACCCCCTGGACTGCTGGCTGCCGCGGCAGCACCCTGACCCAGGGGACACCCTGGACTGCCGGCTGCTGCCGGCAGCTCAGACTCCCTCTCTGTCCCAGCAGCAGCGGCTGCTCAACCATTTTTTAAAAATTTGGGGGCACTTTTTGGCGCCCTCAAATCTCGGAGCCCTAGGCAACCGCCTAGTACACCTAAATGGTTGCACCAGCCCTGATCAGAACTCTGTTCCAAAAGACGAAATGCCAAAATATTTGAAAAAATCTCCAAGGGCATGAAGTACAGAGGCTACAACTGGGACCCATAGCAGTGCTGCGTGAAAATTCAGGAGCTCAGGCAAGCCTACCAAAAAAACAAAGAGGCAAACGACTGCTCTGGGTCAGAGCCCCAGACATGTTGCTTCTATGATGAGCTGCAGGTAATTCTAGGGGCGGCCCTACCACTATCCCACCCCTGTGCATGGACACAGGGATGAGGATTTTGGGGATAAGGAAGATGAGGAGATGGAGGAGGAGGAGGATAGCGCACAGCACGCAAGCAGAGAAACCATTCTCCCCGACAGCCAGGAACTGTTTATCACCCTGGGAGCCAATACCCTCCCAACCTGGGCTCACGGACCATGAAGCCAGAAAAGGCCCCTCTAGTGAGTGTATCTTTGTAAATATAATGCATGGTTTAAAAGCAGGCGTGTTTAATGATTAATTTGCCCTGAAGACTTGGGATGCATTCACGGCCAGGACAGCCCCTCCTTTTAAATGGCCAACCCAACGGGTGCTTGGTATGGGAAAGGAGGGTGCTGCTGTTGGAAACCATTCCCATGTGTAATGGAGGTTGAAGAAGCCAAAAGACTGGCTTACCATGGCTGACTGCAAACTGAATTCTGTTGCCCAGCCCTGCATGTGTGATCTCTCACATCAAACTGGCAGGCCCTCAATATAAGAGGCAAAATGCGACCTTGTACTGAAAGCACATGTGCTATGTAATGTTAACATCTTGGCTCACCGTGAAAGAGTCTACCCATTGTTCTCTAAAATGTGTCTTTTTAAATACTACTCTCCCTTTTTTTCCTTTCGCTGCTGCAAATGTTTCAATGCTCCCCCTATCATCTCCGTCGCAGAGGCTAGTGCAGATAAGATGAAAAAACTGCAATCATGATGAAATGTTCTCTGAGCTCATGCAGTCCTCCTGCACTGAAAGAGCTCAGCAGAATGCATGGAGGCAAACAATGTCAGAGTCTGGGAAAGCAGAAAATGAACAAGAGGACAGGAAGGATGAATGAGATGAAAAGTGGCAGGAGCAAGATGAGAGATAGTGGCATCACAATGAGTGGAGGCAGGATGCAATGCTGAGTCTACTGGGGGATCAAACTGATATGCCTTGGCGTCTGGTGGAGCTGCAGGAAAGGCAGCAGGAGCATAGACCGCTACTGCTGCCCCTGTGTAACCGCCAGCCCTCCTCCCCAATTTCCATAGCCTCCTCACCGAGACGCCCAAGAACCCGGGGGAAGGGGGCTCTGGGCACCCAAACACTTCACCCCAGAGGACTTCCCAAGCAACAGAAGGCTGGCATTCAATAAGTTTTGAAGTGCAGTGTGGCCTTGTCCTTCCCTCCTCCCACAGTGGAAGCGGTGGATGATGATGGATGCCACGAGAATAGATATTTATACCAAACGATGAGAGGACCTGCGAGGTGGATTCATGGCACCAAGAGAGCAGGAGAGCAGAGTTGCAGCAGAAGCAATGGTTGGATGATGATGGTTAGCAGTCCTACTGCACTGTCTGCCGAAAGCAGTGTGGCATCTGCACAGAAAAAAGGTGTGAAACAATTGTCTGCTTTTGCTTTCAAGGAAGGAGGGGCAGCTGATGACATGTACCCCCAACCACCTGCGACGATGTTTTTGCCCCATCAGGCATTGGGAGCTCAACCGAGAATTCCAATGGGCAACGGAGACTGAGGGAACTGTGGGATAGCTACCCACAGTGCAATGATCCGAAAGTCAACGCTAGCCACGGTACTGTGGACGCACTCTGCCGTCTTAATGAGCTTAGTGGGGACACACACTGTAGTATAAATTGTATAAAATTGTTTCCTAAAAATCCACTTCTATAAATTCGACCTGATTTTGTAGTGTAGACATACCCGTCCAGTCATCATCATGGTCTCCGTGGAGAGTGCATGGGACCCGAGAGTCTTCATTGTTTGGCAGTGCACAGTTCTGTGAAGGGAAGATTGTGCCTGTACTGTAGTTAGAATAAATGATTGTGGAGCAACCTCTACTGGCAGAGGCACAAATAAGGTGCTGTAGAAGCTAAGCTGCCATTTAGCCCTTGAATACAGAAAGTAGTTCACTAGCCACATTTTCCCCATCCATGTTGCAAAGGTGTCCAAATCTTTGTTTGCCAATGCTCTTTTGACTTGCTCTTCACAAGGTGGGAGTTTGGCCAGTGACCTGTCCTTTTTGATGGCTAGACTGAGGCACAAACAATGTAGGTCTCAGCCTCCCTTTTTCCTTGCTCTAGTCTTAGAGCACTGCTACCAACTTCCTTGCTGCAGAAATTGCAGCTTGTCTCTCACAATTTAATAAGATTCTCAAGCAGTAAGCTCCCTTTCTTTTGACAACATTAAACAGATTCCTCCCCCTCCTGCCCCAACCAAGCAGAGATGACACAAAGTCACAAGCTGTTAATGCATGTATAGCAGGAAATATGCTGCAGAAATCAAGAGTGAACGTGTCACAGATTGCATGCACAGGCACGAAGCAATGCTTGTCAGTTGTGCTGGTAATGGTGCCAGTTTCAATCCACACTTTATCTCCGTGTTTCATTTTTTGAAAGAAGTGAACAGCAATGACCAAAACATCTCTATCAGGTGACTTCGTTACAATGGTTTCTTTGACAGCAAGAGACCCAAAAGACATATCGGTATCTATATGATGCAGAGGCATCCTTGTGTCCACTTCCTCTTGAGTACTGTACAAGTCTTGGGCTTCTTCAGCACCTCTCCTGGTGATGGACTTTGCTACTTTGCCACTGGAAAAGCCACCAGCAAGAAAGAGTGTTTGTGTTGGGGGGCTCAGACACTCAGGTGCATTTTGGACCATACAGTCACAGGAATTTTACAAGTGACTGCTTGTTGGATGCCATGTTTAGAAATTTTTTCCAAGAAGGTATAGGGCACCCACCAATCACCTGCTATTTCTTGCATCCAAACTTAGATCCTGTCTGGCATGGTCTTTATGCAGTTTTCACAGAGTTACTTTTGTCATATCTGTCAAAGCCTTTGATTACAGAATTAGCTTTGTCAAATCGTTTTAGGCCCTGCCTCAAGTATTCAGCAGTTAATTCATCAAATGTGTGGAATTTGTCTCCAGTTATCATTTGTATGACAGACATGGCATCTCTGGTGT